>NC_064047.1:9039243-9780493 GCF_932526225.1 Nematostella vectensis | reverse complement strand
ACCCCACCTCATCAGTATCTACTACACGTGTACTATCATCGAGGTAAATGAGATATACCCCACCCCATCAGTATCTACTATTCGTGTACTATCATTGAGGTAAATGAGATATACCCCACCCCATTAGTATCTACTATACGTGTACTATTATCAAGATAAATGAGGTATACCACCACCATATCAGTATCTACTATACGTGTACTATCATTGAGGTAAATGGGATATACCCCCTCCCCATCAGTATCTATTATACGTATACTATCATCGAGGTAAATGAGATATACCCCCAACCCATAAGTATTTCCTGTACGTATACTATCATGAATGTAAACGAGGTATCTAATATACTGTTACTACAATCGAGATGAATAAGATATCCCCCCTTCCCCATAAGTATATACTACATGTGTACTATCATCGAGGTAAACTAGATATAATCCTTGTTATTTAAGAGAAATATCTAGTACTCTGCTGGACAGACATACAGACACACTGACAGAAAAACGGACTGATAGACGAACGAAAGGACCGAGGAAAGAACGGACGGACAGACTGATAGGTGTGTGGGTGTAGGATTGACGGAAAGACGGAAAAACAGAGACTTTCATCTTATTAAATAGGTTAAAAGAAAATAAAAACCCGGGTCCACTTAACATGCCATACATCCAATGCATTACTGTTTCTTGCTTTTATATCTGCCGAGCCGCCATAAATTAATTAAACAGTCTAACCCATCCATCCAATTCAATTCCAATCCAGGTGGGCATTGCCCTTGTGGCCACGTGCATTGTGCTCAAGTTCTATTTCCACGACCCCAACTTGTCGGACATGTCGCCTTGTGTTCGCCTGGTGGTGCTTGGCTGGCTGGCGAGGTTATTAAGGATCAACGTGAAACAAAGAAAGCTCGACTTCAAGAGACGGAGTTCATGTCTACCAAAAACTCCATCTCTTCTTGACGACAAAGATGCGGACTTAAGTACAGGTATAAGCTCTGGTTATTAAATGTATAAGCTATGATTATTAAAAGTATAGGTTATCTCCATAGTTTCTCTATTCTTGATGACAAAGGTGAGACTTGAGTAGAAGTTAAAGCTGCATTTCCACCAGTTAACTTCCGGTCGATGATTTTACTGTCGAATCCGTTGTATCGCGACTCCGCATTTTCAAAACATCGGTTTGCTATTGTCTTTTGGGATTTTTTGTTTCCATTCTTGATGACAAAAGTAAGACTTTAATAACTTCCCGTCGAAACGCGAAAAATGTTTAAAATTGTGAAAGCAAGTGTGTCTTTAGGAAGTTTTGAGGGTGTGATTAAGGATTTAGAGCTTTGGCGTGTTTAATAGCGCGGATTCTAATAGATTTTATTGTATTTTAACGTTTGATGCGGTTTCGTCGGACCTCCGTAAGTAAACTGATGACAATGCGGGCTTATAAGTACGGGTATAACCTCTGTTATTTGATGTTGTAGGATAGGCAAGGTGGTCCCGGTCCCCTCAGTTTGTGCTCTGCTCACAGTGAAGAGATCTTATGTTTGCGCTGACAACAACATTTTTTAGTCATTTCATACGATTTGACTGGGGGTAAGGCGTACGTACTCAGGATTGGCTGAGGGTGTGCGCAATAATAATAAGTCATAATAAGAAATGCGCAGTTATTTCTTAATAAAGGCCCTGTCGCACGTACGTTTTTTCTCTTGCGACTTGTCTCGCAAAAAAATTGTTGAGGGTCGCACGCGCCCTGTGTTTTTTCCTTAGTTTTTTCCTGCGACTTTAAACAATTTATTGCAGAAAGTAGAAGAGCGTTCTACTTTTCGTGCGACATTGAGAAATGCAAAACAAGTTGCAAAGGGGGTGTCACACGCACAAAAAAAAAAATGCGCGTGCGACCTGCAACAATTTTTTTGGGAGACAGGTCGCAAGAGAAAAAACGCACGTGTGACAGGGCCTTAAGAAATAACCCACTTTTTGGCCGCCAAAAGAGGTGCGCGCGCACCCTCTGTACCCCTATGTACGCGTCTGGGTGAAAGCGCCATGATAAAGCAAACGATAACAATAAAGTGTCACGTGAAATATGTTCTATTACAGAAACGACGACATTATTCGAGTTTCCACCTAACGGACTTTGCCTTGGTAACGGCGATGCAAGGAGGATCCACCCAGAGACTGCAACCGCAATGTTCAGCAGAAATCACCAGTCAAGTATGCACCCTAAGCAAGAAGAAAACCTAAAGGGTTCCCATGAATTTCATGTTTCAAGTACAAATGCACCCTGCTGTTGTCACTGTAACTTCCAGGAACCAATGAACCGCATGCTGGGCTCTCAGAACGCTCTATTGCACAGTGTCTACAGAATGGTGAGGAAAGCCACTCACAGAGACTCTATTTCAGACCAAAAGTATGAATGGATTCTTGCTGCGAGCATCATAGATAAAGTGTTTTTCATGGTGTTTCTATTCCTTCTGTGTCTATCGACGTTTGTGTTATTTGCGCAAGGAAGTCATACCTGAAATCTTGGGTTTGCGTCAAGCGTACAACGTTGGAATGAGAAAATTTTAACGTAAGCCAGGCTACATAGCAGGCTACGAGACGCATATAGCGTCGAATAGTTACTCCGAGTAGTGACAAGACGTTAAGGGATAATGCCAAGAAACATTAGGCTGACTACGAAGAGTTAAAAGAGTAAAATGCGAGTAATTCCCGACTGACTACCAAAGAGGTTACGAGTGATATATAGCGAAAATTACGAATCGGGCCGAGATTCTATAGAGAATTAAGTAACTTCACAGACTAAGCAGAGTAACATAGCAGGCGCGTACTCCAGAACTCGCTGAGATGGGTGCTCAGACATAAGTATCATATGAAAAAAGATATTACTTGATGGTCCAGAAAAATTATACCGTATACCAAGACTATCGATGTAAGTGCTTAGAAGTACAAGGTTACTCGCGCTGTAACAGCTATTGGTTCACCAAATATCTAGTCTCACCCAAAGTTTCATTAAATATTACCTATCGAGATGGCGAAAGAACTGCGAAAAGAGGCATTTCTACTTGTTTTTTTTAATTGTTTTTTAGTGAAAGTTAGAAGAATAAAAGGGTGTGCGAGTCGCGATATCTGACCAGGCAGGCGACAAGACGGCATTAATTATGCCCTCATGTGATTGACGTTGTCAATCTTAATCAGCTTTCGGCCAATCAGCGTGTGGGATTAGAACATCCCCTGGTCAGCCAACACCATCTTATTACGTAGCCAAGCCAGGCTGCAGTGATGCGCCCATAGAACAGCAAGAACATACAATATTTATAGAAAAGAGAAACACAGATGTTTTCTCAGCATATTTAAATATTTACTATGCTCCTGCCAAATATCCGCAGTTGTAGCAAATAAAGCTGTAAAGTTTAATATAGCTGCTTAAAAAATGTTTGTACATAGTCCAAACCTTATTAGGATAAAAATTCACAAGACATTTTAGAGGTTATATATTCCTAATCTGCCCACAGCAACAAACACTAGCGTTACGCTTATTCTTAATTATTGAGTTAACATGCTTTAAAGCTTTGAACAAAATGCAAATACAAGCAGTTTTAAATAAAACAATTGACTCCGGCTTTTAGCTGCAAAATACTTTACAAAAAACTTATTCAGCTCTTTGTCAATTTCTCTTCTTTGGCTTTTTTTTATCAAAAGTCTTTCTGTTTTCGTCGCTCTCTTTGGAGTGATGGCGCAGACATTACTGTGTATATTTTGGCGTGAATTTTCCATTAAAAAGTCAAGTGATTGCTTAATGCAAGTCGCCTATCCCCATAGGGAACCCCCTAAACTCCTTCTTCAATTAATATAAGCTTCCAATTTCAAATCAATAAGTACCTTAGAGAGACACGGTATCCAGTATCGCTCTGGGATCAAACGGAAACTAGGACTGTTGGGCCGTGCCCCATGTGGCTAATAAAAGGAAAAATGTCTAAATTGGTTGCTTTAACAGAGGTATAGTAACAAATTATGAATACAAAGGCCGCTGTTTGCAATACCTTACGATAAAGCCGTCGCGAAATGTCTTTATAGCTTTAATAGGGGTATGTAACAAATGGATAATAGATTAAGCGGCCGAGATCTCTTATTAATAGGTGGGAGCATAATGAAGGTATAAAATACTGTGTTTGAATGACCAGTATTTCGGCATTTTTGAAGTGGCCCGCTAGACAGGTGGCCCCATAATAGGGGCACCATTATACACGCCCATTTGGTTATTTTAAGTTTTTTTTTTTACTTTTTATTTATCCGACGAGCATCTCTGTAAAAATGTTTTGATCGTAAGCCCCAATTGGGTGAAAAAGTTTACTTTGGAATTCTTTTCCATCTGAAATTCCTGAAGCAACAATACTTTCAGTTCCTTTTAGTTGAATAAAGACGGTCAACGAAATGGTATCCCATAGAATCGTGAGTCTACGCTGTCTTCTGGGGCATCGTTTCCAGTGACGTGTTGAGTTCGCCACTTTCACTTGCGTCCATTCAGACAAATATCTCAAGGGTATCAGATAAGCACTTTTTTACAAAAGCGCTCAAACCAACATCCTCGGGGACCCAGGGCGTCGCGGAGATCGGGCACACAGGGATTGCGGCGCGAAAAAGAAACAGGCTGAAAGTGCTCTTTCTTTCTCGCGCGCTCCCTGTGTGCCCGATCTCCGCGACGGCCTGGGTCCCCGAGGATGTCAAACCAAGGAAGCTCATTCCTTTTCCTTAAACGCTTCTTTGTACATCGGCGCTTGTAGGAATATGATGACGGTTGTTATCGACACAAGCATCAGAAATACCCACAAGAAAAATTTATCCACTATCTTGGCAATCAGTTTCCACTCATTTCTCATTTCTTCTTCCATCTCAAGTTCGTGTCGATACTGCACGAGTTCGCTGACACCATCTGCAATTCGAGTCTGCGCATTAAGCATTGCTCTCCCCACGTGATCTTCACGTGGATGGTCACATGTATGGTCACGTGACTCGTTGAGCCTAAGATCATACCGACTCGACTGAATGAACGATTGTCTTTTCTCGAGGTTTGAAGCCTGAGGGATGTTCGGTACTACGCCATCGATGCCATAGATACTGAATCGTGGGTTGATACTTGAGTGGCGCTTTTGGGCGTCAGTTGGGCTCAAAAGCATGCTACGACGAACGGAGCCGTTTTCCAGCGATTTTCCCAGATGAGACTGCGCATCCGTCTCGATAATAGATACTGGTCTTGAGCCGGCTCGTCTTCTGTTTGGAAAGCCCCTAAATGTAACCGTGCTTGTTTCATCGAGCTTTGGCACCTCGCTGTTCTCGTTGTTTTCAACAGGCTGAAAAAAATCAAAGTAGATCAAACACAACTTCGTCAGTTTATCGGCAATAGTTCATGATTGCTACAAATACGCCTGGGGCTCAAGTTCTTTTGTGAGCGACCACAGAGTATCCGTCTGGCATGCAAGGCTCTGTGAAAGGGAGGGAGATGTCGAGTAAAGTAATAGGGACCTTAAGCGACGACGACGACATCCTGAACAAGGACGGAAACAATGAATTTGATTGAGAATTCATTAGATGCATATTGCAATGCCTTATGTCGGCATTATTTTTAGAAATACTCTACTGTTAGACATTGTAAAAATCAGATACCTATCGCTTTAGCTGCAAAGAAGAAAAAATGGAAGCACATATTTGACTACCAGCCTTGGTCCGAATTTGAATAGCATGATTACAAACCTTTTTATTGACCTTAAACTTAGGGACGTGTATCCGAAGGATTTTTGCTAGACATCCGAGTACGAAAATGCGAATCCACGCTGGGATTGGAGTGTGGGAAGGATCGTTGAAATAACAACGTAGCACAACGCAGGTGGCGACAAGCGCCAACGCCACCTGAATCACAGAGACAAAATTTCAATACCCTTGTCAAACTCTTTTAATCTATTATGGTATAAATAACCTTATCCTTGCACACGTATAAGTCACATAAAGGTCCTTACCTCGAAGAAGCTACCGTAGAAGTATATCAACACAAGTGGTACAGTCTCTGAAGTCGGTGGAATCATTTCCGCCACCAGCAGCATGAAGACTGTCAGTGCCAACAGATTTGTGATGACCAGAGTTAAACGCTCGCCGGACTCGGACGGAAGATAGAACGATAACAGAGTCAACGCTAGAATGGAAACTAGACTTAGAGAAAGTACACATAGGACCGGATAAGAGAGTAAGTACGGATGGATGGTGGGTGATGGATTGGCCTAGCCACAAGTTTCTCGGCAATTTTTTGGTATTTTCTTTTTTTTTTTTTTTTGCAAAGTTTTGGATATCCGGAACATTTGGCAGCTTTTTTGGCATTTTGAAATATCATTTTACTTTTTCCTGTTTTGTTAAATTTTTTTGCGTCTTATTGAATGCGAACTTGATTATACAGATTTTGTCCTTTGCTTCAAGAAGGAGCATGTCCAATTTCTCTAATTTTTGTTTGAGTGGAACCGCATTTTGCCCAAATTTTTCAGTGGCATCATTTTCCAGGGCTTCCGGCTGCAGCCAGCATCAACCCCACAAATCCCAACAACATCAGCGACAGTATCATCATCACCATAATTCTTATCATCTTATCTTCTTTTCACCACTACCACAATTTACTTTCACGTCGTTGGCGGCTGTGACCCGACGCATCACCCATACCTCTCAGGGCAGGGGCGTGTCTAAAGAAAAAAACCCAGGGTGGGGTCCAGAGTAGGACGCAGGGGTGTGTCTAGAGAAAAAAAACCAGGGTGGGGTCCAGAGTAGGACGCAGGGGTGTGTCTAAAGAAAAAACCCAGGGTGGGGTCCAGAGTAGGACGCAGGGGCGTGTCTAAAGAAAAAACCCAGGGTGGGGTCCAGAGTAGGACGCAGGGGCGTGTCTAGAGAAAAAACCCAGGGTGGGGTCCAGAGTAGTAAATCACTTGCCTCGATTGGCATCCTCAGCTCTGGTAATAGGTCACTAGATCCATCTTGAAACTTTTTTCTATCCGAATAAACTATCTTCTTATTTACCAACAAAGGTGTCAACCGGACTCGAACCCACTTCGTCACATGAGCAGGGTGGCGTCCGAACCCCTTGCACCCCCCCCCCCCCCCCCCCCCCGCTGGATACGTGACTGAGTCTCTTTGAATGCCGACAAACGTTTATTTCATTCCCTTTAGCAGTGACCTTCTTACCTGTTATAAGAAAACACGGTGCAATCATGTTCACAAAATAAAACATGGATTTCCGTCTGAGGATGATGGTGTATGTGAGATCAGGATAGGGCTCGGGGCAACAGATGTACACAAGCTCGTTACGCCGACAGGGTAACCCGATAAGGTCCCATTCGCCTCCTTTGATAAACTTCTTGTAGTCCCCTTCGCACTTAGCAGGGTGTTCAGACGCAATGTCGAGATGAAAGCCGTCATAAGTCCATGATCCGAACTTGAGGTCGCATTTCTGAAAGAAGTACCTTATTTATAATGAGTTTACTAGGGCGACGCTATCCATGAGGACTATGTTTATCCCTTGAACTATAAATGCAGTGCTAAAGCTGGCCTAGAAATATGGGGGGATGGCACGATACATAAACATTAAGAAACAATTGGGGCCCTTCCAGTTGTTTCCTTGTATTTTTTTTTCAAATATTGGGGACGGGGGTCACGTGACCCCAGTGCCACATTGTCATGACCCTGAAAATGAATCATCCTATCGCCCGTGACTAACCTGTTCGTCAAAAGGGAAATGCGTGACGTCAAACTTGCACGAAGACTTGAGTATTTTCGGCGCTAGCCACATGCTTTGTCCGGTAAATGACAGAGTCACGTGAGTATCAAACTGATTCATAGCACCTGTTTGGTCATCGACGCTAGAGAAGGAGAGAAAATCAAGAAACGACCATATTAGTTCACTGCGTGAAGGAGTATTCCGAAGTACTGCGTTTCCTTGTAGGGTTATCTTTAGTCCAGCTTTATGTACATGTCATACGAATTATAAAACCAACTCTTTTATTATATCAACAAAAGTCCTTAGTAATTACTGAAAATGGGCTTATCGAAAAGTTATTTTGTCGCCGACAAGAATTGTGCAGGTTTTCCAAATAATGAATTATTAGTTTGCTTATATGGAAGTAACCGTGTCTGGGAAAAACGACAATTTTGGCTAAATTTTCTTGATATGGTGGTATCCTACAACAAGTTACGTACTAAAAAAATTTGTTTATTCAAGGGGGGTATAGTCAAAGCTCAGCTTTCAAGAAAAGTGCTAGAAACCTATAATTTCGAAAAACGTAAGTATAAAGGCCCCCGAATGGAGAAATGGCCCTAAAAAGGGGTGTACACGCAATATGAAGGCAATGCTCCCTTTGTTCATAATGTAACGCGAATGACATGACGGAAAAACCTGGAAAACGCGCAATTCCAGGTATAGAAAGAAGACACAATTTCTTCAGTGGCTATAGGTTCCTTGTATTACGGACTGATTTTTAAAACACGTGCCGAAGTGCACTTCACCAGATTTTGTCTTTTTAAGATAACTTTTCCTTGATCATCATTGCGCTGTGTATCAGCTCAGGGGCCATATCAATATTTGGGTGACCTTAAAACTCGCTCGGCCAATCTCTTGGAGGCCTGGGTCTAAGGGCTTTTCAAGGCTTGTGTGATAAAGATTTGACCAAGCGATAAAGATTTTTTTGACACATTTTTGCCTCGAGTCTCAAATTGACAGGAATCAGCTTTTTTCACCATGTTTTCTGGAGATCAGGGAGCGGGAAAACTTTAGCTCTTCTAAATATAGGCATCAATGCCCATATAAGGCAATTCCCCACTATCCGTGGGGAATATGTTTGATATGGAAAAGCTCAAATTTCAATGACACTTTACAAAAAGTCGCATCAATTTAAAAAAAGTCGCACTTGATTTTTTGTTAGCTATAAGTTACTATATACTCAGAGAAATCCGCCTTATTCGATAAGAAATGGACTTATTTGGAGCGTCACGTCATGTTTTTCCGTCATGTCAACGCCAATCTTTTCTAATATGCTTCCAATCTTTTAATATTACTATGCTTAGGAAAGGTTCGCCACAAAAGTATTCACTGGTTATTTACGTGTTCATTGTACCCATCCTCCTATCACCAAAAAGTTTGTTTACTGTCCATACTTTCCAGTGCGTCTTTAAAAATCCATTCACTAACTTATTGTAGAGGTAGATATCAGGCTTCCATATTCTCTTAGGATCAACATTTATCGTCGTTATTCCACCGAATGCCGAGGCATTCCACTTCAAGAACGGATTTAGCCAAGCCTATAATAGAAAAAAAAAACATTATTAGCTTATTTTCAAACAATGAAAAAAAGCCACATTCCTGTGGCTAGACGTGAGGCACGAGGGGCTGGTTAGAGCCAACCCAGAGCTCAGGGAGATGGTTTCCTGTGACGTCACAGCTCTTACTAGCCACAGAGAACCCAATCAGAAATCCAGATAAAAGAACGCTTGGGACTTGATGGAAATAAAATCGGCATAAAATGCATAAAAAATATATATATATATAGGTAACTTTCCTCAGCCCATTTAAGAGTGAAAAAAATGAATTATAGAGTTGAATCGTAGTGAGACTTATTAGGACGTACAGAAATTTAAACGAAGAAAATAAGAAAAAAAAGGAGGATGAAGAGAAAGAAGCGGAAAAAAAATGAATTCCAAGCTCAGAGAGGGGAAGAAAGGATGGCAAGCTCGTGTAGAACCCATACAAATAGCTCCAGCATCAGCTAAAGCTTAATCATGGCACTGCTCTGTTGAAACAGCTTTACCGGCGCTGTCCGCACGGGCATAAAGAGCCTCTGTCAGCCTTATCTTTGTTATCGTTTTTATTTAATATTGGAAGGAACATAATGTGTTAGAATCTCGAAATAACAATTTAAAAACAAAGTTTAATACTTTTTTTACCAAATTCAATCGAAAATATCGCATTGGCTTCCGTAAATCAGCCGATGGAAATGAATGCTTTCACACTCGATACTTTACTAGTGTAACAAAATGGCGGCTGACAGAAGCTGTTTAAGTACCTGACGAATAAATATGCTTGACTTCACCACTTGATTTTTGAATTCCTACAGAAGAAAAAAAATATCAGAACTTTTATAGAAAATTTAAATTATTTTCATAAACTATTCTCGGGACTGATACTGATGAAAACTGCAAGCCTAGATTATAAACACATGGGAAATATTAGTGTCTTTGAAAGAAGAATTAACGTACCACATCGATTAGTTGATGTAAAGTAATCCCCAGTCTCACGAGGACGGTGTCTGATTTTTTGTATACCGGTCTCACTGTTGGATCATAGCCTTTAAACAAATGATCCACCAATCGCTGTTCATGATTGTCTACACGGACAGAAGAGCATTCTGGGAAAAAAAGGTACAAAAATTAGTACGGTACTATCTCCTTTGAAAAATAATGCCTGCACTCATCTTTTTTATACAAATATAAGAACATTAAATTTTCATTTGAAACTGGGCCGTTCTTATTCTTGAAGCATGTTAAAGCTATTTTGAGGCTATTCTTGAATTTCCGTGTATATGACTACATGAATTGTTAGAAGAAAAAAAAATAATATATATACACGATACTTATGGTTTTGTTGTTATGAACACAATAATATTATTTTGCATAGAACACAGAACACTAAAAAAATAGTACTTTGCAGTTATATGAGCCTCGGCATGTTCTTAGTATGTTCTTAGAATTTGGTGAAATCTCAGGCGTCACATTCTTATAAAAAAGGTTCTTATAAAACAAAAAGATTGAATTCGGATTTAGATATAAAACCCTAAACTTTTAATTACTAGATTTTAGAATAACCTAGTCAGATACAGTATTGTAGGGGAGAACCCTAAACTTTTAATTACTAGATTTTAGAATAACCTAGTCAGATACAATATTGTAGGGAGAATACCATGAATAACTGAATTAAAAAGGGGAAATTGAAAATTGTGCAGACGCTTCTGTGAGTAGTCCGCAGTGATTCTGCGTCGGCCATTTTGAATCTCAGCGGCAGCGCGCGCTTCAGTTCTGAGTGGAGCTTTCTAGTACGGTTATGCAACGTGTCGGAAAATTAAGACTTGATTTAGTGTCAGCAACATCAACAAAAGCATCCCCTAGCGAGCTAGAATCCTAGTAAACATCGTATTAACCTTTCTACAAAAAGGCACCGTGTTAGAATTTAATTTGTGATTATTTAAATCGGAGGATGATTGATTATAGAGCTGTTCAAATCGAACGAGGACAAGTTTATGTGCAAAAGGTATTATAATACACCTTAGGAAGCAAACAAATCAAGCTGTTTGAGTGGGGGAAATTGGCAAATGCTGGAAGAAAGAAATAAAAGAGTCGACTAACAGATAATTATGTTGTATCAAAGGCCAAAATATAGTATGGTTTTTTTGTCATTAAGTAATTTACTTAAGTATTTTGTTATTGAGTAATTTAAAGTGTAATGAGTTGTAGCAGCAATTACCAAGAAACAATACGGTAATAAAATAAGAATCAAATAGAGCGACTACAATATTAACGTCTGTCGAATAACTTAGCAAATGAACTGTTATTTTTTAACAATGGAAAATGAAAAAAGACCGAAGGATCAAGTGCAGAAAGATGCCCCGAAACTTCATATCGAACTACTTCAAAGGCGAGCTGATCCCCAGCGATTCCCCAGCAAGTTTGTGATTACATTAATCTAATAAATAAGTTGATGATGTCTGGAGAAACGACTGTCAAGTTACCTCTGTTGAAATACACCACCAGCATCAACAATCCCCAGCAAACAAGTCCCATTTTCTCTGGGCGCTTAAGCATCCAGTTATGACTTAACAATTCCTTAACATCATAGATCATTTGTCTTGGATGGACAACAATTTTTGTTGGATGGAATTGTTGTTTGATTGTATTACTTTTTCCCAACAGAGGCAGCCACACAAAGAAAAACAAGCGATTGTAAAGCCTCTAAGGTCTCCACTGAAAGCCTAAATGTTATCAAAATTCCTCCGGGGCAACAAAATTTTCTCCAGTATTGAAATTCAAAGCGCCAGCAATTTTACATTTAGTCCTTTTGGAATCCACTCCACAGGTGGTCCCGAAGCTTTGTCACAAATTGAGAGCTTCTGTCTCGACAAACGCGTGTTCTCTGTCCCTTTTACGGGTGTAGAAGAGACCCTCTCTTTCTTCGAAAAGTCAATGAGCACCAAAAGAGTGATCAATGGTCTATTTTGTGATTGATTAGAATTAGGAGAATAAGACGTTTTAAACGTAATAATATATTCATGTCAGGTGGTATGGATTACGTATTTGTATATTCACTCCACCCTTAAAATTCTTAGCGTTGAGGGAAATGTATCGCATACCTCCTCAAAACTGGCCCATAATTCAAAGGAAAACGCAGTTGATTCTTCATATGAAGCGAATAAAATTCCATGGAAATTGTTTGCAATTTGTTCGAGCTAGTGGGAGGCTCGAGTGACCAAAGTTTCGAGTTACCATTAATTCGAGTTATCATGAAGCAAACAGCGGGAACTGTCGAAGAGAAGGCAGGAACAAATAACTCACGGAGAGGTTTCTCTTGAAGACTTAGAAGTGAATATTGAAGATAGCCAAATTCAGTCACGGCTGTCATCAGTTCATTTTCTTAGACTAACAAATGCATATTAAGACATGTCTGCCCTGATCCATTTGGTGTCTGTTTCTGTGAAAAATGTTGCAATGATGCAAACAAAAGCTTTAGTGTGTAGATTTGTGCGTTTCCAATTGAAAGCCCTCGTTTTCAATTACCACAGGCATTTTCCGCAGTCTTTACAGTCTCATCACTTGATGCCTTAAGGGCACCCCCCCATCTCTAGAGCCCCCTCTATCTATTCAACCCTCCCCCCATCCCCCACCCCCCTCTGCAATTAGCATTCTCCCTCCCCCTCGATACCTTTTGGACGCTCTTCAATAAAGTCATTACTTGTTGTTTTTTTGGAAAAAGAAATAAAACGCATTAACTGTTTTTAATGCTGTTTATTCGCTTTTATTTCTTAAGGCTTTTATCTACAAATTATTCTTATTAAGCGGTATTCAAGTACATAAACGAATGCGTCACGTGATCGGATTGCTATATTGCGTGACACAACTTGCGTAACAATTAACATTTCGTGACGGGGCTACCTAATCCTAAGCACACTTCACATGAATGTAGGCGTGACGCTTGCTATCTCGGTCAGCATTACTCGCAAACCTCAACCCTCTACCCTCGACACTCTCATTTTGGACTCTGACAACCACGCCGTAATTGGGCGACCCTCGCGCCCAGTCTCTCACGGCTCTTGTGACGTCGAACTCTACAAAACCACTTGGTCGGAAAGAGAACATTGTGGTCGATGGAGACTGGGGCCTAGCCTCTGCATCAATGTTGTTTAAACCAAGGTACATTTGACTCCAGCGGATTCTCGATAATCTAATAAGGAAAGTAGAATTTTGATATAAAGTATGAATGTCATTGTTAAGACAAATAATAGGAACGACGGCAGGATTAAGGTAATTAGGGAATTTAAGCAACTACGACGGCAACGGCTGAAAAAAAAAATAAGTTCTTGCTAAGCGCTCAATGCTAGAGAAGATTGTGTAGTTCCAGAAAATATCCATACCCCCCCCCCCCCCCCCATTGAGGAAGATTGGAAATTCCGGGGGGTGGGGGGTTAAAACGCCCAGGAATTTCCAGAGGGGAGGGGGGATAAAATGCTCTTTTTCCTTAACAGTTACTGTATTCTACGGGTTTCGCGTTGTAGTTTGAAAGAAACGCCTGAATTGTATCAGACAGAATCCATTTCAGAGTGCATTTCATGTCTAGTTCTTTGGAGTTTAATTGTTTTCTGCTGTTGCCGTTCACCCTGCCGTCGTCTCACTGCTCAAAAAAGTTCCTACTGATAATGCGAAAGTGCTAGATTTTATTCTTTCTTACCGAAAACATAAAAAACACTGAAGATGCACAAAATAACGCTTGCAATGTATAAATAAACTCACCCCCCCCCTTTTCTAATTACGTGGATGGATTGCGTTTCACATGAGTCTGCACCGTGTTGATATTTCAAAGGTACAGATGAGTCATACCTGTATCCGCTATTCGCTTGACGCTCGTTCCATGGCTTCAGCACTCGGTGAATCATGATGTCCCGGTTGAGATAGGGTGTCAGCTGGTGTGAATGCCAGCTAGCCTTGTGCGCGTATACAAAGTACATGTACATCTTTGCCCATTGGATTTGGCAACCAGATCTCGGGGGGCTTTCAAACTGCAACAGAGAACGCTTGTTGGGGTATTGCGGGTGCTTGCCGACGAGAAGGTAAGGCAGGTTATTGTGGTTGCCTGAGGGACTTTCTATGGCCACATCTTGCGTGACATGGAGACGGTAAAGTCTCCCTCTTCCTGTGTTCCATGATTTGATAGCATGCGTGACGGAAGGGGCAAGTAACGCCAGTAGGGCGACTGCTAGAATTCTGATGTGCATTCTGAGGAAAAGACAACAGGGGATCAAATTCACAAATCAACGCGAGAAAGCTAAAGTTATGTCGTAACCAAAGAACATAACAAAGAAAATATAATCCTTAAAAACTGTAGCCGGATTTTCTGAAGCGTACAACAGGATCCAGAAGGGTTAAAATGGAATAAGCCGGGGGGAGTCGACTTGATTTCAGGCCGAGATTTGTGTTCACTAAACAGGATTTATGTTAAAACGGGATTCAGATGACCCACTTCACAGTGAAATATAACCGCAAAAAAATGAGTTAGATATCAAGCTAACAAAATTTGAACTAGAGAAATAAAAAAGGATAATGAATCACTTTTACCGACCTGAAATGTTCTTGATTGCTGGTGTAAAATCTGCTTTTTTCTTGATGCTTGCACAAATAATAAAACCCTCCACGAAGCTCCCGTATTTATAGGGCCCTCCAGTAAACAGGAAACCCATAAAACTGGTGCTTTGAGCACGTTTACAGGAAGCCGATCAATGGAAAACACTTCCATAATCTCCAAAGGTGCGTAGTTCCTGTATCAAGTACGTGACTAAGTACGTGGACTTCCTCTTTAGCAATGCCTGCAATGCAAGACCTGGGAATAGAAACGAAAGTAGAAATAGCTTATAACATGAGAAAATTTTGTCAGATCAAAAAAGAGAGATGTAGAATTGATGTAAGTTGTTTTTATAACTATTATATAGAGTTACCGTAAAAATATTGAGGTTGAAATATGATAGAGAGAGCACCTATCCCATTGCTTGATAGGAGAATGCGCACTTTTGACAATGATTGCGCGAGCCCGTGAACCTTGTGACTTGTTGTTACGAAATAGAAACCCGATTTTTTGGGAACGGGGATCACCCAGTTTATACAATTTATTATACTTTCAAGAGCAAACATATCCTCCGGGCTGCTATGCAGGTTGCAAAAGGTCCCTAGAAGCTTCGTAGGTTCTAAGGTTCTAGCAAAATAAAGTATTATTCAACATACTTATTTTCTGAAAAAAAAAAAATCCTCGAATGCTTGTTTTTATTTATTTATTTTTATTGAAGTCACTTTTACTTCTACTGAAGTAATGTGTATTTTAATCTGTCCCGCGACACGACCAACTGTTTGCTAAGGTAATACCGGTCGGTCGTTGTGGACGGAAATCGCCTAAAAGTATATCCATACCAAAGATTGTACTAAAATATTTGTTGTCGTCGATTTTCAAGAAATTCCACCTTTTTATTATGCTCGAAAAAGCGAATTTAAAATCGGGTTTTTCGCTCGAATTCAAGAATAATGTGAGCTTCAAAAAAATATATAGCCCTATCGTAAGAGAAATTTTTGGTTATCGGAAAATGATCGTGCTAGCGTGCGGACACTCGCTTATAGGTATAGCACTTCCAGTTTCTGTCGAATAATGATGCCAGTTTTTTTTTTCAAATCTGCCAAATTCCTTACATTAGACGGTAGTCTCAAGATTGATTTTGGACCTCTTCTCCCGCTCTTCCGCGCTGGGACCAAATCTCCCGCTTTTAAGCATTCAGAACGACCCTTTACCTTTTTCCTATGAGTAATAAAAAAAAGAAATCTTTGTGAAGCGCCATTTTTTCCGTCCAAGTACGAATGACTACGTGCGGCTCCATGGACACAAGATGCTTTATTCGTGAGGAATACCCGATCCTTTCCCCCCTCCCAACCCAAAAAAAATTATTCAAGCCTTGAGGTTATCTGGGGCTGTCAGGTATGCTTTTGCACCACAAATTTATTGGGCTATGAGTGCGGAGTTGAAGAATCATTGCTGAAAAAAGTTATAAAATTCATTATATTTATACAGTGCAACTATCTATTACAACCAGTCTACTTTACGAAACAATAAAAAAAGACTTCTGCCTTCTTTATTTTACGTGTATTCTATGTACATAGGACTGATTTTAAAAGACGTGCTTTTCAGGAATGGGGTTAGATCTATAAAAGTATGAACTTCCTTCGGTATTGCATGAGTGGGATCGGAAATGTGTCTGTCAAAGCCTAGTTTAGTTAAATGTCACATTTGCCAAGTATTTGGTAAGGGGGGAGGGGGTGAGCATTTGAGCTTATTTCGACAAGCCCTTAACCTTCGAGGGTACAGAGACACGTAAAGCACTTCTAAGTTAATGGGCTTCGCAATTGTTTCATGCGGAGGGTTGATTAGTGGTTCGAAAGTTTTCTCTCTTTTTCTTTTATAATATCAGTTTGAATACTATAGGTGTATCCTGTGTTTTGCTGGTTGTATTCCTGATTTCATTTGAAAGTGATATTTTAAAGTATTCTTGCGTGTTTTCGACCTTAAAACAAAACAGAATAGGATAAACGTATGTCAATGGGGCACTTGCCCTTCTGGACTTTGCCTTCGTCATATGTCTCCTTAGATTTCATTCACGAGCGACTTACAACCCAAAGGCGAAACAAACGAACAAACAAGAAACAAACTCCCTATAGGGAGAAGCCTGTAGCAAATTTACAGAAATAAGGCCACGAATAGTTCTTGCAGAAAAAGTTTTCAGCATGCAAGCAGCAGCAAATACTGCCAGCAATCAGGAGATGTTTTTTTCCAGAATTAGTCCTTTCCCAGATGATGGGCATTGAGCGCGTAAGCAAGGCTTTGATAGGTATTTGACTTTACAACCTTCTTGCAAATAGCAATAAGCTACATGCTTTACTGTAAAATGTGCAAAAGAGGTTCAGAAACTTGCAAGGCGGCTGTAAACTAATTTGCCAAACGACCTGCAGGGGTAGCAAATAGTCTTGGCGATCATTGGCGAACTTGGGTGCACGGCCATAATTGTTTGCGAGTACGAGTACTTTGACTTTTTGTTAATGTCGCTTTACGCGTGAAAAGGAAATGCCCGCTTTGCAACGCAATAAATACACTAGGCAGGATTATGGCAGAATATGGGGGGGGGGGGGGGGGGGGGGGGAGGGAGCCAGACCGATCGAAAACGAGTTAGCGTGACGTGACGACTAGCGCGTGACGTAGCAACTGTAGTGTAAGCATATGACCTTTAGGCCTCACTCATCTCCCCTCACTCCGCGTGAAGGATCGGACGAGAGTATTGGCTGGTCCACAAACGCACAAGCACACTTTATAGCAAACAAACCCCGCTTGGGGAAGTCGTCAGACAGAACTAGCCGCAGACTCTCGGAGATACTCCCCGGTTTATTTCAATAATAAAGCAATGACTAAGTTAATGCTTGTTTACAGTTGATCTCCAAGCTAACACTGCCTGTACACACCAAGAAACCTGTCAGTAAAAGGGAGGGAGGGTAGGCAACTGTTTCTTTTCAGTACTCGTAGCTTATTGAGCGAAAGAGCGAATGACTTTACTTTAGGTGTGGCCCTTTATATAGGTAGAGAGCGACCAATAAGAATTAAGAACGTGTATAGTAAGGTATCTCACTTGAAACATATTGAGTAATACCTGTGCTATCGTAGCATGATACGTGTACCCGTACGATATAATTTATGAGTGACCTTTGAGCCTTGTTCCGGCTCCATTAACTGAAATTACCGTCCCTAGCGGTGACGTTAAATTTGGATTATCTTCGAGCAGCGAGCATTTTGAAAAAAAAAAAAAAAAAATGGCGAGCAACGAGCAACAAACAAACAAAAAATATTTGGCGAGCATTTTTAAAAACAAAAACACAAAAATATTTCCAATTTTACTAAAGGATCGAGTGTGGTATCGAGGTAAGGCTGTCATTGATCTGCTTGCTTTAGTTACTAGTTACTACCGGAGACTATATTCTCTGTTTACCAAGTTTACCAAGCTGCAATAATATCTTCACAAATAGCCGAATTCCTTTGAAACTTTAGGATAAGTTAAGGAAGTTACTCAGGTTTATAGAAAAAATATTTTCGAGCCAATCCGTGGGAAAATGCGAAATCTGATACCCGCGAACACGCGAACTTGTCAAATCGAGTCAAGTCGACTTCGTGGCGAATTTCTCCGCGACTTTGCAAGCTACCGATATAAAAATTGCTACGCACATTCCTTAGTTATTTTAAATAAAATCTAGCCGGAGTGCGACACGAAATATTTATTTGAATTTTTTGGGGGAGCGAAATAAGAATGATAATTGACAAAAATCGAAAATCAACCCGCATTCCAAGAGAATTTGTTTGATGATATCGCACTGCGGAACTTGCATGCAAGTCAAACTTGCGCTTTTTTAACCAGTTGAAAACAAATTTGGGGCTGAATTTGAGGCGATTGCAGACCACCTAAAGAGATGTTATGAAGATTCTCCGGTGAAATAAAACGAAACTCAAGGTAAAGCTGGGCTCATATTTGCTGATTTGTACAGGACCCGAAATGATCCCAGAACCCGAAACGATCCCAGGACCCGAAGTGATCCCCAAAAGTACCCCAACTGATCCCGGGACCCGAAACGGTACCGAGGAGTCCCCGAAATCAACCCCACGGAATTGCGGTAATGGACAAAGGGAAAGCAGAAGAAATACTTGCAATTCTTGAAGCATAATAAAGGGTTAACAGCGACTCGATTTCTAAACAACGTGACTTAAAAATATTAAATTCGAACACAATACTTCTATTTATTACATTGCCCGGCGTTAAACCCATAAACAGAGTCCAAAACAAATACACAACTTTAAATTGCTACTGAAAGGAGTACAAAATAAACATAGCACAGCCAAAGCACAGCCTTGCTCAGAACAACCAAACTTTTGACCTTCGAAACATTTGCAGTCCCAACACATGACTCTGACACTATAAATCTCGTTCCCGGTAAACATCATCCCTAAAAATACCTATATTAATTTGGCAACCAAACGTGTTTTTCACCACGAAATCCATGTTCACACGGGCGAATATTTACCGACAGCCGGTTTGGCCGAGAAGATGGAATGACAAAAGCAGACTGAGTAATGCACTCGAACAACCCTTTTACTACCGTTGCAAAATATTAAGAGATGTGGCTTTTGTTGAAAGCAATATGTGAGTTTTGAATTTCTGTAGTAGTGCGTACACCACTGCATGATTTCTCTCTATCTCTCTTTATGATAGGTCTTTCATTCACCGAACACAAACAAACATTTTTCTACGGGAAAGCAAAGGCATGTCTAATCTGTGGAGACTTTCTTTTATGACTTGTTATTTATAAATTATTTATTCACGCCTGGTTCTTCAAATTACCATCACGAGAATTTTTATTTGACCCCAACTGCTGACTCAACCAAGCTGTCGAAAGCTGTATTTCCCGCGCAGTCGTATATAAAAATCTCAATACTATGGTTTTAGTTAATTCAAATTTCTGGTAACAAAATAAGTAACAAAAATGACGCTAAAATGTTTCATATGTTGTTAAAACTGAAAGCCAATCCTTTCACATTCCTTTTGTTTGTCCATTACTGCAATTCCTTGGGGTTCATTTCGGGAACTCTTGGGGATCGTTTCGGGTCCCGGGATCAGTTGGGGTACTTTTGGGGATCATTTCGGGTCCTGGGATCGTTTCGGGTCCTGGGATCATTTCGGGTCCTGTACAGATTTACCGGGTTTCCTGTGTACAATTTACTCGTCAAACCAGTTTTCTTGTCGCTCATCTACCGATAGCTATCGGAGGGATAACTTTGCTTTCATGCACCAGATTTTATTGGTCGGGTATTCACCACTAAGCGAATTTATCATACGTATAACTCCTATCGACAGATGAAATCTTCTGACCTTTCAGGCCCCGGCCCCTGGAGGCTATGTGCATTGCTCGGGTTGAAATAGGCGGCAACATACCACCCTGCATTTAGGAATGCTCACAAGATCACACGAGACGCCCTCCCTATCTTGTGGGTGTCAGAGCGCATGCGAAACATTGTACAAGAATCTCCAATGGTGGTGGCGTTCAGACGCCCTCCCAGCCTACGTGATATTTTTGTAAGGACACGTCTTCCACAGGAAGAACAAAGATCCACCGGGCTTGACACCATGTGGCGACAAAAGGTGTGGAATGTGTGCTTTTGTACACACAACAGGGTATTCTCCAGTACTTCTACCGGCAAGCAATATAACATCAACAGTGCTCTCAGCTGTAAAACTTGCAATATGGTGCACCTGATTGCGTGCAAACGTTGCTAGAAACAATACGTTGGAGAAACAAGTAAGCCTCTTCATGTATTCGCACCCCCAAGTGCACCATAAACAACTGGCAGAAGTACGGAGAGAGCGACCCTGTTGCCGCCCATTTCAACCCGAGCATAGGACTGGCGGCCTCCAGGATGTTACCATCAAGGGCACCAAGAAAGTATCCCGCGCAGAAGATCTGATCAACGTCCAAGGATACTGGATTGACAAGCTGAAAACAGTCACATCTAAAAGTCTCAACCTGCGGGAAGAACTCTAGGCGCTTTCTGAACTCTAATCTCCCCCCCCCCCCCCCCCCCCCTTTTATTAGTAGAGTAGGGAAACAATACGTTTTTTTTTTAAACATTTACTAGGTAGTCCTCTAGTTCAATAGTTATTTAGTTATCCATAACTTTCATTTGTACATTCCCCCTTTTCCAACTTAGAAAAGAATCATCTCATGTATTCTTCAGAGCGTGAGCACGCGCGCATCGTTCACAACTACATTTATACGCGTGATGCGACTGACTTTATGTAACCGCCCTGAAGAAGGACTCAATAAAGTCCGAAACGTTGACAAAATCTCGCTTCTGTTTTTGTCCTTCATTTTATTAATTAACATTTTCTCCATGGACAATTGCATCTACTTCTGATCCAGAAACGTCGCTGTTTGGTCTTCTTTTTATTTATAATCACAAACGGCTGAGCTCAGCTGCATGTGCAGTCTCAGACAAAAGAAAAGCTACCTTTGGTACTTTGACTTTTGTTGCTCTTCTCTTTATTTTAAATCTAACCCTATCTACGACTTTAAATTTTAGCTTGCAATTATTAAGGTAAACAAAACAAAACAAAACCGACGGATGATGGATTAAAAAAAGTATTCTTGCTAACTGCATTTTCGCGTGCAGCCTCACGTCACTCGCGCGCGCGACCAACGTCAACGTAGCTGATTGGCCCGTTTGTGCCCGCGCGTCTAAAAATAGCCTGGTCCTTGGAAACGCCATAGTCCCTGTATTTACAATGTATTATTATTATGCGCTTCCGTGATCGAATTGCTAAATTGCCTGACACAACTCGCGTAACAAGAAACATTTCGTGACCGGGACTACATAATATTAAATAGCCCTTGTGAGCCACACCTCTGTTATTGTTTTCATTGCACATATTGTAATAAAATCTCAAAAAAAAAAAAAAAAAAAAAAAAAAACGCACAAAGTTTTTTACTTTATTCACTTTATTCATCAAATTCAATCGAAAATAAGCTTTATCGCACTTGGTGTTTTGCTAGGATGACAAAGTGGCGGCTGTCAGAGGCTGTTTAAGCACACTTCACATGCTTGCTATTTCGGTCAGCATTACTCGAATCGCTAAATTGCGTGACAAGTAACATTTCGTTACAGTGGCTCTCTAATCTTAAGCACACTTCACATGAATGAAGGCGTGATGCTGGCTATCTGGATCAGCATTACTTGCAAACCTCAGCCCTCTGCCGTCAACACTTTCATCTTTTACTCTGACAACCAAGCCGTAATTGGGCGACCCTCCCGCCCAGTCCTTCACGGCTCTTGTGACGTCAAACTCTACAAAGCCACTTGGTCTGTACGAGAACATGGTGGTTGAGGGAGACTGGGGCATGTTCTCTGCATCAGTGCCGTCTAAACCAAGGTAAAGTTGGCTCCAGGGATAATTTGACATCCTAAAAAGAAAGTCAGAATTTTGATATAAAAGTTAATGAGTGCCATTGCCAACACAAATAATAGGGACTTCAAAATTTACTGATAGCACGCTAGATTCCAACGTGCAATACCATGTTTCTTTTTCAACGCGCGGAGAGATTCCGCATCCCGCGTGTGCGTCGTCCTCATCCTGTCATAAATCTTAAGCTCCATCTACACTAGCAACTTTTAGTTGACAATTTTTATGTGACAATTTTTATTTGCTAGTGTAGAAGGAGCAAAGTCGGCAATTTTTATATGGCAACTATAGTTGCTCAAAAGCTAGCAGGTTTGCTTTTTCTCGGCAATTTAAAATTGTCACTCATGAAAAATTGCTAGTGTAGAAGCCAACAAATCTAGTTGTCAACTAAATATTGTTAGTGTAGATGGGGCTTTAAGCCCGCTAATAATCTTGGGAACATCTTAGTATAATGGCTATTGAGCATCCTAAGACGAGTATCTTTAATTTTATAAGAGGTGCTACTTAACGAAATTTGATCAAACAATAAATGTTTTTATTTTTTATTTTCTTACTGAAAACTGAAAAACACTGGCCAAGATTACGCTGCCTAGAAAATAAACTGACCCCCTCCCTAATTACGTGCATGCATTGCGTTACACACAACAGAGTCTGCGATTTGTTGATATTTCAAAGGTGGTTGAGAAGGGCATACCTGTATCTGGTATTCGCTTGACCCTCGTTCCATGGCTTCAGCACTCGGTGAATCATGATGTCCCGGTTAAGGTAGGGTGCCTGATGAGGTGAATGCCAGCTAGCCTTGTGCGCGTATACAAAGTACATGTACATCTTTGCCCATTGGATTTGGCAACCAGATCTCGGGGGGCTTTCAAACTGCAACAGAGAGCGCTTGTTGGGGTATCGTGGGTGCTTGCCGACGAGAAGGTAAGGCAGGTTATTGTGGTTGCCAGAGGGACTTTCTATGGCCACATCTTGCGTGACATGGAGACGGTAAATTGTCCCACTTCCTGTGTCCCATGATTTGATGATAGCATGTGTGACGGATGGGGCGAGTAACGCCAGTAGGACGGTGACCGCTAGAATTCTGATGTTCATTCTGTGGAAAGAACAATGGGGGATCAATTGCCGCAATCAAAGAACATATATAACCCTGAAAAACAGCGAGATTTTCTGTATGACAGGATCCCGAATGTTTAAAACGGAAACAGCTCGTCTTAATTTAAGACCTGGAAACGAGATTTTTGTGAAAAAAGGGAAACTGGATTTGTGGTTAAAAGTGGCCGAGAAAACGGGATTCATGTGACCGCAGGAACCACAGAACCATATACGAGAGATAAATTTAAAACACTTCCATAATCTTCAAAGGGGTGTTGTTCCTGTAAGTACGTGACTTAGTACATGATAGCACGACCTGACCTCTTTAGTCTAGCAGGCGAGGTTACCAATACCCGAAATAGAAACAATGTAGCTTACACCATGAATATAGTTTGTCAGGCCATCAAAATAGAGGTGTAGAGTTGATGTAAGTTCTTGCTTTACCTATTTTATAGAGTTACCGTAAAAATATTGAGGTTGAAATATAATGTTATTGCGCACTTTGACAATAATTACGTGAGCACATCAGCCTTGAACCTTGTACGACTTGTTCTTACGAAAGAGAAACCCGAATTTTTGGAACGGGGATGCATACACGATAATCAAGTTTATTTTCAAGTTCATGCATATGCTCATTGTTACTGATGATGGAGCGTGTAGCAAGGATTCGGGAAGCAGGGGGTGCAAAAGATCCCTAGAATCTTCGAAGCATCTATCAAATTTTAGCCGTAATTTCGGCTCTCGCAATGTTCGTTTTCTGAAAAAGAGAATGCTCCAATTCTCTCTTTTTTAAGTCACTGAATTTATGTGTGTCTTAATCTGTCTGGCAACACGACCAACTGTTTCATGTTAAAAATAACTAAAGCAAGCAGGTCAATGGCAGCCTCACTCAACTTTACCTCGGCGATACCTAATCGATCCTTTATTAAAATTGGGAATATTTGTTTTGTGTTTTTGTTTTTAAAAATGCTCGCCAAATATTTTTTATTTGTTTGTTGCTTGTTGCTCGCCATTTTTTTTATCAAAATGCTCGAAGATGATACAAACTCGAAGTCCACCCATGCTCGCCAATGGCCGCCAATACCATTTGCTACCTCTGAAGGTCGTTTGACAAGTTAGTTTACAGCCGCCTTGCAAGTTTCTGAACCTCTTTTGCACATTTTACAATAAAGCCTGTAGTTTGAACAGCTGCATATATTTGCAAGAAGGTTGTAAATTTAGGGGCCGACCATTTGACTATTGAGGGGGGGGGGGATGATTTTACAAAAAAAAAAATATATCCTGCACCAATTGGTGGACGAAAAAAAATATCCTGCATCGGTAAAAAAAAATTATTGCACTCCAAATACTTTGAAAATACCCTGCGCAGCCAAAAACATCAATCCCCCCCCCCTCAAAAGTCAAATGGTCGGCACCTTTAAACCGATCAAAGCCTTGCATACGCGCTCAATTTGTCCATCATCTGGAAAACGACTAATTCTGAAAAGCATTATCTTCATGCTAGAAAAGTTCTTTGTACAGGAGCCGTAATGATCCCAGGACCCGAAAACGATCCCAGGACCCGAAATGATCCTCAAAAGTACCCCAACTGATCCACGGACCCGAAACGATACCGAGGAGTCCCCGAAATCAACCCCACGGAATTGCGGTAATGGACAAAGGGAAAGCAGAAGAAATACTTGCAATTCTTGAAGCATAATAAAGGGTTAACAGCGACTCGATTTCTAAACAACGTGACTTAAAAATATTAAATTCGAACACAATACTTCGGGGTTTTTTTTGTTGTTGAATGGAGAAGGTAGTTAGTAAATATGGTATTATGTGGAGATTGAAACAGTTAAAATCGGTAACTTGTGGCGAGTGTTGTGTAGCGGATGTGAAGAGGTGATGGCGGCATTAGTGAAATCTGATGAAGGGGGATAATGCGAGTGTGAACAGAATGATGAGCAGGGATATTGTGACGAGACTGTGTAGTGTTTTTGAGAAAGTGTGTTGTGTGTAGGGTAGGAAAGTAATATGTAGGATAAGAGAAAGAAAAGTGTTTAGATTGTAGAGAGGAAATGGTGAGCGGTAATGGAGAGGGTGAGGTATGTGTGGATGTATGTATCTAATGAAGTGTGTAAGTGGTATGATTGACAGGCGAAATTAAATAATAATAGAGATTGAATGAGTGTTGCGAAAACGCAGAGAAAAAATATAAAATACTGTAGCGGTAAAAGGAAGTATTGCGGACAATGGAAAATGATGCTAGTAAAACGGCGAGAAGAAGATGAAGACAAAGGGAGCGCGGTGAGAGTGGAGATGACGCTGAAACGTTAACAAGACAGGAAGGATAGTTTACCCCAGATGAAGCGATAATCAGTGGTAAGAGATAAGGGGAAAAGGCAAAGGCATGAAGAAAACAACTGGCATGTATATGCAAAATAAACATAACAAAACAAACCAATAAGACAAAAGTGTTTAGGTCATTTCAAAGAGCTCTGCGAAATGTAGAACTAAAGGCATATAACGCCAACCAAGACTTCTCATCAGGGGGCGAGGTCTATTGGTTGGTCATATACGAACCTGGAGAATAAAGCGGGGAAACTTAGGGGAAAGTTAGGGGAGAAGCGGCGATGATGGTGGGAGTAAAAAGGGGAAAAACTAGGGAGACGATTCGTATATGAAGCGTGTTTCGAATGATAACACGCTTCATCACCCGCCCCTACACGCTCGTTAGTAATGCCTCTAGTGAAGCGTATGCATGCAATGAGTAAAAAGTAGCGCGCAGGGGAATGAGGTAAAGAGAAAAAAAGTGGATAGAGGCTAAGCTAGGAGTGAGAAGTGTGTAGTGGACAAAATGGTGCATGTGATGGTCCTGGCTAGCGGCCTTATGGGGTGGACTAAATGATAAATAAGTGTGGGAACTTATGCATGTAGCGGGAAGGGGAGAGAATACGGGTGTCTTGATGTGGTGGGTAGTATATAGGATGTGTGGAAAGGAGGGTGTACATACCCGAGATGTGTATTGGCGGAGCTTAGATTGCCTGTCTTGGAGGTATTCCGTATGTAGCGAAGTGAGGGGTTATGAGGGGATTGCGCCCGTGGTTATACGAGTATTAGATGAAAATAGATATCGCTGTTTCCGGTTCCGGTTATTGTACATCCGGGTATTTATTAAATTGGTTGCGGTTTGGTTTACAAAATTGGCAAAATATGGCGGATGAATACAATGAATGGCTATACTATTGTACGGGAATATTTTGGAAGTGTTCTGTGCCAGATAGGATGACGGGGTGACATACGCTGGGAGGATAGAGTGTTGGTGAGGAGCCCGGTTAGGATATTCAGGGCAGTAGCGTGTGTTACGTAGGAGTCTCTTGGAAGTATTTCTACGGTCATTGTTGAGGCCGGTATGCCTATAGCTGGAGATGGTGGCTTGTTGTCGATGGATCGGGAATGTACTTCTGTAGAAGGACTGTTTTTATTGGTGTGGATATGCTGTGTGGTACAGGAGACTCGTAGGATTCCTTTTGCGGTTCTGTTAGGGCCTGTAGGTTTATGGTTGTAGATGGCTGGCTTCTGAGTTTTTATCCAGTGTATATATATCAGTTATATTTCTGTAGAGGGGCTGTTTGTCGGTTCTTGAGGGTCTTGGTAGTGGTGAATCATCTTCGATGATTGGCTGGCTTGGAGTGGATGTCTTAAAAGGCCCTACTCATGACGAGTAGGGCATCGAGTTGCGTGGGGGAGAGGTCATCAAGAAAATTATGGGTAGGAGATGTTGTGTGAGGGGGTGAGGCATGTTGGAGTAAAATATCATCTTCAATGTAGGAGGGGTCTGTATGATAAGGGGTGTTGGGTGTTGAGGTGTTAGAGTGTGGGCGTGTGGGTGGATTGGGTTGTGGCAGTAGTGGTTAACACGTGTGGGCGTACAACAGGTCCTGTTGTGCCATAGCGACGGCGGGTGAAGGCTGTGGAGAGATTATAATGATGAGTTTAAGCAATATGGGAGGGAGGGGGGTTGTGTGTTGTTATCAGAGGGAGAGTGGGAAGGAGGTGAGGTGTGGGAGGGGGTACGTCTTGGGATCACAGATTGTGATACAGCACTTTCCCCGTATGGTACATAACTTTTTGGTTTGGATCGGGTATTCGTACCAAGACGTAGGGGCCTAAAGTGGTGTGATAGTGAGGTGGGTGTGATCATGGCTTGTGTAGGGTGTGTTAGGTGTGTATATTTTAGGTGAGAGTGTAGGAAAGTGTGAGGGGGGGAAGGAAGTGTATGTGTAGGTGTGTGGGGCTTAGGTGGGTGTTGGTGTTGTGTTAGGGCTTGGAATAATCGTGGTGTGGTAGTGAGGTGGGTGTGATCATATGGTATGGTGATGTTGGAGGGTGATGGTGAAGGATGGCTAGTAAGGTAATGTAGAGTGGAGATGGTAGTAATGTAATTACGGTGAAAAGGTGGATAGGTTCGACTAGTAGGTGGTGGAGGGTGGTGAAAAGATAAAGTGGGACTATAGAATAGGTTGTGGTAGTGTGTGGTGGGTAGGTGAAAAAGAAAAAAATAATAATAATATGGTGTGGTAGGGAGATGGCTTATGGCTGTGTTGGTGGGGGAAAATTGGTACGGTGTACAGGTAAGAGTGGTGGTGAGGGAGATGTGGAGTAGATAAGGCTTATAATTTAGCGTGATGGGTCTGTAGGTGTTTTAAAATGGTAGTGGTGCGGAGGTCGATTTTAAATTTGTGAGGTTATGGTGTAAATGTGGGTGATAATGTATCGTTATGGTGTTAAGTGATCGTAAGGTGTTGGTTTGTGGGTAGATAGGGTGGCTCATAGGGTGTGGTCGTTTGTAGTTGGGTTTTGTGCTGTGGGGTAAATGTTTGTATGGTGGGGAGGGGGCTGTATGTAGGTGTTTGTAGGGGGGGGAATTGGTTGTGGGGTAGTGTCTGGTGTAGGGTGTGGCTGGTTGGTGTGTTGTGGGTTGGTTGATATAGTCGTGGGATGCTATGGTGTGTATGTAGTAGGCTATGTGTGGAGGGGTAGATGTGCGTGTGGTGGGAGGGGGTTGCGCTGTGTGTAGGGTGTGGTGTTGGAGGGAGCGCTGGTTGTAGGACTAGTGGCTGCTGTAGGGTGTGGTTGGTTTGGTGTGTTGTAGGGTGAGTAGTGTTGTGGCCATGGGGGGGGGGAGGGGTGTGTGGTTTTGGTGTTGGCAGGGGTCTGGCTTGTGTAGGGTGTGTTAGGTGTGTATATTGTAGGTGAGAGTGTAGGAAAGTGTAAGGGGGGGAAGGAAGTGTATGTGTAGGTGTGTGGGGGCTTAGGTGGGTGTTGGTGTTGTGTTAGGGCTTGGAATAATCGTGGTGTGGTAGTGAGGTGGGTGTGATCATATGGTATGGTGATGTTGGAGGGTGATGGTGAAGGATGGCTAGTAAGGTAATGTAGAGTGGAGATGGTAGTAATGTAATTACGGCGTGAAAAGGTGGATAGGTTCGACTAGTAGGTGGTGGGGGTGGTGAAGAGATAAAGTGGGACTATAGAATAGGTTGTGGTAGTGTGTGGTGGGTAGGTGAGAGAGAAAAAAATAATAATATTATGGTGTGGTATGGAGATGGCTAATGTCTGTGTTGGTGGGGAAAAATTGGTACGGTGTATAGGTAAGGGTGGTGGTGAGGGAGATGTGGAGTAGATAAGGCTTATAATTTAGCGTGATGGGTCTGTGTGTGTTAAAATGGTGGTGGTGCGGAGGTCGATTTAAAATTTGTGAGGTTATGGTGTAAATGTGGGTGATAATGTATCGTTGCGATGTTAGGTGATCGTGAGGTGTTGGTTTGTCGGTAGGTAGGGTAGGTCATAGGGTGTGGTCGTTTGTAGTTGGGTTTTGTGCTGTGGGGTAAATGTTTGTATGGTGGGGGAGGGGGCTGTATGTAGGTGTTTGTAGGGGGGGGGAATTGGTTGTGGGGTAGTGTCTGGTGTAGGGTGTGGCTAGTTGGTGTGTTGTGGGTTGATTGATATAGTCGTGGGATGCTATGGTGTGTATGTAGTAGGCTATGTGTGGAGGGGTAGATGTGTGTGTGGTGGGAGGGGGGTTGGGCTGTATGTAGGATGTGGTGTGGTGTGGTGTGGCTAGATTCATTTGTGAAAGCGATTGCACGCATTGCGTAATTTGACCTTTTGTAGCAGATAGAGTCTCATGTTCACAGCTTCGCTTAGCAGCGAGCACGTTAAAGCATCCAAATTTACCCGACGAAAATGCTGTTGGACTTGTTCTGAATAAAATGTTATGCCTAAATACTGTTTCAACTGGAATTAAAAGGTATCATGTAATTCCCCCCCCCCCGGATTTGAATAAGGAACTGAGCGAATAAGGAAACAGACGCATATCAAACATATTCCCCACGGATAGTGTCCTTCGTTCGCTGTGCCTTATATGGTCATATATGCCCATATTTAGAAGTACTGGAGTTTCCCCTTTCGCGCTTCTCCAACAAACATGGCGGCAAACACTGATTCTCTAAAGACTCGTAGTGGAAGAATTATAAAGAAACCGGATCGCTTGGTCAAATATTTAGACCATTCCTCAGTTGATACGTACGTGAAAGAAGAGAAAGAGGAAGAAGAAAAAGTCTGGGAGATAGAGAGAGTTTTAAACGTTGAGGGAGACTATGCCTTTGTGAAATGGAAAGGCTACAGCGATAGATATAATTCTACGGTTTCTCTTTCATTGAATCCGCAGTTGTCATGCTATTTAGCCGTGAATGCTGGGAACCCCGACAGTAGTGAGGTAGCAAGAGAAAAGCTTCCCATTCTTTGCTCCGAGGATAAGGAATTGTGGCTGATTCGACATGCACTGTTCGATGAGCTCCAATTTCGTACACCCGAGAATGACACGGGACTCATTCGGAGAGTACAAGTGAAAGTCCCACTTTCAAAGGGGGGTTTTTCCGCTTTGTTTGGTAAAGGGACATTTTCTTTTGCTACCTCACGAAAGCTGGATTTTTCAGGGACCCGTAATATTCGGTTCCCGTGCACTGCTGTCGAGTTTGGCACCGTTATTGGTACGGAGTTTATGGCTCGGCAACTGCCAGATTCGAGTACAATATGTGAAGTTGACTCATCTTCGAAGATGTGGATATCATGAGGATACGAGCTAAGGATTAATTATGATCATAGTTCGTGCCCCCGTTGTACTTACATCTCTGAATATGGGTCAGAGGAAGAAAGGCCTAGTATGTGTCGACCGCTAGAGCGCAAGTATCCCCCGCTGAGCTTTTTGGAGATCAGCTTCGTACGGCGTAGACGGAATATGCTTCACAACTATGGCTCGGTAAGTTAAAATCTCTCTATATAAACTAATTGTTGACATCTGTTTCAACCGATTTCACTGTATTTCCAGTCGAAAATAAAGAGGGGGAATTTAGATCCAGGGAATGATACAGATTGTTTTGATGGTTTTAATGCCTTTATATAATAATGTGGGTACAAATAGTTATACAAGTTATAAATAGTGATATTTACAACAGTAATAAATAGCACCAAAAATATAATAAATAAATAAATACATTTTTTCTTTGTCTTCACTGCTTTTGATATTTTCTCTTGACCCTTTCCAAATTATTTTCCCTACTGAACAGTTTTCTGTTTTCCCTCTCCATGATCTATAGAGATAAAAATACACAGTTGTAGCAAGCGATTAGTCTAGATAACATGACGTTTTTTTCACTTGGAATTACCTGTACAGTGTAGTTGCTATTTTTCCCCCCTTTCTGGCTACCCCTGTGGAATGTCTTGTTCTGCATGTGGTTTTTCTTTTCCACTGTCTGGCAATTGAACTGGTGGATCGTGCCATGAATCTCCAAAAATTGGGGGACATGATAAACAAGAACTGTAGAGAAAAAAATGCATAAAATTACTTGGTCTCGGAGATCCCAAGTCAATTAAGGAATCTCATTTTAATCTTACCATGTATATATGGAATTACATCCTGTGGAGAGATAAAAGAAAGCACAATTAAAATAATATATCTACTGATTTTATTTTTTCAGTGACATATGATCAAATGAGGCTTGTGTCCTGCCAGTTCAACTAACCACAGGGATGTAGAATTACCTCATCAAACGTGGCTTTTCTAAATTTGGTTCCCCATTGGCGGGCCTTTTCTTGAAAAGCATCTGCTCGAAGATATGCTTCATCTCCAGGATTTGCCCCAAGAGCATCAGTGAGGACCATCAAACTTTTCCACACTTGTGTCAGCTCTGATATGCTAAGAACTGTTTTCTCACAAGTGGGAGTGGACGATGGCTACAAAACACAAAGCAATTGTTAAATTAGCTTTATACACAGTAGTATCCTGGGTGTGCTGGTCTTTTTTATAATGAAAATAAAAATCATACCTCAAACACTATGTTGTTGCGGTCAAGATGATCCTTGAGTGTGGCACGTAGGAAGTCCTTGGTGCCTGTCGACCTCAGATGGAACTTCCTACATTCCTCCACTAGCTGGGCTTTGGTCAGACAGTCAAGGCTGGTGATGGACTTGTTCTCCATGTCTCCTAGGAAGGCATGGATATCAAGCCCCCTAATGATAGTTTCCAAATCATCACCTTTATAAGGAAAAGAGGATTCAAAGAAAATAAATAACGAAACTTTATAGTAATTTCATATTAGTTTCAGTTATTATAACAGTCTTTTCTATTAGTCAGTTATTTACTTACAATCCAAAGAGCTCCACTTGGTTGTGGTTTTGCCACTGTCATCCTGGACATCATAGAAACAAAACCTCACACCTGCAAATACAATATGGCAAGAAAACAAAATGATAATCACCATAAGACATCCCCTATACCCATTTACCCTATACATGAAATTTTTATTTACCCAAAGCTTCTATTGCTTCTTCCATGGCTTTTTTAACATTCTGCTCTATAGCCCAGCAAGCAACCTAGAAGTTTAATATATACCAGGAACTTTTTTAAAAAATGGCTCAATGGAGATTTGAATTTGTTAAATAAGCATAATTTTACCTGGTTGAGAAGTTTTCCCATGATCCTCAATTTGAGGTGCAGGGTGTCGGGTATGACCTTGGTAAATTCAATGTCCACGAGAGGTAAACATTGAACTCCCTTGGCATTTGGACACCCAACACGTGCACGGCACTGGTTTAAGGTTCTGGTTATGGGCCATTGTGGGACTGAAATTTTTATCAAATTTATCTAGTTATTTATAATATAGCTGACAATGGAATAATTCATAAAAACAAAAATCATTTAATTCATTACATAACATTCATTATATAAGTAACAAAATTAAAAAACTTACTAGAAAAGTCTCTGATCATCCTTTTGCTGCATTCGCACCAAATGCAGAAGTACAAGGCACAGGGACTATTAATTCCGAGAATACACGCCATGAACTTCCAGTCAGCACACATCACCCTTAAAAAAGGGATAAAAGTTACATATGTCCTGTTTAATGCCAGATCATAAGATTATTGGTTGCAAAAAAAATGAAACCTACCAATCAATAGTGTATTCAAGGCCATTAACAAGAATGCCAGTTCTCCCTAGGGCCTTCATCTCATCAAAAACCCCTCTCAAGGTCGCCTTTAGGATGTCATATGACTCCTTGCCTATAATAAAAAGTGTTCACAGATATATGGCTTTAGTTGACTATATCATTAGGAAGATTTGTTCTCGCTTACAGCTGCAATAAATTAGCTGCAACCAACTCACCATCATATATAGATATACAGTATTCCCTTTCTGGGCTTCTTTTAACAGAGTTTTCTGCTGGAAAGCAGAAGGTTGTCATAACACTCCCGAGTTTTTTGGTGGTTTTTCTACCATCACCAGAAAACCGAAGGGTTATAACATTGCCCCCTGCATTTCCAATGACATCTGAACTATAACTTAGAATGTCCTTGATGGATCTTGAACATCCTTTTGCATTCTGAAAGGAGAAACTTTGTTTAATGAATTATTGGGTTTGTACAGTATTTGCTTGTTTTAAAGGATGCAAAATGTGCTGTGCACAAAGCAAATCAGAATTAAGACTATCAACAGACTAACCCCTTCAAATTCTGTAATAGGAATGATTGCATTTTGAGCTTTTCTCTCTTTCTGTATCCCATACAGTGATGGCAAGCTGGACCCAGCTACCATCTTTAGCTCATGGTATGCTGAGTCAGAAACATCACCATCATCTTTGGCCTGAGATTATAAAAATAATCTAAATATAGAAAAAATAAGAAACCTACAGTACTGTACATGTACTTCTATAATACCTACCTTGAGAGCTCTTTGGATCTTTTTATGGTCAATCTCCTCAGGCTCAACCCTCTCATTGAAATGTAGGGCAAAACTGACCATACCAACTTCAAGTTGAACCTAGAGATAAGGAAACATTGAAATGTAGGGCAAAACTGACCAACTTCAAGTTGAACCTAGAGATAAGGAAACATTTTATGATAAACAAATGCCATTATAACAGAATTGGTAAATTTAGGTTGTTTCCATGTGTACAAAAATTCTAAACAAACCTCAACAACTTTCCAATCTGTTGGAAGCTTCTCAAATTGCTTCTCAAGCCATTTTTTAATCTCTGACTTTTTGTGAAATTGAGCTTTTGGCTCAAGGTCACAAAAAGGCTTTCTCGGCTGAAGAAAGGGCTTTTTTTCCTTGCCTAGCTCCTTTCTCATGCCATCTCTCTCTTTGACAACATCAGCGAGTCGATGTTTTAGCTCTGACAGCTGATTCTCGAGCTCTCCGATTCTCGAGTCCCGAGAATCACACAGCCCGATTTCACGGACTTGAGGTAGCATGTAAGCCAATCTTTGTTTTTTCAATGGAGGACCTTGTGAAAAATTTGTCAAATACCCTTGCACCATCATTTTAGTAGATATCTATCATGAACAAGCAAACGAGACGACTAAACTTTTGAACCTCTTCCCGCCTAAGTTTACCGAGATTCTGCAAGATGATCCCCAAAAAACAACCCGTGAAGATTATCTAGATAAGAATTGCGCCAAAATTATACAAACAAAAAACGGAAATATTAGAAAGGAATACTTAGCTTCTCGTCCTTCGGGTGTTTCTGTACTCTTCAGCATCAGGATCACACAAGGACGTAGTCGATTAAAATACCTACGAGGGCTTTTTTCCACAAGTTAGGCTGGCAGAAGAAAGATCTAGCCCCTACAGGGGTATTTGATGAGAAAAATAGGTATTTTTCGCTTCTATAAGCAGAAATCTCAGGTTAAATAGCCCTGTTTTCCAAAAATAATCGCTCTTCGTCCGCCATCTTGGATAGCTCAGAGAAAACCCATTTGTAATTTGCCAGGTTACACAGCTCCTAGTCTCAGTCTCTAAAAAAGCGGCCGAGCGAGTTTGAATAACACCAAAAGTTTGATATGAAAAAGGAACTGCGAATAAGGAACTAACTTCACTCTGGTGGTTAGATCAACCAAACTTTTGACCTTCCATCACACTCTTAACATTTTGAGGTTCCGACACATGACTCCGACACTATAAATCTCATTTCCGGTAAACATCACCCCTAAAAATTAATATTCATCTGACAACCAAACGTGTATTTCACCACGAAATCCTTTTTCACACGAGCGAATATTTACCGACACATTTTAGGCAGCCGGTTTGGCCGAGAAGATGGAATGACACAAGCACACTGAGTAATACACTCGAACAACCCTTCTACTACCGATGCAAAATATTAAGAGGATGTGAAAGCAATATTATATATATACTAAAAAGTATATGTTTTATCGAAAATGGTGCTTTCAATGAAATGCCAAATGCGGATTGGATTACAAATAGCAGCGCAACAAGTCTTGGTTTAAATTTCATAAACAAATTATAAAACATCGAACCCACGTCACCTTAAAAATACAATATCTGTTCTTTTGATTAAATTCCAACTGAAATATCTTAACTTCTTAAAATGATATGCCCCTTGTCAAAATAAAACACAGTCTTAAATAACACAGTGTGGCATAGTAACTTTACTTCTATTATTCATGTTTTAGAAATTGAAGTTTAGAGGTGAAATGATGAGAGATGAAGAAAGAGAAACGGAACTCGGAAAGACAGTCATCCTAGAGCTGATGTCATCAGAGGAATCAGATGGCGAGGAGAGATACAGAGTGAGACCACTTAAGTGGCGCTCTATGGAAGTAAATAATTTCTTTAGTGAACTTGATAGAAGGCGTGGGCATTTACAGACCCCACAACAGAAGAGACAAACAGAAGAGTGGTAGGGGACAGCAGTGATCACACAAGTGAGGCTGTCCCATATGAACTAAGAGAGGTTGCAGTATCTGAGGACTAGAAAGTTGGGTCACTTAATTAAGGAGGCTTTAAGTGGTTTTTCAGTCTTCTTATATAAGAAGATAAAAACAATGAAATTTCAACCAACCGTACAAGTGCTCTTTAAATTACTGAAAATCATTTTGAGCCTCATTCAGTGATCACATTTGCTACGACTGTTATCAATCTTGTAATTGCAATTGACAAATTGTTAGAAATAAGTAAAACAAAAATGATACACCTGCTATTTCAGCTTGTGAAATGGGCCTTCTTACCTTTGGGGTAAGTTGGCTTCTTTTACCAGGATGGTTATAAATGGCTTAACACAATGGCTAACGCCAATTGCCACCCTCTGCAGATTTTTTCTTTTTATCATGACACTGTGATTTGAATTTTAAACCCCCGAATGGGAGGTTAGGTTAACGTTTTGAAAATCTAACATTTAAAGAAAATTATCATTGATATATTCTATGGTATATTATTATTGAAATATTCTATGGTATAAAGGTTTAAAAATAGGGCCACTAGATTTCTAATGATCCCACATTGATAATATGGTCAAATGTTTATTGACACAAAAATGTAAATATGTTACTGTTGAGGTTTGCGAATGCGTATATTCTATTGATTATTTATTGAACTATTGATATAGTAAATACATTAAAATAAACAAATTACAATGCAATATTTATATTCTATGTTCCATTGTGTTCGCTTTCGCGGTTTGCTTATATAATCCCGCCCTGGAAAGCCCGAGGATACAAGCGGTTTACTAAAATAATCCCGCCCAGGAAAACCCGAGAATACCAGCAGTTTACTTAAATAATCCCGCCCTGGTAGACCCGAGAATACCAGCGGTTTACTAAAATAATCCCGCCCTGGAAAACCCGAGAATACCAGCGGTTTACTTAAATAATCCCGCCCAGTGGAAGACCCGAGAATACCAGCGGTTTACTAAAGTAATCCCGCCATGGAAAACCCAAGATTACTCAAGTTCTCTTTGGGTAATCCCGGCGTGGATAACCAGAGAATAGTGCACTTATACTAGCGTAATCGCACCGTGGATTATCTGGGAGTAATCTTAACGGAAAGAAGAGGGAAGACGTGGAGATTACTTGGTTTATTCCTCGGGTAATCCACGGGTAATCGCAAGTGGCAAACTCGACTTTTTTGCCGTGTATAACACTAGGCCATCGTCCTTATTGTGTCACCAGATCCCTTTGTTATTATAACGATGGGCCGCGTAGAGAAAACGCGAAATTCATTTTCATTTCCGAATTTCTATGTTGGTGAAATTTACCTTTGGTTTTCAATGTTGGTTTTTTAATGTTTATTTTCAATGTTGTTTTTCAATGTTGATTTTCAATGTTGTTTTTCAATGTTTATTTTCAATGTTGTTTTTCAATGCATTTTATTTTTGGACGTCCAGATTTTTTTATCAGTTTTATATAATTTTGTCGTGTGAATAAATTTCGTGCGGGATGTTTCAATTAATATTTTATGTTTGCAATTTTTTTGCCAATTTTTTTTTGTCACAATATTTTTTTGTATTTTTTTCAAATAATAAAAAAATAAAAGAAAATAAATATAAAATAAAGGAATTAGGATTTTAATTTGTTTTATTTTATAACTTTTTTTAGTTGATTTCCAGTATTGTGATTGGTTTTACTATTATAACACTGGGCCACCATACTGCGGTAAGTTTTCGATACGATAGGAACGACAAATATTGCAAACACTCACCTCTCTTGATATAAATCTTGCTCTTTCTTCACCGAAAATCCTCCAACACAAAGTTGAAATTTACGCTGACACAGCCCCTATGGAAAACTATTCCATATATGGAATATTGACGAGTAGTAGAGGTTCCATATATGGAATATCTTTGACTACGAACATGCAATCGAGGCGACCAACCATGGATCCAAAGATCCATCTACTAACTGGGCAACACAGGCAACCTGAATAGTGTTGCTGCCTAACGACAGCAATAATAATTGTATATATTTCTTAAAGTTTGGTTTGGAAAGATCACGCATGTCAGGTGGAATACTGTTCCAGAGATTCTTTTGATAGCTCTCATGACCCCTAATTTGGCACATATGAAAAAGCCTGGCATCATCATTCGACAGAAACTGAAGTGCTATACCCATAAGCAAGTGTCAGCACGCTAGCACGATCATTTTCCGATAACCAAAAATTTCTTTGCAATCGCACGTAAGTAAATTGGTCAACTTAAAGCCGCATTATCACCAGTTTACTTCAGACAGACTTAAGGCAGTGTGTTTATTGGAAGTTTCTTTGAGGATGTGGTTGCTAATTAAGAGCGGATGGCCTTTTAATAACTCGGATTTTAATAGATTCTTTTGTCTTTTACGGTTGAGGTTTCCGTCGAACCTCCGGAAGTAAACTGGTGAGAATGCGGCTTTAAAGAGCCCTTGTCAGCCACACCTTTGTTATTGTTTTTACTTATTATTGCAAGACACGTAATGTACTAAAATCGCGAAATAGCCATCTAAAAATAAAGTTGGATACTTTATTTGCCAAATTCAATCGAAAATATCGCATTGGCTTCTCCAAATCCGCCGATGGAAATGGATTTTTTTTCACACGTACTAGTATGACAAAATGGCGGCGGACAGATTGGATCAATGCTCCCTGCACTTTAAGATTGCACAGTGCTCGCGTTGTATATAAGTTTTGCAATGCTCGAGTGTGCGGCAATAAGCGTGTCTACAACAACAAACAAATTACAATTTACTTGTGCATTAAGCAAATAATGCTCGATGCTCGAATAGAAGAACTAAAATGTGATAACTTTCGAATTAAAAAAAAAATTGACTCTTGCCTTATTTTATTTTATTTATTTTTTCATAAAGCCACAAGAACGAGCAGGAGAAGGATGGACGCGCACTCTCTCGACCACAAAAAGATCGGATCCAAAAGAGCAATCACGAAATCAGGGCAGTGTTATGGCATATCATATCAAAAATACCTGCAACCAATCCAATACCCAACAAATCCAGGCTAACAACAGTCTGGTATATGTGTAATGGCTAGGTTCTCGTCTCGAAACTCCACAGAAACGCTTGCTACGCAGGCTATGGCACAGCGACGTCACGCAGGTCTTCACGATTGGGCCAATAAAACACATATCTTATCTGCCCTGACAAAGCAACGTCACGCAAACTTTGCACGTTGTGTGACAAGCAAAAATCGCTATAGATATTTTTTCGTTAGTATGTGTGTATTTTGTTTGTTTGCTTTTGTTTTCTTGTTTCTTCTCAGGCACCCCCCCCCCCTCACCCACCCCCTCCCTACCCCCCTACATAAAATTTCTAATGGTCCGTCCCTAACCACGTCATATTCCATCTGCCGTGACAATTTTACGTCACGCAAGCTTTACTCGTTGTGTGACAGGCACATATTGCCCTAGATACACACACGATTGAGCTAATTACCCCTTATTCCATCAGGATCGACGAAAGCAACACCAAAGGCCTAAGGCAATTATTGTATTCGAGCGCGTCTTAACTCCGGACTCTTGTGTCTACTCTCCCTAAACTCTCTCCTTGGTTGCTATCTTATCTGAAGTGTAGTATGTCGCGTCGCCCTGGTGGAAATGCAGCATTGGGGAAGGTGAGGCAATGTAAAATTTTCGTCAGGGGGCACAGAAGGAATAAGCTTTAAGGCCATGAAACTGCGTGTAAATTATGAAAGTTATCCATGAAATTGCAAACAAGCGTTAGCAATATGAAATTCAAGCAATTGAAAAATTCTGTATGATTTGCGAGCTTTGCTTTATATATATCCAAATCTCGTTCAGGACACTTTTATCTTAAACGAGCAGTGAATGTTCAAATAGAACAAAATGACGCTCTACAAACACAAAAAAAAGTGAAACTATGCTACTTCTTGTATAACCTTAGATTCCTTTTTGACGCTTATTTAATTAGAATTTAATTTATTAATTATATGTGGATGCTATATTTTTTAGGCTTAAAAGCATTCCTACTAATACTGCAATTAGCAATTAAGATACGAGTAATAGTTTAATTTGTTAAAGTAAATCGACCATAACCCTTTCATTAGTTTTGTGCATAGCTAGAACAAAACGCACAATCGGTTGCCCTGATCCCAAGTATACTATTATATAATCAAAATCTTTTTATGATCAGCTTATTTTCAAATAAAAGAAAGATGCTTTGAGAATAGTTTTTATGTGAGAATATATTTTTTATATGAGCACATATCAAAGCGAAAAAAGTGACATCTCGGGGACATATTACGAAGAATTGTCAACCAATAACAATAGCATACACGATTATTCAATGTTTGCGTCTGGGTAAATCAATTATAACACAACAATAATAATACGCTTATGGAATGTCCCAAAATCTGTTTCCTTAATCAGAATGATGAATAGACTACAGGGAGGAAATAAATGCACGTCCAATAACAAGTAAATATCAGTATTTCACACAATATTTCAAAGGGTCTTAAGTTTTGTATAAATGAATGTGCTTCAACAAATGCATCAAGCATGCACTGTATGTGTTTAATCAAGCCGGCTTTAGTACTCCAAAGGTCATGCAATAATATAAGCGAAAGTAATCCCTCTCAGTAGATGAGAAGTAATGAATACATATCAATGATAGATAGCCAGGCATGTAAATGGCTGATAAAAGTTTCCCTGGCAACGGTCATCAATGTAATATATATAAAATGATGATTCACTGGAATTCAGAGATAAATATTTTAGATGCATAGAAATTACTATATTCAAAATGTTGCAAGACGGATTGGGTACTTCATGCAGCCATCAATATAATTAAATATAAAATATTTAATCAATTAAATATTAAAGCCGCATTGTCACCAGTTCACTTCCGGAGGTCCGACGGAAACCTCTACCGTTAAAAGACAAAAGAATCTATTAAAATCCGGGATATTTAACAGGCCATCCGCTCTAAATTATCAATCACATCCTCAAAAAACTTCCAATAGACACACTGCTTTCAATATTTTGAAATATTTTTCGCGTTTTCCGTTAAAAATAACCGGAGATTTTTACATAAACGAGATCGAAAAAGACGTGTTCGCGCTTGGCGATCAATTATTTTAATTTAATTGCTATGGAATTAGCAAAACATTATAGTCAGAGATAGATAAAAATAAACTAAGGACATTATTTCTACAGTAGCGAACGTGGCTAGAAGAGTTCACACTGCAAATGTCCGCGTCCTCAATTGACCGTGAAAGTTGGATTTTTAACGTCGTGGTTTTATGGAAAACGGCTGAAATGTATCAGACAGAACGCATTTTCACGTGCTGCTATTGAATTCCGAATCAAATCCCATTGTGTTCTGCCGTCGTAGTATAATGGCTACATGAAGTACATAGGTTGGCAAACAAACGCTGACCTGCCCAAGCACTATGGCGCGTAATTCCACCCATAACTGGATAAGAACCATTTATTTTCAAAAATACCTGGTGCTCTTCCTGGGTTACCTCGTTTGTTCGGGGGGGAGGTGGAAGGGGAGGGCGGACGCGACCCGACTGTGGCTCGGCAATAACGGCCTGGAACTAGGCTATCTTCATCTAAGCTATATTTTGCATAATAACAACCTAGTTTATGATAAGCAGAGTCTGTTTTCTTTAGCATCGAGGCGAAAACGTCAAACGCACTAAAACACTGCAGAGGATATTATATTACATTGTCTGCACAAGATAAAACAATATTACCCCCATAGAAGTGAAGAGCTATACGCGTAACCACTAACATAACACACCTAGAGTGATCAGTTGATTCACCCGCCTATCGAGCTCTTGCAGGCAGTATGATCAAAATGTAAATTCTCCTTTTAAGCGGAGACTTTAAAAATTTTGCTATAGCTTGGGAGGAGTGTTTTTGTTTAATATTAAACATAAAACATCACCTTTCAAGAAAGAGAAAACATTTTCTCAAGACATATTTCTCATTTCGACATCATTTCGTCCGTAGACTAAACATAATGATTTTTTTGCATGACTGAATTACGCCGCATTCCTCCTCTGGTTGGTGGCTATTTTGGTAACTATTCATAAAAAAGATAACGATTTTATTCCACTTCTGTTGGTTCGTGGTCTGAACCTTTGCGCTCGGTTACTCTTATTCTAAAACGATATAACATTCATATACGACTCAAGATGACAGATAGCTTACCAACGACGCAAAATACCAAACTGAAGGTAGGTTTTTGCACATGCTCCGAAAAACATGACCTACCAATTCCCTGAGACTCACTCTCGTTGCGTTTGATTAGTGTTTCGCTATAAACAAAGAAATAGATGGTAGCTGTATAGCGCGTTTTTTCATAATTTATCCTCAGTGAAATTGCTCGCACAACTTTGACATAATTCTTATCTGTACTTCGTTTTAGAAGCTAACAATATTTTCCACATGCTAACATTTCCTATTTTGGCCATTACTCCGTAATTTTTGGGTTGCTAACTGTACTCCTTTTTGGTTGTCCCTCAGTAAATTGGAACGCAGTTAAGGTTTAGGGCTTGAACAGTTCTCAACTCATATGTCAATCCCCAACTATGTCCTGTACACATGACGGAAAAACATGGAAATTCGCAATTCGAGATAGATAAAGAAAACACCATTTCTTACAATAGCCTTTGGTTCCTTGTATTCCGGAATGATTTTCAAAACACAAATAACGTGAGACCGAAATTCATATACCCAGATTTTGTCTTTTTAAGATATGTTTTCCTTGATCACCCTTGCGCTATGTATGGGCTCATGGACGAAAAGCTCAAATTTCAATGACACTTTACAAAAAGTCGCATCAATTTAAAAAAAAGTCGCATTTGATATTTTGTTGGCTATTACTCACTAATTACTAAAAGAGAAGTTTTTCGCCTTATTCGATGTGAAATGGGCTTATTTGAAGCGTCACGTCATGTTTTTCCGTCATGTCTGTCCTGTCCTGTTTTCCTAGATGCTATCCGTCCAATCCCCCCTAACCCAAGGCTACTCCCCCTAACCCCCTTCCCCCGCCCTCTTCCCTAGTCTTTGTCCCATAAGAACCCCCCCCCCCCCTCAAGAATTCTTACCCTAACATCCATTACCCTCTCCCCGCCCTTAACGCTCATTCCAGACCCATTCCCCCCCCCCCCCCCCATCGCCATAAACACCTCGTCCCAGACCCTTTCCCTGATCTCATCTTCGAATATGAACCCTCCCCTACCCCCTTCCCCACGCCCCAGTCCCCAAGTAACACCGTCTCTGCCCAACTTCCCAAGTAACACTGTCTCTGCTTTTTGTGTTCAGATCGGCGCTAAGTGGGACGATGAAGTCGTGTCAGATGTGTGCGCGTGGATCACTAAGATGACTGGTGACTCACTTGCTCATGGGGATCAAGACGAATTTGCAAAGTCCCTTAAAACCGGTACCACACTATGCAAGTAAGCAAAAAGAACAAATACAATGGAAGCTGCTTATAACAAGCTAATATTGGGTTCCCTTTTTTTCTCACAAATCCCGTCTTCTTGGTCTGTTCCGAATTCCTTGAATCTCGAGAAAAGAATCTAGTGTAAGAAGGGAGAAGTGAGTAATTATACCACCGCGTTTGGCAAAAAACGACAATTTGGGGCTAAATTTGTGATATGGCATGAAGAAAATATTAGAGAAACAGCCACCACTTCCTTATCGGGGCTTGCCCCCAGTGTAAGATAATAATGATGATAGTCGTGGTTGTGATATGGTGAATTTGGTGACATTTGTTACTTGGTTGGTTATGGTGGTGAAGTTGATGATGCGCGCTAATATCATGTTAATGTTAAGAATGATGAAATATTTGTTCCATATCTCATCGACGTGACGGAAAAACCTGGAAAACGCGCAATTCCAGATAGAGAGAAAAGACATTTTTTTTTTCAGTGGCTATAGGTCGAAGTGCACATAGCCAGATTTTAGCTTTTTAAGATAATTTTTTCTTGATCATCATTGCCCTGTGTATCAGCTCAGGGACGAAAAGCTCAAATTTCAATGACACTACAAAAATTCGCATCAATTCAAAAAAAGTTGCACTTGATATTTTGTTTGCTTTAAGTTACTAAGTACTTAGAGGCATTTTCCGCCTAATTCATTGTGAAATGGGCTTATATGAAGCGTCACGTCATGTTTTTCCGTCATGTCTATCTCATCTCTATTCAGGCTGGCGAACGCAATACAACCAGGTGTCATAAAGAAACCACATCTGAATCCAGGAAAGATGGGCTTCAAGATGGTGAGTATGAGGAAGGCGTGGGCAATTGGACCAGGGCGGATCCGGACGTTCTAGAAACGGGGAGGGGAGGTCGGATTTACTGTCCTTGTCCTCATTGTCCTCCAAATATATGAGCTTTGGGGGGAGGAGGGGGGCGTTCGACCCTTCTCAAGACCGCCCCTGGATACAGGAATTTCCAAAGTAAAGTAACAATCTGCCACTGCAAACGTTCAAGTCATCTTAGCTTTCTGTCGAAAATGTCATAGTTCTTGACGTCTGAATGCATCGAAGCTTTATTTTTGATTCGTGATATTCTAGATGGAAAACATAGGGTGGTTTGTTAACTTCATCAAGTCCTACGGCGTCCAGGAGGAGTACATCTTTGTGACGGTTGATCTGTACGAGAAGAGGAATGTATGGGGGGTAAGAAAAGCACTCAATTGCATGCTCAACCTCGTCACCACGGTGTTCTGGGTACTTTTCAATATGGCGTCTTCAGCTAGACGCCATATTGAAAATTACCCAGAAGACCCTGGAATGCTAGCCCCTAGTCCAGTACATAGGCTCTCCTTCGTCGCCCGGTCTCCCTGTTGCTACCACAGGTAGACAGAGCCGCGTAGGGGAGCTCAGGTACTGCACTACCATAGGTTTTGACGTTCGGGTTCCCTGTGGCTGGCGCCATAAGATAAGGGGAACTGGGGAGAATCAACTCAAAAAACCACAGGAAACCTGAAGCGCCACATGAAGCCCAGAACGACTAGATTGATTAATTGTCCTCTTGACTACTTGTTTTTAGTTTTTTCAGTCAACCTTGTTTTAAAAAACTGTCGTTTTTCTAGCTCGCTCGGTCATTTCCTTATTAGCCATTACATACCATATTTGGAAGTCAGCTTCAATCTGTTTTTCGCTTTTTTATCGCTCTAGAGCTTTGTAAGTCGAGAAATTCGAGTTTACTACGATTTTGCTGCCAGCCATCTAGGAAATGGAGCCTAGTCCCTAACGTTTTAGAAAAGGTATCCCGCGCGCTCACCCCAGGCTCTTTTAGAGCATTTAGAAAAACGAAAGCCATTATCCGGAAGGGAAGCTATTTATACTCGAAAAAAACAAAATGTAAATCAAAATAAATCTGAATGTTTTCTTTTATTATTCTTACAGCGCACATCAACATTTCTAGTGCATATAATCTGGTACATGCGACTAATAACTGTACTGCATTCACGCATTACATTCTTACTGTTTGTTTTCAGGTTGTACTGGCGCTTCGTGCCTTAAAAGATAAGGTAGGAAACCATTCAAGCTATTTTTTAATCCGAATTCTCATCCAGCATCTTTGTGGCCAATACTCATATTATATTCTACTGTTTGATTCGAGACAAGATACAAACTGAAAAACAGAACAAAGTCACACATAACAAAAACAGGAGAAAGACTTGGGTTTAGGTTTATAAAATATGTAATCACATAATTATGAGTTATGGCTATACAAATAACTGAACGTATTTTTTTCTTTCAGGTCGCCGAGAAGTCAGGATAGGGACTGCCATATCCGCCATAACAAAATAAACACAAACTCTGTTTTTCTAAGCCAAAACAAAATACTTATAATTCTACTTTCACTCCATTAAGACACAAATGTAGAAAATAAAGGTCGATGTGAATAAATATTAATAAAAAATCTTGTCATCTTAATTTTAGTCATCTGTGGAACCAAAGGTGACATAAAGACACCTGCCTTGAATAATTGTAACCTTTGGGATCATTGGTGCATAGAAAATTGGACTACATGCAGACAGCAGGGCTAAAAAAAGTGCAAGACTAGTTCCAGTACCGCGCGGTTAAACCATTTTTTTTGTTTTGAAAATGGCGGCGTTTAACCGGTGAACTGTCACATTTTGTCGAATGCTAAGAAAATTAAATCAAATTTAAAAGGCTATAATTTTCTTTATGACTTCCTCATTATCAAACAAATCTGTCATCTTTTGTGCAGTATGGTTTTAATGCTGTACAGTTAGTCAAAACAGCGACTGAAGTCAGCTTTTCGTACCTTTACTCGAATGATTCAACACTGAGATTTTGTTTGTTTTTGCCAGAACACACGCATGCGCATACGTTATTCAGCACTGTCGAAGCAGACTATATTTACCAGTGTATGATGGTAATGCTAATACTTGAGCAATAATAATATCTTTACTCTCGAAAAAAAGAATTCGTTTAAAGAGGGTTTGTGCTTGTTGAGTTTTTTCGCTCAAGACATATCAATATTTAGGTGACCTTAAATCTCGCTCGGCCAATCTCTTGGAGGCCTGGGTCTAAGGGCTTTTCAATACTTGTGTGATAAAGATTTGATCAAGCGATAAAGTTTTTTTGACACATTTTTGCCTCGAGTCTCAAATTGAAAGGAATCAGCATTTTTCACCATGTTTTCTGGAGATCAGGGAGCGGGAAAACTTTAGCTCTTCTAAATATGGGCATCAATGCCCATATAAGGCAATGCATACGAAGGACACTATCCGTGGGGAATATGTTTGATATGTGAAGGGATACTCCCTTTCTCTTGAGTAAACTATCCATTCTAAATGATCGAACAGTTGGAAATCAAACAAGAACAAACCCCTTACAAGTACTCCCTCTGTTCTTTTTTTTTCTTAGAATATAACAAATATTCTTTGTTATATTCTTAGAATATAACAAAGAGAACTTTGTGGGTTCTGAAAGGCATTGTCGTATTATTTTAGGCGGGAAATTATATAAATTATTATTTTCTATCTTTGAGAATTAATTTACGACGTCTCGGCAATGCCTTCCTCATTAGGAATAACAAGCAAGGAAATGTCTTGGGGGTATTAGGTAGGGCGAAATTCATATTGACTGTGTGCCTTCAGTGGATGAGGGGGGATGGGGGCGGTTGGGAAGCGGGGCAGTTTTTGATAGCTTGGCGCTAAAAGGGGGGATTTAAAGTATCTGGTCTCTTCACTGGGGGGGGGGGGGGGACTTTATAGGAAGCGGGGCAGTTTTTTATAGCTTCTCTTGACGCAGCCAGCTGAGCCGTACAATTCGGCTCTCATGACAATGGCGCTCTCCCAGGAACTAGGCTTGATGCGGACGAAACGCGTTACAAGTTTCTCATTCAAGATGTTTTTGACAATGGACTCCAAGTCTACATTTCCGGGGAAGGTCTGCAATATAAGATAAAACAATTGACATGCGATACATTGACACCGATACACGACACACCGATAAACGACACACCGATTCACGAAACACCGATACACTACACACACCGATACACAACACACCGATACACAAACGTCATACAGTATAACAAACAATACACAATGCAAGTGCCTACGTTTGGTGCACGATACAGAACGATGAGAGACATACGATACACCGATTCACGAAAACTAAACACGACACATCGTCATACAAAACACTGATACCCGACACAGAAATATACGAATTACGAATCTGGGGATGAAAGTGTGATTTTTTTTTGACGCTCACGGCTTCATTCTATGTGTAGGTCCCCCAGTCCCTCCCCCTTTCTTCCTCTTCAAGGGGATGTAACTGTATTCCCCGCACATATTCCCCCTCGAAACTAAGGCAAGTGCAATCCTCTCTTACGTTACCAATTACGTTACCAATTCTACCCCTAGGGGATGTAAATGGAATCCTCCGTCACCTTCACAACTTCACTCTCTGCTTAGTCCCCCAAATTCCCCCCTCTTTCCCTAGGGGATGTACATTATAATCATTTCTTAACTTTATAGCTCCAAGCCCCAAAGTCCTCCCCTCCCCCTTGTAATCATTTATAACTTTTACAGCTCCATTCTCTGTGTATGCCCACCTCCTCCATCCCTTCCCCTAGGGAATGTGAATGTAATCCTCTCTCACCTTCACAACTTCATTCTCTGTGTATGATTCCCAGTTCATCCCGTCCAAGCTGTGGTCGAGACTGTATGATTTTACATACTGGTGAGTTTGCTGTGAAAGGTTCGCGGCACGACCTTGTGTAGCCAATCCGCTGATCAGGGTCAAGTTACCTTTAAAAATAAATAAATATTAAACAAACATTTTAGTCCCCTATTGTTTGCCAAAAGGTCCATAAAAGAGTTTCACCTTCGCACGTGTCCCCGGTGAAGCCTGGTGCGCACGCGCACTTCCCGGTGTTATGGTCACAAGGGTTCTACAGCACAACACATAAGGCCACATGAGAAAGGGATAACTAGGAAGACTAAAGACAATCTGTGAAAAAACTAGATGGTCTGCTTGGGCATGGTGGAGACAAGGTATAACTCAACACAAGGTTGAAAAAGAATGTCTCGAAACGTCAGCACAACTTCTCTGTCACAAAAACAAATCGTTTCTGGTCGCAGCTCGCGTCAAGAATTTGTGATGCATGCAACCTTTTTTTATTGATTTTTTCATTTTAAATCTTACATTGACACCTCTAATCATGAGAGTTTTGCGCTCTTGATAACAAGAAATGGCAAGATAAACATCAAATCGCGTCATACATCAAAAGTCGTGCTCGGGGAACTCTGAAGTTCTCTGAAGTGTTTTCTGAAGCCTAATTTTATGACTGGAAGGAAATGATTAAAAAATTTAAAATGAAAAATTCAAACCACCCGCCTGGTGCTTCTATATTGTTTTTATGGACTGAAAAATCAGTTTTTCATTTAACTTAACATTCGTTTATTTATTCATCTATTTATTTATTCTTCTATTCATCTACTCATCTACAATCTACTCCTTTTTTTTTTTAAAGCCAATCATCTATTAGTGCTCCCCGCAAACACAATGTTGTTATGTTTTTGAAGATGAAAGCATATGGTAAGCACTCCTGAATAAGAAAGTACAATTATGAGATAATATAGTACGAAAGTTACCAAGAATATGAATAAAAAACATTTTAAAGTAAAAACAGTCACTTTCCAATTGAGGGTCCTCTTCAAATACTTGTATATAATACTTACCGTAATACTGTAATGTTTAGAGGTAGTATTAAGCACGAACTTGTCATCCGAAGCGTTGAATTTGTCGTCAAAAAGAAGCTCACACCAGAACTTAGAGCCCGAATCAGGTGAAGCGGCAGTGTTGGTAGAGACAAAGAACGGGCGATGAGCCAAGCACTTCATCAAACAAGCCATGATACTGGGTTCCATACTTACAGCTAGGGCTTGTACAGTAAGGTAGGAGTCTGAATGCTCGTTGAGAAGTTTCCAATAGAGAACTCCCCATCTTTTATTACAACTGGGTTGTTCTGTTTATTGTCACCATTTGTACTGTATACCATAGCGAGACTTAGCGCAATAAGGGGATAAATATTAGCACTTATCGACAGCTATTAGACTTTTATCTTCGTAGACAACCTATACTGCCATCTCGAACATCAAGGTAAAAATGAAATATAAGAAGCTTATTGAAAATTAACGGGTTATGTGCCTTTCGTGATTACAATTGCTTGTTAAAATTTTGTTTTGATATTACTTCACTTGTTACTTTGGTTACATGCTAGATGCTTTTTTATGCGCGAAACAATTTGTCTTTAGCATAAAGACCTCTCTTTAGTTTCTAGTTTTTATTTTTATTTTTTTCTCATAAAAATCTATTGGAGCCCGCGCTATTCAACAGGCCATCCGCTCTAAATTATCAAACATAAAATTATCAAACTTCCAATAGACACTCTTTACCGCTTTAACAATTCTGAAATATCTATCGCGTTTTCCGTGATTCTTTATCGACAAAAAGTAAACCGGTGACATAATGCGGCTTTAAAAGAAGAAAGAGTGTACAAATGGCAATATTGGCACCATTAATTCAAAATATAACAATGCTACCCCTCCCCCACTTCCTGCTCTGCTCCGATTAAACTATTTCGCTTCTAAAAACAATCATTGGAGCCATACAACTCGGCTCTCAAGAGAATCGCTGCGTTCCAGCTCATCGGCTTGATTCGGACGAAACGTGCTTCCAATCTCTCGCTCAAAGTGTTTGTTACAATAGTATCCAAGTCAAAATTTCAGGGAAAGATCTACAAGAAAGATTTGAAAAGAAGCAAGTCTATAAGATATATAGCAAATTTACTAGCATCTACTCCGTGTTTTTTAGATTGAACTTCTTATGGCTCGGGTAACAAAAGAGAAGATGGAAAGCAGCGTCTTACATTGATGAGTGTTACGATACACGACCCAACCATGCAATATATGCTGACATATTTAGCGACACACACCGATACACGATACAACGACACACATAAATACACGATACAACGACACACATCAGTACAAGATACAACGACACACATTAGCTATACACGATACAGCGACACACACCAAGTACACGATTCAACGACAAACATCAATACACGATTCAACGACACACATCAGTACACGATTCAACGACACACAGCAGTACACGATACAATGGCACGCATTCCACATTAGCGATACACGATACAACGACACACGCCAAGTACATGATTCAACGACACACATCAATACACGATTCAACGACACGCATCAGTACACGATTTTACGACACACATCAGTACACGATTTAACGACACACATTATCGATACACAATACGACATACAACAGTACACGATACAACGACACACATCATTACACGATTTTACGACACACATCAGTACACGATTTAACGACACACATTATCGATACACAATACGACATACAACAGTACACGATACAACGACACACATCAGTACACGATACAACGACACACATTATCGATACACGATACAAGACACACATCAGTACACGATGCAACGACACACATCAGTACACGATACAACGACACACATTATCGATACACGATACAAAAGACACACATCAGTACACGATTCAACGACACACATCAGTACACGATTTAACGACACACATCAGTACACGATACAACGACACACATTATCGATACGCGATACAACGACACAAACAAATACAACGACACAAACAAAAACGATACAACGACAGAGGCCAGTACACCATACATTCCAACACAAATTAGTACACTCTAGGTTTCCCAGCCAATCCAAATCCCCCCCTTTTGGGGTGCAGACCGCGCCCTTTCTCACATTCACGGGCTCCATTATTTATGTGGGTCAAATAGAGCCCAACCCCCCATAAGTGTTATCTATTTTCTATGCAGTCTCCCAGTTTTCACTCTAGGGGGTATAAAGTAGAGCTTCTCTCTGAACTTTTAACGACTCTGTTCTATGTGTCGGTACTCTCTCTTCTAATCTCTAACATTTACGGCCCCCCAGTCCCACCCCCAAGGGTTGTAAGTGTAACCCTTCTCACCTTCACAACTCCATTCTCTGTGTATGATTCCCAAGTCATCCCGTCCAAGCTGTGGTCGAGACTGTACGATTTTACATACTGTAAAGTTTGCTGTTTAGGGTTTGGTGCACGACCTTGTGTCGCCACTTTCCTCACCAAGGTTAAGCCACCTTAAGGAATACATGTTAATATAGAGCAACAAGAGACATTTTATAGTTTAAAAGAGATACAAAAGAAATATATGACATAATCATGAAATAAGAAGCTAGAAGGGAGAATTGTACTTAAAAAGAACTGGTGGAAGCATAACTGATACGAACACATACACACAGGGCGGAGGGGGGGGGGGGGTGAGGGTTAAAGTGGAAGGTATGCTGGAAATTATAAAATTACCCCTAAAAATACCTACACACCAATTCCTTTCCAAACAAATAGACAAGAGTAAAAAAAATTCTCAAAATGCTTTGTTTAAAAGGCAGTATCATATAATCAACAATTTGACTAGTAGCGCTAGCGCCTCGTAAAATTCTGGGAACCCCTTAAAATACAATTATCATCCATCCCTGAGCTGCTCACAAATCCGCCTTCGGGGTCCCGTCTCTTTATCTTAACATTGTTTACCAAGCTAGTAATATTAAACCCTTGCTTTACCGAGGTCGATTTGGAGGTACTGTTTTTGGTTGTTATTTCTGGCGTTCCATGCACCATTGCAAATATCGTCATAGGTCCGGTTCACCCTTCCACAACGTGCCGCCAACCATGGACCCCATATCGAGCTGGCAGTCATACTGGCATCCGGTATACGATAATCACTCAAACCCAGTGGGCCAACCTTACACGCTAAACCGAAGAAATAATGTCACGCAACGACATCGGAATCATACAACGCATATTATGTCACACAACACGCATATTGCCAGGTCATGCAACGCATATATGGAATCAAGCAACGCATTTGTTGTCACGCAACACTCATTATATGATGTCATTCAACGCAGCACCAGAGGTGTCACACAACACCCTCGATACCATGCAAAGCCTTTAAGAACATTACGACTAGGAATCAAATAACGCCTATGATATCACACAAAACCCACAAAGACACGCAACGCCCATGATGTAACGCAACGCCACGAGCAAATAAATACAAATCAAAATTGAGACTTCCATTCAGGCCTCACCCAGGATTTTTCTTGGGGTGGAGGGGGTGCGAAATCCGAATAAGTGGACCTAATATTTGCGGGGGGTGGGGGGGGGGGAGAGTTCTCTGATTCAAATCTGACAATGCCTTTGCAGTATCCCCACGGGACGTTTATTGTCGGATTTGGCAACATACCATAGTGAGTTTTGTCTACAAATAATAGCACGTCTATTGAGAACCGAAAGTGGACCTTTGGCCGTTGTGTGTGTGGGGGGGGGGGGGGGAGGGGGGCATATCAAACATATTCCCCACGGATAGTGTCCTTCGTATGCATTGCCTTATATGGGCATTGATGCCCATATTTAGAAGAGCTAAAATTTTCCCGCTCCCTGATCTCCAGAAAACATGGTGAGAAATGCTGATTCCTGTCAATTTGAGACTCGAGGCAAAAATGTTTCAAAAAAACTTTATCGCTTGGTCAAATCTTTATCACACAAGCCTTGAAAAGCCCTTAGACCCAGGCCTCCAAGAGATTGGCCGAGCGAGTTTTAAGGTCACCCAAATATTGATATGGGGGAGGGGGGGGGGGGGGGCGTTCGCACTCTCCCCACCCCAACGCCCCTGGGTACACGGGCCCGTTCTCTTGTAGGATAGAAGTTAATTTTAGTTTGCCGCTTACTAGAGTATCCGCTAGAAAACCTTTACCTTTCTCGCAGTGCTGGCCTTTGTAGTCGAGGGCACAAAGACAGACCTGGCCTCGCTCCTCATCAAGCAGCCCAAGGCAAGACTTGGGCCCACCCGGACATATGAGTGGAGGCTCACACTGGAACATATCAAAACCAGACACTTATTTAAAAGTGACATGACATGACATATTAAATATAAGAAACGGATCTAGGGGAGGGGGGGGGGGGGGGCTAGGGGGCTTAACCCCCTCCTCCTTGGACTGCCAGAAAGCCATAAGTAACAGAAGATAATTACCCCCTCCTCCCTTTGTCACTGATGTGACATTTGTCACTGAGCCAAACCCCCCCACAGCCACAGGGTTCCCATAGTTTGAAAACAAAAAATTTAAATTCCAAATAACCACCCTGCTAACAGAACTTTCTTCCTGTTTGTTTTTATCTATTCACTTATGCGTGTCGTGTCTCTGTTCTCTAACAGATAAGTGAATTAATAGAAATTGGGCCCTATACCAGCGTTTGTTTATAGCCAAGCGTCAAATGTTCACATGTCGGGCTGAAAGGGAATAATTGAGAAAATCGTCGCGTGTAATTTGCCTTATATACAGAACAATAAAAAAGAGGTGTTTGCAAAAAAAAAGCGATTTCAGTTATTTCTTGCTAAGTAGTGCCTCCTACCGCCTCGTTCTTTAATTATTAAACTGAACCTTCTCTGTAAAACGTGTTTTTTACTTGACAGATGATATGTTATTAAATGCGGTGGCATCATTTTGCTACTTCAAATAAATCCACATGTGACCTATTGCTTCACATTTTCATTAACCGTTTAAGTACATAGAGCGCTTTAGTATTCTGCTACCCTAGTAGACTTAGCCCAGCTTGCCGGATAACTGGAGTCAATCAAAGTTGTGCTATCTAATCAGATCAGACAAAACAATTATTGTGTTAAACCAAGGTAAGAACTTTCACGTTGACTCTATATAGATAATGCTTTGCTTTCCAGATGTTTTGAAATGTTTCATAAGTTTACTTGGTTGTTCCCTATTTCTAGGGGTTCTTTCCACGAGGAGTCGTTCCATTTATTTGAAATCGTTTGCCTGAATTCTAAAGATTTGTCCTTTATAAGACACTGATTTTTGGAGGCCTAGGAAGGAAGGGAGGATCATGTCTTGCAAACTCGCTATTAAACGGTTAAAAAACTCCTCAATGGCACAGGCAAAGTAACGGGCCGAGTTTAATCTGGCTTTTACCACGTCCATCTAACAGATCACACTGGCGACTTGTCTTGTGATAGTTCAACATGTTGCAACGAAATTTCAGAGTGCACGCCATCTGGCACTTCTGTTCGGTTGCTGTGGTAACGACGTCAATGACGTCAGCGCCCTCAAGCACGTAATCTGGTGCCAAACTGCTAAAGGTTTGCCGCGTAGGTTCGCACTGAAACGTTGCTTATAGCAGCAAAAGAAAAAATAAAAGTTTATTTCTTTTATAGCTGGAAGCCAGACGAATGCTAGTCTAGCGATACTCTTTTAAATCTATTTCATGTTTACTTCATTTTATTTTCATTAACGTACTCATTGACATCAACTTCGCAACTTAGCAATTAACCAGCTTGGCAAATAAATCAGAACACGACAAAATCCTCATGGTTATAAAAATTAAAATTGTGTTAATTAGCTACGGCGACAATTTCGGACGATCCGCGGTAGAAATCAATTGAAAATTCAAAATGCCAGACGTGAAATACACTCTGTCTGGTACATTTCAATCCCAATGAAATGAAAAAAAAAATGCATTTTATCTTATTGTAAGATATACGGTACCGAGGATGTCCGTTGCGTTTATAGATAGAATTGATTGCATAAAACAAGGAAAGAAAAATAAACAAACAAATGAATAAATGGGTTAATCATAGATAGACAGATTTTATTTCGAAATTTTCTATAAGTTGGGGTGGTAATTAGATTTGAGGGACGTCGGTAAAGACTCAGAGATACAAGGCAAGGTCAAACTGATGCGAAGCACCCTACCCCGGCTGGTAGAATTTGGAATGGCGTGTATTGTCTTTTTATCCTCGAACGGCCCATCGAGTGTCCAGTCTACGGAACAGATGCTCATTTGCACAAGCCACTGTCCGGCGTCCTCGATTCCATGCGACGCCATTTTCAGCCATTTGTCATGACAACAGCCCACGCTTTGACGAAGGCGATGTGTTGCGAAGTTTTATTACATTTATAACATTAAATAGTATGCTCGCCTGTTATACTTTTTAAACAAAAAAATATCATGACAGTATAAGGGTCAACTTATCTCATCTTAGCAAATTAACTTCCTAAGAAGTCTTTAAGGAATCAGATTTTAGCGATATTTTGAAGAGAATGAATCACATGAGAAAAGTTCTAACTCACTAAATTTCACATTTTTGGTACATCCAGTCATAAGCAAAGTTAAAAGCCTAGACTCACAGCATAGCTAAAACTGTTATTTTACTTAATCCGAGTGAACTCTGGGCACATATTTCCTCCTGATTTTAACATTTATAGAGGTAGGATTGTGAAAAGTAGGGTTATACATACCCGGAAATCGAAGCTGGAGCAGAAAAGCAAGAATGTACATTCTGGAACCCATATTTTGTGCACTTTGGCAGTGGCACCAACCCTTTGTATGGCAACTCCACCGATTAATATTCTATGAGCTAATTCTAATTAAACACTACGAGGGGAGATAAATCTCTCATTAAAAAAGTATATGCTCCTCTATAAGGAAAAAACATTTAACTAGGATGATATTGATTTTATAAGCCTTTTTGGGGGTATAACTTTAAAGACTTATTATTGTTCGTCAAAAACGAGTAACATTTTTAATATAACACATTAATTTTCTGCTCAAGAGGAATCGAATGTTTCCACAAAGATAAACCATAGCGACCCTGTCCACAAGGTTTTAGATTTCGATAGTCTTTTCATGAGAAATCAACGTTACTAAGCAAATTAAAAACCGTAAGCAGCGAGGCAACCATGGAGAGATTTGATGCACCATTTGGTAAGCTTATGGGATTTTAAACTATCGTCTTTTAATTAGAAGTTAATTATCTAACTTTGCTACGCTACTACGCTGCTAGCTCATCATAAAAACCGGTCACAAGCAGTGATATGTAGAGAGTAGGGCTGGTAACAAGTTTTGATTATTGAGGGCAGCACGAAGGCATATATCGCCACATGACATAGGAATCCGGTTTCCATGAAAAAATAAGACTTGGGATACGGAATCCAAGCTACTGGAATCCGGAATCCACACACTAGGATCCGGAATCCAAGATTTGAGCTGGAATTTAAGCTGGAATACAGGAATCCTGGAAAACAAAAATAGAATCCGGAATCCGCGGGAAAACCCACATGGAATTTGGAATCCACACACAAGGATCCTAAATCTAGAACCCTATTGGGCAAACCTGTCATGGGGCGACCTATAGATAATAATTTTAAATTGATACAACTTAAGCGTTTCTTATATCAACTGTTAACTAATCAACTGATAATATGGATCCATGGGCACTACCGAAAATTGAGCCCCAAACAAGGGTTGGACACCAACTCTTCTCGACCAATCAGAGCTCACTCAATCAAGTGGTTTGGCTTTTAGGCAATCTGATTATCATATTCAATGTACAGTCTTGTGACCAAGCGACGAGGTGTCTGAACACCCATGGCTCCAAACAAAGTACGGTTCCCCTACTTATTAACCATACCCCTAAAAAGTCGAGTTTAGGAAAAGACATTGAAGACGTTGAGATAGGAGCTGAGAAGACGTTGGGATAGGCTGAGAAGACGTTGAGATAGGAGCTGAAAAGACGTTGAGATAGGAGCTGAGAAGCTGTAGGAGAATTTCTCAGAGGATAAGAAAACAAGATTTATCTTACGGCTTGGGCAATCGAGGACTTTTAAGACTGTTTGCCTTACAAGGCCTGGTTAATCTTAGCCAATGGTGAATGACATTCGTCATTACCATTAGCCAGCCGTGTTTACTTCCGGTCGATTAAACAACATCCTATGATTTTTAAAAGAAAAAGGGGAAAATAATTAAAAATTGTAAAAGCAGTGTGTCTATCGAAAGTTTCTTCGAGGATTTGACTGATAATTTAGAGCGGATGGCCTATTTTATTGTGGCGATTCTAATAGATTCTTTTGTCTCTTATTGGTTGAGGTTTCCATCGGCCCTCCGGAAGTAAATTGGTGACAATGCGGCTTTTCCAATCAGATACTTGCGCTAAGAGTAGCCAGGGCGGGGATGAGAGAGGTCGTAAATCAATAGCATTAGTGATGGATTTCGGTTAGGCAAAAATTTGGAAAACAACTCACTGATCTCTTTTTTATTATATTTTATTCTCGTTTTCAGAGAAGAGCTAACAATACAATGTGAATTTCATATCATTAGTGTTTCTATGATCATCTTTATCAATAATATTGATAGATTTTTCGTTGTTTACAGGCCCGTACCCAGGATTTTTCTTGAGGGGGTGCTAAATCCGAAAAAGTGGACCTAATTTGGGGGGGGGGGGGGGGGGGTGGAGAGTGAGTTCTCTGATAAAAATCTCTGATGAAAATTTGGAAAAACAACTCACTGATCTGGGTGCACCCTCTGCACCACCCTAGGTACGGGCCTGGTATAAGCTGTGGCTTGCCTTTTTGTTGCACATGTACTCGACCCACTTGTCATCAGCTCTTTGAAGAGGCTGGTGGAAACGAACACCTGCCTCGTACCTAGGCGTCTCAATTTGGTAATACAACGGTCACGTCCTGTCGTTTTGTCTGTTGAAAATGTTCCAATTTCGTTCTTACTTCTCTGTTCATCATCAATTCATAGGGTGTCTTCTTTGTAGCTGGGTGTGGTGTGTCTCTGTAGGCTGATAGCATGTCGTATGTCGCTTTGTGTACATCTATGTGTTCTTGGTTTCTCTCTCTGTATAAACACAATTCTTGGCCGGCTTGAAACTCGCTCTACTGACATTCTATCGGCAAAATTGAAAAAGAAAAAGAAGACTCAAACACAATATTACATGGTCTAAAGTTTTATTTTTCACGATAAAGTATTTTTCCGCTAACATATAAATTCCCCTATATATTCCTTTATAAATCACTGACAGTAGCCTTGGGCTGCCTGTGGTAACCAATGAACTTCTTCATTTATGATGTAATGGTACACGAAACCCATGAGTGCCTGCAGGCATACGCACGTAGATGCACCCTGCCTATAAAAGGAGAAACCGTAAAATTGTATTTAGTTCTTAGTTCCAGTTCTTCCATAGTAAAGCAGTTGTCTTCAACAGTTTGGTCTGTGGTCTCTTCCCCCCCGTACAATTGACAAGACGTTTGGGTACACACTTGTACAAGTCGTACTTGTCACAAGAACGTCAATTAGGCATTCTAAGGCTGAAAATGTTCTTAAAAATCTTAAAAGTTATAGTTTAATTGAAGATATAATACAAAATGAATTATTAGGAAGAGGATTACCCAATGATCACTAGCAATATTATCGAAGGATGTTATTATGAACACAAATCGATTCTGCATTTTAGAACACATCACCCAAATAAAACTCGACATTTTGTTGCTATCGCATACTCGGCATGTTCTTAGCATGTTCTTGAAATTAGGTGAATGTGCGCCAAGACAACAACATGAAAACCCTTCTAGCTGTTCGGGGCCGCGACATTCGCCAGGAAAATTCTCATTCCTCCTCACCTTGCCCCGTCACTACCTCTCTGTAAAGACACAGCCTTGAAGAACTGTTCTGACCCAGGAGTGATTCGTATTTACCTACCGACGGACCATGTATAGCATTAGATGTGCACAATATATTTTGTAGTTATCTATGAAATGTAAAAAAGCACTGCAAAAAATACCGAGTTAACTTAACTCAAAATAATGAGTAAAGCAAATGCGTTCACAGCCACTCTATGTTGAGTTAAGGTAACTCAAATAAAGGTGATAGCTGTAACTCAATATAATGAGTTACTCGAACGCAGTGAGTAACGTTAACTCAAAATAATGAGTTAATGGTAGACACCTTGAGTGACGTTAACTCAACAAAATGAGTTACTTGGACACCGAGTAACGGTAACTCAAAATAACGCGTAATAGCAACACATTCTGGGTAACGATAACTCAACAAAATGAGTTACTCGAGCGCACGGGGTTAACATTAACTCATGCCTTTGAGTAACTACAACTCAATAGAGTATTCTTACTCTTTATTCTGAGTTATTATAACGCATAACAGCGAGTCAAGACTGCTCATTTTAGTGTTAACACTACTCGCAAGAAATGTACCCACAACCACTCTTATTCATACAGTAAAAACAACATCAAAATAATAATAATAGTTCAATTCAACTTCATGCAAGGGTTATATACATGGTCTCTTGAATATTCAGAGCTTGTTCCGATGTTTGATTATTTCGCGCATTCCCTTTACTTATTTAGTGCACCGATGTTACGAGTGTGTTGGTCCTTGGTTTTGTTCAAAGAAAGGAAGTTTACAAAGTGCGAGTCACGCTCACGCTTAACAATGCACTACTTTTTTTTAATTATATTTGTTTAAGGTATCTAAAAAAGTAATAATTGTTGAAGGGAGCTTTTGGTTATCCTCAATAAGTGGTTGTAAGGGGGGTGCGAAAACCGCACAGAAAAACCCACAGAAACGGCAAAGAAAAACTTCAAAACCCGCAAAACCGTCCAAATAATCAATAACCGTAAACCGCGCAGTCTAGAGAAACCGCAATACCGCGGAATATAATATGAAAACCGAAATATTCGCGCCAGATTTAAGGAGGCTCGTTAGCAATTCTTTATAGCCTTTTTTTTTTTTCAATTTACTCGTTGTAAAATTGACGTCTAGTAGTCTCAAATCTCGTCCGATTTCATTAATGTTTCCGAAGGATGATATTTAATCATCCGTATTTGATGTGCTACTGTTTTATTTTATTCATCGGTAACCGATTTAAAGTTATTCAACATATGAACACACCAGTAGTTTATGAATTTCTAATATATTTCCAAAAAATAACCGATGCTTTTTCTTTAAATTTGCGGAGAGACATAACTTATACTTAGGCATGATGGGGATCATAGTGGCGAGTCTAAACCGACCATGTAAAATTTTATGTTCGCATACTCCATTTTCTACCTTTGCTTTGGGCAACGTTGCGTTATCCTTCAATTTGTTGTAGAGAAAGCAGATATACCCGCTCTAAGCAAAGGTAGAAAATGGAGTATGCGGACAAAAGAAAACTACATGGTCGGTTTAGACTCGCCACTATGATCCCCATCATGCCTTAGTGTAAGTTATGGTTAGGCAATATTTACTCAGTTAGGAGACTTTAGTTACCCATATATGAGTAAAGCTAACTCAAATAAATGAGTACCAGTGTTACTCAAACTCAATAATTTGAGATATCGTTACTTAATTGAGAACTTCGTCTTGAGTTAAGCTAACTCAATAAATTGAGTACCACTTTTACTCAGTATCTTTAGTTACCGTTACTCGATATTTTGAGTTATGTCGATTTACTCAAATAAATGAGTATTCTTAACTCATCTCTAAAAGTGCATTTTTTGCAGTTAGGATTTGTTTTACATTTTAACGTATATTAAATTTGACTTCAATAAATAAATTCAAGCAAAGCTTGAAAGGGGATTTCATTACTGAATAAAATTTTCGAAAATGACACAAAAAGATCAGAAAAAAAAGCATTTGCGCCTGATATACGCCATTGTTCGAGTCTTTATTGCGTATTGGTAAAATAACGCAAATGACAAGCGTAGTATATAGAAACCACGGCGGGTTCCACGTTTACAAGAGTTTAACATCTTACAAACACGGATCCTGATTTACCGAAACCACAGGACAAAATTAACACCGCAATATTTGTGTGGTGGCTGAAAATAGCCAGAAAGACTTCTGCGATCATACATGATACTCGTTTCTTTTATTTACTAGAAAAAAAAAACACACACAACAACAACAGTCTCCGCGTCCTCAAGAGATCTTCAAAATTAAAATACAGCATACATGGCATATTTCAATTTTCGCGTTTAACGCGCCATTGATATTGTTACGAAAATCAACGCGTCATGCATGTTTGTTTTGTAAGGGGAGTTATTAGTTGCGCTGTTTGGGGCACGGATTACTGAATTGTATTTTGTTTTTCAACAGGGTCTTTATTTGGGGCATCTTTCGTCGCAATTCATAGATCCGACGAGCGCACGAATAACCAATCAGAATGCAGCAAATAGAAGCCAGCGAAGTGCAACCCAAATGTCCCACAAAAGTCCCACAAATTGTACAACATGTCGGATGAGGTCTGTGAATCCTGCTCGGGTTTATCTAAAATATAGACGTTTATAGACGGTCACCTAACATGATAGAAATTGATTTGTTGTCCAAGCTTGGTAAAAATCTTGTAGCGAAGTATGGAATGGAAACGACCCGGAATCCAGCTCGAAATACGAAAACTTGGAAATGATAGGATAAAGCGGTGCTCTCTTCGGTAGGTACTACTACTGTGTTTATGTGCTTTCAAAGCTATTTTTGTCAACTTGCAGTGATTTAAGTTCGGGGAAAAGTGGATAGAATGCCGAATTTGCTGTTTACGCCTGACTTTTAATACAAGTTTTATCGGCAAATGTCAAGATTTACAGCAATAATACAAACGACATCATTCTCATCATTCTTATATGTAATTGAAGTAACCTAAGATAATATCAAACAAAATTTTAAGGTAGGGCTTACACTGTTCTTGTATATGTGGTTTGTTTGTTTTTTGTTTTTCGTTTCGGCTATCTCTTAAACGGGGAACGGGGAACGATAAAACGGGGAATACTAAAACGGGGAATCTCTAAAACGGGGAATCTCTAAAACGGGGAATACTAAAACGGGGAATCTCTAAAACGGGGAATCTCTAAAACGGGGAATACTAAAACGGGGAATCTCTAAAACGGGGAATCTCTAAAACGGGGAATCTCTAAAACGGGGAATCTCTAAAACGGGGAATACTAAAACGGGGAATCTCTAAAACGGGGAATACTAAAACGGGGAATCTCTAAAACGGGGAATACTAAAACGGGGAATCTCTCAAACGGGGAATACTAAAACGGGGAATCTCTAAAACGGGGAATCTCTAAAACGGGGAATACTAAAAAAACGGGGAATCTCTAAAACGGGGAATACTAAAACGGGGAATCTCTGGGAATACTAAAACCGGGAATCTCTAAAACGGGGAATACTAAAACGGTAACAGAGTTAGGAATCGTGTTTTCCTGGTATGCATTCGCTGACAATAATAAATCAATAAAAGTTTTACTATATGGCTTTTAAAATTTAAAAAGAAGAGAAAACAAATCAACGAATATCGATTAGTTTATCGATCGAATTCAAAAAGGCGGGAAAACAAGAAACACTCGCGCACGATCAACTAAAAAAGTGTAAAAGAGTGAAAACATTCAACTAAGACGAAGACAAGATATACCAAAAAGACCTTGGAATGAGAGATGTTGGTGTTAGAATGATCCATGGGCCCAAATGAATGGAAAGCGAAGCAAAAAGGTTTAACTTACTTGGTTTATTTACCGTTCGGCGTTGTTTTCATCGTTATATAATTCAACGACTTTTCGGGCTATTTATTTCTGTTTTAGTCTTTTGGAAGCTACAGGCTTCATCCCAAAGGTGCTATAGTCTAAACAATGACAAAGAAAGCTCAGATGTCCGTCTTCACGGCATAAATGGACTGTTTGGTGTGAAAACTCCACGGTTTGTAGAGAACAGACTTTTGATGTAAACTTTTAAGTATATAAATGAAAACACCAAACACTGTGCTGCTTTATGACGATTTGGTAGAATATTGCATTTACAGACTTTTTTGGGTGTTTGCATCCCTTGTTATTTATTCTTTTGTTTGTTTCTCCGATATAAATAAGCTATGTATTTCTTGGCTATCGGTGGCGCTCGCCGTCTTATCAGATTGTTTTAATTTTCTTCTTCGTCAAAATTTTCTTTTACACAATCTTGTCAGGATAATAAAACTCAGACTCAAAGTGCCCGTCGCCTATTATCAACTTCTAAGACCTTTTCCAAGCTCTGTTAAGCTAGGTTCCTGACTCGGTTCCTATAACTCGGTTCCTGCCTCGGTTCCTAACTCGGCCTTTTGTTTGTCTCCCGTTTTAGTATTCCCTGTTTTAGAGATTCCCCGTTTTAGTATTCCCCGTTTTAGAGATTCCTCGTTTTAGTATTCCCCGTTTTAGTATTCCCCGTTTTAGAGATTCCCCGTTTTAGTATTCCACGTTTTAGAGATTCCTCGTTTTAGTATTCCCCGTTTTAGAGATTCCCCGTTTTAGTATTCCCCGTTTTAGATATTCCCCGTTTTAGTATTTCCTGTTTTAGAGATTCCCGTTTTAGTATTCCCCGTTTTAGAGATTCCTCGTTTTAGTATTCCCCGTTTTAGTATTGCCTGTTTTAGAGATTCCCCGTTTTAGTATTCCCCGTTTTAGAGATTCCCCGTTTTAGTATTCCCCGTTTTAGATATTCCCCGTTTTAGCATTCCCCGTTTTAGCATTCCCCGTTTTAGAGATTCCCCGTTTTAGTATTCCCCATTTTAGAGATTCCTCGTTTTAGTATTCCCCGTTTTAGAGATTCCCTGTTTTAGTATTCCCCGTTTTAGAGATTCCCCGTTTTAGTATTCCCCGTTTTAGTATTCCCCGTTTTGTCGTTCCCCGTTCCCTGTTTTAGAGATAGCCTTTGTGTTTTTTCGCAGAAATTTTACGTGTTTTTCTGCAATTTGAGTCCCAACTCTACCCTAAAAGTGGCCGGTCAAAGAAAACAGGACTATCACTTTCTACGCTGACCGGAAGATGATTATTCTGCTCACCCAGATTCGCAGAAAAATATCTCAAACCAATCTTTTTGCCTTTGATTGCCGACTTTTTGTGGGATCACATGGCTCTTATTGTATAATCTCTTTCCTTATTGGCTATTCGTGCCCGCGTAATTGACATGTCGGATCTATGAATTCAGGCCGACATTACGCGTATCCGATATATTCGGGCGGATTGTAACCGATGAAACCACGGGCTATAGGATAATTTTACTCCGAAACGACGTCTAATGTCTTGTTAGTGTTGAATACAGCATCTACCTAAGCTGGGTTGGTTCCCTACGCGTTACCACCTTTTCAAACGACGCGCTTTGTAACCGCAGCCGCCTGGTAAATTTTAAAGTTGAATACTTTATTTACCAAATACAATCGAAATTATCGCATTGGTTTCCCCAAATCAGCCGATGGAAATGGATGCTTTTTCACACTTGGTATTTTGCTAGGATGACAAAATGGCGGCTGTCAGAGGCTGTTTAAATGATAAAACCCAATAACAAAGGACACATAAGAATTTATATATATTTACAAAATCTTTATTAGAAATGCAGAGAAGTTAGACATAACACACTTTCCACACACTTATATTAGAATTGTGAAGGTACTATTATATTATCACTCAAAAAGATAAAAGAGAAGAGCTGAAAGATCTATCTTATTTCACGGTGTTTAGTTCTGGTCTCTCGTATTTTACCCCCTACTTTCTCAAGATAAATGTTATTTGAGACCAAGTTGAATACTTGTGCCAACAAATAAAATATAGTTCTAGATCCTCATAATAAAAGCTTTATTCCAAAGCACAACTGTGTCTGTGCCAGTTTTTTTTGTATTATCTTAAAAATGATAAAAGATCAGCGGTTATTCCTAGACCATGATCCTCGATCCAGGGATGTATCGTGATTCGCTCCAGACGTTTGACTCTCCGCAGTTATGGGGTCTGCGCCTGCACTGATTGCAGCGGCGATACTTTTCACACTGCTCGTGAATGAGCATCCCGGGGGACTGGGCTCGCATGCGCTCCTCTTCCTCGCGGTCTTTCTTCCGAGTCACGTGCTCGGCCCAGGAGTTCTCCAGCTTTCGTCGGGTGTCCAGCATTTCTTGATGACGCAATGTCCGGTCCAAGATTATGCTACAAAATAATGTGAAATGCTGTTAAAGAATGCCCATCAACCACTCCTTTGTTATTGATTATCGTTGAAAATACAACGGCTAATTCGCAAGAAAACTTGACGATATTTGATTGAAAATATCTTGGAAACTCGCTTGAATTAGCCGATAGAAATGGATTCTTTGTGTGACTCGGCATTGAACTGGAACATAAAATGGCGGCGTCGTAGGCCTTCTCAAATAAGCGCAATTTAAGTAAAACTAGATTTGCAATATGTGATTCCAGAAAATACCCCACTTAGGGGATTAGGAAACTTGAAGTATAAATCTTAAAAGAAAAAAGTCACAGGATAATGCAAATACTTGATTTTCGTGAACATACGCTTGAGTGTGGCTGAGCCTCAATTATGTTACGCTTGCCCTGTCTAAGGAAAATCAGCCTCTTTTGTTGTTGTGATTGCTTATAATTGCGTTTCGTTTCTGCTCTTATCGCATAGTAGGAGGAAAGGAAAGGAAGGAAGCTGAGGCCGACTTTATCCAGAATTCAGCCATAGGCAGAATTACTCAGTCATGCAGCAGCCCGCTCGTAAGGCCTAACAGGATTGGCTGGATTACCTCATTGTTATATTGTTTTCCATTGTTTTGTCTGTGGTGTACCAATAAAATCAGGTGAAATCTTCTAAAAGCTGCTACACGACCCGCATTACTCCGGATTTACATTAAACGGGGTCTTTTTCGGACTGCTATATAAGGCGCACAGTGCTGCCTGCCACGCAGTTAAGGCTGCATTGTCACCAGTTTACTTCCGGAGGTCAGACGGAAACCTCAACCGTTAAAAGACAAAAGAATCTATTAAAATCCAAGATATTAAATAGGCCATCCGCTCGAAATTATAAATCACATCCTCAAAGAAACTTCCAATAAACACAATGCTTTCAATATTTTGAAATATTTTTCGCGTTTTCCGTTAAAAATCATCGGAGATTGTAACGTAATCGACCGGAAGTAAACTGGTGACAATGCGGCTTAAACATGAAGATGGACTCTGCCTTCTTCAGTGGTTCGTCCGACAATAACACCCACAAAAACCCTAAGTTGATAAAGGGTTTGTTGACTTACTCCCTCTTGGTGCGCTCTAGCATGTCAGACTCTTCCTTCTGGCTTTTCAAGTCGCGTAGAATAGCCTCACGCTTTTTCTGGGACACCATATCGAGCTGTTCCTTGTACAACTTCCGGTTCCGGTTACGCTGTTCTTCAAGTTTTTCCTCCGTTGCATCATGGATCCCAAATATTGGTCCAATACTGTCTGGCTCCAGGGCGGGGATAGGCAGAGGCTTAAACCGTACCTAGGGAGAATATGGAAATATATAAGAAAAATGGAATAGGCAGAGGCTTTAAGGCGTACCTAAGAAAATAAGGAAATGTATCAGAGAAAGGGTATAGGCATATTTTTTAATCGTACCTAGGGAGAATATGTGTGTTGATAGTTATTAATGGGATATAATGCACCGCTTTTTGTTTATAATTCGTCAGCGTTTGGGCCGTTTTAGCCCCTTCTAGCATGAGCTATACAGGTTTGTGCAAACAATACCCTGAAGGATTACTCTCTACCTAGATAGCCCGATACCAAGGGATATCACTTAATTGCAGACATTCGTGTATTACCTAACCTGACCAATCTGTCGAGAATAGCGAGGGGGACCCCTACCTATGTTATCTATCTAACTAACCCGTCCTTGAGCAAGTCTCTCGAGTGGTTCCGATTTCCCGCTCGCTGGGGACCTCTATAGCTATGTTATCTATCTAACTAACCCTTCCTTGGCCAAATATGTCGAGTAGTTCCGATAACCCAGGACCTCTAGCTATGTTATCTATCTAACTAACCCGTCCTTGGCCAAATATGTCGAGTAGTTCCGATAACCCAGGACCTCTAGCTATTTATCTATCTAACTAACCCGTCCTTGGCCAAATATGTCGAGTAGTTCCGATAACCCAGGACCTCTAGCTATGTTATCTAACTAACTAACCCGTCCTTGACCAAATATGTCGAGTAGTTCCGATAACCCAGGACCTCGAGCTATTTATCTATCTAACTAACCCGTCCTTGGCCAAATCTGTCGAGTAGTTCCCAGGACCTCTAGCTATTTATCTTTCTAACTAACCCGTCTGCCCGGCTCGCTTCCTATCAGGATTCGGGGCTTGAGGAGGAGTGAGTCTGCGAATGGTGTGATCATTCTCGACATGGACATGCGCATTAGGGCGAAAGGCGGCTTGATGTTAGCGTGAAGTGTACTCTCTATCGTGTTCCTGATCTCAATCTACCTCACATGTAATAAGCATGATTTAGTGACAGACACAGGATTCCCAAGCTAAACGTGTAAAACAACCATGTCCTGTATGCAGAGATTTTCAAATTGGCAACAAACAGGGTAACTGTGCCACTTATGAACAGGGTACCCATGACTCAAACTTCACTACCAATCTCTGTTCAATGATTTTGCAATCTCTCGAAGCTCCATAAAAACTCTACCAATCTCAAAGCCCCGTAAAACTTCTAACTATCTTTGTTTAACTGTTTTTGAACTCTCTCAAAGCTCCTCAAAAATGCTTCCAATCTTTGTTTAACTGCTTCGCCCTCTCTGAAAGCTCCCCAAAAATGCTACCAATATTTGTTTAACTGCTTTGCCCTCTCTCAAAGCTCCTTTAAAAATTCTACCAATCTTTGTTTAACTGCTTTGCCCTCCCTCAAGGCTCCTCAAAAATCCTACCAATCTTTGTTTAACTGCTTTGCACTCTCTCAAAGCTCCTTAAAATGTCTGCTAATCTTTGTTTAACTACATTTGCACTCTCCCAAGCGATCCTTTCTGTTTTTCCACTCTGTCAAAGCTCCTTAAAATTCTTCCAAACTTGGTTTAACTGATGTTTTTAAACTATCTCAGTTGCATGAAAAAGTCTTACCTGTGTATCAAGTGCCTTTTTGTAGAGTTCGTTGGCGAGTTTTTTCTCTCGCATATACTGCTCCCTTTGAAGAGCTAGACTAGAAAGACAAACGCACATGCTATTGGTGTTTATCCTAGAAAGGGGGAGGTCTATCTCAAAAAGGAATATTCTAATCCCTGGTATTTCTGTTTCAATTTTTCTATCTTTCTAAATAAAATGTGAGACTTGCAAAAAGTTTGATAAACGCACAAATTAGTCCATTCACGTTGCTGTTTGCACCATACGGCGAAAAAAAAAACGTTGGACATATTTCATTATAAAGATAAAGTGCGTCTTAATGTAATATCATCGTCGGTTATGCGATACGTTTTTATTTCCTGGCCCTAGGTCAAACGACATCTTGATTTTAGGGCATTTGGTAAAGTGAACTGGGGTAATTGGGCTTCCTGTGGTGAGAGATTCCTACGGAAAACAGGAGAAGGCAATGGGTCCAATAGCCAAGTGAAAGGATTATGGGATATACTAGCGGCCTTAAGTAGGCTTAACAAAATCAAAGCCAAGATTTCTGGGCTTGACGATCGAAGCGATGAGTTACCGAATAAAGCGTGGTGCGTTGGATAACAAATACTTACTCTTCGGCAAGCTGGACTTGCTCCAGTCTCTCCAGGAACTCTTTCTCACGGTTCAACCGAGTCAGCTTGTTACTCTTCGAAGTGACCTTAACAATACAATGCGTTACTACGGCGATCAAATCCGTCACGCAAAGACATAGGGGTGCTACTTTGCGTTGGCCTGACAAACATTGACGTGACATGTTATTTACCGTGACATCAAACATAATATAGGCGATCATGTCACAGAGACATTAGAAACAATATTGCGTTACTGGCGTGACGCGTGACAACTAAAAATTTGGCGAAATGGCCGAATTGACAAAGCTAGTGTGGCTGAATTTCTTGTTTGCATCGTATGATACAAGGAAAGCAAATGTGTTACAAATCTAATAGTCCAGTGTGTAGATTAGCGTGCGGTGTTGTGTTACCTGATCTGCTAGCGTTTGCGAGTACTCGTTTTGTTTGATATATCGTGGCGGAGTCAGCGGTCTGTTTTGGAAGACGTAAGATCTCTGTAGTAAAAAAAAATTAATAAATAACAGAATAAGTTACCAGACTTATCTGTGCTACAAATCGCACTATAAGCGCTTTGAATCTGTGCGTAATTAATTTTTGCGTGACTTTTCTTTCGCGATATTTTCAAAATCGCAAAATTGAAGTGACGCAATAATTTCATCGAATAAGTTATTCAGTCATGAAAATGATACTTACACAAAATTCGGTTGGACGGGTAGATTTCTTAGTCTGAAAGTAATGTGCAGAAAATTCAAATTAAAAATAAAATGAATAATAATGAATAAAATGGCGCAATCAGACAAGAAAACAAAAGAGAATGAGTAAACAGAATGAGTAAATTCCTGTGGTGCCATACCTTGATTCCCTCTGACACGCCCAAGTTGAAGGCCGCCACTTTCTGGTTATATCGTCTGTTCTCCATGTTTTTGGCCTAAAGACAACCTCAGTGTTAGAGTAATGTTAAAGTACAGCACTGCAGATATGCATTACTAAAAGAATTGCTGCGCACAAATATTGCTTTCGATCATCCTGTTTTTGTTTTTATTGAAGACAAATTATTTGAGGGAATCTTTAAAAAAATGATATAAACAAAAAGGTTAATTTATGAAATTTAATCGAACATATAAATTAGATTTACTGAACAAGCCGATGGAAATAATTTTTTCTCACTTAGCAATTTGCTAGGGTGGCGAAATTGCGGCTTAATCGTTGAATGAATCACTCTAAGGGCAGACGTCCCTTAAAAAATAACGATCATCCATTCACATGTTAGTTTCTTTTACTTGAAAATACAACAACTGTCTCGGCGTCCTCAAGAAATCTTCAAAATAAAAGCCTTTTATTTATTGAAAGTATCTCATTTACTCGCTTGAAATGGCCGATGGGATTGAAGATGCTTTGTGCAGGGCCTAAGCAGGGTTTGGGGCACTGGGAGCATGTGTCCCTCCCCAAATATTTTCAAAATTTTAATGAAATGATCGGTAGGGGCGTGGCTTTGCCCCCCTCCAAATGCTTTCTTAATGTTTCTATATCGTGCCCCCCTCTCTCAATAATGCGATGCCTGCTATGACTTTGTTGTTGACTAGGTATATTGACCTGAAGCGTGTAATTGCGGCGTGATGTTCTTCCTACCCATACCTGTTCCATTATTATAGCCTCCGAGTCCTTCTGATGCTGGTAATGCTGCAGTAGTCGGTCCTGCTCAAGCTCTTTACGCCGTCGCTCCTCAGAGAAGTACACGGGGACGTTCTTCTCAGCGCGTTGGTGACACAAGTAGCAGAGCTCTTGGCCGCCACGGTCGCCATGCAGCGTGCACCTAAGAAATAGATAACAGCTTAAAGGAGCTGTGTTACGGTCAACTGCGCACCTATTTTGCACATTGGTTGCACAAGTAGCAGATCTCTTGACCGCCACGGTCACCAAGCAGTGTGCACCTGAGAAATAGATAACAGCTTAAAGGAGCTGTGACACGGTCAACTGCGCACCTTGTTTGCGCATGGGGTTTTAAGTTTTCCTTGCGACACGTTAAGAGTAGGCTTAGTGTGTGACACTAAATGAGGCTGCTAAGCAGACTATGTTAAGAGCCGCGGCTCTTGTGCTCTTGTGTTATATCTAAGCGGATAACCAAAAAAACAAATGTGGGGTTTTCAGGCTAGCTTCTGTTACTTTTCTAATGACGGATTGTTGCGTAAAAACGAGTAGGGTAGCCTTGTTACATGTTTCGTGCAATTAAGGATGATCAAGCTTTGTTGTAGAAAAAGATGCGCGTCATTACGAAACGATTCCAGAAGTCCTTCTTTCGAGCATAAGAGAGCCCTGCGGAGGAGGCTAAATCAAACATGTGTGAGAGCCAGAACAATTATATTCAATCTATGTGACGTTCACACACGTTTATTTACATAAACCTACCTGCTGTTCATAGCTGACCGCGGAGGCTTAGGAGGCTGGAGCTGACTAAAACTGTGCGACGCGAGCATACCGCTGTTACTTCTTCCAAGGGGCTCAGCCTCCATTTCTTGTCCCTGTGTCTGCGTGTCTGCGGGGGCCTGGGGCGTCTCTGGAGCACGTCTTCGCGGACTCGCTGACTTCGGGGGTGTGGGTACCGGCTCGGGCCCATTCCCTCCGTAGCTGACCGCCACCGCTTTCGCTGGCGACAGAGCCGGCCTGAGACCCTGTGAGCTGTGCAGGGCCTGTCGCGGAGGACTTTTTGGCGGTACTGAGGAACATGGGAAATAAAAAAGCACAATCAGCGTTTCCTCTTTTATCGCTTGCGTAGCAGAGGGCAATAACGAGGTACAGGGGGACAAGAAAAAGTCAATAACACTCCGTAGCTTTTCCTATTTTACCCCAGTTTTGCACTGACTTTTAGGCAATAAAAAGAGAAAAAAGAAAATTCAAGAAAAGTTAGCTTCTCCTCTCTCATCACCCACAAACTTGACAAATGAGTTTTAGCATGTTTTTAGGAACATATTCTAGGTTAAACCAGACCTGGGACTCTCGTTGTGCTCGACATTCTAGCTTTGTAAGGGGTTTTCGGACGGGATGAATCGCACCGTCGAACACCCGTAAACGTGGCGAACAAATACCGATGTGAACCCGTAAACGCGGCGAGCGAATGCCGACGAGAAGACAAGCGGCACCACTTGCCCTGGCACCAAGGGTACGAGGAGCAAGAAAAAACAATTTGCTTTCCCTCTTTTGAAAACGCTTTATTATTATTGTTGTGTGTTCATGCACATCAATCCGCGATCGAAGAAAAATCTGGCGCTTTGAAGCCAATATCGTTATCAGTTCCAGAAACCCTAGAAACCAAAGACTGTCTAAAGCAAAGCTATCGGCATTTATTCGGCAAATGATCGGTCAAAACTCGGTTATTTTTCGAATCCACCGGATAAAGAGATAGGCCAAAACTATACTTTAGAAACGTGTAGTCAGTACAGTAAACTTGCGTCCTTGACGCAGACAGAAGTTGTATGTATTCATCACGATGCAAGAGAAAAATCATGACTTGAAGAGATCTTTTCATCATTTATAAAGGTTCATTTCCCCTCTACTACGATACAAATTAGTATAATTCTCTTCTTAGCGTAAAACATTTCCGCGGCCTTATTGACATATTTCTTACATTTCACTTGACAGGATGCCAACTTGCGAAGAACTATGCCAGGTGACTGCTGAGGTACTGCGGGCGCAATTGCCGGCAACCGAAATGAGCTTGCACGTTTTGAGGGCATATTCGACACGGAAGGATGGCTAGTTAACAACGCGGCCATTTCAGTCATGATTGCCTCCGCTCCGGGGAGCTTTATATCTTTTTACAGATGGTAGCGGAATCAGAAACTTTCTACAAATGAAGTTACTATGGAGATGTGTCCACGTGATCGGAAGCCAATATCACGTGTTGATTGGATGGGTTTGACGTGCTAGGCACGTGTTAATGAGTCTCTAGTGACCATCTTTTCGGAAAGGAATTTGACTCGAAGTTTGATTCATAACGAATTAGTTCAGCGTTAGTATTTGGCGGAGTCGTAATCCTTAGAAACATACGGTACAGAGAAACGCTAAATCTTCTTTTTGGTATTAACATTTGCGCAGATTTCGCTCGCGGTGTTTTCGCGAGCGTTCCATCGGGTTAAGAACTATATTCCATATTTTTTCATTCCGGGCGCGGCGCAGTTTGATGCGAACGTATCCTGGTAAAATAACGTCACGTGGTGTCCTCGTCACGTAACGAGTCACGATATGTCACGTCTAGCAAAGGCACGTAAAGTGTGACGTCAGAACACGATAAGTAACATGGCAAAATACGCAAAGTAAGCGCCACGGATAACTGTGTCACAATGAAAAATGGCAAACCAGGCACACACAGCCACGTCGTCCATGTACACGTCACAACACGCATTAAAAACATGTCACAAAAACATGTCAGGGTGGAGCACGTCAAGTCACGACACTGTACGTGGCAGTTTACGTGACAATACAACACATATCAGTACAACACGTCACGGTTAAAAACGACCAACGTATCGTGTCAAGATGGAACACGTCACGGTGGTGTTTAACACGGGTCAGGTTATCATTATTGCACGTCACGGCACGGCACGTTAACCTGTAAGCACGGAATAATAAAACACCTAGTATGTAGAGTAAAAGACTTCTGGATATGCAAAATCGATTATATTGAATTCTTAATGAACTCGATGGATAAAATAGCTACAGTCGAACCTCTATTAAGCGGTCACCCTCGGGACTTAGCTTAGTGACCGCTTAATAGAGGTTGACCGCTTAATAGAGGTTTCGCTATTAGCGTAAATCGGGCTGTAATTATACGTAAGAACTTTTTATTATAATAAACAACAGTAACAATCATGTTAGCCCTAAGACGGGGCCTGGTGCATTCCAATTTGATCCAGAAATGTTTGAAACCGCCTAGTCAGTTTGTTTTTGCCTATACGGCTCTTGCGGCTTTGCCCAATTCTATGGGCATGAGCTACTTTCGCTTGCGTTATGTAAAGTAAATGAGTGCGTTAAGGTGATGTTACACGCGTCGTTTCCGTCGATATCCGTCATTAAAGCGTTTGCGCGATTTTGGAAGTCGAATCAAAAACTCGCAGTGCGTTGCCGTACCCAAAAACTCACAAATCTGACCCAGTTGCATTCAGTTGGGATATCATGAGTACATGACTGAGTTGGAACCAGCATTAAAGATGTTTACAAACATATGCGGGAACCAACTAACATAAAGGATCCAAATGCTGTTGCAATCGTAAGAGAAAAAGCCGACAAAACAGTGATGGATGGAGACGGTCACCCGAATACTCTAGTTGACGATTACGAAGTTATCAGGCATATTTCCAAACTGATGTCAACGTGGTTTACCAAATATCTCAAGAGACCTACAAACTGTGAGAAAGTCGCAGTCAAAGGGAAGTGGGTGAACAGAGGTGGTGGCTATGGACTCGAGATTCCTTGTGAATACATATTTGAAGGTGACAGTTTTTCTTCTAGCTGGCTAAAGCGGAAATTGGTAATCGAGGAATTTGATGCGACTGATCCGCACAAGACCACACAAGTCTCACAAGGCGATTAGCCATAGTAATTAGATTAGACAGTTAAAAATATGACGAAATATGACGTGCACTATCTGTTGTCATGCTGACAAATATTGTTGATGACCGTTTAATAGAGGTGTAAAACAATGAAATCAACCAATTGGGACCCTCCTTTGGTGACCGCGTCCGCTTAATAGAGGTGACCGCTCAATAGAGGTCAAATTTACAGTAAACATAAGGGGGAAAATTCGGGACTTTGGTAAATGACCGTTGAATAAAGGGGGGCCGCTCAATAGAGGGCCGCTTAATAGAGGTTCGACTGTATTTAAAAGCTCTAGGGACGAGAAAAAACGTTTGGTCATAGCGGTGCATCAAATAAACACACACTTTGCCAAATTATAATGCGTTGGCGTCTCGACCAGCCAGTAAAGTTTGTGATGTAATGTATCTAACGTTTCCCCTAGGAAGTCTTTAGAAGTCTTAGACACGAATACTCATTATATGTTTCTTTGTATCTTTAATTTTTGCTCACGTAATAAATGCACTAATAGCATATAATAACTATAAAGAAAAATTTCGTCTCTAAAGTTTGACACCTGAAAGGTTGCATGAAGACGAATGAGGAAACCCTGGGGACAAAGTGTGAAAAGTGAAACTGAAACTACAGAAGTCAAAATCGTTTTGAGAAACAAAAAACACCTGTCAAAAATGGTGTCCTTGATGCTTTTGAGAACTCGAAAAGATGAGAATACCTGCAACTACACAAGAAACGGAAACTTTTTTTGAAAAAAAAATTGTTGCTAAGCGTTGTTTCATTTCAATACAAATATATACAATTCTCAACGATGAAAAACAGACAAAATCCCACATACCCAAAGCATGCATACAAATAAAGGTCTTAATAGATATAGCTTATATCCGCGCGATATAATAAAAGGAAGATAAAAATTTAAACAAAGTAAATCGTGGGGTGAGTACGGAACAAGTGTGATTAAATGGCATTTGTGGAATGGAGGAGGATGTATCAAACTAATTCAAATATGAAAAAAAAATCTAAGTAGAAAAATTCATAAGTACATACAAGTTGGAAGAAGAATGCCTCGAACGCTTCGACTTCTCTGGACTTTTGTAGTTTCGGGATCTTTAAAAGTGTATTCAAAGAGATTAAGAACCCTTGCAAATGTATTTGGAGATAAAGATGCAACCGCAGCCATCTTCGACTATCTGATTATCTGATACCAAACTGTGCAATTTCGTCACAAGACTTTTTTACGAGGCCAGATAAAAACCGAAACTTCCTGCTTATCTACAGCCAGTGTCTTAGTTAAGTGTACACGGTTTACTTTTAGGTTCCCAAGGTAATTTTCCAAGTAACCAAAAGAGACAGTGTTTGTAGTAAATATTTAATACTTTAGGCCTTTGAGCAGCTGAAGTTATTGTGGCTTCGGTGGAGCAAAACCAATCAAGCTCCTTTATCAGACTATAGGGTCGTTAAAATAAAAAAAAATCTTTGCAATTGGTATGTAAATTGACGCAAACTTGGATTTTAAACTAAACAAAGACTTCGAAGTTTTTAACAAAATGATCTTAAAATATTTAGAAAAAAAGAAAGCAAAAAATAGAAACGAAAAAAATCTTATTGCTCGTTTGGAACAGGTGTACATTTTTAACCAAGTAATTGCAGAAAGCGTTTTAAAAAATATCGCACTACAAAGCGAAAACAGTGCTGTGGTTCTTTTTGCTTCAAACAGCGAATGCGTACGCGCTTTCACTTGCGCGCCTAAAGTGTCCAAAAGCAGAAATAATAATGAAGCGACACATAGTGACAAGCTACACGCAACTTGAGGCCAGCTTTTAAGTCAAACGCACCACGTAACATTACAACACTTCTTGACATGATGCGTCAAATCAAAACCATCACGTGAGATCACGCTAAACATCGCAATGAAAAGCTACGTCATTGCAACTAGCTTAATACAGAAAACTCCAAGACTCCACCGTGCAGTAGCAGACCTGGAAATATTGGGGGCACAATACAGAAACATTAAGAAAATATTTGAGGGCACGGCCACACCCCTACTGGTCATTCCCTTTTATTTTTCCCCTGCTAAGGCCCTACCCCAGCACTCTGACCACTGACACAACGTTAACCTCGAAGCTTTTTATGTCAAGCCCACTCCCACCTTCTTCTTCGTTAGGGTTACCAAGAATGGGTTCGACTCTTGGGATGGGCTCCACCCTAGGCGGCAAGTCATCTTGTCCGGTATTGTCTTGGCCACCCCTCACAGTGGTGCCTCTATCCTCTTCTTCAATGGTCGGCATGGTCTGTTCCCGTCCAACCTTAAGAGGGGCTCCATCGATGCCACTACCAGGCTGGATCCTAAAAATATGATTGCTGTAGTTTTCATGCATTGTTAATGGTTATCATTAAAATTAGTTTATTTTGTTATTTTGTGTGATTATAGATTGTTGGGTTATGGAAAAGAAAAGAAAAACAATGTGAACTCCTTTTTATTTAACCATAATTAAAAAAGCAGACAGAACAATTGTATTCAAGGCAAATGGGCATGTTCCAAACCTTGGTAAAATAAGAGTGTTGCTTGTGTGAGGTCTTGGAGTGAATGCTTCTGAAATCACAGAATCGGCAGTCCCAGGGCGCTGAAATAGGAAAGCAACCATGTATACTGTATAGTGTCGTGTGATTCAAAATCTAAGTTGTGGTGAATGTTTAACTGTAGCAATAAGGCAGAAGTGAAGCATTAGAGTCAGATTGTGTCTTTAAAAAGACCCACCCCCCAAAAAAAGACCAACAACAACAACAGTTTTTTTTTTCAGCAATGGGCATGTAAATAAAACAATACAGTGCTTGGTATTGGTATGGAATTCCTGTGTTAACAAAACACAGGGAAGCTGAGGCCAATGAAAAAAGTGGAGAGGATTGTGAAAGTACTTACATTTGAAAGGGCTTGCAGCAAACTACCAGAGCCATCCATACTTCTAAGGAAATCTTTGTAAAATTTCATTTTAACTTTTGAGTCTCTAATCGACAAACGTCCAATCCCTGTAAACTGGAACTCTACATTCCGCTTGGATTGGATGGATCTGTTCAGCGCCTGAAGGACTTCCTTTACACAGCTTTCAACAGTGTCACGATCAAATGAGGTGTTATTGGATAATGCTACAAAATTCAGTTGGACGACAGGTATCTGACCTGCAAGCAAAATAAATTGTACAACTAATTGTAAGTCTATAATTAAACAAAGGCAGCAGATGGGGAGAGGAGTGTCCTCACCTTAAAAAGCCCCTCCCTCCCTCCCTACCTATAGGGGAGAGTGTCCCATGACTTTTCTTTCCTATGGGGGGCAGTGTCCCATGACTTTTATTTCCTATGGGGGGCAGTGTCTCATAACTTTTCTTTCCTATGGGGGGCAGTGTCCCATAACTTTTCTTTCCTATGGGGGGCAGTGTCCCATGACTTTTCTTTCCTATGGGGGGCAGTGTCCCATAACTTTTCTTTCCTATGGGGGGGCAGCGTCCCATGACTTTTCTTTCCTATGGGGGGCAGTGTCCCATGACTTTTCTTTCCTATGGGGGGCAGTGTCCCATGACTTTTCTTTCCTATGGGGGGCAGTGTCCCATGACTTTTCTTTCCTATGGGGGGCAGTGTCCCATGACTTTTCTTTCCTATGGGGGGCAGTGTCCCATGAATTTTCTTTCCTATGGGGGGCAGTGTCCCATGACTTTTCTTTCCTATGGGGGGCAGTGTCCCATGACTTTTCTTTCCTATGGGGGGCAGTGTCCCATGACTTTTCTTTCCTATGGGGGGCAGCGTCCCATAACTTTTCTTTCCTATGGGGGGCAGCGTCCCATAACTTTTCTTTTCCTATGGGGGGCAGCGTCCCATGACTTTTCTTTCCTATGGGGGGCAGTGTCCCATGACTTTTCTTTTCCTATGGGGGGCAGTGTCCCATGACTTTTCTTTTCCTATGGGGGGCAGTGTCCCATGACTTTTCTTTCCTATGGGGGGCAGTGTCCCATGACTTTTCTTTCCTATGGGGGGCAGTGTCCCATGACTTTTCTTTCCTATGGGGTTCAGTGTCCCATGACTTTTCTTTCCTATGGGGGGCAGCGTCCCATAACTTTTCTTTCCTATGGGGGGCAGTGTCCCATGACTTTTCTTTCCTATGGGGGGCAGCGTCCCATAACTTTTCTTTTCCTATGGGGGGCAGCGTCCCATGACTTTTCTTTCCTATGGGGGGCAGTGTCCCATGACTTTTCTTTTCCTATGGGGGGCAGTGTCCCATGACTTTTCTTTCCTATGGGGGGCAGTGTCCCATGACTTTTCTTTCCTATGGGGGGCAGTGTCCCATGACTTTTCTTTCCTATGGGGTTCAGTGTCCCATGACTTTTCTGAGTGGATGTGGTTTTCTTTACATGATCAAAGGCTCTTTTCATTATTTCTTTTTTAATAATTATCTAGGAAGTGGACAGGGACTGGAGTTCAGGATATAATCTCTGTGGTCTATCTGTGTGGCAACACAAAGTATTGATTGGGTATCTGTTATTTAAAAGAGCATCCAGCCTGAGATTTCACCAAATTTTAGTCCTCATGTGTTTTAAAATGCGGGATCAAATTGTGCTAATAGTAACAACCTGTTATTGTTGCTATTAATTATTAGTGTAATTCTCTTCTTAATAATTCATTTGGTATTATATTCTTATGTACACTAAAATTTAAGAATATCGTAAAACATAATCATCCTAAAAATGTCCCCCATAAAAGAACGGCCCAGCTTCAACTGCAAATTAAAAAAAAGATTGTACACTATATCGCTGGTATATTTGTAGTACACCCTAGTGCTTTGAGGGAGGTCAATATCTTAACTTTATTTTTCGAATATCTGACCCCCCAAATCCACACATATTAACAGATGATACCCTTTGCAATCTATTTATCTAATTCATTTAGAAAGCGGCGCGTCGCTTTAGTGGTAAGCGATGGGTCGCGCGCACACCCCCCTTTCTTAACAAAATGCGGTCTACTCTGAATTTACACAATTTGGAATATTAATGTGCCTGAAATGCCCCAAGCAAATCCCACCTACAATACGGATAGTATGTATTACCAAAAATGAGGAAATGGGAAGCTAAAAGATCCCAGACGTGATCAAATCACGCGCTATGATAAGCTAATTTGGTCGCCCCGTGACGAGAGATAAGAAACAGCAATTATAATGTCCTTATATTACTAAGCATTAAAAGTTCAAATAACACCATGATAACGCAGCTTTTACACTCTTGAATAAAAGCTTTTAAATAATATAAGCCGGTACTAATGGTGTATACTGTTTGTAATCGTTAATGTAATACGAACGTTCTCACCTGTTGTGTAGTGTTTGGTGTAACTTAGTCCATGAGTCATGGCAAACTTTTCTGATAATACAAACACCGGCCGCTGAATTAAAATATACTTGTTATTTCCAACGTCTAGTTTCTTCTGAGAAAATGTAAATATCCCTAGACCAGGAACACTGACGCCCTAGAAGGAAAAAAGGCAAGACATGTTGAACAATAGCTAGAATGTTTGTGTAAACTTTGCCGGCTTCGTACAGTATTCTCGCTTTGCTGTTTTATGTTTGATTGTGCCTTGGGCGATCGGAATCTAGATAAACAAACTTGCCTTCTGAGATCCCATTTGCCTTGCAATATAGTCCGACAGATTGTCCCAAACACTGACAATATCTGGAAGCAAAAAATACAAAGAAAGTCACGAAGTCAATATTCAGTTCGCATCGGCATTCGAACACACGCTCGAGACAAACCTTCTTCTGTCAGCTTCGGAATCGCGGAAAACCGATTCTTTTTGGCTTCCGACACCAGGCCATGCATAACTTCAGCCATCTTGGCTGAGTTCTAGATCTTCCGACCTCTAAAAACGGAGATTTTTCTAAAAACTCCCAGTATATTAGTGCATTAGCGCGAACTTGTTCTTGCCACCAATAATCGTTTCTATGGTAACTTGGCAGTAAGTGGTCAGCGGCGCAGGTAATTGATTCTAATTGATGGAAAGAATCCATTGCGCAGTTACGGGGTGCTTCCAACAAACAATCATGAACAAAAGCGATGACTGAGATCATATCTAAAGGGATTGAGGGCTTGACCGCGTGGATACATTTAATAATGACTTAGCTGATAGGCTACTGAGCCAATCGTCCTTGTTTTTGTTTGTTTGGCTCACAGACGTGATAAGAAACACATTGGTCAAAGCCAAGAAGTTAACGATAACAAATAGCCAAGAAAAAGTTGTACTTAATTCTTGTAAAGTTAAAATGAATTTCCTACACGCTACGATAGATAAGAGGCTTTTAACGGTCAACTCATAAAAGTGAATAAAGCAAAAATAGTAGTCTACCTGTGAAAGTCGATGGTGAGAGATCCTGGTAATCAGTCCCAGGATAAAAAGGCGCTCGGCTAACAGAACAACACAAGTTGACAACGACAACAAATACTATTACCGAAGGAACTCTCTTCTTTCAAAACCTCACACATCTAATTAGGCTTATAAGACAGAGGAGCATCCTATTCAACAACACAATGTCTAGTGACGATGAAGGTATGTTTTAATTTTTGGAATCTAATGCAGCATTTTTTTTTGCTTGTTAAATGTGTTTTTAGCTGCCTTACTTTCACTGTACTTTTTGAGCACTAAATGGCTGTTTCCCACTTTGACTCAGATATTCCCCCATTGGAAGATATGTCCGATCTTGTGGAGAAAATCAATAATATACGTGACATCAAGTTTGATAGTAAGCCACACTCGACCCCCACAACTACATGTAGAACACAGCCTGAAGCAAGTGATTCTGGATTAAATGTGAGTACTGTCCGTCTGTTTTTTTTCCTTCATTCTGTCTGTCTGTCCATGTAGTTGTGTCTGTCTGTCAGTATGCTGTGTCTGTCTGTTTTTTTTCTTCAGTCTGTCTGTCCGTATGCTGTGTCCATCTGTCCCATAAATAGCCTATCTGTCCATACAGTTGTCAATCTGTCCGTAAAGCCATGTCTGTCTGTCCCATATATGATAACCATAAAATCCAATGAAAACCTGATATTGTAATTCAAATACACTCAATTAATAAATACTTAATTAGAAAATTGTGTTAAATTCAGCTGGAAGATATTCTGTAAATATATAGGGATTTTTTTTTTGTTTTACAGAAAACCCTTCTTGTCTGTTTGTCCTATTTTTTCTTTTGTCATTCTTACATGTACTATCCAGACAGCAGCTTCAAAATCAACCTCAAAGCATTCCAAGGCATCAGATTCAACAACAGACACATTTGGCGGGTTCAAAAAAGGTTTTCTGCTTTCCTCAAAGCCTAGCAAATCACAACAGAAGATACCTCTGGCTACATCTGAAGCAACACAAAAATGTGATGATATACCATTCATTAAACCAAATACAGAAGCTGCTAAGAATGAGCGGCAAATACCTGAGGTTCAGGAAGCTATGAAGAGTGGTATTCCACTCCTTGATAACAAAGGTATACAAACTGTTGTCACAAGAAGATTTGCTTGCTTAGTAGAATCACAAGGGTAACACCATTTCATAAAAATATTTTTGCAATCTCAAGACTAAAACTAAGTTCAAACAGCATTTTATCAATGCGCCATATTCAATGCAAATGCATGCAAATGAAGATGACACAATCGACTTGATTCATTTGCAAGGATTTACATTGAATATGGCTCATGGATAATAAAACATTTGAACTTATCCTAAGTGAAGTATCTAGGATGAATTAATATAAACTGTAAAATGTTTCATATTGATTAGCTTTGATCCTTTTCTCTGCTGTGTTTAGCAGGCCCAAATTGTTGCTCATAACCATTTCTTATTTGTCCCTCCTTTTAACCAATATTAGATTGGATAACAGGAGATCTTCTTGAGAAACTCCAGAGCAACCCAGCTCTTTTCAAGAAGCTGATGGATCCACGGTTCTCCCAGGCTCTTGCCCAGTTGCAGTCCAACCCATGGGAAGCCTTTGCTTCGCTACAAGGAGACCCAGAGATGCAGGTGGCTTTGCAGGAGTTTTGTTCTCTGATGGGACAGCATTTCACTCAACTTGGTGATAAAGATGACCATTCTGTTGCTAATGAGGTTGGCGTTTTATATGTTTGGTGTTTCCCCTTGTTTTTCATCTGTTTTAGCTGTCTTTGTGCACCTGTTGTTTTCAATGTTCTGCAAACACTTGCCAAACAGTTTGTGTGCCTTTGAGTCTATTATAAAACTGTCGAATTCTCTGCCTTGTTGTCATTCTAGGTTTGTAGGGAAGTAAACAGTCTCTTAGAATTTTAGGCTGTGAGGTATTGCTATTCATAAAGAACATAAATTTAAGAAAAAATCCATTTTTGATAAGGGAGGTAAGTTTTTTTCATCACCATTGAAAAATCAACCCAAACTCCCTCTCAAATATTTAATGACCAAAATCTTATAATTACTCATTCTTTGTGTTCCTGTTAATATAGAGAGAGGCTCAAGAAGAAGCTATTGGCCTTGTGGAAAGAACGTCAACAGTACATGGTACAAAAAATCCTACAGCCTCTTCCTCACAACAGCCTTCAGCAGCCGATGAAAAGCAAATGAAAGAAATTCTCTCAAGACCTGATGTAAAGCTCACACTACAGGATCAACAGATACAGGGGATAATTGGCCTGCTAAGAAGTAACCCTGAAGCGGCACACAGGTATAAATCTTTTTCCTAGCCAGCACTTATCATGCTGACACTCCAAAAAAAGAGGTGGACAAAGTTGAAAATATTAAATGAAAGGCATATGGTTGATAAGACGAAGAGAATACAAATTCATCAAAATGGGGATATGTACCTACCCAATCTGATCCCCTCTCTGGATTCGCCCTCACTCACTTTTTGTTGTGGAGCTTAGGAATTTTGGCTGAACAGAGTTTGAAGTGGGGAAATGTTAAACAATTTTTAAAATAAAGCTTTGAAAATGATTGCATTTCTCACTTAAAATAGTCTGAAAAAAAAGTCCATGCATGATTGTGAACTGTATTACATAGTAATGTTAATGTATTGTTGTTGTTTTGAAAGAATCATTGAAAAGGATGTAATAACAAAAAAAGGAAATTATGATAAGAATCTAAACAAACCAAAATAATGGCTTTAATGTGCAGCAAAATGTACTATGGCTTGATGTACTATTTGGCTGTCTAATATTTATTTCATGGTACAAATACTGTTTAGTAGTTTAGGGGCCATTGCATTTTCTAGGGGTGATTGGCGATTTCTTCATGCACAAGATTTTTTATGCAAAGTGTTTGAACGTTTTTGGTGTTTTTGCTCACCCCTCCCTCAACTAGCTTATGGTTTGTCCCTAACGAGACAAAATATCTATTTTTACAGACAACTCCAGAAAGCATCTCCAGAAGTGCAGAGCAAGCTTAGAGTGTTAATTGATGCAGGACTTCTTGCGATTGCCAGATGAATACAACCTCAGGAGCCCAAAAAAATCACTGGCATTTGTAATTTGTACCTAGGGCATGGGGAGATGAAAAATAGTTTCGAGTCTAGCATTGCTGTTGATTTCGATTTTTAGTTTTAACTTATCTTTTGTCTGATTATTTAACACACTGGTAAGCAGTGTAATGGCTGTGTAAGGGAGCAATCAATGTGCTAGACAGAAAAAAAGACAAAAGATATGAAACACAAAGCTCAGAAACCATTTAATTTATTCAAACCAAAGCATTGAGGTGAGCCCTCTGTAACTAAGGTCTGAACAGGCCATTTGTGAATGTTTATACATAACTTATATTAATGGGGGGAACCATTGAAACACCTCATGAAATATGTTTTGTTTTGATCTTAAGGCTTTGAATATCCTTCGTTTCCCAGTGTGTACATTAAATGGAAGTTTCAATTTTATTCTCTAACAACAAGAACACCTTCTCCATAATATTGTTTTATTTCAATTTCTCTTTAATGTCCTAAATACAGCCTTTTTCTAACTTGACCAAATCTACTACCATCCTGATAAAATATAAAAAATGAATTCCCTACGTTGTTGTCAGTTCTTGGCTTTTTACTAACTATTATTCAGGGCTTTCACTACTGTTACATGGTTTAGCATAGTGGAATGGTAAATCCCAAAATGGTAATAACACACTACTGTTTTTTTACAGTCAGATGTGTCAAATTCATATGTACATTCTATTCACATCATTATAAATATTATTTGGCCCTCTGACACCTATATCAAGACAAGGAGTATGACCATTCTACTTACTCAAAGTAAATCTGCATGTTACTGGTTTGTTAACCTTTACTTATTTTACTAACGAGAAAAAATCAAAATTAGTCTCCTGTAAGCATTTTTCAGTATTTGTATTTTTCTTTCCATTGATGTAGCAAATTCACCCTTTTTTACCTGAAGAGTCTCCAATATTTGTAGAAAGTGGTAATCCCTTTAAATGTTATTCCCTCGGAGAGGGAACTGAATGATACAGGTGCTATAGGAGATTACATTATAAGACTTTTGCAAAGTCCCTGGAAGAGTATCTGCTACTTCCATGATTACCCAAAGGGTCTACTTTTCCTACTTTTTATACATCCAAAGGACTTGACAATGCATGACATCCTTATGCCTTTGCCTTGCCTTTTTTCACTTTGTAGTCATTCAATGCTGCTCTGATAGCATCTTCTGCAAGCACTACAAAATAGCAATGAAGATTAGACCATTAGCAAATTCTTCTGAAAAAGTTAGCCAAAGCAATTTAGGTTAGCCTGCAAAGCAAGCGTTTCTGTTAGGTTTCAGTGCAGAGAAAGACCAAGGTTTTTGATGTTTTGGCTGTGCACTGAAACCCAACAGAAACACTTGCTTCGTAGGCTAAATTTAGGCAGAGATACATAGAAGAATTAATCCAGCACTTCGGCAATAGACAGCATGTTAATTAGGCATTTTCAAAATTTTACAGTACCAGAATACTTGGGGACGAGAACATAATTAGGAGTCTGGGAAAAGATGTGATTTTTTGGCATGTACTTACTAGAGCAGTGTAGTTTGACAGGCGGGAGGCAGAGCTCCTTGGCAATATCTGTGTTCTTTATCAGCTGTGCTTCATCTACCTAAATGCAACAGTCAAGAAAATCATTAAAATGACAACTGTGGATGGTATCAGGGTATACCTCAAATTAAGACTTGACCAAATCATGTTTGAGAAAAAGGGCTGTCAAGTAAAACAGCCATCAGAAATGTCAACAACAAAAAGTCAGAAAACCATCAGCTGCCTCTGCCAAAGTTATTTCACTTAAGCATTAAGTTAAGGGCTGAAGCAGTGATGTGCCCTATCCCCAATATTCTCAAAAATTTAAAGGAAATTACCAGTAGGGTAGGGCTGTAACTCCCCCCCCCCCCCCCCCAATATTTCTAGGCCTGCTACAGCTCTGTAGTTGCATTGTATTGGAGTCACTTACTGATTTCCCTTTGACCCACTCAGTTGCTAGTGAGCTAGAAGCAATGGCAGATCCACATCCAAATGTCTTGAACTTTGCATCAATTATCTTGCCTTGCTCATCAACTTTAATCTGGAATAAAAAATGGCAGAAGTTTTAGGAAACTTTAGCCACTTCAATAATAAAACAATTATAAATTATGGTTCTGATTGACAAACAACCATCAAAACTATAAGAATTCTGTTGTGCTCTGATGAGTACTCAATTGCTTCTTTGCCTCATTGATTGGCTACTTAGCGGAAGTTCATGCAAATAAGTGAACATTTTCAAGATGGCACAGAATTGCAAAGAGAGTACAAAGCTTTCCTGTGGATGATGCCCCACCCCCCATAGCTTTTGAGAAGCCAGTATAAATACCTGTAGTTTCATGACATCACCACAGGCCGGTGCACCAACAAGTCCTGTACCAACTGTTGCATCATCTTTATCCAGTGATCCCACATTCTTAGGATTCTCATAATGCTCTATTACCTACAAATGCAGATAGTAGATATTTCAGTATATGTCACACCCACAAAGAAATAAAGGTTAAGATAGGTGCATCAAACAAAAAAGGTTTTGGAATGTCATTATTGATTCTGACATGCAAAAACAAAAGATTTAAATTAAATATGCAAGTCACTACTCAAAGTTTAAACCTTTTGATTTTGGAATAAATAAAGCTCCCATCCCCTCTAAATAAATGTAAAAAATACACCCCTTGAGCATTGAAAATTTAGCTCACATTGACATGTTCATATTACAACACAGGCCTATTTATTAATCTTTCAACTTCTTTATCCATATAAGGGCAAGTTTTGTTATCAGTCAATTCAGAAGCTTGATTTTTTTTTTACAGAAATGAAATAAGCACCCCTCCCCAATAAGCCCCCCCACCCCTACCCCCCTAAAGACCCAAAAAATTAAAAAAACTGCCCTGGGCGGTTATTCAAAACATTACGATAAATGAATAAATAAAAATATTTTGTATACAAAAGCGTTGAGGTTTCTTCTAAGCGGGATAAGGATTTATGGTTTGTTAATCAACCAATGAGAGCACATGTAGGACCAAGCTGTATAATAATCAGATAGTCAACTCATGACACCACAACATCCTGAGAAGAAATCTGTTCATATAGCATGGAGGAGGGATAGAAATGTTATTGCGTGCAACAAAAAAAGCTCTGAAAAGCACTGAATCCACGGCCGCTTCTCATTCAAAATACGAGAGTGAAAGACAAACGGCACGAACCAAATCACCCTTTGACTGACATGCACGAAGGGACGTGATCAACGCGTGTCTTTGAACTGTTTGTGTTTGCCGATTGTAACTGCGAAATCACACTGAACCCGAAAACTCACAGGATTAAAGAACACTGATAATAAAAAGCGAATCAAATCAGCCTCTTAACCGATATCCGACTAGCCTCATGTTGACACGGCATAGCTCAAGATCGGAAATTTCTTACGTGATTAGGAAGGGCACTTAGCAGTGCAGTTATGCAACTACTCCTTCGATTTCTGTCGCGATTACTCACATTTTTATGGTAGTTTGAGGCCGGAACGGTTGCTCTAGCAGTTGTAGTAGACTGAAGAATTCTCCGTGATGCACAAATTCCTGCTCTAGCAACAAAAGACATTATTTTTAGGCTTGTTTAGCGTGTAGAACAATGCAAGTTTTTCTCCCAGCCCTATCAAGGTTCAACTATGAAGACGTGAAATGCAACGTGAGATGTGAAAATAGACCATAATACGCACTTGAGTGACGTCACTGACTACACAGCGACCCCAAGCAAAGCTAGAATAATTTTGAGGCTCTAGATGTGTTCATTTTTATCATGAAACCTGTGGATTTGCGATGAATGCAAAAATATGGATTTTTTCTGTGTAGCTATTTGTTTGACGGGAAAAACAAAGCTATCAGTATTTCTATTGCATGAGCGTATTCAATATTTCTATAATTATACGATCTGAGCAATTTCCAGGTGAACATAATATGTATAATACATAAATTAAGTAAAATAACATCAACAACTCAGAATAGAATAAACAAACAAACAGCAATAACTATTTCTTATGTCACGTGCTCCCTGTGTGGTCCCAGGTTCCGACCCTGGCTCGTCCGCGGGCCGCCCCTCATGTTCGCGGCCCATGTGTAAGTTCTCTCTCTTTCTTCCACCGCTTGCAGCCATGGGCTTCGAAAAGGTAAAATGGCGCAAATAAACCTCTTCGAAACACGCGAAAACGATAATAATACCCACTCTTCACACTCAATACGGTTAAATACTTATCAAGGCTCGTATACAGATGAATAAAAGTTAAGTTACTAATTCTAATGGGGTGAAAATATGAGTTTAAGTTTGCTGTATTTGAAACCGGTTTTTCGTTGAGATGGCCATGTGATGAAACTAGTTCGATAGTAAAGTAACAAGTTCTTCTCGAAATCTTTTATTTCTTTGACATTACTCGAAAGTCATATCCGTAGAATATATTTATATGTTTTCAATGGCTTTTCTATTGTCAATGTTTATGTTTTCACTGGAAAAATAGTAAGGATATGTAGAATGTTACTAATAAGTGAGCTTTATAAACTCTGAAACTGGCTCTAACCGTCCCAGTTGCACCATTCCCATGACTATGGACAATGTTTGGCCATAATATGTTTTAATTCTTGTTATGTATACACCTATTTCACAAAAGGTTGTCAGTGCAAATGGCTTATGGGTACTAATTATTTGTAAAATAAAAGGTGTTAAATGAAGTCCAGCAATGTCAGAGCAAAGCATTGGTAACCTTTAATTGATAAATATTTTGATTTATCCATATTCTTCGAGATACATAGTTACTTTCGGTCGTAGAACTGCCACATGCCTATCGCCATGTGCCATTTGCACTGACAACCTTTTGTGAAATAGGTGTATGTAATAGTGTTCCAAGCTTAGCCAAAATTTTGATTTAAATGATGTCTCAAGGTAACCTTGGTAAAATTTCTCTTCCCAAATTCTCAATAACACGACAAATTATACCCCTCAGCCTGGGTTAAAGCTTGTCATCTAATTGGTTCCTAATTTTAATTTCTCTTTTCAGCAAATTGTTATTGATGGCGCAGGCCACTTGCTCGGTCGGCTAGCCTCAACCGTAGCCAAGAGCATCCTGTCAGGTCTGTAGCTTGTATTGCCACTTGCATAGGTGATGTAGACCAGTATCTATGGCCTGTATCAGGGGTAGTAATGGTTATTTTTGTTATCCTTGAATGGCCTTTCTTGTTAATCGTAAATCATGAAAAGGACAAATTGAAAACCATGATTCGTGATTGGCGAAATTTGATCAGCGTGAATCGTGATCTTTGCTCTTTAAAAATTGTGAATTGTGATTTCCAAGTAAAGACTGATCCTTGTCGTCAGTGTATCGTGAAATGTGATTTACGATTTTTGAAACTTGTGAAACGTGCAAGGACCGCCCTTACCGCCCCTGTGTTATTGTTTCCATAGCCTGATACAAATTCTCTCTCACCAAATGGGATGTTCAATTTGATTTTATGTAGGTAGTTTTAGAAAGTTCAGAGGCTAATGGGTGATTTTTTCTTGAATTGTGCTTCTATACATGCTTTTCATTATAGTTTGTTGTTGTTGTTTCAAGAATAAACCCTTTGTCTCTATAATTGTAACACAGTAACCTCTGATATATGCATTTTAAAATGCTTATTCATGACAATTTTCTGTTTATGTAGGTCAGCGTGTTGTTGTTGTCAGATGTGAAAAAATCTGCATCAGTGGAAACTTCTACAGAAACAAACGTAAGTATAACTTTCATACCCAAAATTACATGTCCAGCATTAACCCCCCTCCCCCCCCCCCCCCCAGAAAGAAAAAGAGTCAGAGAATTGGGATATTTGCAGAGGGGGGAATGACTTGGGTTATGGTTGTACAAATTTTATAACAGGCTTCATTTCTCTGTTCAAAATAAACATTTTTTTTGTTTACTATGTTAGAAATTTGTAATTTAAGATTGTTCTTTTTAGCTTACAGCGAATTCTTAAATGTTATTTTTTTATTTCTATGAGACCTTACAAATTGGCTAGCTAACTTTAAATATATTTTACACATTGACAGTGAAGTACCTTGACTTCTTGCGGAAGCGAACCAACACAAAGCCCTCTCATGGCCCGTTCCACTTCAGGGCACCCAGCAGAATATTCTGGAGAACAGTCCGTGGTAAGCATGTAATAACAGTTAACCATGATCACTATATAAAGAGAGTGGTTGCTACAGTAAGCATTTCTGTTTTGTGGTCAAAATCTCTTTATAAAAACTCTTACTTGAGTTGAAAGAACCCAAAAGAGATAAGTTATTCGGCAGGCATTAGAATTTGTGTTTATTTTAGTTCTAATTTTTTACTAGATGATAAAAAAAAATGCTGAATACTGCACACATGATGTTTCTTTTATATTTTGACTTTGTTTGGCCACTTAGATACAGGGAAAATGTTTAAAATGCCTGGGCAAAAAGTAAAACTTTAAACTTGCTTTGACCACCATTGATTTTTATTGCTATAAAACTATACATGAAACTTTATGTTTATAGTAATATTTGTAGCAACATTCTACTGATGTGGCTGATAGTTGTAACCTTAATGTTGATGTTCTGAAGGCATGATCCCCCACAAGACAAAGAAAGGCACTGAGGCCATGAACCGTATGAAGGTGTTTGATGGTGTCCCTCCCCCATACGACAAGGTAAACTAGTCACTCGTACGACTATTAATGAATTACTATGCATTTTTTTCCTATCCTAAAGGTGCCTCTCTGCATAGTTTAAACGTTTCCACAATGGACACCTGTTGTGCCAGAAATATGTGCTGATTATACAGTAATTTCAAGTAATAATTAACCAGCTAACTTTTTACACCGAACAAGCAAACTGTGTAACACTCATCATGTGCCATTTATAATGTACCATGTTATGTATTATGCAGGTAAATGGGCCCTGTTATTAGATATAATGTTGGCATTATTATATGATATATGGTATACACTTTAACATTTCAGTGTTCATTTAGACGGGTGTTTAGTGCCGGATTGATAGGCATTTTATGAAGAGGGCTATAAACCGTTTACTCCTGTAATGCCCAAACACCTGTTTTCATTTTATGAAGGGTGCTTTAATAAATAATTAAGCCATTATCTAGTATTGTGTAGTGTCCTGATGGCAGTGTTTTGTATCTGCAGGAAAAGCGTATGGTGGTTCCATCGGCTCTCAAGGTCATCAGGTTGAAGCCTGGACGCAAGGTAAACATGGTGGTGTTGCTTTGTTTGCATTTAAGAAACTGACAAATATTAACTGGAAACAAAAGTTAACAGAATAATACAAATTTATATTCCAATTGCTCATGTTCTTGCCATACCATTAAACTTAGATTTCCTAATTATAGTTTATCAGGGGACTGTCAAAATCTATGTGGCAAAATGATTTTCATGTGATGCCTTTGAGTTCTTAAATTAATTCTCAAAATAATTGAAAATAATTATTTCCATTGTCATCCTTGTTGTCATCTGTGTATTCCATAGTCCCTATTCAATACACTGAGTGTTGTCCCTGTTTTTTTTCTAGTTCTGTGTCCTTGGAAGACTATCACACGAGGTCGGATGGAAATACCAGGTATGTTGTCTCTTTTTATAACTGAAAAATGAAATAAGCACCCAGAGTTCTGAAACAGGCATTTGCAGTACATTTTATTCATTTTATCATACACCTGAGCCCACTCAAGAACCGAGACTAGTACCATAGAAGTACTATCTACCCAGTAGTACCACAAGTTCTAACCTCTGTTTGTTTTTCTCAGGACATCCTGGAGACTCTTGAAGAGAAGCGCAAGGCAAAATCTAAACTGTACTTCGAACACAAGAAGAAAGTCCAGAAGCTCAAGCAAACTGCTGAGCTCAACAAGGCCGATGAGCTCAAGTCTGTCAACAAGACGCTTGCAGGCTATGGCTACTGAGATGCCCTTGTAGCTTTTGTGGAATAAATTGAAATATTGGAGCAATTGTTGTGATTGATTTACTGAGAGGGGAATTGCATGCTTTCAGATGTATGGTGCTGGGCCCTGCTTCCAGAGCCCTAAACGTAGCTAGCAAGATTTTATGAACTATCTTCTTGTGCACAGTTATTGTAGCATTGAGCTGGGCTTGTAGGTAATTGATAGATGTATGAGGCTCTGGTACTTGGCTAAGGTGCCTTGGTTTTTTAGGGTTAACTGGTAATAGCATTGCCACCAGTTCTCATGAGAAGCCCAGCGACATAGCCAGGATATTTAACAGGGGGGGACCCAAAAGGCCTTTTCAAGGCATTTTCTCCTGTATTTTAGTTGTCTCTTACATTTATTGTATTTTTGGCTGCTAGAAGGGGGGCCTTGGCCACCCTCCTGGCTACACCCATGAAGCCGTTCTTGGTATCGATGATGCAATAGGGGAGGGGGCTCAACTGCTTGTTACAAAGAATCTAGTTGTGTGAGAAGGCATGCTGCACTATGTGATACACTAATAACTGTTCTGCATCATTACTTTCTACTTGATTATACATACCTGAGTTAATAAAACTCATTTGTATATCACTGGAGGGCTAGCTATAACTTAACATACATGTGGAAAGCCAGTAGTTGCTGAGAGTGTGGGTGCACAGGCAAGATGTATTGTTAGGTTTTGACTAGAAAATCGGGGATTGTCTGTAGCCCGACATACAGCGCATTGCAAAACAAGGCACATTCAATCAAATTTAGGGAATTTCATGATTTACTATCAGAATTTGGCTTAACAAACTCATTTACTCAGCCTTTGGTTGATCTGCAATTTTGGGACTGTAGCATACATCTGTGTATATGGCACCAAATAAAAACTAGGATACCTATTGGCAGGGGTGGGGTCTGGCAGCACCCTCCTAATGTAAATGATTTCGATGGTCCAAGGGGGGTGTTCAATAGATAGGAGGCGTTTATTAGAAAGGGGCGTTCTTTATGAATCGGATCACCTATATTATAGCCTGCATAGCAAGCGTTTCTCGACATAAGTATCACCCAGTAGAAGCCAAACTCAGATTAAATTTGATTTATATTACCGAAATTCCTGTCACTTTTTTTAAGCTGGGAGGGAGTGTATGGGGGGCATTTATTAGAGAAGGGTGTTCATTACAAATTTTTAAGCTTAGGGGCAGGGTTCATTAAAGATAGGGGTTTTTCTAGCCTGCTTGCATGCAGTACTTGGTGTTATTATCGCGGAAAACCCTCTCCGTTCAGTGATCAGGCGCCATCTTGTATTTTAAGCCATGTGGTTCCCCCCCTACCCTGCGTCCGTTTTTGCGCTCGCCCCAGGAACCATGCAGCTTAAAATACAAGATGGCCCCCGATCACCAAACGGAGAGCGTTTTTCGCAATAATAACACAGAGTACTGCCTGCAAGCAGGCTTTTCAGAACTAAGGAGTTTATTAGATCATTCACGGTACCCATGCTAAAAATTTTCAATCCCTCAAAATGTCACCCCACCCACCTGATTTTTAGTTTGAATAAACTTTCTCAAGTATCAAGTAAATAACAATGTGACTGAACTTCTACATATATAATAAAATAATAAAAATAAAAAATATATGGTTGAGATTTCATTACAGAAAATATGCAAGACCTCCCTGGTGAGCAAGTCTGAGTAACACCTGGGGTACCCTGTTAGCAGAGCTTTCTTCCTGTTTTTTTTTTATTTTTTATCAGTTCACTAATCCATGTTGCGTCTCTATTCTGATCTCATTTTACAAACGAGACACTAATAAGAGAACCGGCAGAAAAAAAACGGAAGAAAGCTCTGTTAGCAGGGTACCCCTGGGTTCGAGGTTATGGGTTCATAATCCCATGCAAATGCAAAAGTGATGTTTTTTTTTTTACAAATATTTGATTAAACTTGTACAAAAATATGTCAATTCTTGTTTGTGGTATCACTGAGCACTGGGCTTGGTTACCACAAGCGATATGCAGCTTCCTTTTAGCATAACCTCTACAACTACCTCATCACCTTTAGAGACTTTGATTGGTTTGGTAACGACACACACTGCTTGTCGCCAGTGTGAGCCAGGGTAACCCCTGCTATATGTGGACAATGTGTGGGAACCATCCAGTGCCATGTTGAACCAATACGGGAGAGCTTGGATAACTCCATCATTTGTTATCTTCACCTTGTGTTTAGAACTCAGCTCTAACATCTGAAGTAAGTCCTCATCTTTCTGGGATGGCTTCATGAAATCAAGAGTGAAGAGAGTGAATTCCTCTGAGAGTCGTGTATACGGCAGAGATGAGAGCTCTACATTCACTTGGGTGGAAACATGAAAAGCATTCATGTAATCAGTTATCTTTAACCCTAAAGTGTTCTCATCACTAACAACCTTGCAAATGTTCATCAGAGCTGGTGACTCAATGAACATGCAGTAGACAGTTATCACACTAGGGATCACCATGCTCATATCTTTTCTTAGCAAGCAGCCTTTGGAGAACACAATATCTTCAACAGCTTGTGGCTGAAGCACACCAGATGGCTCCACTAGATCAGTTAGTAGCAAATCCCATGACTGGCCCCTTGTTGCAATATCCTCTAGCTCCATGTCACCATAAAATACTTTATCAGGGATCCCATTGGCAACACTAATGGCCTTTGTTGCAAGGCAGTTAGTAGAATGAGGAAGTATGATCTCTGTTGCACCAGCTCGCGCAGCAACAAGAGCTTGTAGTTGGAGTCCCCCATGAGACAGGCAGACTACTTTGCACCCATTTCCTTGCTTAAGAATTTCTTTGATTGATCTATCAATGGCATCTCGCCATGTTGTATGGTAGATATCATCATTTGCTTTAAGCATAAGAGGAGGGGGGATAATGGCTAGACAACCTCTCTGATCAACCATCACTTCGGTCTTTACATTTGAATCTAACAGAGACTCGCCTCCCTCGATTTCCATAGCTGTGACCTCAGCCCTTGAGTTTAATACCCCAACACAACTGCCTTTTCTGGTATTTGAAGGCTCAATACTGGTGCACTGAAGGCTTACAAACTCTTCATTCAGTCTACCTTTGATAACAATAGACTGCCCCTTATCAACACTTACAAGCCATTCATTATCTGTCTCCACCATTTTCCCAGGCAAATGATGAGGATAAACAGGAAACACAGCTTGTTCCCAGCACAGAGAGCCTTTACCTGGTGCAGTACTTATGGTTGTAGTCTCATCTAAGTGTAAGTCAAACCACACTGCAATTGCATCCATATTTCCTGGCTGAGACACTGGGACTATGACTTGAGGTTTGCGCTCTGAGCACAGTGTACTTGGTTTAGTAAAGTCATATTCTGTTATAACAAATGGCTCAGTGAGGGGCTTGTAACCCCCTTGCAGTGAGTCCAGGCATTCTGTGGTGTAGGGTTCTATAGCCTCTTGGTCCAAGTGAGTGTTTTCTTGTTCTAGCTGCTCACCACCAATAACTTTTACAATTCTCACATTAAAGCCTGCAACATTTGGACGACAATAGCTCTGATGTCTAATGTCTGAAGACTCTATGACCTGACCATACAGTTTTGCACCTCTAGGTATGACCATAGGAGATATACCTGAAGTCCTGACAACCCCATCTATCTGTTGCTCCGTTGATGTAATGCTTTTCTTTTCCTGAAGCAGAGCCTCCCATGCATGAGAAATCGTCTTCAGGATTCCCTCACCTAACAGCCCACAATCTAACGTTTCTGTACATACTAACGAGACCCTCCCTGGTAAGTCTTTGCCAATGAGCAAATCAGTTGACTTCTTATGTATAACCTCAATAAAACTTTCCATCTGATTGCCTAGTAATACATCTTTGGATAGCTCATACATTGTCTTTGACATCTCACATGCGTAGACCTTTTTGGCCCCAGCCTGGACAGCAAACATACTCAGTATACCTGATCCGCTTCCAATGTCTAGCACAATATCACAGCCATTAGAGACAGCATTACTGATAGCTTTCTTGTAGGCAAGATTGCGCTGTCGGTCGTTTAACATGCGAAAGTGCCAACGCTCAACAAGGGCACTTGCTACGCTCTCTAGGCCTTCTCTCGCAATTGTGCTTGAAGGATTTAGCTGAATTGCGCGTCTGAACATGCAGGCTGCTTCATCCGTTAGACCGAGTTTGAGAAGGGTCGCGCCGATGTTAGTCAACAGAGTCTCGTTGTTTGGGTAAAGCTGCAAAGCTTGCTGGAAACAAGTCATTATTTTACCAACTTCTTTATGCGATTGCAAAACGTCGACCCATTTGCACAAAGCTATCAGAAAGTCAGACTCCATATCGGGCTTCCACGAGGGAGCGACATTTCCAAGAAAGACAAAATGAGCCAAAGCATCGCCATATTTCTCATTTTGGAGGCAGGCCCGGCCAGCTCGTAGGTGTTTTAAATGCTTGGCGCTTCGAGAACCGTTCATCTTCAATAGAACATTATTTGTGCATCAAATGATTTTCCAGCACGTTTGCCATGTTTGAATCCGCGGTCTCTATCAGCGGTCTCTCCGATAACATGAGATCGAGGCGTTGTCATGGACGCAATGTAATCAAATTCGAAAACCCTCTCACAGCAAAAGCCTTCTTAGTGTTGCGTTGATTTTACTGTTCACAAGCTTTTAGCGCAATTTTTGCAATGTCCGGGAAAACAAATCCTTATATTCCAGATGGAACCGAGCGTAAAGGATCCCTATTTCTTCGCTCAGATCACATGGACTACAGTAGACCAGCTTTAGTTTCCAACTGGTAGGTTTACCTCTAGCTACTCTGTTGTTTACTTTCGAGATATAATGGCGATAACCTTTGTTGAGGCTTTTCGTAAACGTTTGATTCATGTTTCTTTTTGTGGCACAGGCACCAAGCAAGGGAAGCAGAGCCTAAAACATATGACATCAAGGATTATTTACCGGAAAAGAGAAACCTCCACAATTCGACCTACAAAAGGATCGGAGACGTAACTGACGGGGTAAGTAAATGAAAGAACATAGAAGAGCAGCGTGCAGTAGAATGAAATACTGAAGGGAAAATGGCTTAAAATCCAGGATACGGTGCTGTTATTCTTGAAGCATGGAAAGGGCAGACGAAATCAGGAAAACGAGAGATGGGCAGAAGAAATCAGGAAAACGAGAGGTTTATATCAGGGATGGACTAGCTAGACTTTTAGACTTAAAGTTTTAAACATTAGATGCAATGTTGTTGCAAGAGTTCTCTCAGAGCCGACTTTTTGACATCTAGATTGAGACATATATTGGCATAATGTACATCATACTGTCTTGTTTCCCGAAATTTACAGTATCTCCGTGGGTAAGAAAGATGGGTTGGTCGATCTGGAGATAAGGCATTCACCTAGACTACCATGTTGTGACGCTAGGGGTTTGAGAGTTTGCCCAATCTAGAAGAAATAATTTTCATCTCAAATGCCAAAGAAGACATTGACCTATCCCAATGATTTTTGTCACGTTTTTTGTAACATTTCCAGTCGCTGCCAAAAACTTCTAGTCATGACCAGATGGAACAGGCAGTCAAGCTCAAGTCAGATTTCCAGACACGGGATACTCGCCGTCAAATGGTTGACATGTCTTCTTACTATAACACCAACTTTAACAGGTATTATGTTAGCTTTGTTTTGTGGTGTTCAAAAGGTTTTTTGTGACGTTATGGAAAGAAATTCCAGATGGAGACTCAGAATGTTAATCTAATAAATTCCAAGAAAAAGTCAATTGAAAGTCCAAGAAATAGTGTATGGTGTTAAAATAGACAATTTGCCATCTCTCCCTTTCTCTCTCTATCATATATATATATAGAATATATGTGTGTGTGTCAGTGAAACTTATTCCAGTTGTGATATTGTTTTCAGGGACACAGGAGCTCCAGATAGAGGATTTGGGAGTGTTCTTCCAAGACATCCTCCAAACCATGATAAAAGGTCAGTAGGAAAGTACATACCTGCCAACTCAAGATGATAGAGTCTCCCAGTTTTGTGACAAGCTAAGTCTGACTCCTTGCTTCTTGGCCGAAAATATCTCAGTGAACAGAAGCTACTGTTCTAGCTAATCCTCTAAATCACAAATTGCTGAACAAAAAGACAATTCCTTATTTGATTATACTCATATTTATCTATTCCTCTTTGTGTAGATACTTAGACACCACTTACAAAGTAGACTACACCTCCCCTCATCATTATGAACCTGCAAAGGTGAGTAGACACATCTTGGTATTTAACTACAACTACAAGGAAGCCACGACCACCCATTGTCGACAAATTCTAGCTATGTTCCCTATGATGAAAATCTTAGTAAGAATCATAAATTGGGTTGGATATATTCTCTTGTGTTGTCAAATCTTTTCTTATGTAATTTATTTTTCTCATAAGACGCCACCACCAGAGCCTGACATGTCCCCTCTGTGGAGAAAGTGCCACTCTCAATTCACAGATGTTGATGATTATCGTCGCCATGGTAACAACACTTGGCATGAGGAGTCAGGTCTATATGCAAACAGTGAAGTGAAGCGCACATTTATCAAATCAACCAATACGATACCAGAGCGACTCTCCTGATTTTTAATTTAGTTTTTTTTATTGCAAATGATGTTATTTACATTCAAGTATTGATGTTTTATTATTATAACTATCTAGTGTATTTTATAATGTACAATAAAACAAGATTTTTGGTGTTTCAGATATACTTGTGATAAAATGACAATACAGTTATGATCATGGTATTCTTGCAATCAGCAAAAAATGGAGTTTATAGATTAGGCAGGGCAAAATACCCCCACCCCCTATAAATGTTGGATTGTTGTCTGAATCATGCTCTGTGTGTTTTCTTGAACAGTCACAGAACATTCGTCTAACTATATAACAAATAAAATAACCTTATAATTTCTTTAAGATTTATCATTATCCATTACAAAAACTTGTCGTAGGTTCAGATGGCAGGGAGTGTCCATTAAATAAACTGGGGGGGGGGGGGGGGGGAGTATGAATGTTCTCATGAACCCTACTGAAATCCTGGGGGTTTTGAAGGGGGGAGGGGGCAGCAAAATAATTTTTTCACTGAAGGGAACAGGCCTGTAGCCTGAATCAAAATTTACAGAGGCAAAGCTAGCCACTGGATGATAAATCCATTAAAAGCAGCTTTTTTATCCAATACTTTTCAATTGTGAAACACTAACATCAATTTTTTTAGGGAGGCGAGTGCCTCTCATGCTGGCCCAGATTCAAAATCTCTCCTCCCCCTCAGGGTATTAATATTGCAAAGCGTGCTACTACGGCAAGGGCGGTAGGAACAGAGTTTGATAATTCCCTCTAATTTGGCTGAAATGTTGTTTGCAACATGCTATCCATGTTTGACTAGAAAAACCTGGTCAAGTTTCGTTGCGTAATCTGAGCAGCTACCCCATGGCGCATGAACTGCCCCTGATAGGCTAGCCAAAACGTGCCTGACTAATAAAACAAGGCACATTTCAGCCAAGCTAGAAGGTATTTTTAAACTCTGTTCCTACCGCCCTTGCTATGGTCACATTTACCAAGTTTTATCCAGGATTGGCCTAGAGGGGGTGGGGGCGCAGTCACAGGTATCATATGGAAAAATCATAGTATTTAATTCCTTAATAAGGAATGACCCAAGTTTTGGTCAAGGGGGGGGGGGGGGGGTGCGCGCACAGATCAGGATTATGGCCACACTAAAGTGTGTTGTACTGTAAGTGTTGAATTCTTAACTTTTGAACACTTCTTTGATGCTCATGGGTGCAAGAGTGCCCTTTTGGGCATGTGGTGGGATGCGTAGATAGGTACAGCTCTTCATCTCATCAAACAACCCAGTAGGCTTCTCTGAGTGGGTGGACCTGTCAAGGACCCTAAAGTAGCTTACACTTGGAAGCAGGCAGGGTAGAGACTGGGTTCGCACGCTGGGGACACGCCTTGGGGCTTCTTGTTCTTCCTGGAAAACATCATCTTCATCATCGCCATTATCAGCATTCTCTGCAATTTTGTTTTCCTCATCACTTGACTTTCTATTTTTAAACTCTTCAAGTTTAGCGTTGAACATTTTCAGCCTTGTTTCCAAGCTATCCAATGTGACAGGAGGAGACAATGAGTTATTCACAACACCCCCCACAGTCAAATTCCTCACCCTACCCCCTGTGGGTACATGTTTTTTAATTGACCTCACAGTCTGTGACATCGACCTGCGAAGTATTCTCGGACTGATGCCTGCTTTTATATACACTTTTCCTCGATCAACCACAGTTATCTCCTCAAGAGTAACTGTTCTTGGGCTGAGCATGCCATTGTTATTAACATCAATTTGAGCGGGTTGTGCACTTGATAGAGAGAACCTACTGAAGCCACTATGGCGGCGTCTCACTGCTTGAGGACTTGTCAGCGGAGAGCAGGGAAGCGATCGTGTTCCGTGTCTCGCTAGGGGCAAAGAAAGGCGGTGGGCGTCACTCTGATAGCGTCTTGTTACATGTGGACTTGTAACTGGTGACCCGGGTAAAGACGTTGTGTGTTCTGGTACCACGCTCAGGTTAGGCAAGCTGAGCCGTCGAATTCTCGCTGTTTCCGCTTCCATCCTAGCCTGAGCCTTTCGTTTCTGATCTTCCAGACGTTCGAGTTGATTAGAGAGGAGATGAGAGGCATTGCTGTTGGCTTTGTTTACGTGCGTGTACATCAGTTCTCTCGTCTTCTTGCCTTTATCTCCTTTCATGCGTCGACCAAACTCCATTTGAAATCCCAATCGAGACACTTTAAAACGCTCTCGAGGCATAAACACTCTTGCGAGAGACAAACTCTTGACCTTAAAAGCTTCACAGCATAAGGCGGTATGCTATGTATTTACTGCCGACGTTAGGCAGTTTTCTGGTACCAATGGTATTCCCAATTCCGCCCCGTACTGTCCAGGCGCTAATCTAATTAACTTACGACATTTGGAAATTCAATAGCCGAGACCGGACGTCCTTTGTATAGACATCAGTCGTCAATCAATCGGCTCTTTTGCCGGATTTCGTTTGTAGACTCACATAACAAATTTTATCGAGAAGAGTAAACTATACACGCAAATAGGATAAGACGCTTTGTTTTGGACTGCCCGTGTAGAGAATTTTTGTCCGCTAAAGATGTATAGAGGTTTATAATATTTACTAACTCTTTATGGACCAGTCAATTGACAGCCCGGCCCCCCGACCCCCGGGGCATACCAGGGAAATAACGCGGTCACGCGGGGGATTTAACACCTTTAATCCACCGGGGGGGGGGGGGGGGGGGGGGGGGGATTTAACAGAAGCCCTCAACAGTCCGGGAAAGGGGGCGGTGAATTAACGCTTTACCGTAAGTTGCGTCTGTAGGTAAGCGGAGTTATTCTTAGGCACCGCGGAGGGGGAGGGGCTGGGAGGAGGGGGAGGCCGCACCGCTTAGAAAAAAAAATCATAGATAGAAAGACTAAACAACTCAATCGTCAGCCCCCTACTTTTCAACATGCTCCGCTGTTCCTGTGTACAATTGAAGTATGGCTTTCTATAGTGGGACGTTATCGGAAAACACCAGGGCCATGAACCGGGGGTTTTAACAGCGTCACAGGCTCCGGTAGCCGGGAAAGTAACGGGCATTTAACATCAGATGAATGTTAATTTCCCCGCTATGTCCCGGGGTCGGGGCGCCGTGGTTTCAATTGACTGGTGCATTACGGTTTTACGGTAATCTCCGAAGCCTAAGGGACGAAATCCCAAGCGAGGTGTGCGGGTTTTTTTTCTTTGAATGGTTTGCTAGAATTGGTTTTGTGAATATCCACCCGCAAGATATCAAATTATCGGTGTCTTTTACTGTTAGCGGCGGAACTTCCCGTTTTTTCATTTAATAGCGGATGCTAACACTACAAGTGTCTAAAGTCTAAAATCTGAGAGCGCTCTCCTCCCACAACTGGAAATTGTTTGAGCCATTATGGAAGGTGAGGCCTTTATTAAGTAAAATACAAGATAAACTCACATACAATAATACATGGCATGGAACCTTCAGCATTGTCACAGTCACGCAACACGAGCACTAGAGTGAGAAATAAGATTGTGTGACAAATCACAGTAATACCGCATTCACACCAGCACCAGTTTTAAGGTGGTTTAATTGAACTGGTTTAAATCTCAACTCCCAAGAGTGGAGAGAACCAAGAACAAAACTGAATAGGCTGTGCTGTACATGTTACTAAGCGATCATTAAGCTAGTATAAGAATTCAACACAATGAGAAACTTGGCAAGTTATCAGGCAAAGAAAAACCTTGTTTAACTAAACATGGTTTTGGTGTAAATACAGCTTAAGATATAACCGTCTGTCACGTAAAAAGGAAAAGCGGAATAAAATTTTGAACGCCAGTTTTGATGTCTGCGAGGCGTGTTTGGTGTTTGAAGGATGCGACGTCGTCGATGGTGTTGTGTGACATGTTCCCGTCATTCAGAGCAAGCCCTGTCGACTAAGATCTTCGTACGTTTTCTTGTTGACGACGTTGCCAGCCGAGTCCTCGAACTCTTCCTGTCAAACAATCAAATTGTGACATGAGTGATCGTGTCATATTTGTTGTTGTCGCTCGTTGAACTGACTCTTATAGCATCAGATAAAATATATGAAAGAATACACGGTGGGGGAAATAAGAAAACTACCTGATGACACTTTATTTTAGCGTCTTTTCGGCTTTTGCTGACCTCGCCGCGAAACCATTTTTGTTTGCTTCGCTTACTGAGATAAACACCCATTAGATCGGGCGCTCTTTTTAGAGAATATCAAAGAAGGCGACTTGGGGCAACTCAAAAAAAGCGAGCTTTAATCGCTCAATCGAAACAAATAGAGGATACTCCGGGTACTCCGATATCAAAGGGACAGGGATCCTCGTTTTTATTTTTTATTTTTAATCAACCTACCCCCCCCCCCCCAAAAAAAAAAAAAAAAAAAACTAAAGTGGGTGTGGTTTGGCTATATTTTAACCCAAAATGATACTAAAGTGGGCGTGGTTAGGCATGAATCTACCCCCTAAAAGATACCGTGGGTTGTGTGATTTTTTCGATGGTTAGTGATCTAAAATCACCGATTGACACGTTTTAACGCTCTTTCATGAGCTACAAGTTAGATGAGCGATAGCTATAAAAGCACCCTACAACATACAAAGGTAAAATGAAAAATTTGCGAATTCTCATTTTACCCCTTAAAAGATACCCAAAGGCTCCAAATTTACATCCTAAAAGATACGTCCGATGGATATTGGCTAGTATCCCCCCCCCCCCCCCCCTCCGGAGGGGATTTGTCTCGCGAGTGATCACGAGTAAGCGGCTAAGCGGCTACAGGGAGATGAGCCTTCCTCAAGCGAGGCTACAGGTAGGCGTACATCCCCCCTCAGAATTCAAAGTGCTCGTAGCTCGTATTAGGCTTATCATGCTCGCATTTTAAGGCGTGTTCGCATTCCATAATTTGCAGTGTTCAAATGAGGTGCGACGCGCGCTACCGTGGCCACCTTGATAGTTTGTGAAGTAAGCCAATAAGAATGCGAGAAACGTGCTATCTGATACGACGCGCGCTACCGTGGCCACATTGATAGTTTGTGAATTAAGCCAATAAGAATGCGAGGAACGTGCTATCTGATACGACGCGCGCCACCGTGGCCACATTGATAGTTTGTGAATTGAGCCAATAAGAATGCGAGGAACGTGCTATCTGATACGACGCGCGCTACCGTGGCCACATTGATAGTTTGTGAAGTAAGCCAATAAGAATGCGAGAAACGTGCTATCTGATACGACGCGCGCTACCGTGGCCACATTGATAGTTTGTGAATTAAGCTAATTAGGACGCGAGAAACGTGCCATCTGATTGGCAACAATGTCACAAGTCAACCAGCTTGGTAAAGAAATATTTCAGATCACATCAGCACAACGGAATCTGCCTAGCTTTGAAGGTTTTGTCAATCAATAGTGATTCTCGCATGCTAACTTTCTTTTTCTTCGAACTTTGTTTTTGCTGGGGCCGGTTGCTCGGAAGCAGAAAAGCAGGGATTAATATGGCTAAACTAAAATTTCATTGGATAAAAAGGGGAATAATCCCTAGGTTAGCATTAACCTGTTATCTAGCAACCCGGCCCTGGCCACGAAAGCGTACGTCGCACTTCGTATCATTGCTCAAGCGATTTTCACAACATGTTTTCAACCACGCCAAAAAATAATTCAAATGTGCTTGGGTGTTTAAAATACAAATCGCTTGACTCTATAGCACGAGAAAGCGGGGTGCTTGCAAGTGATTGCCAAAAAATTATTTGGTGGGCTTACTTTTCCTGAGCAATAAAACACCAACCTCTTGTTCCGGTAGCCATCTTTCTCTGGCCTTGCTGGACTTCAGCTTCTGCCATACTGCGAGCAAACACAATCATACCAGTCATCGAATATATCAGTGAGTTAAAATTCGCAAAAAAATGTTTGCTCCCTCCTTATTTTTCGCTCTGTTACACTTTCATCTCCAAACCACGGAAGTAATTGCTACGCAGGGTACTTCCCGCTGTACACATAGAGATTTCAAGGCTCAAGAAACGGACGATCGCTTAAAGCCGCATTGTCAACAGTTTACTTCCGGAGGTGCGACGCAAACCTCAACCATTAAAAGACAAAAGAATCTATTAGATTCCGAGATATTTAACAGGCTATCCGCTGTAAATTCTCGATCACATCCTCGAAGAAACTTCCAATAGACACACTGCTTTCAATATTTTGAAATATTTTTCGCGTTTTTCGTTAAAAATCATCGGAGATTGCTACGTAATCGACCGGAAGTGAACTGGTGACAATGCGGCTTTAATACGGGTGTGCAAGCAATCTCACGCTTTTGGTTTGTTTGTCACCTTCCCACTAGCGACTTGTTTCATCAATTTATCATAGTTGTTTTTTTTTTTTTTTTTTGGGGGGGGGGGGGGGGGGGGTTCCGCGAATCAACCCCGCACATACCGTTATGCCACAATGCAATTCGCGCGTGCATTATAATACTCACGTGCGACGGCGTCCTCGATCAAAGTGACGTTGGCAAAGTGAGCGGTGTTGGGGATTCCCAGACATCGCATACCGTGTGCGTGTCGCCACTCCTGAGAACACAAAACAAAGAAGTCGTTGGTAAAAGACTTATCAGCGAAAGGCTACTTGGAAATGTTTGAAGCCAGAAAAGATTCGCCTACGGAGGGAATTAGAAATTCCAAGGATGGTTGATTCTTCCAGTACTGGAACATTTCAAGTTCCCATTTTTCTTAGCAACACTGTATTTTGGCCAATTCCAAGATAATGAAATTCCGGGAAATAGGAAGATCGGGCCTACTCTCAGTAACAGACTAGAGTTCTGATAAACCCCTTGTATTAGTAGAAATTCAATGATTTTCGTAGAATTGTATTCAAGTAATTACAATAAAATCGAGTTGAGCGCAATTGGTATAACAGGGGCGTTGGCAGGGGGTTGGCCCAGGGCCCGCCAGGCCCCCCCCCCCCCCCTTCCAGCAGCCAAAAATACAGCAAATGTATGAGATATTATCTAAACACAAGAGACAATGCCTAAAAGAGGCCTTCTGGGCCCCCTCCTGTTAAAAACCCTGGCTACGCCGCTGTATAAAGTTGAACATGTTCTACAGTACTTACAGCGAAATGCCGCTGGAATGCCTTGGGACCCCTGTAATATAAATAACCAAATACGTATAATGAATAACAACAGATCAACAGATGTCCCCTATTATCTATTTCCCTGCGTGAGTGGCTGTGAAATGATGCCGAGTGAAATGTGGAAAAATATACTTTGCGACGCTCCTCTGCTAAGATAAAGTGATTATGGGACTTGAGCAAAGACCACGACGACGAGAACGCGTCGTTTTTAGCAAGAAATCCAAGGTAAGCATCAATATAGAACCTTATTTCTGGCTTAGAAATTGGCGTTTAAATTGCAGTAGATAAATGAAACCAAACGGGTAGTGATTGGGAAATTAATGACGCTACGCAGGTACAAATATATTGTGAACGGATTCTTGAAAAAAGAAATAAGACCAATGTTTGTTGGTCTATTTTTGATTGCTCCATCCACTCTCTCGATGTTACTTTACACTACACACATATAAAATTGTTATTCTCACAACTTGCCATACCTCCAAATGGGACGGAAAAACAGGGGAGGCTGTCTTACGCAGTAGATATACATTATACATACACATACATTACACATTTACACTTACACATACATTATGCAATCGTTCATACACATACATTATGCATAAATACATACACATACATTATGCATAGATGCATACACATATACATTATGCATAAACGCATACACATGCACATGCATTCGTACATACATACACGTACATTATGCATTCGTACATACACACGTACAATATGCATTCGTACATACACACGTACATTATGCATTCGTACATACACACGTACATTATGCATTCGTACATACACACGTACAATATGCATTCGTACATACACACGTACATTATGCATTCGTACATACACACGTACAATATGCATTCGTACATACACACGTACATTATGCATTCGTACATACACACGTACATTATGCATTCGTACATACACACGTACATTATGCATTCGTACATACACACGTACATTATGCATTCGTACATACACACGTACATTATGCATTCGTACATACACACGTACATTATGCATTCGTACATACACACGTACATTATGCATTCGTACATACACACGTACATTATGCATTCGTACATACACACGTACATTATGCATTCGTACATACACACGTACATTATGCATTCGTACATACACACGTACATTATGCATTCGTACATACACGTACATTATGCATTCGTACATACACGTACATTGTGCATTCGTACATACACGTACATTATACACAGATATACTCATAGTAAGTTTTTCTCCAGCACCACATACCTGTAAGTAAACTTGCCACAGATCTCACATGTGTAGCTGATATTCAAGCCATGGAGTTTATATAACCAGTAAGGGATGGGCTAAGGGCCAAAGCGAGGGTCAGAAATCATAACAAGCAAGACAATCATACATAAATAGTTCAGCCCACGTCTTTGGTTGATAGATATTAAAAAAAAAATAACTCTTTCTAGTGCTAAAGAGGGGTGCTTATTTGAAGGAGAGCACTAATTCAATATTTTAAGCCTTACGGAAAGGGGGTTAGGGGTAATTCGAAGTGGGGCAATTTTTTGAAATTTGGCACTAAAAAGCATTTGTAGCTAACAAAAAGGAATATAGTCTTAAAAAATGAGGACTGCCTATTAACCCAAGAAAACCACCAGTTATGCAAGCTACACAAGTATTCCGTGTAACTTTATACTAATATATTCTTAAGTAGTATTAGTAAGAGGGCCAGTGTTTCACATTTTGTAAGATGGTTACCTTTCCATCCCAGCCTAACGGAAGATTTTTAGGGTTGTAGAGCACCGTTTCCTCATCATCAGAATCTGAATCATGGCCTACATCCTGTTCTTCCTCTTCCTAGGAAGCAGATATTGAGCCATCATCATAACCATCACCATCACTAACATCATCATAACCATCACCATCACTAACATCATCATTATCACCATCACTAACATCATCATTATCACCATCACTAACATCATCATTATCACCATCACTAACATCATCATTATCACCATCACTAACATCATCATTATCACCATCACTAACATCATCATTATCACCATCACTAACATCATCATTATCACCATCACTAACATCATCATTATCACCATCACTAACATCATCATTATCACCATCACTAACATCATCATTATCACCATCACTAACATCATCATTATCACCATCACTAACATCATCATTATCACCATCACCATCATTATCACCATCACCATCATTATCACCACCACCACCACCACCACCATCACCATCATTATCACCATCACCATCATTATCACCACCACCACCACCACCACCACCACCACCACCACCACCACCACCACCACCACCCCCACCCCCACCCCCACCCCCACCACCACCCCCACCACCACCCCCACCACCACCCCCACCACCACCCCCACCACCACCACCCCCACCACCACCACCCCCACCACCACCACCCCCACCACCACCACCCCCACCACCACCACCCCCACCACCACCACCCCCACCACCACCCCTCATTATCATCGTTACCAATACCATCATCAAGGCCACCATAACCAAAACCACTATCGCCGCCAACACTATCACCACTGCATCATTTATAACCACTATCCTCATCACAACCACTACCATCATAAAATCATGATCATTAATATCAATAATATCTATCTATGTCAAGTCAATCAATAAAACAATCACCTCTAATTCATCTGAAGTTCTAGCTTGTTTCCTCTCTACATTTTCTCTTGTGGCTTGTCTTTGTTCCTGGGAAAAAAATATTTTTTTTTGTATTGTTACCTCACTTTCTTCACTTTTTTTCACTTACAATTGTTGACTTATGGAAACTATAACCAGTTTCTATTCAGCAAACAGTTTAATTCCATCCAACACACCTTGAACATTCATTCAGTCAACTTTAAAAGTGTTGACAAATGAAGGCGTTGACGAAAGTTCTAATTTAGTATGTTATGCAATTCCTTTTCAAAAGCTTGTAAAAAAAAAACATGCAAATACTTTCTAGCATCCGAAATGTCTGATACAAATTTATCAGCCCAAAACATTATACATACCCCTAGTAATTCACTGAGGTGGTAGACTTGAGCTTCATAAGATGCAATATCTTTCTGTCGCTCTGAGCTTTCCCTGCAAGAAAAAAAAAAGGAACATTCATAACCGGCCATAGCTGGGAAGTAAGGAAAGAGGTCATAGCTATCTCCCTGCCAGGCCTTGAAAATTTGATTTGGTAAATATTTCATAGATGGAGTTGACCATGTGAGTATGTAATCATTAGGATTTGACAAGGCCTGTGCCACCATGTGGTTTGGAGGGCAGAGAAAATGCATGCTGGTGAACAGCATTACAGAGTTTATACATACCTTCCTTTGCCTGCTCTTGACTTGGCAAATACTGAGGGGTCAAGTTTTTCCAAGGGGACACCCTTGGTCGAAAACAGTCTCTGGGCCCTCTCCTCAAGGGTTCTAGAACAAGGAAAAGAGGCATTGAAAGAATGTTGATCAACAGCTACTTGGTTTTTGTTTACAATTGAAAATGCAATGGTTTATTTGCCTAAATAAATGAATGGATGAATGGGCGGACGGACGGATGGATGAATGAATGAATCAATAATAATCTAAGATTAAGTCTTCAATTAGCCAAAGACAATTGATGCTTTGTGTGACTTGGTATTTGTTCGGGAGAATAGACATAGAATGGTGGAAGGATTCGCCTTCTTTGAGGAGGCTCTATTTGCTTTGACCATTAATTGTGTGTATTGTTGACATTTGCACATATCTTTTCAGAATTTGGTAGGAACAAAATGAGATCCATGGTTTTATTCAGTTGTAGAACTGCCATTTCATATCACCATTAATTGTTGTTTGCACTGACAGCACTTTGCCATGATTGATAATTCACAAATGACATTTACCATGGCATTTTTTTCCTAGTGGCATACACCTTAATCATTTGAGGATGCCACGATGCCACTTGTGGGCTTGCAGAAGCGTTTTCAAAGGCCTGTGCATGCATTTCACACCTCATCGCAGTAAGAAATGTATTATCATTTTTTTAAATTAGGTTTGTGAGCCCCCACCCAGCTTGAAGGTCCGCTCGGAGCAAACAAAAATATATAACGTTTGGCTGGAGACATACAGTGCACATCAATATGTCTTTAAAATGACTATAAAAATCTTTTTATAATAATTATCTTGATTATTATCGACCCTTTATTAAAAAGTACCCTATTAATAACATAGAGGGATATACCGGAAATTTGGTCCGATTAAATGGAAAAATGAACCACCCTGCTCAACATCCTGGCTGCAGGCCTGCATTACATGTTTCAACTCAATTATTTCTGTGTCTAGTTCTACTGTACTCACCCTCCACACTTGAGCCCTAAGGCCTGCAAAGCTTGCTTGAGCCGGTCAAGACCTAATGATGCCAGCTCCTACAAAACGGACAAACACTTCACTTCAGCAACAGCCAAGCACTTATCATTGTTATTATAATGAAAAATGGAATGGACTATAACCATATACTCTCTGCACATGCAAATGCAGAGGGGAAAATATTAATAAGATCAGCCAAGCTGAAACAGAGTGGGTTTGAAAAATCCACCAACGACACCTTTGGCACATGGCTTACTTACTAAGTGATTAAATTGAAAGGTTCCTAGGTTAAATATAAACCCTTAGCCAACCAGATTTTTTGGGACAGCAAATACATTCTAACTTTTTAAGAAAAACATTATTTTATGAGAATAACTTATATGAAGTTACTGCATGTACCTCAGGCGATGAGAAAGCTGACAGGTCGAGATGCGCTCCTGTGTGAGCAAGGGCGCTGCTTGCATCTTTCTGAAACAACAAGAAGTAAAAAAATAAAGTATAATACCTTTAGAAAACATCCTTATCCATATTGTTTCATGCTTCAGTAATACAAAGAAGCCACTTTCATTGTAGAATGGATTGAATTAAAAAACTATTCAAGGTGACTTCTTCAGCACTGCAAAACAGAGCTGTGTTTATAGTGCATTTTTAAGGCTCAGCATCTCAGCTGCATTTACTTTTTTAGGAATAATCAAATCAAATTGTAAAGGAATTCAACTAACAGAAGTTTATGATGTATTTTACCAAAATCTATGCCCCCTGGCCAAAAAATGTTGTGGTTCAGTATTTTCTCAGTTATCTGTGAAACATGGCATTGTATTGTTGAAAAAAAAAACAATCTAAAGTGATGTAGCTTTTGACGAGATCGTTAAGTCCCTTTTTGTTAGTTATGAGTTTATATAGCATCAATAAGCATGTCTAATTTACATTTTTTTTTTTGTTCTCTTCACACTACTTACTTGCCATCCGGGAAAGTTTCCTTGAGCCCACTGCCCTTCAAACTCTTCCCCCACCTTGGAGAGTTCCTAAAAATTCACAGAGGACATACAACATGACTGTAAGTTAGAATCTATTAATCAATCATTGTCAACAAAACAGCAGGCTTTGAAGGAGAGCAGATCCAGGGGGAGGGTCAAAAGAGGCCGTCCCCCCCTCTCAGTTTGAAATGTTAGAAAAAAAAAACATGTTCACCTCAATAAAAAAAAACCCATCCCTTTGGGAAATTGTTAGTCCGTCATTGCTAAGTCTTCAGGAATTGTGTCAGGAGGATTCACACAGCTAACTGTCACATGGACACTGTTCGAGTGTGAGAAATGAAAATTGTATATTTTGTTGTATTATAAACGACATCAATGTCATTTGACGATTTGACATCAATGTTGATTGACATTTGGATGTGTGGACTAGTCACGTGGGAGAGTTTTAAAATGTGTTTGTGAGAGAAAGTTTAGGGATTTAGAGTCATTCAGAGAAATAATGTTTGGGTTTAGAAATTCGCTCCCAACTGAACAAGATTTCTGTACCACTGATTGTTTTTGTTTTTACCTTGGTAAGATCATAAAGGGGCTGAACACGCTCACAGAATCCATATAGGTAATCAAGAAGGGACTCTAGATATCTAAAACAAAACACAATAATCATTAGTAAAACGTCATCCCACTATCATCAAGGTATCTAGACAATTTCGCAGTGCAAAATGCGATGTCAAATGCACTGTTTTGAGTTGTTTATAAAAAATGCCTTCAAAGATGCCTTCTCAATCTGATCCAAAGCTTATTCAGTTTAATAAGGGATAAGGGAATATAGAATAACCTTGCTACTGACAAAATGAAGTATACATGGAAGGGGGATTTTTAAAGGGATAACTCCAACATTAATAAGTGGGTGCTACTCATAATTATGTTTGCTTCAACTACCACTTTATCAAGGAAAATATTGAAAAAAAATTGTACTCAACAATACCTTTTATAATCCATGTTTTTCTTGTCTTTTGGGATATCAAAAAGTCGATCAAAGGTGTCTAAGTATGTCAAGTAGTCGATTTTCTACAAAATACAAAACAAACGAAAAAGACATTGGAACAATCCTTAAGGGAATACAAGAGTATACAGTTGTAGCTCATATATTAGCTACCACATATCTTCAAGCCGATGCGGTGACTGATATGTGCAGCTAAGCGCTTCAGTGGTTTTTACCCATGCTTACATGCGGGCTTGTTGCTTAGTCGCCAAGCCAGTTCACGACAACCTTTTGTCAAAGGACTGTATAGGAACATGGTAACACTCGTACCAATAGATTTGGCAACTTTTCACAAACAAACACGCGCTGACCTTGGCTATCTGACTGCCCATACTACCTTTATATTTATTATATTGTATCAATTAATCATTATTTATTATATTTGATATTGGAATCATGTAATTTAGCATTTAAGGCTACGAGAGGACTAATAAACGAGTATTATTATTAATTAAACCACCTCACCCCTCCCCATAGACCTTATTTCCTCATGATTCCCACACGTTGTCTTGAGAATTTACCTCAATTCCCTTAAGGTTGAGGTACTTGTCATAGACTTCATGGAGATCCAAGTACTTGCCATAACCCTCTTCATCGGTGAACTCTACCAGCGCTAAATTTGAAAAAGTACACCGTGTAAAACATATAACAACAAAAAAAAAACACAACAACATACATTATTTATGTACAATTTTAAGTGTGACGTATTTGTATTAATTACAGTGTGACGTGACATGGCTGCCATGGCTTTGGTATTAAAAGTACAAATATCGCTTTCAACATTAGTAAGTAGAATATTTTTCTCACGTAAATTATCCTCAATGTTGTTTTCTCTGTTCTCTTTCATTCGAAGAAATTCCATCTGCATGGGCTCAGCTACCTGAAAGCAATCACAAACAATGGATAAGCAATCATAAATAATGCATAAGCAATCATAAACAATGCATGAGCAATCACAAACAATGCATAAGCAATCACAAACAATGCATATAAACAATCACAAACAATGCAGAAGAAAATGTAGGACCAAGTCAATAGTCAACGAGAATGCAACTGGCATTTCAAGCAAAAAAGGGATAGAGAAGGTACTGCATCAAGGAATTGTCTATAAATTCTTTAAAAAAAGAAAATAATGATAAAGTCGGAACAGTTTAGATTGATAAAGCAGGGATTCCTGTCATCAAATGATAAAGCAGCAGCATCAAATGATGATTCTGTTTTGCCTAGGTGTGTCTTGCATACAAACAAAGTTAACTTTATAATATGCAAACAAGGCAAAACAGGGCATGAGATGACTTGTTATCCCTGTAGGCTCTTGACCCTGATAATATACATAGTATACGATAAAATTGTGGAAGAAAATAACATTCTTAGAAGATTATGTATAATTTATCTAAAACTATACTTAATTTAAGAAGTGCAGCTATCTGATATCCTCATGGGTGTAAAACAATTTGAAAGACTTCTTCTTAAGTTAAACTAACCTCATTAGGGTATTTGCGATGGTACTCTTTTAGACTCCGCAGCCTGCTGTAGAACTCAGCAAACTCATTGGGACCTGAGAGGGATGATACCTCTTCCTTCCTCAGACTGGTGAAAAGAGACAGATAATAAACAGATAAGAGACACAGATAATAAACAGGTAAGAAGAGAAGCAGATAATAAACAGATAAGAAGAGATACAGAGGATAATAAACTGATGGGAGAGAAAGAGATAATAAAAAGATGAGATAAAACACAGATAATAAACTGATGTGAGTCAATGAAAACCTCAACTGACAAGAGACAAAAGAATCTATTTGAGTCCGCACTATTTATCAGGCCATCTGCTCTAAATTATCAGTTACATCCTCAAAGAAACTTCCAATAGACCCACTTTAATTTACAATTTTGAAACTTTTTTCACATTTTTCATTAAAAATCATCAGGGATTGTAACGTGATGGACCGAAAGTAAACTGGTAACAATGCGGCTTAAACCATGTCATTAGAATTGTGTAAGATGATTAGAAAACAACTGGCTGAGTGATTGCCTGCTTGACCTGTGACTGATTCTCTGGCTCATCAAACATAATAATTGCCTCCCTAATTGATTTCTGGCTGGTTAATTTGCCAGGACTTACCCATCTTGGTCTTCATACAAGTTTGCCATTGACTCTGCTGCAATGACTGACCTCTTAAAAAAGAAAACAAGATGTATCAAAACCTAAAAACATTACATATTAAAAGAAGCTGATCACAATTGTCATCATAAAAGGAATGAGTTTGGTGAGGGTGAAAAGGAAGTACTTGATTGATCCTCAAAACACCCACAATTTTTAACAAGCATGTACTTACCTCTAGCAAATTACGTGTTCTATGGTCAGCATTGATCTGCTCTTTGCCCTGAAATGATATTTGGAATTAGTTGCAAATGTAAAGAAAACCTTGTGCATGTATATGATGAAAAAAATAATAATAATAAACTACTTATTTTGATTTCCTTGTAAAGAAAACCTTGTGCATGTATATGATGAAAAAAAATAAATAATAAATTACTTATTTTGATTTCCTTGCAATACAGATGTCAGCCACCAAAAATCAGTAGCAGGGGTCAAGACACTGGGGGGGTGGGGAGGGGGGCAACTGGGGGGGGAGAACCTGGCAACCCCCCACTTCCAATTAAATTGAAAGCCAATTAATTTCGGTCCACCCAGCAGTATTTTTAATAAATGGCAATCAGTCTTTTATCAAAGAAAGTCAAACACACCGCCATTTTATGCCAAGTGACTCAAAACATCCATTTCTATTGGCTAAATTCAAGCATGTAACCAAGATACTTTCAATCAAATATCGTCAATAACTAATTAGACTTCATTCGTAGATAATTATTTAGAAGTTTCCTTGCGAATAAAACTTTGTATTTATAACTATTTACAATAACAAAAGAGTCCTGGTTGATCGACACTCTTTAAGTATGAATCAAACTTGCAGGCTTGTTCAAAGCCATCATAACAGGCCATTCTCAAACATACTATAACATTCCTGTTATTATGCCACGTTTTACTTATGACTTTACCGTTGTGCTTGAATTGCTCACTAGTTTATTTGGAAATTATGGCATTACAACAGCCTTCTGATTGACTGACCATGTCGTGTCCTTTGCGGTGCATATATGGGGTTCATTTGGACAGGAAAAGTCAATATGGCCAGAAACGATCACCAGACCACCAGATATCGCTGACAAATCCCCCAAACTTTTATAATACCAACAGTTATCTAAACATTTAAGTACTCACGGTTGCTTTCCTGCTGATTTTGTGTAGTATTTCCTGAGACATTGCGTCTTCTAGCCTTTCCCGTTCTTCATGGAGACGTCTCTGCTGCTCCAAAATTGTCTCCATGTCTCCGCGTAGATTCTTTTCAGCGCATAGAAACAATAAACAATTTCAAACTTGACAAATTTAAGAAAATCTTTCACACGCGCTTCGAACGTAAATTCAAAATGGTAGTCAGACAAATGAGCCTGCGAGCTCCAGCGGCAAAGTGTCCTTGTGACCAAATCGGACACGATTATTGGTTGAATTGTGACATTATATATTGTGCATTTAATAAGGTAAATTTACGTCTGCGAAAAGCTAAGGCATGGAAAGTAATGTAAATGAAAGGCTATAAAAGGTCAAACTTACTGGAGATTCGGAAAACAATTTTAACAGCAAAAATAGTTTTGTTTCTCAGGCAACAAGTGCAAAATGGCGTCTGAGAAAGTTAGATACCGCGATCTTTATGCACAGCAGTCTTGTTTACGGAATCACATGATAGATTTCCTGAGTTTTGATTGGCTGTGAGGAAGTTGAGCAGTATATTACCGCAGAAAAGAAAATTCATTCAAAATTCCTAGCTATTGCCGAGCCGCAGTCAATGCATGTTTTTGGTGTCAGAAAATCACTACAGCAACCCAGAAATGACACGAAAGGTCCCTGGGAATAGCTAGCAATCATATGGCATAAATAATTTACCCAGGGTTTCCAAATGCGAATGAAATTTTGGGTCGAATTTCCTCGATAGGTATACGGCACACCTAAGCAAGTTGCTATGTCGGAGGAAGCAAAAAACACTAAACCGGCAGCAATGTCGATGGATTCTTTCCGTGCTAAGAAAGGTAGATTATGCACAACCTTAACCAGGCCGTATTGTATTAGGTAAAATTTCCTAGTATGATGTAGATAAAGGCGTAATTTTTGGTGTTGTTGTTCTTATAGCAGGGACTTCTTCAACAAGTAGCCCAAAATCAAGTCGACCCGGTCGTTCGTCTCTTGCAAGCTCTACCGATTCGATAACACAAACGTCAAATGCAAGGCCAAGTAGTGCTTCAAAACAGTCGAATTCACGCACCAGGTCTGCATCAGTGGAGAATTTAGATATGTCTCTGCAGCAACGACAGGATAAGGTAAAGCAAATGCGAGAGAAACAGGCGGAGGAGAGAAAACGTAAAAACGAGGAACGGCGGCTTGCATTTGAGGAGAGAAAACGGCAGAAAGAGGCGGAGGAAAAGTTAAAATGGGAAACTTTGAAGGATCAAACTGCTAAACAGCGCCCAGGAACTGGGAGAAAGTTGCCAATTGTCCCTACTTCTAGACCTTCCAGTGCACAATCCAGGCCGACTGGACTGCCTAAGCCATTAAAAGCAAGTGCAAATCTAGGGGCAGGGCAAACTAGTGGGAGAACACCTAGTCCAGTGAAAAGTCCTGGACATTCTAGTTCAAGTTTATCGTCCGAGTCAAGTCCAAAGCATTCACCATCAGCAACGCCATCTACAACAAGGAGTAAAGCATCCTTAGGAAAGGCCACTTCAACTACTAATTTGGATTCAGCTTCACGTAGGTCTAGTTCAGGTAATTTATTAAGACCTACGTCAGCATCAAACTCTAAATCAAGGCCATCCTCATTATATAATCATTCCAGACCATCTACTGCTAAAAGTTGTGACTCTTTGGCTCCTGGGACTAGAACTGTGAAAAAGGCACAATCAACAAGTGCATTGCACAACATCGGACTGGAACGCTCTACTTTGCATTCACCTAAAAAGCATGCTAAAGAAGCACCCAAGCCTAAGGCTGGTATGTTAGATGAGGCCACTGCTAAGCAGGCTTTAGCAGAACGGCGTAAAAAGGCAAGAGAGGAGGCAGAGAGACAGGCTAAGTTAGATAAAGAAAAAGCAGAAGAGGAGAGGAAATGCAAAGAAGAAGAGGAAAAGAGGTTGGCTGAAGAAATGAGAAAGGAAGAAGAAAGGCAAAGAGAACTAGCCGAGTTACTACGGCAACAGGAAGAGGAAAGAATGCAGAAGGCCATGGAAGAGAAGGAAAGACACGATCGTGAGGAAGCGGAAAGGTTAGCTGAGGAACAAAGGATGAAAGAGGAGGAACGCAAGGAGCGTGAAGAACAGGAAAGAATAGCTCGCGAGGAAGCAGAGAAGAAAGCAATTGAGGATGAAGAAAGGCGTAAACAGGAGGAGATCGAGCGCCAAGAGAGGCGAAGGGTAAGATATAATACTCAGACCACCATACCAGATTTTTGTATGAGATCCACACATCCTCTCTCTGCTAAACTTACATTTTCAGTTTAAGTTTTACTTTTTACATATTTATATTTTTTTATGATTTACATATTTGTCCAGCTGACTTTAAGGATTCTATTGTCAGCTCTACAAAATAAGAATAAGTTTTATTTTGCTATAAAAATAGAACCATAAGTATAAATGCTGGTAGAAACAATAACAACAAAGAAGGATAAGAATTGATTTTAATGTATTTTTGTGACAGACTTTTGATTTTGGTAACCAAAATCAGATGAATGCATTATTCCTGAAGTAGTATTTTGAATTTTAGTGTTCTGATACTGTATATGCCTTTCCTTTGGGAAACTCTAGTATTATCTTCAAAATTAAGCAGTCCTAGTTTTACATAAGTTTTCTAAACCTTAAAATGTGTAAATCAACAACAGCCCTGTTAAATTTTAATCCTTTTGAGATGTGACAGCCCCCATGGTACATTTTGATCCAATAACAAACCCAGATCTCTTCACTTTTAAGTATTTGTAAACACTTACAGCATATTTAAATCTCTAAGAAGTAGAAATAGACCATAATCATTCATTGCATTGGCGTGAGAACTCATATAAAGCAAAGATATCTTTTTTTTGTCAGAGAATAAAAAAGATGTAAAGTTAGGCCAAAGTTTTACCAGAGGCTCTTGGCCCAACCAAATGTTGTTGTTTTTATAAACCTCCAACTTTTAGTATTTCAATAGCATAGACATTTTATCAAGAATGTCTCTAGAGAAAGAATATCTGTTATTCCATTATAGATCTAATTTATGTAAGATAGATGCCCTCAACTCCAGTAAAAAGATAAAAATACATGGCAAAATTTATGTTCTGAATATTGTATATAATTCAGCTTATGATGGTATTATGTGTAATCAGGTCTTCAGCTTTTCTTCAATGGTGTTATTTTCATTCAGAAGGGCCTGGTTGATCCAGTTGCCACAAGATTCCTTTTTTAATTCTTATCCTCACTCCTAGTTTTTTTTTTCTCTGGATTTTCCTCTTTTTAGTTAGCTAGTATGACACGGATATCTCTTCTCTGTAGTTCTCTATCTGTCCTTAGTACGTTAGTCAGTTAGTAAGGCACGGGTATCTCTTCTCTGTAGTTCTCTATCTGTCTTTAGTACGTTAGTCAGTTAGTAAGGCACGGGTATCTCTTCTCTGTAGTTCTCTATCTGTCTTTAGTACGTTTAGTCGGTTAGAAAGGCACGGGTATCTCTTCATTAAAAAAGAAACGGTCTGAGATTCTACATATCTTGCCCAGAGTAGAGTGTCTCTGGAGTTTTTGGCTTTCTTAGTATTTTGATTATTATTGCACCAATAAAGTTCAGTTTACTACCCTACTTAGTCTTAAGACTTTCCATGTTTTATCTCTTGAAAAAAGAGTAATCAAACTAGTCAGCATAAGTAAGAAAAAAATGAAGAAAATAGTCATATGGCTACTAGATGTGCAAATCTATGCCATCTACTAGAAATCTGAATCCGTGGCCTTTTAATAAAACACCTTTTCAGCTGCAAGGAGAGTGATTGGCTCCCTAATCTGTTTATTTTAATGTTTTTGTCTAATGTTTGTAATAACAGATTTTTTAGGTCTTTGCTGTGTTTTTTTTTTCTTTTTTGCAATATATCAGTGGTAAAAGCATGATATCGCTATACTTTCATGTATGTATCCCCTTCAAGATAATTCTTTTTGTTTGTCATCTGCTTATTCTATTGAAACTTTTAGACAATTATGTGACCCATTTCCTGATATTTCTATTGCACAGCCTTCTTGTTTTTACAGTCAAATTCACTTTGTTCACTCAGTAGACAACATGCTGTGATTGATATTTTGCCCTGTGGCTTTCTCAGCAGTTACCCCATGAACGATACTTGCAAAAACCCTGCATGAAGCTTAAAAGAATGTTATAAAACATAATATTAGCACCTCAGCATCTCCTGCTGTTTTTGTTATGTGTCCCGATGCTATAGGTTCTTTGTTTTATCGATTTTTAGTAAATTCAGTAGTTAAGTATCAAAAAGGGAAACTGTTTTATTTCACTGCTCACTATACATTTCCTGATGTTTTGACTTTAGCTAATTTAGTCTTTGGATGTTTCAATTATAATTTATTTACCTTAAGCCTAGGCTCAAATATCTTACTTGATGTTGACTGTATAGTATTCAACTATAAACACATATTATCTCCACAGAGTTAAGGAGCAGTTAACCCTGAGTTAAACCTATCTTAACTACAAAGTAGTGGGCTGGTCATTAATTGGCCATCACTCGCTTCAGATTAACATAACTGTGATCACATGTAGGGCAAGATGACCTTGAGATTCAAGCAATGTCTAGACAGAATTGTGTTTTGCTAGAATGAGTATTTTGATTTTTAAACCTGTGCTTACTTCTAAATTTACCCTGCTGTATAGTGAATGCAATGATAGACTATTTTTTTATAGATTGGTTTCTGATTTATAAGCTATTTTTATATGAATGTTAAATTATTTTGGATTTTTTGTGACTAGAAATTCCTTTGCGTTTAGATAATGATAATTGCTTGTCTCTGAGGATGAATTAAATTTCTTGAATTCCGGTTATATATACATTACAACTTTATTTGTTTATAACTAGAAACTCATGACATAATAATAAAACTTTTACTGAGTTTAAGTTAGGTTATACCAAACATAATGTAACTAATTGGTCATTGGCATCAATAAAGGACTTGTGCTAAGGGATTATGTGACTGTTTGGGTGGCAAACTAGCCTGCGCTCAGGCAAAATAACAGCAAAAGAAAAGCAACTTATTCAGCACTTTTTTCAGAAAGTGTTTAGTTTCATTTAAAGATTTTATTTCTTCGTCGTTCTCTGGTGTGACGGGTAAAGTAATTTCTGAATTTTTTTTTGTTTGATCATCTTGTTTTGAATTAGCCACCCAAAAAGGTCACGTGATCTCTAAGCATCCCCTATTGCTAATGATTGATATCAATAGAGTAACTGGGCTAAGAGATCACATGACCTTTCTGGGTGGCAAATTCAAGCCAAAATAATCAAACAAAAATATTAGAAATCACTATGCCCGTCACACCAGAGAATGACGAAAAAAATCTTTAAATTGAACTAAACCCTTTCTGAAAAAAAATTCTGGCTTTTTTTTAAAGCTCTGAACAATTTGCTTTTTGTTGCTGTTATTTTGCCGCTAAAAGCCGAAGCCCGCGCTAGTTTGCCACCCAAACAGCGATCTCTTAGTGCAAGTCCCCTTTTTACTAAGATTATCAATTTTCAAAAAGAAATGATGAAATTGGTAATCAAAATTTGGGTGAGTCTAATTGAAAAATTGTTAACAGTTGATAGAAACTGAATAACAATTGATAATAAAAATTCTTATTGATAGAAATTGTTAAGTAATCTTATTGATGACAATTGATAATCAAGTCAATTTAATTGATATAAATCAACAAGTAATTTAGAGCTGGAATTTGTGTAAAGATAAAATACTGGCAAAGAGTTAACAACTTGCTGTTTAAAATACTTTGGAGCTTTATACATATCAATTCAAATAATAACAATTGATAAAGGAAACAATTTCATTGAGTATCATTTGTTACCAATGATTGATATCAATCATCAATTTTATCAATTGCCTTTTGATTATCAATTTTTATCCATTAGTTACATTTGGGTGTTATAGGTTGAATTTAAAATTTAAAAGGCAACATTGATTTAGTTCTTATTTTTTTTTGTTGATGACATGTATCAATGAGTAAAACACTTTCACAAGTTTTAGGTATTATTTTTGCAGGGATCTCCTTATAATCTATATAACTGTAGATTGCACAGTGTCCAACTTACTGACTTTACAAAACTTGCATCATTTTTCAAAATACAACTTTCCCTGTATCTTTTGATACTTTAAAAATATAACTGAGCTGTTTTAGTTATAGGATGGATTGGAATTCATTGTGATTCAAGCGGATTTAATTCACTTACTGAGATGAACATCTCATTTGCATAGGGTTTCAAAACCACGCATCATGCAAGTCGGATCTATGGGCTTTAATTTAGTCTCTGTTCAAATTCTCATTGGTTGTTTAGCAAAGCTGAAGCTTAATGCATTTCATTTGCTTTTGGTAAAAAAATTAAAAAACTTTGTTTTTAGATTTTTTTTTTCTTCAACATTTGCTTTCCAATATTAGATGTTTAAAAATTATTAAGATGTGGCTGACAAAAGCTTTTCTAATCTATAAGAACTTTGTAGATTTTAAGGTTACCGTAGACCCATGTGGTATTTACCCCGGCAAAATTGCTCGTGCCCGTGTCGGATTAAAGCAAATGCCAAGAAACTATATATCAATTTAAAGCTTTAATGATTGCACTTTCCTCCTAAAATAATCATTTTTTATACACACTTTATTTTGAGTGCTTTTGTCTGGTCCGAAGTGCGAAATCGACCACTTTTAAATGCGAATTATTTATACACACCAAAAGCTTGTAAACTTCCGGGATCTGCTTTATATCATTTGTCATCTACTGAACTGACAAACCCTGTCTACATTTGACGTCACACAGCCTCGTTGATTAATAATCAAGGCTCAAAATTAGGCGTGGAATAATTTTGCTTCTTTGGCTAAACATGCTAACTATATCTGTAGCGAAAAAAGCTATTGATTATCCGCAGCACAGTGTGACAGAACAATATCTATACTAGACGCTTGCCATGTTGCGCAGGAATTGGGCGGTTAGAAGTGTACCTTTTATTCACATATTTAGAGTAAGTTGGGGTGAAATTTGATTGCGAGATACCGGGGATTGTAGTTGTGTAAACATTAGGGGCAGCATGACAGTAATGACAGACGAAGAGCAAATAGAGCCGCGTTTGCCACCAATCACATTGCACGCTCTACATGCAGCAGGAAAACCCTGCGCTCAAATGTCATAGCGCTAGTCGTGCTAGTATGCTAATTAGATGGAAAAGCCGTAAAACTAAGTCCCCCTGATGTTGATTGTGGGACTTTGAGCTAAGTAACAAGAATTTTATGGGATTGTTGATGCGTTCAAGAATAACGCAACACTCGCTCGAATTCGTTTTTTCTTGAATATGTGGCGGAGTATTTAAGATTTTGGTGTTTTTTCTTGCTAACATCTAGAGTGTGCCTGTCATAGGATGGCATAATAAAAAATTCACCCGAAATAAAGCCATTTGGGTCTATGGTATCGTTAACTATTTGTGGCTCAGTGTATTCTTGTTTTTATCAGGGGCTGATCCAGGAGGGGGCCAATAAAAATTTTAGGAAATTGGGTGGAGGGTATCCTTCGTAAGCAAAATCTCTCGCCCTCTGCTCAGTCCACCCCCTAGATCTACCCATGTTTATAAACTAAACATAACCAATATTCAGTCAAAGTAGAGGGAGAATACTGTTAAATCTGATCACTCCTCTCTGACTTCTTCATACAGCGTGTCGAACAGATCATGAGCCGTACGAGGCATGGTCGGACAGGATCTCCTGGTAGTGAGGCAGAGCCCTTGACTAGTCCAACACAGGTGGGTTGCTGTATTCCATCAAACAACAGGGGGCGGATCCAGGAGTTCCAAAAAGGGGGGCCAGATGGGGTTACCTGAAAGGGGGGCCAGATGCATTTATCTATCATATATCTTGAGGATTGAATTTTCTTATTTTTAAACCAAATATCTGAAAAATATGGTAGGGGGCTGTCGCCCTAGATCCGCTTCAGAACAATGTGCATGCGCTGCAAGGTTACTTCCTCAGAATAAATGCTGCACTTGATGGCTATCACCTTCAAATAGACACTGTATCTGCGATGCAAGTTCTGTTTGAAAAAAAAACATAGTAAAGAAACAAGGAGCTATACCGTTTGCATTACAAAAGCCTCAGCATGTGCTTTGAGTTTATAAGCTGGTGTGAGTCCTCTTGTGCATTTATTAGCTCACCAACAGGAGGGGGGCCAAAAGGCCCTTTCAAGGGCCTTTTCAAGGCCCTTTCATTTTCTCCTGTATTTTAGATAATGCCTCATATGTATTGTATTTTTGGCTACTAGAAGGGGAAGCCCTGGCTATGCTCCCGCCATTTCTCAAAAACACCTTAGTTTTCATAGTATGAATTCCCATACTACTCTGACAGATTTATGCATGGCATTGTTCCCTTCCATTGTTTACCTTCTTCTCTAAGATGCTCTGTACAGTGGCCTCAATTGTTTTAGACAATACCATTCATAATTTTTTTTTAGAGTATTGGAAAGGCCTTTCTCTAGTAGGATGGGTTTTCTGTGGAAACATACTTATCTTGTGTATGATATATGTTTTTATCTCTATAGGAATTAAATGACATGGATGTAGAAAGCACCAAACGTAAAGTGAGTGAGATTCTACAGAAAGTCCGGTCAAGCAGTCCCCATCAAGAATTGTCGAAACCAGAGTCTGCAACTCCCACTTCATCCGTAGATGGCGACTCTAACCACGAAGACGATGAAGAAGTGGCCCCCTCCCCTGGCCTTATGCGGCCTATTGATAGTGCTGAGAACATCTTAAAGACAATAGGAGTTCAAAGCGAGAGCACAAAGCCAAAAGCTGAAACAGACACTTGTTCTGATGACACTGTTGTCAAAGTTAGAGTGAAAATTTCAGAGACTAAGACCCAAGTCCACGTGAATGGAAAAGAAGTGCAACAGAATCTTAGTGAAAAGAATGGACATGGTATAGAGATGGACAAAGAGAACGATAAAGTAGATGTTCAGTCTATTGAAGTGGATAGTGAGCATGTAGTGGACGCCCCATCGATAGTGGTTGATAGTGTGGATGGAAACAATTCTTATTCGGACAGCACTTCTGTTATTGGTGTCGAACAGAGGGAGATCACAGATGTGGTAAGTGGGTTTAGAATGTACCTGTTTTATTAAAGTGCAGGGACAGATCTGGGGTGGGGCTAACGGGCCTATTAGATATTTTGCTTAAAAATGACAAGAAATATAAGTAATCCACAGACGAACAATGAATCCCCACCCCCTTTCATGAAACCTTTACTCCCCTCCCCACACCTTTTTCTGGAACTCCTCCTGAAGTATTACACTTGACTACAACCTGAACCCTTGGTAACTCTTGAACAAATCCTGTTTGTTTTCATACACAGATGCAAATGCAGTAGAACCCTGCTAACTCAAACTCTGAAGGGAAGCAAAAATCAGTTCGAGTTAGCAGGGAATTCGAGTTAGCAGAGTAAAAATGATTCAAAATTAAATTAGGTTCAAGGGAACCTTGTTTTCATGACAGCTGCAAATACACTAGAACCCCGCTAACTCAAACTCTGAAGGGATGCAAAAATCAGTTCAAATTAGTGGGGAATTCCACTGTACATACAAATGAACACAAAACAATTGACTTGCTACATTTGCATGAATTTGCATTTTGAGTCATGAAAAGAACAGCGTTTTTACAAAGCCCACAACATATAAATATGTGCTAGTTTTGCCCCACCCACAACACACTTTCTAAGTTCCATTTTGTTTCCAAGAGGCTGCATAACCAAGGTGACTGCACTCGGTGTGACAGCAGTGACGAGGAGTGCCAGCAATGGAGAAAGACTGAATCTCTGATGGGTAATAAGGAAAAAGAGACTAGTGAGCGCCTGGAGAATGCTGGAATAGTTGCTGAGGGTGTAGATGACGAGGAAGAGGAACAATTGTGGAGGGTAGTTGAGGGTGGCTTTAGGCTCTCAGATGTTGCATAAGGCAAGTTCTACCTAGGATTTGATTTACCTTTGAAGCAATGAACATTGCTCCTGCAATTTCGAGTATGCTGTGAACACTCGTAGACAAACCCCAGCCTGTTTATTGCTTTTTGGCTTTCTTTCAAATGAAATTGCATTTTAAGCTCTTTGCTGGGCTAATAGATTAATGCTTGAAGTAAGATGGTGTGACTGGAAACAATCTTAGAGTTGCCTTAAATAACAAAAATGAAGTTTTGTAAAGGAATCCCGGCAGCCTGTGTTCACTGAATGCTCAAAATCATTGTAGTTCTTGCTGATATTTTTAGTTTACACAGTGGGTACAACTTCAAAACAACACAGTACAACATCAGCCTTTGTCAGTAAAAATCTGTTTGTGGCATTTTGAACAAGATAAAGAATAAAAAAGGGAGCTTGTTGGTTCAAAAAGGATTTTAAAGCCGCATCTTCACCAGTTTACTTCCGGTTGAGTATGTAACAATCTCCGATGATCAAAATAAAGGCAGTGGCAGTGTGTCTATTGGGAGTTTCTTCAAGGATGTGACTGGTGTCTGTTTAATAGCGCGGATTCTAATATTCTTTTGTATTTTGTCAGTTGAGGTTTCGGGCCTCTGGAAGTAAACTGGTGAAAATGCGGCTGTAAGGGTCAAGTTTAAACAGGGAAGAAACCATTTTGAAATAATGCATAGATGACAGTGCTTAAGTGCCATTTCAAAACCAAAAGGCTGGCTTAACCGCGCGGTACTGGAACTAGTCTTGCGTTTTTCAGCACTGGCTGCATAGATATGACCTTTGGTCAGTCAGACAAGTACACTTTTTCGTCTCAGGTCAGATCAGGTGGTCACATTTCTGGATACAAATGTGTAGGTGCTCCTTTAAAAAGCCAAAATCTGAAATATTGTCTTTTCAAAATTGCTGGTACAAATACTGTCAGCTTTTCTGATCACACTATTAAACTAAAACTGTCAAACCTCAGTGAAATTGTCATCTTTTTTTCAATGGAACTTTGAAACTTAAGAAAAATTTGTATTTAAACTAGGTACATAACATAACAACTCGATATTTAATTGATCAGATTTTCTGACCACCCATATTTGTTGAAATTGCTTCTAGGGATTAAAACTATTAAATGGAGGTTTCCTCATGCAGCTGGTTTAGTTTTGTTCCATTGTTGACTAATAGGTTATGTAGGTATACATGTTTAAATTGTGAGAATATAGTCTTGAAAAAAGATTTTACTCTAGGGGAGACCTGTAGAAGGCCTTAAAACTGGAGGGGAGCAGAAACATTAAGAAAAAAAGAATAGGGAGTACATGTCCCCAGTGTCTCTGTGCTACAGAGAGTGTAATGAGCTAAAAATAACACAAACCAAATTAAATTTGCCAGTTTTTTTCTGATAGTTTCATTATGCTATTGCAGTGTAAGGAACCTATGGACTTGTTTTAATATATTTGCATGCTTTTGTGGGTTCAACCAGACATACAAGTATCTGAATTAATTATTATTAAATTAAGTTTGTTCTACACGTTCTAAATTGGCAATGAAAGAGAATGACAAATTATACCAGCACCAGGCGTATATTGGGCAGATTATAAGCACAAACTTTTAGGTTGTCGAAAGACAATGAAACCAGTCTTTGATGAAATGCAACTGAGAAACGTATTCTCACATTCCCCTACTCAATTCATTGGCTTGTTTTTGTCCTCTATATTGCCGTTCTAATAAAACTTGTATAGTTGATTGGTAGAGGGCATCAAAAGTATGCAAATAAATACTTTCTGTAGTTTTAGTACTCCTGATGTAAAATTGGAACAAATCAGGTACAGAAAGACAACAGAAACATGTCTCACTTGCGGTACAAAAGTGTGACATTTAGGGCACTCTTTGAGCTCACAGTACAGAGCAGGCCTGGTGAATTCCTTCACCCTCTGGTGGAAACTAGTACCTTAGCATACCTATCTGTGGTATCTGTTGATGACAATGGTGTGTAGATTTCAGGGGCCGGTTGCACAAAGCTTGGATAAACCTTATCCACCGGTTAAATCCTTCTCCAGCGGATAAAACGTATCCGAGTGGCGTGATTCGGTTGCACAACGCCCGAATTAAAGTTATTCAGCGATTAAAGTTATCCGGATGATAGAGTTCGGATAAAATCTTATCCACCAAATAAATGTGAAGGAAAAACAAAAAGGCATCTTGCGTTCTAATTTATTGTTAGAATTTAAATTAATTTCAGATACAGTGCAAGTTGAAACATGCAAACGACGAATTTTACAGTTGGTAAATTTACAATGAACTACGGACTTACATGCAGCTCTGGCAGGACTGGAATCAAACTATATTGTCCGTTCTGTCTAGAAATGTGACTCCTAAAGATAGGAAGAAGCTAAACAATATCCCCTTTGATCATAGAATGTCAGTACAGCGAGTTTGAAGCCCGCAACGAATTTAATTTTTTTAACGGAAGGATGCTAGAAGTCAGAATGAGACTACAAACATATCCGGAATTGAACATTATGTCGATGAAGTAAGAAAAGGTTGTGATAAGAGTATTCCGTGAGAGAAAAGACCCTTGAGATAAACTTGAGAAACACTGCGTGCTAGGAAGCCTTACCCAAGAGAAATTGTTTACACTTTATTGATAGATACCCCCCTCCCCCCAACACTAAAAATCCTGGCTATGCACCTGTTTGGGGAAGTTCTAGCACCTAATATTACTAGTCCTAATGAGATTTCCTTTAAACTCTCCTAAGTGTCACAGTGAAATGGATTTAGCATAAGAGGCTTGGGTGTGATGCATAAAAAAAATGCAATTTCTCATTGAGTGGCCTCAAAGGGATATGCCAAGACCAATACTGCCCATGGATTTTCGACTTGCATTTGGATCTGGAGTCGCAGCCATTATTTGTTGTGCCCTGGGTTTGTCCCAACAGACAAGTTTTATACACACTTAACATATGTAAATCATATGGTTTTTTTATGCTTATTTACTATATCTAATTTGTAATCTCTATGTACATCGTGGCTAGTATACAGCTCTTGAATGCTTGAATGCTTTGTTGACAATGAACAAATTGAATAGGTGCTCTGGAATAACACTTATCACATTTGATGTTAATTTAAGTGCATTGATATTTGGCTTTATAAATATACTTGCCATGGTAATATGCAGTCTCTAAGTCTTTCATTGCCATAACGCCCTGAGACGCCTGTAAAATATAGGCCCAACTCCAAAACGTCAGAAATGTAAACTAAACATCACCAGACCCGGATACTCACAGATTCCTCCAAGGCATAGACGGCCTTGAAAAGCGCATCCAAGCAATGTAATAGAATTGACTCTTTTGTCAAAATATCAACCTTGATTTCTGACCAATTCATAAACAAATGCTTGAACTTAGAAACATTTCTTACCAAAAAAGACACAAAATTTCGAACTACAAATAGAGACAAGCAAACACAGATCAAGTCACAAATAGATACCTTTATTGCGCTCCGTCAGGTCCCATTTTACAGCAATCAGTCACAATAATCAATGCTAGAACCTCCATTATAAGCGAGTCACCATGTTTAGCCTATTTTGCATGCCTGCACTGTATCATAGGGGTATTGGAAACACCTTGACAGACAGGCGGGCAATCTCCTCCCCCAGAATCATAAAAGTTTTTTTTATAAGTCTCTTTGCCCCGAAGCCAAAAAAAAATTTCCAGGTCCAAGGAACCCAGAATAGTCTGAAAACAATTTTTGAACAAGGTTGGGTAGCAAAGATGGCCCACATTGGAGAGTATGAGACCATTCACCAGAAAATTCCTCTCTCACTTGGTGAACCCCAGACAAGGAATTATCCCATTGAATCAACCTCAGCGTGCAAACATCCATAAGCACAGCATTAATTATGCCCAAATAGACTTTATGATGTCCTAAGGCAATAAAGCTGTAATTTTTAAGCAAATTACAAGCAAAACTGTTGTAAGCATCAGGCTGTAGCAGTGCCTTCGCTAGAAAGAAAAGGCACGCAGTGCATTGTTGGAAACTTCAAGGCATACCGTCTTGGGTCAGCGGTAGCTTAGCTTAACTGGTAGTGTTAAACTTGAAATAGGGGCGGAGGTTTCTGTTTTTATTCTCTTTTTCTTACAATTTTGCTCAAAAGTACCCAGGAGTAAAAGGGTTAATCAAGGAACAATACTGTTCTTAAAGAATATTGCATTATTACATTAAAATATTGTTTTGTTCCAACAATATTGCAAAACTCATCTCTGCAATGAGTAGCTGAGCTTGGATTTTGGTAGAAGTAGACATGATCCCTACTGAGTTTTATATCACCATCATCATCTTCTACCAGACAGGATCATAATAATTTCATCAGGAGAAGCCCCTAGATGTGCCACTTGGCACTGAGGTGTTGACCAGTGCTGCAAACTGAGAAATTCTCATATGCTTCACTCATGAGCTTTCTCTTGCATGTGTATCAGGCGAGTACACAGGAGGGTGCACAGATTGCATGCTCACCCCTTTTGGCCACAAAAAATGGGTGATTTCTTATTTTTAACTATCCTTTTTCAATATACCTATACCTATGACTGCACACCCCCATCTCAGCCAATCCTGGGTACGTGTCTGTATATCATGATTACGACTATTTCCACATCAAAAAGACAACAATGTGAAAATATACAAGGTAACCCTTTTTCTAGAATTCTGCAATACTGTCAAATTGGAATATCCCCAATATTCATGACTGCACTAGATATGATATATAACAAATGTGTGTGATTGATTATGAATATTGTAATAATCATACCTTGGTTTATTTTGATTGACAGAATGTGAAATTTGCATGTATTCTGAGAAAATGGACTTTACTTACATTAATAACAGTGCCTCAATCGTAAGGCAGAGATGACTATGATTGATAAAAATACTCGAAGTGTACATGTTAAAATCGAGACAGCAAATGTAACGACAAAATAAGCTCATTGAGTAAGATATGTAATACAATTCAATCCAGGAATTTAAAATAACCTTGTACCTGATGTACAGAAGCTACGGGCTTCAGGATACTAAATAGCCTTAATAAAGCATTTTTCTTAAGTAATAATGCTGGTTCTTGCAATTTATTAAGTGTGAATCTGCCATTTTTCGCCGAACAAAACATAATAAATACACTTACCAGAAGACAATCATTTTTCATCCGTTTAATACCGAGGGTTTCAATCATTCACAAACGAAAAGTTGTGGGACTGTATGTTTTTGTAAGCTTTCATGTCGTTTGAAGAAAAAAAAGAGGACCTTAAGGGTGTACTGACATTAGTGTTGCTCAGTAACGACGTTGCTACGCTGGTGGCGTTGAGCGCGCGCATATACATAACAAGAATTCGTTATTTCAAGCTTTACTGAGTAAAACTAATAAAAATATGCGTTTCAAGTTCCCAAAAATTTACTTTAAAGTTGATCTCATCCTTTCCGGGTGAGGATAATTCCAATATTTTGTAAAAACGAAGGTTCAGCGAAGATTTAGTGAAGCCAACCTTTTTGAAGCCAAAGTTTTCAATTTTCACTACCTGCGCGAGCTGAAAACACCGAACGCTTGCGCACGCACTGAAAATTTTATTTCAAAGTAGCGCGCGCTGTATCAAAATTTTAAAATACTTTTTCAATTTTCATCATGACATGACGGATATCGTTCCTTTGATATGTACATACCACGAAACACTTTTGGAATTTGTTTTTATACTTCATTTCAATTTCATAATGTGAGATATCAGTGTGTCTGAGCAGGCCGAATGAGCACGCGCGGGCTTTGTTTCACTTCCGGTTCTGAGTTTTCTAAAAAAAAGCTTTTTTGTCGCCAAGTTATTTCAAAACGCAACATTCTTTCTGTATTCCTTTTTATTAAATGCTTCTTCATATAGCCAAGCATGGATTTAGCGTTAATCTAACAGAAACCAAAATTATATCAAATAATCTGAATTTCAGGACCTTTGAGAAATCATAAACAACAATTACTCAATCATTTCTAAAACGCATGCTTGGCTTAATGCACCCATCCCTCAAGATTCATAAAACGTATTCAGTATTTGTTTTCGAGCAATTTTATTTGAAATATTTGCTTTTATCTGTATCTATGACGTCACATTATGACGTCACGGAGTAACGTCATCATAATAGTCAGCACACCTGTGGTGGTCAACTTGGCAAATATCAGACCCTAAAGACTTTCTAAAAGGCTTTTATGCTTTATTCAATTTTCCTTAGCAACAGACGTCAGTACACCCTTGAAGGATAAAAGTTGAAAATCTGTTGAAAAAATCTACTTTTTTAGAATGCAGGGGTCCACTCCGTTGGAATAACACATCTCTTGAAAGTAATGCTATCGAATATCTAATTGGAAAATACGGGAAAAACCTGTTCTCGCTTATAGCTGCCATGTTCGCGCGTTGCTGTTTTTGACCACTACTTTATCATCGGAAGTAAATTCACACGCCAAAAGTCACGTGACTGAAACCCAAGAATTCTCACGAGCGCGCGCTAGGGTCAGATACATAATGCTCGAAAATTTGAGCATTATGCTTTTGCCGGCATAATGTATCGGCCTAGCGCGCGCTGTTTTTGAAACCTACAACAAAAACGATATTTTCTTTTTTCGCATACAATTCTCGACTTTAAATTATTCTTCGCTTCATTGTGGGTAGCATTGAAATAGAAAACACCACGCCAATATAGTGGTATTGCCGTCTCTGAATTTTAACGGATTAAAGGAAAATACGTTGTTTCAGATTTTCCCGCCAAAACTTGCTTGGAATTATTCACTCGATTCAACTTCCGCGCGGCCAGGAAAATTTTCAAAGATCTGTAGAAAATTCAAATTTCAATCAAATTCAATTTCCTTTTCAGAATTTGAAGGTTTATCTATGCTTTGTTTTGGCTAGATTGATACAAGTAAAAGGTTTTAAGAACTTTAAAGCAAATGCCAACAAACTATATATCAATTTAAAGCTTAATTATTGTACTTTTCTCCTAAAATAATCATTTTTCTACACGCGCTTAATTTTGAGTGATTTTGTCTGGTCCGAAGTGCAAAATCGACCCACTTTAAGCATGCGAATTATTTATACACACCAAAAGCGCGTAACCTCTCGGGGATCTGCTTTATATCCTTCTTCATCTACTGAACTGACAAACCGTGTCTGCATTTGACGTTACACAGCCTCGTTGATTAATAATCAAGGGTCAAAGTTAGGCGTGGAATAGTTTTCCTTCTTTTGCTGGAGCCAAAAAAGGAAAACTAATTAAAGCCGCATTGTCACCAGTTTACTTCCGGTCGATTACCTAACAATATCCGATGATTTTTAAAGGAAAACGCGAAAAATATTTCAAAATATTGAAGCAGTGTGTCTATTGGAAGTTTCTTTGAGGATGTGATTGATTATTTAGAGCGGATGGCCTGTTAAATATCTCGGATTCTAATAGATTCTTTTGTCATTTAACGGTTGAGGTTTCCGTCGGACCTCCGGAAGTAAACTGGTGACAATGCGGCTTTAAATTCGTAGAGAAAAAAGCTATTGATTATCCGCGGCACGGTGTGACAGAAAAATATCTACACAAGACGCTTGCCAAGTTGCGCAGGAATCGGGCGGTTAGAAGTGTACCAGAGCAAGAACTAGAGCACGATAATTCTGACAACAACTACACGCTCCAAAACAGCCAACAAGATCGAGACGCTGATCTCTCTCATAAAGCGGGATAGCGTGATCGGATGTGGGAAAGGCCTGTATCCCCCCCCCCCACCCCCCCCCCCCCCCCCCTCATGTATAAATCTGCGTTGTGCAGAGAACTCTAAATCTACAGAGCAACGCTCACACACCACACTGTCCATGTGGGTCGGGCTCAGAGACCGCTATAGGAGGGGACAAGCGATGTTCAGGCACGTCAGGGACTGGAAACCCAACAACTGGAATTCCAGATTCTGGGTGTGGCTCCACTGCTTCAACAGGATTCCTCCGGTTATCCTTAAAAAATAAATCAGAAAGAAATCTTTATCAATTTTCAGTAGTGGATCTAGGGGGATCCCCTACCCCCCCTTGGGCTGCCGAAAGCCATATGTTCCACACAAAAATACCCTCTCCCACTTTCTCACTGAGCCAAACACTCTTTAGCGAAAAGCTAGATCCATCCCTGGTTTTCATTGGACTGCCTACAAAAAATGTTCGGAAGTTACAAAAAGCAACATAAAGTATAAACTCTAAATACTATTAAAAACTTTAGGACAATGTTTTACTTTCACAGTGTGAGAACCAAAACTATGAACAGTTTGGAATGACTCACATACTTCCGAGGCTTGATTACTTACAAGTATCTGCTTTGAATTACTATGTATGTTTTTTTTTGCTTTCAAGCTTGCATTGAATTTCTAATTTGTCTCAATGCATTGAAAATTTAAAACGAGAAAGAGAAGTGCACTGAGCATGGTTTAGGGAGTTTGTTTGCAGTAAACAGAAAATAAAACCACTTCAAGCCATTTCAATTCAGTTGTTTTCTTTCATCTTTATTGCCATTTTTTCTTATCAAAAATCTCGAAGTTGATTGGAAACAGGCCTCATAACTGCCCATACTTTTGATCACATGCTGTTAATGAACATCTGCTATCGTGGGAGGTCCCAAGTATATAGTAGTGTTGGTATCTTGCATTGTGATTATCTCCAAGCCAATCTTTGATTTATAAGCGCCAGTACCGAAAAACGCAAGACTAGTTCCAGTACCGCGCGGTTAAACCAGCCTTTTTGTTTTGAAATGGCGGCTTTTTACCGGCGAACTGTCACATTTTGGCGAATGCTAAGAAAACTAGACCAAACCTAAGGCTATAATTTTCTTTATGATTTCCACATTATCACACAAATCTGTCAACTTTTGTACAGTATGGTTTTAATGCTGTACAGTTAGTCAAATCAGCCACTGAAGTCAGCCTTTCGTACCTTTTCTCGAACGATTCAACACTACGATTGTGCTTGTTTTCGCCAGAGCAAGCGCATGCGCATACGTTATTCAGCACTGTCTTTATAAGCTAATCTCTAAAATAATCTGGTTATCCAACGGAATGATAACATGAGCTAGCAGAGGAGCTTTGGTTTGTTTTTCCTATTTTCATACTCACCTCAACAACTTCAGGGATCTCCTCATATCCACCCCCCTCATCATTACCCCTGCCTGGGGCGACACCTTCACCTTCCTGAGCATCATTACCCCCATTATCCCCTTGGAGGAGGGGTGGGTGTCCATCTGGTCCAGGATTTCGTCTTGAGACTATTGCTGCAACCACAATTACTAAAACAACAAGGGCTGCTGCACCAGTGCTACCTCCAATTATGTAGTTTGTGTAGTCTAATTGAAAAGAATAAGAAAAAAAGATATGATTAACATCCCTTACACTCATTCTCTTTATTCCAGGGAGTGTTTTGAAATATATAAATCAAAGATTTTACTTATTTGACTTGACCTTCTTGCCTTGTATTTATTGCTAGACTGATCAGGTCTATAGCCAGTATTTAAAGCAAAAAATATTTTATTGACCCAGTTAGTGAACTTTTCATCTTTTAGGTATTTTATCCTAGCTTGCAATAAGTACCAATTGTTTTTTCAGTCGAGTGAGTTGGTTCTTCCAAAGCCCCCACAACCCCCTTACCCCCCTCCCCTGGCTGCAAGGCAGCTATACCTTGTACCTGTTGGCTCTTTGTCTGTAGGGTCAGGTGCGGTAGGGTCAGGTGTGGTAGGGTCGGTAGGCGTGGCTGGGGTAGTGACTAGGCATGCATTAGCACAGCCGCACATATGGGACAGCACATACTCCTATTAATCATACAAATTTATAATGACAGTGAGTTACACACCAGGGGTTTCCATAAAAGTTGACAGTGGTGATTGTTCCAAGGGGGTAGATAGCAGTTGGTCAAAATTTTATACCTTAAAAGATAGGACGATCACTCTCTGTCTACTTCTATGGAGAGTTTTCCCCTTGATGATTGTCTTATCTTTTAGGGTATAATATTTGACCAACTTCTATCCCTTGAGGGTATTCGAAGATTGTTTCAGTTATCTTTTAGGAGGCCTTTAATGGTGTTTCATGCCAGAAACTTAATTTACAGTAAGCCAAAAATCGCATTCCCAGGATTGGCCAATTGGGGGTGGGGGGGGGGGGGGGGTGCACATTCATAGGTATCATGGAAAAAGCAAAGTATTTGAAGATTCCTGTGCACCCTTTGCACCCTCCTGTGTACACGCCTGGAACTAAGTCAACTTAATTTTTTGGTAACTATGGTAGTTTCTTATCATTTATTTTTTGGTTACAGTAAATATAGCTTTGACCACGCCCAATGTGCTATCTTTTAGGGTTAAAAATCGCTTTCTGGCCACACCAAAATTGCTATCTCTCCGCTTTAAAATTGATTTTGCTGACAATAACCCCCATCTGTTTTTATGGGAGTTCCCTAATTTTCATATAGCAATGATAAGTAGCTGCAATTGTAAGAAATTTTGCAATAAATTTGAACATTACGCCTCCTATTTTCAACTTTCATGTCCCTGTGAAAAAATTCCTCACTGTCTCTGATTATTATAACTTACAGGAGAGGCACTGCCTCTTTGAAGCTTGAAAAGTGCATCGTCAGGTTTGACCAGCTTGTGGTTGCATGTCACGTACACAGACACGGTGAATGATTTGCTAAAAGGTAAATGATCATTAGGAAAGTCAAATATCATACTGATCAACTATCAGAGTTGCTAAGGGGGGCAGGTGTGCAATACAGAAAATGTTTAAAAATTAAAAATTGCATTTTTTTTAAAGAAAAAATATATGTTGCATAATAATATTATAGTATAGTTGAACTGTTTTTTTTCTTATCAAGATTCTGTATTCTTTATTTTTGAAGCTTTGCATAATTCTCATACTCTTATACACTTGACTTCGTACACATAAATTTTCTGATCATCCTGCAAGCTGTGCAAGGGAGTAAGTATGCTTGCCCCTACCCTAAGTTTCCCTTTGAGGGAACTTACTCATCAGGCCGCATGTATTTCATCACATTAAACCCATCAACATTGGTGCACTCCATTGACGCCTGGTCGCCGAGGGTTACACAGTCTTTTGTCAAAATGGATGTCTTGCTTGCCTGAAAAAAAAGTTTTAGCAAAGTTTCTCCTGCAGACACAAACAAAACGAGAACGCAAAAGAGCAAACTTGGGACATGGATAAGTGAACTGATAGAAACAAACAGGAAGAAAGTCTGCTAGCAGGTTATAAGCTGTGCCCTAGCTCGGAAAGTTTAACATTTCCATCGTATGTCCTCTCAAAGTGGCACTGAAAGCTAATAACAATGATGTTGATAATAAAGAATAAGAACACTGATAATGGCATTGTAATAGTGAAACATATTCTTATGAGAATAAGCTCCAAGCAAAAAAAAAACATGCTTATTAGATTAGATAAAGAAAAAATTGCTTGAAAGCTATCATAGAGAAAATTAAACAAAGATTGCATAAAATAGAAAATAATTTGGAATATTCACATACAGCAACATCCTTGGAACATCCTGTCGTTTTGTATGGCACACATGGATTGTAGGCAAATGTGTACCCTGATGAATTCACACTGTACCTGAGGAATGACAAACAAAATGTTTTTTTACTAGTATACACCTATTTAAAAAAAAAAAGGAACAAATATTTCGTTACCTATTACAATTTCTTTTATAAAGTAGGTGCATTCCACACAAAGTCGAGTTGGTAAAGCAGATATTTGGAAATGCTGCTCCTGGTACTTAATCATATTAGTCATACTTAGTCGAAAAGGGCCTGGGGAGGGCATGCAAGAAACATAAGCGTAACACCTCTCTTTAAAAAAAGCTAAAAAAATCGTAGCTTATAAAGAAATTCTCAACTTCCTGAAAAATAAAAATTCCCCTCCCCCTCTCTCTCCTGCCTCCCCCACAGGGGCAAGAAATTAAAAATCAATCAATTCTTTGGCACTGTAAATAATACAGATCACAAAGTACATAAATGAAAGTCCTAACAATAACCCAGGGGAATCTGATAAAAATAGACAGGGGTGATTGTCCTCAAAATCAATTTTAACCGTAAGGGATAGCACTATGGGTGTGGTCAACAGCAATTCTTACCCCTAGAGATAGCAAATTGGGTGTGGTCAAAGCATTTTTTAACCCTAAGATATAGCAGAATCGGAAGAACCATTAAACATTCCCTAAGGAATAGCAGTTGGTCAAATTTTATACCCTGAGAGATAGCAGAATCGGAAAAATCCTTTAACACCCCCTAAGGGATAGCAGTTGGTCAAATTTTATACCCTGAGATAGCAGAATCGGAAAAATCCTTGAAGACCCCCGAAGGAGTAGCAGTTTGCCGAATGTTAATACCCTAAAAGAAAGGAGGATCACCCCCGTCTACTTTTCTTGAGAGTTTACCCCCCCCCCCCCCCCCCCCCAATGACATTTAAAGGAGTGTTCAGGCTAAGTGTGTACGAAAGAATCTAAGCTGTTTAGTGTGTAATATGAACTATACCTCGGTCTAAGTCCATCTTGCCATGCTAGGCTTTCCAAATTTACAATGTCTCCATGGAACTCGCATGCACACGCAGATATTTTCTTCTGTGCAAGAATCCTAGTCGGCAGCAGAAGTAGGACAGTTACTACTGCGAATGTCGGTAATTCCATGGCTGCACTCTGTCAGGCTCTCTGTCGTTAAGGGAATCGATGATGAAGCAATTAACAAGTAGTAAAATAAGAACATTGTTATCCAACCTGCACACATTACAATAGACTTCAAAAATCGATCCAAAATGATGATTCGAATTAACTTCCGGTTTGTGTTTTATCAGTAACAAAAAGCAGGCAAAAGATAATCGGACTCTCCTAGCTCCGGCGGAACTCCCTCACCTTTAGTCTTCTCTGCAGCTACTTGTGATTGTTTGCAGCTATATTTTCAGAATTGCGTAGCCCAGCGAAATACAGAGAAAAGAGGCCTCTGCTAGCCGGGAACGTTCTTGCTTGTTCCACGACTCATCAAGAGGCTCACGGGATAGGGAAAATTCCCGGAAAACCTCCCTTCCAAGATTCAGTCACGCAAACTTCCGCCCTCATCTTGTAGAACAAACCACCGTCATAAATCTGAGTATAATTTATCGGGTGTTTGTCGTCCCCCTTAAGTCAACAAGTTTATAAAATTAATTACCGGTTATTTTTTATACTCAATTTTGACTTCCGTTTGAACAGGGAAGGAAGAATTCAAAAGGCTTGTACAGGACCCGAAATGATCCCAGGACCCGAAATGATCCCCAAAAGTACCCCAACTGATCCTCGGACCCGAACCGATACCGAGGAGTCCCCGAAATCAACGCCAAGGAATCGCGGTAATGGACAAAGGGAAAGCAGAAGAAATACTTGCAATTTTGAAGCATAATAAAGGGTTAACAGATACTTGATTTCTAAACAACGTGACTTTAAAATATTAAATTCCAACACAATTCTTCTATTTATTACATTGCCCGGCGTTAAACCCATAAACAGAGTCCAAAACAAATACACAACTTCAAATTGCTACTGAAAGGAATACAGCATAGACATAGCACAGCTTTGCTCAGATCAACCAAACTTTTGACCTTCCATCACACTCTTAACATTTTGCGGTTCCGACACATGACTCTGACACTATAAATGAGAGTCTCATTTCCGGTAAACATCACCCCTAAAAATTGATATTCATTTGACAACCAAACATGTATTTCACCACGAAATCCTGGACCACACGAGCGAATATTTACCGACACATTTTAAGCAGCCGGTTTGGCCGAGAAGATGGAATGACAAAAGCACACTGAGTAATACAGTCGAACAACCCTTCTACTACCGATGCAAAATATTTAGAGGATGTGGCTTTTGTTGAAAGCAATATTATGTGAGTTTGAACTTCCTTATGTAGTCGTGCGTTACACCCCAGCATGATCTCATATGATGAAAATAACTTTAAAACATCTCGCTTCCTATGAAAAGCGGGATGTCCTATCTGTAAAGACTTTCTTTTATGGCTTGCTATGTAAAAATGATTTATCCACGCCGGGTTCTTCAAATTACTATCACAGGAATTGTTAATTTCTGACTCAACCACTGTATTTCCCCCGCAGTCGTATATTAAAATCTTAATACTATAGTTTTAGTTAATGTAAATTTCCTTTTAATAACACAAAACTAAATGTTTCATATGTTTTTAAAACTGAAAGCCAATCCTTACACATTCCTTTAGTTGTCCATTACTGTAATTCCTTGGGGTTTATTTCGGGGACTCTTGGGGATCGTTTCGGGTCCCGGGATCAGTTGGGGAACTTTTGGGGATCGTTCCGGGTCCTGGGATCGTTTAGGGTCCTGGGATCATTTCGGGTCCTGTACATGTCTCCTTCGCAGCCGTCGTGGTCTCTGTCACGCAAGCGCTCGTTGGAACCTTGCGTGACAGAGACCACGGCGGGTGGGAAGGATATATGTTAGAGCATGTTCCGTGCGTAATATTTTAAAAACAAACCGCGAAATGGCTTCCAAGCCACAAAATGGGTTTTATTCTAGCGCTGTCTTTTCCTATTATAGAACAATGAATGAGTTATTATTTGAACTAGTCTGAGGTATATAATTCTAGAGAGTTTGGCCTTTATACGACAGGACTCTATGCTTTTTATTTATTTTTTTTTATCCGTTTTTGTTTAAAGCGACCAGAGAAAGACCTTTCCATTATTAAAGTCTGCCGAAGCATACGGAAACACTATCTGCACATGTCTAGAGTCCCATGTAGATTGTGTTCTGCAGCAAGTTTTATTACCAATTCATAGCTCTTTTTTTATCCTTGAGGCTAAGTTCAAACGTCGTATTGCATGCATTTGCATTGAATTCGGCTCATGGATAATACGACGTTTGAACTTAGCCTAAGGTTTGAACTGCCTCTTGCTTTTATTTAAAAAATGATTGACAAGTGCCAATATTATATTAACCATGTGTCACATAGGGAGAACCAACTGTCACAGCGCTGTGCGGCATCCACCCCCATTCCCCCACCAGTTTTGCTTATAAAATGATAAGAAAATGAGATGTTTGGGTCTTTGGACTTCTGGTGAGCGGACAAACAAAAGGAAGCCTGATACATGGCGAACGTATTTTCGAGATTTTTTGCCTAGCGTGTACCCGATCAGACTGCCCGTGTCACTGCACGTGATTTCAAACTTGGCACTCGTCATGTGTAAAGCTTCTGTATTGTGCCCCCACCCCCTTTTCCAATAGGGACCTTAAGCAACGACGACGGCAACGTGGACGACGACGGCAGAAAACAATGGGATTTGATTCGGAATTCAATATAGCAGCACGTGAAAATGCGTTCTGTCTGATACATTTCAGATGTTATCCATAAAACCACGACGAGAGATTTCCAGCTTTCAAGGTCAATTGAGGATGCGAACGTTTGCTGTGTAAACTCCTCTAACCACGTTCGCTACTGTAGAAATAACGTCCTTAGTTTATTTTATCATCAGAGGAGCTTAATTTAAACAGGCATGTGTCAATCATACTTCATCAGTAAATTGGGGCGCCAAGTCATTACTAATTCACCTTCCTCATTAACTCGCGATCTATATTATTTTGGCAAACATGACTGGCAGATGTCAATCAGGCGTTCTGTAATTCTGTCAATTCGGGCGGCAAGCCATGGGGAACTCATCGCTCTCGTCGTCGCTCCCCTCCGCCACGGAAAGGCGTGTCCTGTATCCCATATTCATCAGCATGACCTCTAGCGGGTCAGCGTTCATGCGTCTTTGATTGGCGCGTGCAGCCGCCTCTAGCTCGTCGACTTTCCGCGTATCGCCGCTGCCATCAACAGGTCGCGGGCTCCACAGCCTGATGACAGGGTCAATGCCACTCGTTGCTAGGATACAGACCGACGGATGCGGCTGGAGGCAATTGACGATGGAGTCGTCACCTTTGAGTACGCGTATTAAGTTCGTGGTATTTCGATCCCACATGAAGAAGGATCCGTCGTCGCTACCGGCGACTATATATTGTCCGTTGTCACCGAAGAAGTTCGCCTCCTTGATGTCCGTAGTCGTATTACAGTGGCCGCAGTACCTCTGGCTGTAGTCGAATGATGTTGAACGAAGTGACTTTTCCTGATCCGAGATTAGGCTGAGGCGCCTGCGCCGACGTGTGCTGCCGCTGGTCTCTGGTTCACTTGGCTCCTCGGGCTCTTTTTCTGGGAAAGGAGAGGGGAGGGTGGTTATGCACAGGGAGTTCGACAATTCTCGACGTCAACTTCGTCATCTAAATATGAGCTATCTTTGCTATATCACCACATTACATTATCACTGTCGTTTACTAACATGGACGATCCACGATAATCCTCATTGACATCACACACAGTAGTGTGTGTCCTTGATGACTGCGGTCGTATTACAGTGCAGGGCCGTAACGGACTTGAAATACTTGGGGAGGGGGACGGTACAGAGACATAAGGAAAACTGGTCGTTTCCATGCAGTTTTAGAGAGAAAAAAACTCTCTCCTATAGGCGTTACGGCACTGCAGTTCCTTCTGCTGAAGTCGAGCGATGTTTAACTGCCATCATTACCGAGATCACCGTCATCATCACCAACATCAAAGTAATCATCGCCAACATCACCGTAATCATCACCACCATCACCGTACCATCACCGTAATCATCACCACCATTACCGTAATCATCACCGTTATCATCACCACCATTACTTTACCATCACCACCATCACCGTACCATCACCGTACCATCACCGTTATCATCACCACCATTACCGTAATCATCACCGTTATCATCACCACTATTACCTTACCATCACCACAATTACCGTACCATCACCGTAATCATCAACACCATCACCGTAATCATCACCACCCTCACCGTACCATCACCGTTATCATCACCACCATCACCGTACCATCACCGTACCATCACCGTAATCATCACCGTACCATCACCGTAATCATCACCGTACCAACCTCGTAATCATCACCACCATCACCGTACCATCACCATTATCACCGTACCATCACCGTAATCATCACCACCATCACCGTTATCATCACCACCATTACCGTAATCATCACCACCATCACCGTAATCACCACCGTTATCATCACCACCATTACCGTACCATCACCACCATTACCGTACCATCACCGTTATCATCACCACCATTACCGTAATCATTACCGTAATCATCACCACCATCACCGTAATCATCATCGTAATCATCACCACCATTACCGTAATCATCACCGTAATCATCAACACCATCACCGTTATCATTACCACCATCACCGTAATCATCACCATCATCACCGTAATCATCACCACCATCACCGTTATCATCACCACCTTCACCGTAATCATCACCGAGATCACCGTAATCACCACCAACATCACCGTAATCATCACCACCTTCAATGTTATCATCACCACCATCACCGTAATCATCACCACCATCACCGTAATCCTCACCGTTATCATCACCACCTTCACCGTAATCATCACCACCATCACCGTTATCATCACCACCATCACCGTTATCATCACCACCATCACCGTAATCATCACCGTAATCATCACCACCATCACCGCTATCATCACCACCTTCACCGTAATCATCACCGAGATCACCGTAATCACCAACAACATCACCGTAATCATCACCACCTTCACTGTTATCATCACCACCATCACCGTCATCACCACCACCTTCACCGTAATCATCACCGTTATCATCACCACCTTCACCGTAATCATCAACACCATCACCGTTATCATCACCACCATCACCGTAATCATCACCGTTATCATCACCACCTTCACCGTAATCATCAACACCATCACCGTTATCATCACCACCATCACCGTAATCATCACCACCATTACCGTAATCATCACCATCATCACCGTAATCATCACCACCATCACCGTAATCATCACCAATACCACAGTGATCATCACCGCCATCATCACCACCACCACCGTAATCATCACCATCGTCACTTTTATCATCACCACAATCACCACCATCATCACCGTACTAATCACCACCATCACTGTCATCAACACCACCATCACCAACATCACACTAATTATCGCCACCATCTTTATCATCACGTCACCCCTAGTTTAACCCTTGTACGAATATACCTTGGGTCTCAGCGAATGCGGCGGCCCTGATGTCCCGCTCCAGGCTCCTGGCTGCACTGCCCTCGGCTTGATCGGGGAACCGCTCTTTGAAGTGATTAAGACAAGATAGGGCCTCTTGGCACCAACGTAACTCGTACAGGCAACGCGCCTGACGGAAATGCGCCTTGGTGTGATTTGGGTCCAGGGTTAGCGCCTTGTGACAGTCACGCAACGCTGCATAGACGTCCCCCTCCCTGAGAAGAGAGGAATGTTAGTCACGTGTGAGTCACGCAATGCTGCATAGACGTCCCCCTCCCTGAGAAAAGAGGAATGTTAGTCACGTGTGAGTCACGCAACGCTGCATAGACGTCCCCCTCCCAGAGAAGAGAGGAATGTTAGTCACGTGTGAGTCACGCAATGCTGCATAGACGTCCCCCTCCCTGAGAAGAGAAGAAGTCACGTGGGGCGAATAGCCACGTCATTTGATAATATCCTGAACAAATACCCTCGAAATAAAAGTTGTAGCTTGTAATCCACAGAAATATTCACATAAGGAACTATTACAATTGTTGCTGTTGATATATAAATATACAAGAATACAAGGATGCCCTTTTAAATATTAAGCATTTAAGTATTTTAAAAGGCACTCGTTTCTACTGATCCCACATAGTAGGGCTTTACAAACATAAAGCACTCAGAAGAAGTGAGAGGCCACATACGCCAGGACAATGCAGACTGGGCAACCTGTAATTCCAGCACAATATACCGAGATTCCCTCACATTAATTAAACCTCAGCGATATTTAGGGGCTATGGTACTATCTCGTTGCTACGAAACTCCGTTGCTACGAAAGGGAAAAGCGCTACATTCGGTTTAATAGATTAAAATCACTCCGCGCCTTCCAACTTGATTCCGTGGCCCAGTGTTTAGCACCTTTGACTCGTAAGCAAGCGCTCCGGGTTCAATTCCTGGTGGAGTCTTAAACTTTCGACATTTTGTAGAAGAAAATGCAATTTTTATATGTTTTTCGAGAATACAAATAGATGGCGAAAAAACAAGATGGCGGCCATTTCCGCGCGAGAAAAACACGTTAAACAGAAGCTTTTATAAAACAAACAAATTTCCCTAGCAACGGCTCAAAAGGTAGTACCATAGAAACAACGCAACACTTACCAGGATCTCTTGATAAAAGCCGCAGCCCTGTTGGCATAAAGCACCGCAGAATTTGGCGCTAAATTCAGCGCCTCATTGTACATGTTTACAGCGGTCAAGAACTGCTGTTTGCAAAAGGCTTCATTTCCTATAGTTTTTAGATGCAGGGCCCTAGGAGGTAGGTCTAGATCTAGGCCCTTGCCTTTAAGATATGGGCTACTCTTGTATACGTGGACGGGAGTCTTCCCATTTAAACCGTTCAGAGTATACCCATTAGTTCCCCCACCGGATGGATGGATTTGCATGCCGTCTATTACATTCTTGACTACACCATTTGTTGTGCCAGTTAATCTTTGATAGCTGACTGGCTTATTCGGGTGATTGATGTCGAACAGATAAACCTGTTCCCCGCCCATGTTCGTGAGAACTTCGCTACCGTCCGGACTGAACGTCACATACGTCGCCACGTACGTCCGGAATTTTTTCGGAAAATCTCGGGTCAACCTCGGCGGGAGGTGGCCGGGTGCGAAGTAAGTCACACAGCCTTCGGGTAAAGTGAAATCTTCGGGGCTCTGAGCGCCAGAGGTTCGGATATCGAGGTTGTATTTTGCTAGCATTCGGTGGTCGTAGATTCGAACGAAGGGGTCGTTACAACCGATCGCCATCATGTTAGGACGAAGTGGGTTGATGGCAATGCATTTGGGCTCAGCCAGCGCACTTGAATGGACGTTCAAGTTGATGAGAACATTGTTGCAATTCTTGCTGTTTGAGTTACAGCTATGGGGCTGCCTCAGGTCGAATTGCCTGTAAAGACAGATAGATCAGTACACGATTGACACACACAGGCAATCAGTTAAAAAGGGTAAACATATAGAGACAGTCAGACAAAAAGTGCAGACAGAGAATCAGATAAAAAAACTACAGACACACAGGCAATCAGATAAAAACTACAGACACACAGTCAATCAGATAAAGAGGCAAACAGACAGAGACAATCAGATGGAAAGAACCACGGGCTGAAGGATAATCGGATAAAGCATGTATCCCTGTACCAAGGCAAATACATCCAGTTGAAGTTATCCTCTAGCCCGTGGAAAGAACAGATAGACACAGACAAAAAGATCAAAAGGCAAACAGACAGAGACAGTCAGATAAAAATACAGACAGACAATCAGATGAAAAAGGAAGCCAGATGGACAAAGAAAATCAGACAATCGTAAAAAGGGCAGAAAATAAAATAAGGGCAAACTGAGGCAATCAGATAGAAAAACACACACACACACACACACACACACACACAGAAACACACCTTATAGTCCCATCTTCTGAAGCACTCCACACAAGTGAAGGCATGTTTGGAGCCACTGCAAGCCTCTTGACTCGACCTATGTGGCAGTGATACACTTGGGTGGTCTCATTCTTTTCCACGCTGTGTATCCGTACTTTGGTGTCAGCTGCAGCCGTTGCTATTATTCGGTCACCAGTGCAGGGCAAGAACTATTGGAAGAAAAAACAAACATTTATTTCTATGTCTTAGCAAAGAATCAGATGTTTCCCCAGAAAATGGGGTTCCATAAGTTCTGACGGAATATCAAGCAGTATTCATCATAGGCCTCAAAGATCTTGTATCGATTATAAGGTGTCTATCTGGCCATTATCCACCCCCCATTTTGAAATCCTGGCTCCTCCCCTGTACTTAGTGGTGTACCTTGATAGAGAAGATGTTGCCTGTGTGGCCAGTAGCGATGACGTATTTCTTCTTGTAGGACAAGGGTTCCCAGATGATAGCATTAAGGTCATCTGAGCCTGAGGCCAGCAGCCTAAAAAAAAGTCCAAGGACAGTTATTAGACAATAGGCCATTTAAAGAGGTACTTGCATGGAGGAAAAGTGATTTTAGTGTAAACTCAGGAAGCCTGAAAATAGTCAAAATCATGTGAAGTAACAAAAAAAAACACCAAGGTTTAGTAAAACCTCTGACCCTCTGACAGCATGTAACTTTCCCTTCAACAGGGACAGATCATTTCTAGAAATGAATAGTAGAAGGAATTCCTCGAAATGTGTTGAGGGTGACTTATCTTCTTCCATAATATGTGTTTAGGTACCCCACTCCCTTCAAGAAATCCAGATAGAGGCTAATAGAGTCAGAATAATAGAATAAAAGAGGCTAGGAAAGATGACAGCCACAACATGCAACCTGCGAGTTTTCTCGGTGCTGTCTTGCTTGGAAATACATAAAAACCTCTACTTACTCTCCAGATTCAGTCCACTCTAGACAGTTAACACAACCAGTATGGCCCTATAATATAAAAATAAAAAGACAGTATTACAGTATGACAATATGATTATGAGAATACAAACAGACAGTTTCCACATAATAAGTATGACACAAATAGACTATCATTTATCACTATTGTGGACACCCTTTCGACGGTAGTTTTATGAGGGGGAAGTAAGGGTTCGCGGTAATGAGTTTTTGCCTTAAATCTGGCACGGCTTTTCAGTTTTTCTTATTTTATTCCACGGTATTGCAGTTTCTCTAGACTGTGCGGTTTATGATTATTGACTTATTTAGGAGGATTTTGGTTTTTGGCGTTTTTTTCTGTGCATTTTTGTGGTTTTCACACCCCCTCTTTTATCAACGTCCATAATCATTTTCTGTATTGTTGGATCAGGTGTTTCTAATGGGCTTAAAATAGTAGCGGAAATTTAAAAAAGATGGCCAAAAAAACAAAGGTGATTCTTGAAACTATTTCATATAAACCTTCACTTTAATTACCAAGTAATTGTTTTAATAGAGGCTATAAATTTGGATACATAATAAATAAAATAAATTAATTAAGAAGCTAACCACTCTCCTCGCAGCTGAAATGCTGAATTACAAGAGCTCAGATACAACATGGACAGGTTGATGGCATGGGAAGGTGTCTCGGGAAGCTGCCATACAACTTTTGTCTGACCATGGATCAGATGGAAATTGTTGGTTTTGTGGAGAAAGGAAAACCAAGGAATCCGGAGAAAAATCCACGGAGCAAAGGCGAGAACAACCAACTCAACTCACATCAGAACTGGGAATCGAACCCAGAACCCAGTGAAAATGTTGCAAGCCAATGGTCCACTGTCCGTAATCTTTCTCATAAACCCACAGAGAAAGAATGTATTTTGCAAATTATAAACAAAGACTAAGAATTTGCGCTTGGACATAATCAACTTAAAGGGCCTGTGTCATCAACACCTTTGTATTGTTTTCATTTAATATTGGAAAGCACATAAAATCTCAAAAATACCATCTGAAAACAAAGTTTCATACTTTATTGACCAAATTCAATCGAAAATATTGTATTGGCTTTCTCAAATCAGCGGATGGAAATGGATGATTTTTTATCAGGCTTGGTACTTTGCTAGGATGACAAAATTGCGGCTAACAGAGGCTGTTAAAGAGAGGTGCTGGTAGGTTTAGTTTTTAGGGCTAGTCATGGTTTGACAATGGCTTCCAATTTTGTTTTGTTTAATAAATAATGCTATTAGCAATAAACTTTTGTCTCTTTATAAACTTATGGAACAAAAGGAGAAACCGTGAAGCTAAGTGTTAGTGCTCAGACAAGACAGTGACTGCAAAGGAAAGTGGTCTTGCATAATTGCTTATGAAAAATGTGTATCACCTATAAATATTTGAATTTTACCTTTGCCTTAAGTCGGTATCAGTGTTGTTATTTCACATCTTCTGGTATACAACCTTAAAATAACTTCCTGGGTGCTTTTTGGTAATTGAATCAAATGACCAGCTAATATTGTTGCTTAAGCACCTAACTTCTCCATGAGAACCTCTCATTATATATAGGATAACAAATATCTGTCACACCTTACATTGCATTTTTTTTTGGGGGGGAGGCTATTTTTTTTAACATTTTATAGGGGTTTTGCCCCCCTCCCCTCCCGCATGACTTTCTATCAGTCTGTGCCTAATGGAAGTTAAAGCATTCATCAGTGAAATGTCGGGACGATTATCATAAGTCATGCAAACAACCAGTAAAACGAGCTCTCGGTGTGACAGACAGGTCAATACATAAATAATCAGTGAGTTAAATAGAAGAGAATATATAAATCATACTTACTCAAACATTCCTGTTTTATATACTGATCGCAAATTTCGAGTTTACTCTGACTTTTGCGCGCACCGGATTTACTTAAAGATACCTTACAATTTAAAATCATTTACAATGATTTTAGGTTAAAATAATAAAGATGATTTTACGAGGTTTTGAGAAAAAATAAGTAAAAACCAATCCGGTCATTATTCTTGCAACATCTTACCTCTAACTCTTTTTCCAAGCCAAGTCGTTCAACAAATGGAGGATAGACATGCAGTTTGCGTAGAAAATTTCGCGTGAGGGACGACTGCAAACAATCAACGACGCGGATTCATGCATGGATTATCTTTACACTTCGATAACAAACTTCCTACTGTAAAACACACAAACTTAAAATGCTTACGTGGTATTCTCTGTTCCTCAAAAGGATCGCTGTGTTTTTTGCTTCCATTTGTCTATCAGGAAGCAAATCCGAAATTAAAAGCTAGCTTCACCATCGACTAAGAACTTTTGGCACGAAACTATACACGAAGTCACGACAGCTAGATGATCAAACATATGCGACGCCATTGGTCCCTTCAGTCCTTTCTGTGAGCAGGGAAATTATGTCTAATTGTGTATTAGGTCTGTTTGTGATTTGATAAGCTGTACTGGCGATCCAACGCCATTTTCTGCCAAGTTTCCCATAAATCGTAACAGATTGCATGAAGAGCTCTTATAAGCAGGTGGCTCAGCCACCAGGCCTTCGTCACGGAGCGCGGAGCATCATGGTTGGCCGCACCCCCCGCGATCTCAACTTGGGACCGCAGGATCACGTGACCTCAAAAACAGTCTTTCCCTTTGCCCAGAGTCTGTTTTGAGTTTAAGGAGCCTTTTCATATTTTCCATCTTAAAGGGAGGACAGTTTTTTTGCGACTGTCATTTTGGTTACATTTATTACCGCCCGGCGTAACTGAACGTTCTATAATCGAAAACCAATTGTTTGGATTTTTTTGATTGGTAAAGCAAAAACAATACGGCCCTCCCCTTAGACTCAAAAAAAAAAAATGTAGAGATAAATTATATAAAAAAAATTCAGTATAAATAGGGGGGGGGGGTGAGAGCGAGTTTTCTAATAAAAATCTGACCACGCCTGAAAGAGCAAAAAGCGATTTTTTTATGCCTTTCCATTATCTCCAAGGGACGTTAATCGTCGGGTTTGGTTACAAAAATGTCTGACATATGGATTGATACCAGAGTGATCTAGCTTATTCTTTATAGTTTTATCAACAAATAGCACGTCTATTACCCTATTGAGAACCGAAAATGGACTTTCGGTAGTTGTGTGGTGTGTGTGTGTGTGGTGTGTGTGTGTGTGGGGGGGGGGGGGGGGGGGTTGTGTTCGCACCCCCTTCACCCCCCTGGGTAAGGACCTTGAAATCATGTGACCACCCCTTTAATGACAGCCAAAAAAATTGTAACCCCCTAAAACCGCGCTTAAAAAAATGTGCCCCCCCCCACCCCCCCCCCCCCCCCCCCCCCCCCCTACATGGATAGATGTACGTCGACGGCAAAGACATCATTCAAACAAGTACATATATGGCGGGGGTACAAGATAATAGGGGGAAGCAAGTCTGTGATTGGACAAGAGATGGAGGCTTCGATCTAGCGAATCATTTGTTGGTAGTGTCACTGTAACTGTAAACATGTGGGATCGAATCCTTAGTCATGCCGAGATTTCCCAATACGCGAGTAGTTGCGCAGGCGCGTATACAGGATTGGCTGAGGAGGGGGGGGGGGGGGGGGCGCAGTCATAGGAATCATATAGAAAATGCATAGTATTTGAAAATTTCTTAATAACTAATGACCCACTTCTTGGCCTTTTGTGTACGTGCCTGTTGCGCCCCGCCTGAGGAAAATTTGGTCAGCTGAAAAAAAGTTCTGGAGAGAGCTGATGAGATAAAGAACTTTTATCTGAAAAACAAAAAAAATCACCGTGTAAGGGTCAGACATCTAATCGTTAGATACCAAATACGTCGTCCTTGTATTAGGCCATTAGATATGGCAACTATTGCCTAGAAATTCTTGCATCTAGCATGCATGCATGTGGCATCTAGGCAAACACGAAAGTAAATAATAAACCTCTCTTTAAGTTTACATGCAAGAACTGCAAAACAGGCAAGAAAATAATACTCCTAAATATGGTATGTAAGGGAGTTTTCCTGTTCTTTTACTACACTGAGGAATTGACAGATCTAAAAAAAACATTGTTTTTTTTACAGGATTTTATAATGTTCATATGATCGAGTCCTTAAATTCTGCTACTGGTGATCAACAGATTGACGTGGGACGGAAAGAACAATAAAAAACGTATTAAATGCAAGAAATGCCATTATAACCAAGGCGGGAGCGAGGACGAAGCAGTTTATTTGCAAAGATCGGTTTATAGTCATTATTTAATCTTATTAGATTTTGTGTTAGCGTGTTACGGCGCAAAATTTAATACCTAACATAAAATCTAATAAGATTAAATAATGACTATAAACCGATCTTTGCAAATAAACTGCTTTTAGTTTGGTTATGACCTGGTATTTGGTAAAACGAATATAATAGGAAGTGCTCTTCAGGAAAAAGCTCCCCGGAAAGATGGAATTTGGGAAGCTTTAAAACCCTAGAAATTCGTAGCTCATTATTACTTTTATTTGAATAGCTAATATAAATTTCTTTTTTGAATTTTTATCTTCCAGCATCTAATGAATAATTTTTGTTCGCCACCTTAAATCAAACAATATTGTCACAATAAATTTACTTGTCACATTAATTTTTCAGTTTTGCGGGTGTATTTTACCACAAAAGTAAAGTGTTCATTTTCCTCGTGTCATTGTTCTACTTGAGAGCTAAGAGGAGAAAACATAGTTGAACACAGAATTTAACAACTTAATTCTTCGGCTAGCAGCAAAATGCAAGCTCTTCTGGTGGTTTGTATTTTCTTTCTTTTAGCGGGTGAGTATGAAACATGTTTCTTTGTTTTACGTGATATTATTTTCATGAAGTATTTGTTAGATTGTTTAAAAACTTGATAGACATAACATATATTTGAATCTAGCTTTTAAAGCGATTTTGATCTGTATACTTATCCCAAAGAATCTTTGATAATTCAGGATAAAGTGTATGGTATGATATTTAAAATAGTATAAAGCCGCTTCTTTTATTGAGATTTAGTTAACCCAATTAATTCGCCTAAAGTAATGGCCTTTGGAATATTATATCTTGGAACACTCTTGTATTGTCAATGCCCGTAAGTAATCAAGACACGCCTAGAAAGCTCTTACTCTCTAGAGGGGGGTGTAAGGTTTTGCGGTGATGCGGTTTTGCCTTAAATCTGGCGCGGCTTTTCGGTTTTTATTCCGTGGTATTACGGTTTCCTTAGACTGCGCGGTTTACGGTTATTGAGACTTATTTTGACAGTATTGCGGAGTTTGGCGTTTTCTGTGCGGTTTCTGTGTGTTTTTCTGTGCGGTTTTGCTTTTTTCGCATCCCCTTACGCCCCCCCACTTTCTAGTTTGGACCTTTTCTTTTATGTCCTTTTTCTTTATTCAAGAAAAAAAGATATTGTTTGGGAAGCAAACGATTTATCAGCATCGACTTTTTATTTCTTGAAATCTACAAAGAATGTCGACTATTCCTTTGTTATTGTTTACAACTGAGAATCCATCGTTTTATTTGCAGGATAACTTTAAAATAACTAACAATTATTAAAGTTCCAATACCTTATTAGTAACGATATTTCATTGAAAGCATCTCAGTTACTTGCTAGCCGATGGAAATGGATGTTTTGTGTTACCAGGTGAGCGTAAAATGGAGGCGAAATTGGCTTTCTTTAAGGTGATTTTGGTCAGTAAAACCTTGAAACGTTAAAAGAACACCAACCTGAAAGTGCTAAACACTTAAAGTTAAAGAATGTCAATCACCCACTCCTTTGTTATTGTTTATCATTAAAAAAACAGGGATTTATTCGCAAGGAACCTTCAAAATAACAGTGTACGAATGAAGTCTGATATGTTATTGAAGGATACAGCTCAATAAACGTTGTCCCATACCGCGAGGTGGTATGGGTAATATATGCTGTAACAGGTTTTCAGTAAATATGCCGCAGTCTTATAGTGAAGACCTTCGCTGGCGAGTTATCTGGATGGTACAGTTTTTTGCATTATCTATCGAACACACTGCAGCATTTCTTTCTATGTGCCGCGTACTATTGTAAAAGGTATCTGCAAAAATAGGGACGACAACGGCAACGCGAAAGACGACGCCGTTTTTCTTCAAAACAACGTGAAAATTCCAAGTTTCATGGTGTAGCGAGGACGGGAACGTGTGCACTGAAAACTAGACTATCCTTGTTCGCTATGCTAGAAATAAGATTCTAGGTTTTATTATAGTTTTTTGGGGGGGAATACATAAACGAGTGAATTTTATCTAAACTAGTTTAAAATTGAGCGCAAATTATGAAAGGTTTTTTGGGTTTTCCCTGCAGTCGGTCGCCGTCGTCGTTGCTATTTCGTTCAGGCACTTTGCCAACAGGTTTTCTTTTAGTGTAACTATGGAGTCTCCGTTTGACACCTCTACGGGATAGGTGCAAAACCTGCTCTTGTTTTCTTGTTTAAGGACGCGCAGATATATATTTAGAAACTTATCAGACTGTACTGCCATTCAGATAGCGTTGAACGAAGTTCGTGTCGGCGGTAAAGGATGGCAGAGCTTGAAACAACATATATTACCCATACTACCTCGCGGTATTGGCGCTCTTTGACAACGTTTATTGAAATAGCTGTATATGATTGAAAATATCTTGGTTGCTTGCTTAAATTAGCCGGTGGAAATGGATGTGTGACTCGCCGGCGAGTGATTGCGGCGTGATTGGCCTTCTTTAATGTCGCAGTAGGCGTTCTCTAAACGCCTACTGCGACATAAAAAGTACAAAATCGTCAAGGATCCTGTTTTGACTTACAAAGTCTGATCCAAATCAAAGGCTAATATACGCGTCGGTATAAAATATAATGCTTTTGTTCTAGACAAAGCCGCCACTCGCTCCTCCCGTAAAAAATACTTCCTGCCACATGATGATGTTGGAACCAGGCGGGCAGATCCACAAATAGTAGCGGGAGCAGCTGAAATAGCGACTGAGCAAACCAATAAAATTATCGACAAGGGTCTTGAAAGAGTTGATGAACAGCAAAAAAGGGCTGAGGACTTCCTGAAACAAAAGGTATAGCTTCCTACGCCTTGGGCTCCCTGTGCACAATCAAAAACAAAAGATAGCCTTCTACGCCTTAGGCTCCCTGTGCACTATCAGAAACAAAAGGTATAGCCTTCTACGCCTTGGGCTCCCTGTGCGCTATCAGAAACAAAAGGTATAGCCTTCTACGCTATTGGGCTCCCTATGCACTTCCTAAAACTAAAGGTAGAACCTCCTACGCTTTTGGGCTCCCTGTGCACTTCCTAAAACAAAAGGTAGAATCTCCTACGCTTTTGGGCTCCCTGTGCACTTCCTAAAACTAAAGGTAGAACCTCCTACGCTTTTGGGCTCCCTGTGCACTTCCTAAAACAAAAGGTTGAACCTCCTACGCTTTTGGGCTCCCTGTGCACTTTCCTAAAACAAAAGGAAGAACCTCCTACGCTTTTGGGCTCCCTGTGCACTTCCTAAATCAAAAGGTAGAACCTCCTACGCTTTTGGGCTCCGTGTGCACTTCCTAGATCAAAAGGTTGAACCTGCTATGGTTTTGGGCTCCTTGTGTACTTCCTAAATCAAAAGGTTGAACCTCCTACGCTTTTGGGCTCCCTGTGCACTTCCTAAATCAAAAGGTAAAACCTCCTACGCTTTTAGGCTCCTTGTGCTACACTTCCTAAAACAAAAGGTAGAACCTGCTATGGTTTTGGACTCCTTGTGTACTTCCTAAAACAAAAGGTATAACCTCCTACGCTTTTGGGCTTCCTGTGCACTTCCAAAAAAAAAAGGCAGAACCTCCTACGCTTTAGGGCCTCCTGTGCACTTCCGAAAACAAAAGGTAGAACCTCCTACGCTTTTGGGCTACTTGTGTACTTCCTAAATTAAAAGGTAGAACCTCCTACGCTTTTGGGCTTCCTGTGCACTTCCTAAAACTAAAGGTAGAACCTCCTACGCTTTTGGGCTCCCTGTGTACTTCCTAAAACAAAAGGTTGAACCTCCAACGCTTTTGGGCTCCCTGTGCACTTCTTAAATCAAAAGGTAGAACCTCCTACGCTTTTGGGCTCCCTGTGCACTTCCTAAATCAAAAGGTAGAACCTCCTAAGCTTTTGGGCTCCCTGTGCACTTCCTAAATCAAAAGGTAAAACCTCCTACGCTTTTGGGCTCCCTGTGCACTTCCTAAAACAAAACGTTGAACCTCCTACGCTTTTGGGCTCCCTATGTACTTCCTAAAACAAAAGGTAGAACCTCCTACGCTTTTGGGCTCCCTGTGCACTTCCTAAAACAAAAGGTTGAACTTCCTACGCTTTTGGGCTCCCTGTGCACTTCTTAAAACAAAAGGAAGAACCTCCTACGCTTTTGGGCTCCCTGTGCACTTCCTAAATCAAAAGGTAGAACCTTTTACGCTATTGGGCTCCCTGTGCACTTCCTAAATCAAAAGGTTGAACCTGCTATGGTTTTGGGCTCCTTGTGTACTTCCTAAATCAAAAGGTTGAACCTCCTACGCTTTTGGGCTCCCTGTGCACTTCCTAAATCAAAAGGTAAAACCTCCTACGCTTTTAGGCTCCTTGTGCTACACTTCCTAAAACAAAAGGTAGAACCTCCTACGCTTTAGGGCCTCCTGTGCACTTCCGAAAACAAAAGGTAGAACCTCCTACGCTTTTGGGCTACTTGTGCACTTCCTAAAATAAAAGGTAGAACCTCCTACGCTTTTGGGCTTCCTGTGCACTTCCTAAAACAAAAGTTAGAACCTCCTACGCTTTTGGGCTTCCTGTGCACTTTCTGTAGCAAAAGGTAGAACCTCCTACGCTTTTGGGCTTCCTGTGCACCTCCTAAAACAAAAGTTAGAACCTCCTACGCTTTTGGGCTCCTTGTGTACTTCCTAAAACAAAAGGTATAACCTCCTACGCTTTTGGGCTTCCTGTTCACTTCCTAAAAAAAAGGTAGAACCTCCTACGCTTTAGGGCCTCCTGTGCACTTCCGAAAACAAAAGGTAGAACCTCCTACGCTTTTGGGCTACTTGTGCACTTCCTAAAATAAAAGGTAGAACCTCCTACGCTTTTGGGCTTCCTGTGCACTTCCTAAAACAAAAGTTAGAACCTCCTACGCTTTTGGGCTTCCTGTGCACTTTCTGTAGCAAAAGGTAGAACCTCCTACGCTTTTGGGCTTCCTGTGCACCTCCTAAAACAAAAGTTAGAACCTCCTACGCTTTTGGGCTTCCTGTGCACCTCCTAAAACAAAAGTTAGAACCTCCTACGCTTTTGGGCTTCCTGTGCACCTCCTAAAACAAAAGTTAGAACCTCCTACGCTTTTGGGCTTCCTGTGCACTTCCTGTAGCAAAAGTTAGAACCTCCTACGCTTTTGGGCTCTCTGTGCACTTTCTGTAGCAAAAGGTAGGCTCCCTGCTCCTACTAGCCACCTTAACCCCTAACCCACAGGAAGCTCAAGATATATAAGCTTCAAGTTCCCTGTTACGTCACACCTCAGATAATCTTCCCCAGGAAACAAGCAGACCGCGTAAATTGGGTTAAGAAAACTATAAAAGATAGCAAAAGCGTTGTCATTTCTTAAAGCGGTGGGAGTATAACAAAATTTTGCATGATATTGAAAGTCAATCAATCAATAAAGTAAAGTACATTAGATGGTATTATATTACATGAAGTTGATTTTTAGTTATATGCATTGGGTAGCTGAGTTATTGGTTTTCATCCGGCATCGCATATATAGTGTAAGTTATAGAATAATAAATTATTAATTCGCCTCCTTTGTAACTCCTCTTTCTGTCAGCCAAATCTTATTAAATGTCTTAACGTGAATGGATAATGTAATTTCTTGATGCGCGAAGATTCCAATGAGTCAAAATACCACAATTCACAATTCCTGAACTTTCTAGTGTTTCCTTGTTCTAATTCGTGCTGATATAAACCACAGATTTCCTTGGACATCAGACCCGACGTTGGATGGAAAAACGATGACATGTTTGCACCACCCGGATTGCATTATGGGATTGGTCTGTCGAGTGACGATGATGGAAATAAAGCGGAGGGCAAAGCGTCAGAAAAGATAGACCCGCCCCCATACTCATACGCCAACGGCTTTGTTGGACCCGCTCTCATGAATGGGTGCTTTGGTAGCGGTTATCAACCCGGGGATCCGTGTTACACCGCCAAAGAAACTACGAATCAATGTCGGGTAAGCTTTTCACTCCTTCAGTTCTGTTATCGTGTCAGGAACCCGCCATCACTAGGATGATGCAACTATGATACTATAAATAATATAATGAGCTTTTCCAAAGGCAATGCCCTTTTTCAGGAAAGAAGGTGAGCCAATCAGAGTAAGACGCATTGCTAAAGCCTGACCAACCAAAATGGCGGCAAATCTCCCTTTCGTGAACGCTCACTACTTCTATTTTAACACTTTAACTGCAGTAGCTACAGCAGTGGGAAGGTTTTTTCAGAAGCGGCAAAAGGCGAACTTTTCGTTCCTCTATAGCAGCATTTCTTAGTCTTGAAACCCTTTATAAAAACCCCATAGAATAGCGGAGCCACGCTTGCCTTCTCCGCAGGCAACTCTACTTTGTAATGGCCTTTATTCAGATTCGGGATACCTGTGTTTGTGATTTTAGTACGGCGGGAGACTAGTACCGCCCCTCCCCCCTGCGTTATTTTTTCCTCTATTTGCCACAGGAACCCCGTTCACAGGAAAACGTTTTTTTCTTTCGGATGAGAGGAGATGCATGCTAGAACCACGATAACTGCCCAACTACTTGAAGTAAAGCTTTATTTAATTAAAAAGTTTAATTAACGTCAGACTCTCTTCAGTCTGAAACAAAAAAAGCAGGTGTGTGTGTGTGTTTTTTTTTTTTAAGAAAGAAGACCCTGTGCGCAGGGTTGACTGGGATACCTGAGGGATTGAATTTGGTTCTGCGATATTTTTGGGCACCTGTGTTGTGACATGTATGACAAAAACTTTTCTGGCATATAAAAACACTCTCCAGAGTTAGGGGGGTGTTTGAAAATTGCTATATCTTAAGAATGGCTTTGACCGCCCTCCATGTGGCATCATGAAGAGGTAAATATTCTGGTGAACCATCCTCAGGGACCCAGGGCGTCGCGGAGATCGGGCACACAAGGACATTTTTAGCCTGCGTGGCATGGAAGGCGATAATGCTTGTCTTAGGTCTTGTGATCCAAAATGTCATTTCTAGTGTCTGGGTACTCATATTGGGCACTCGGAATCTTCCAAGTCTTCTGCATTGAGATGTTTAAACGCCTTGGACGAAAAAAAAAAACGGTGGGCTACCACAGGTTTCCCAGTAACAAACCTTCTATTCCAGCGCAGGGAACTGAAAATTACGGGGGAAGGGGGGGGGGGGGGGGGGGGGGTGAATTTAGGAAGTCCGAGCACAAGCCCAAGTGGCACGTGACACAAAAGCCAGTTTGCAGGGGCTTTTGGGCGTTAAATAAGGTTACACTTAACCATGTTAACCAAGGCCTGCCCCCGTAATAAGGGGAGTCCTGGTGTGAGCAAGGGGCAAGGGAAGGCCAATCAAATTGCACGATTAACCATTTTAAAAGATACGAATGCTTTGTAACAGAACATGATTGATGGAGCTGCGTTTATTGGTGTTGGGTTTGACGGCAAAGGAGAGTTCAGCCCTGAGTCCAGGAAGATGAGCATCATACAGAGGAGTTGTGGAGGACATTCCTAGTAAGTCACACCAGGCGCCCGTTTCTCGAAACACCCGAGAATTCTCGGGCCCGAAAACTTTATTTTGCATTTTTGCCCAAAATTTCGCATGTTTTCCTTTTTGAGAACCGATTTCATGATTTAGAACAGTTTGAACTTCCTCTTGGTTCATATTCTAAATGATTACGCTCAAAAGAGCTATTTTCGAAGTTTTGATTAAGCCAAAAAGTTACCCGAAAAGTCTCGGGTGACTGAGGGGTCCCGAGAACTTTCTTAATATTTAAGACATGTGTTTTTCGGGCCCGAGAAGTTCGGGAAAGATCAAAATCTATAAATCTATAAAGAGAATCATCCTTTACATGAATCTTTGTGGTAAAATACAATGTTTGACAATATTTCAACACGTTTAGATACCATAAATTTTAAAGGAATTAGCAACTGTAGCAAGCTTTTCAAATTTAAGAAATAAATCGTTTTCGTGCCTGAGAATTCTCGGGTGTTTCAACAAACAAGCCCCAGGAGGGGATCTAGATTTTGGCTAAGGTGATGGTGGGGTGGGCGGGGGGCGTGAGGGGGTGGGGAGTTCAGCCCTGAGTCAAGAAAGATGAGCATGATAGGAGCTATGTGCAGGACAATCCTAGTAAGTCCATTCTCCCCACCACCACCACGAAAGGAAATAGATATTAGTGTCAACTTTGTGTATAGTACAGAACTTCCTGTGTCCAAATTTGAAACAGTTTTAAAACTTTCTGAACTAAATTTTTTTTATAAGAACGTCTAATTTTCACTTGAGGCTAGACCGTTCTTATTTTTTGGCATTTTAAGGCTGAATATGTTCTTAACGTTGTTATTAAATTTAAGTGTATAAAAAAATATAATACCCAATGAACTATAAGGACCAGAATTACACAAATGATCAATAGCAATAATAAGTTTGTTACTATGACCACAATTTGATTCTGCATTTTAGAACGCCTAGGCATGTTCATAGCATGTTCTTAAAATTTGTTGAAATTTCAGGGTGGACGTTCTTATAGAAAAGGTTTATAAAAAAAGTGTATACACAAATCTGATGGACGAGTTTATAGAAGGTTTTTATAAACTACATCCAAGATTTAACAGGCGCGTACAGGAGTGTACACGAACCCCCCCCCCCCCCCCCCCCCCCCCCTATTCGCGGCCAAAAAGTGGGTCATTTCTTATTAAGGAATCTTCAAATACCATTCTTTTACCATATGATACCTGGGCACCCCCCCTCAGCCAATCCTGTTTATTTGGCTTTTTTTAAAATATGTATGCAAACTTCCAAAATATAGTAAGTACGATATTATGAGAAAATTTTAGAAGCTGGGCAACTTTTAAGACTTTATAAAAAATCATTATTTAAAATTTTCCACAAGCTTGTTCTGGGTCAATTTTGTTTAATTTTTATTGCGTCGAACGAAGCCCATTATGACTGGTCGAAAACGGGAAAGGTGGAGAGGCCCTCTCTTCCATGAGAGTAGTAAAGGGATCCTTTTACTGGAATAGAGCAGCTCATACCACGTCCACGGATGAAATGGGGAATAAGAGAGGTGTACCAGGGCAAGGGGTGTGGCAATGGGGCCATCTACTCCCCCCCCCCCCCATAATATCTTCAAAAAGAAAAGGAAATGACCAGTTGGGGTGTGGCTGTGCCCCTTAGTATTATCTTAATGTTTCTGTATTGTGCCCCCCGATCTTACGTGGCCTTTTACGGCTCTGTGTGCAGCGCTGTTATATATACTATTACCAGAGCAGTAGCAAGCCCCCCCCCCCCATATTTGGGGACCAAATGATTACAGCATTAGGAAAGCATGACAAAATAACCTCTTTTCCTTCTTATCTCCTTTAATTTCTTGTCCAGCTACGACGATGACCAGGTTCCCGACACGATGAACGTCCACGGCATCTACGACACGTCCGCCCACATGTACACGTTCTCGTCACGATCCGAGTATCAGAGTTTCCTGCAGAAGGAAGCTGGAGTCTCGGGGTCTTTCTTATTTTTCTATGGTGGAGTCAAGAAAGCTTGGGGAACCTCTGAGAGCTCCAACACACAGCAGTATCTGTCTATCTTCGACATCGATGTTACAAGGTAAAAAAAAAATATCACCATCACCATCATCATCGTCGTCATCATCATCATCATCATCATCATCATCATCATTATCATCATCATCATCATCATCATCATCATCATCATCATCACCATCACGTCACGGTTTCAAACCGAGCACGCAAGCATACGTAAGAAATTCGGACGTTGCGACACGCCCGTAGCCAGGGTTGGGGTGGTTCCTTTTTTTTTCCATTTCAGAGGAACAAATTTCCGGTATACCCCTCTCCTCGCCTTTTTACATTAGGTAAATCAATCTTGTATAGAAAATGTTATTAAAATGGTGCTTTTTAACATATATCGATAATAATAAAAAAAATTATTATAAAAAGATTTTTATAGTCATTTTAATAATATATTGATGTGCACGGTATATCTCCAGCTTAACGTTATATATTTTTGTTTGTTCTGAGCGAATCTTCAAGCTGGGTGGGGAGGGAGGGTTTCGTCCGAACCCCCGAGCCCCCCCTAGCTACGGGCCTGTGCGAGTAAGCTGCTGCAATACTGCTTGTGTTCAATCTTTACCATTTTAATATCTGAAGTCTTTCAAGGGAGTATGCATTGGAATTCGGAAAAACGCGGCGGATTCAAGTTTCATACTCTAGAGTGACGTGACGACAATCGGGTTTAAAAATTTACAAAAAATCCTTGAATACTTTAAGTATGTCAGTCCGTATTCAGACGAACCCGGGCCCGAACACTCGGCTTTTCGCACAGTGACCATCATCACCATCATCAGAACCATCATCAGAACATGACCGTGGCAGGGCATGAAATTTTTGGTCGCACAATTCAAACACATAAAGATGTTCCTGGGCACTAAAGTGACGCCACTACTCGTCATATCCTTATATCTTTAAGAAATACTGTCCCCTTCCTTCCCTCCCCCTGCTTCGGCCCTGCACTGATTTTATTATTAATTATACAATGCCAATCCAGCAGCAACAACGCCATCCCTCATTGTTAATTACCATTATCATTTCATTATGTTGACATGTTCCAACACATTTGGAACTTTGTTGTCGTTATCTCAGCATCAGCATCATCATCAGCGTTATTGCCATAGATATGGCTAGTTTTGATTTTCAAATTCTATAGTCTTCAAAATAATGTATTGCTTTTTTTCCAGATATGAGATTTTCAAGGACGAAGTAAAGCCATCAGACCTCAGCCAGTCCTTTCTCAAAGAGTTTTTAGACTTACCTGAATCATATTCGAATTCCAATGAAGCCAGGGCTTTTCGTAAGTAACTGTTACTATTAAAAAAGGCAAAACGATTGTTTGCAATAGTTGTTATCTTTTTTACTAGGCCTCTTGATACTTAGTTGTTATAAGAGCCTGCTTACTGCGATTTTTAATATGTTGCGAACTCTCGTGGAAAAACCTGGAGGTTGCTTACTGCTGTTTTCATTTTCATCGAACTTTTCATTTTCATCAATTTCCAAGTGGCGAACCGTTACTTTTCTGGCTTCTGTCATCCGAACTAACGGTATCGCATTTGTGATACTTTTTAATTGGTCAGTGCTTGCGGAGAAGTGACATGATTGGAAACCATTTCAGTGCTGGCCAATAAAAACTCTTTAAGGATTTTGAATGACGGAAGACAGTAGGCAATTGAGCTGTTGGAAATCGCCAACCTCGTCCCCAGCGCCTTATGGGTAGTTTTCAATATTGCGTATTACCCAGAAGACCCTGGGAACGAGGTTGGGAAATCACCGGCGGGATTTCGCAAAATATTGGAAAATAATACAGTAATAATACTTTTTCCCAAATCATCATAGTTTAAAAATGAAACATTAAATTACGGTTGGAGATGACCTTTGTATTTTCAAACTTCTCAAATTTAGTTAAGAAGTGTTTAAACTATAATTCTCTTTTCTTTGACCCTCTTCTTGTAACGCATTGCAGAGGACTTCATCCTTCGCTGGGGGACCCACTATGTCAAGTCTGCAAAGTTCGGTGGGCAGCTCGAGTTCAGGAAAACCCTCCAAGGCACCTCAATAGCATCAAAAGAGGAAGCGTCCGTTGTCATGGAAGCGGAGTACAAAGGCTTGTTTACAAGCGGTGGTGTTAAGTACTCATCTAAAGAAGGGAAAACCGAAAAATCAGAGAATAAATACTCCGCATCTTCGATTGTTGTTCAAGGAGGAAGTCACGAGATTGCTGCTGTCATTGCCGATGAAGGCACTCCTCTGTTCAAGAACGAGCTAAAGGTGTGTTACTATCTTCAATATTTTATCACTTCCACCATAAGCACCTACTATAAAGATTATCATCACTAATCATTATAATCATCATCATCATTATCAGCTTGATCGTCGCCATCATTGCAACCACCTTAATGGGCGATTTTGAGTTGAGAGCTCATGCTAAAATAAGCACAGAAAAAATAAGGCCTTTCTGACATATAACTTTTTTGGTTTCTTAGTAAGCGCTGGAAAAGTTTTGTTGTTGTTGTTGTTGCGCGCAAGTTTGGAAAAAAAATAGCGTAATTTCTTAGTGCATTCGCACTCATGTTATGATGATCTGATGCGCCATCGCCATCGCCATCGCCATCGCCATCGCCGTCCACGTCACCGTCACCACCAACACCACCGTCACTGTCACTGTCACCATCACCATCACCATCACCATCACCATCAGTCACCGTCACAATCACCAACACCAACACCATCACCTTTACCATCACCGTCACCGTCACCGAAACCGTCACCGACACCGTCACCGTCACCATCACCATCACCATCACCATCACCATCACCATCACCATCACCATCACCATCACCATCACCATCACCATCACCATCACCATCACCATCACCATCACCATCACCATCACCATCACCATCACCATCACCATCACCATCACCATCACCATCACCAACACCATCACCATCACCATCAACACCACCACCATCACCATCACCATCACCATCACCATCACCATCACCATCACCAACACCATCACCATCACCATCACCATCACCATCACCATCACCATCACCATCACCATCACCATCACCATCACAATCACCATCACCATCATCACCACTGCCATCACCACTGCCATGACCATCACCATTGCCATCACCATCACCATTGCCATCACCATCACCATCACCATCACCATCACCATCACCATCACCACCACCATCACCATCACCATCACCACCACCATCATAATCACCGCCACCATCACCATCACCATCACCATCACCATTGCCATCACCATCACCATTGCCATCATCACCATCACCATCACCACCATTGCTATCACCATCACCATCACCATCACCAACACCATCACCATCAACACCACCACCATCACCATCACCATCACCATCACCATCACCATCACCATCACCATCACCATCACCATCACCACCACCATCACCATCACCATCACCATCACCATCACCATCACCATCACCATCACCATCACCATCACCATCACCATCACCATCACCATCACCATCACCATCACCATCACCATCACCATCACCATCACCAACACCATCACCATCAACACCACCACCATCACCATCACCATCACCATCACCATCACCATCACCATCACCATCACCATCACCATCACCATCACCATCACCATCACCATCACCATCACCATCACCATTGCTATCACCATCACCATCACCAACACCATCACCATCACCATCACCATCACCATCACCATCACCATCACCATCACCATCACCATCACCACTACCATCACCATCACCATCACCACCACCATTGCCATCACCATCACCATTGCCATCACCATCACCATCACCAACACCATCACCATCACCATCACCATCACCATCACCATCACCATCACCATCACCATCACCATCACCAACACCATCACCATCACCATCACCAACACCATCAACACCACCAACACCATCACCATCAACACCACCACCATCACCATCACCAACACCATCACCATCACCATCACCATCACCATCACCATCACCATCACCATCACCATCACCAACACCATCACCATCAACACCACCACCATCACCATCACCATCACCATCACCATCACCATCACCATCACCATCACCATCACCATCACCATCACCATCACCATCACCATCACCATCACCATCACCATCACCATCACCATCACCATCACCATCACCATCACCAACACCAACACCATCACCATCAACACCACCACCATCACCATCACCAACACCATCACCATCACCATCACCATCACCATCACCATCACCATCACCATCACCATCACCATCACCATCACCAACACCATCACCATCAACACCACCACCATCACCATCACCATCACCATCACCATCACCATCACCATCACCATCACCATCACCATCACCATCACCATCACCATCAACAACACCATCACCATCACCATCACCATCACCACCACCAACACCATCACCATCACCAACACCATCACCATCACCAACACCATCACCATCAACACCACCACCATCACCATCACCAACACCATCACCATCACCATCACCAACACCATCACCATCACCATCACCATCACCATCACCATCACCATCACCATCACCAACACCATCACCATCACCATCACCATCACCATCACCACCACCACCACCATCACCATCACCATCACCATCACCATCACCATCACCACCACCACCACCATCACCACCACCATCACCACCACCATCACCATTGCCATCACCATCACCACCACCATTGCTATCACCATCACCATCACCATCACCAACACCATCACCATCACCATCACCACCATCACCATCACCATCACCATCACCACCACCATCACCATCACCAACACCATCACCATCACCATCACCATCACCAACACCATCACCATCACCAACACCATCACCATCAACACCACCACCATCACCATCACCAACACCATCACCATCACCATCACCATCACCATCACCATCACCATCACCATCACCATCACCATCACCATCACCAACACCATCACCATCACCATCACCATCACCATCACCATCACCACCACCAACACCATCACCACCATCACCATCACCATCACCAACACCATCACCATCACCATCACCACCATCACCATCACCATCACCACCACCATTGCTATCACCATCACCATCACCATCACCAACACCATCACCATCAACACCACCACCATCACCATCACCAACACCATCACCATCACCATCACCATCACCATCACCATCACCAACACCATCACCATCACCATCACCATCACCATCACCACCACCAACACCATCACCATCACCATCACCATCACCATCACCATCACCATCACCATCACCATCACCATTGCCATCACCATCACCATCATCATCATCATCACCATCACCATCACCACCACCTTCCATCGCCATCACCATCACCATCACCATCATCACCATCACCACCACCATCACCATCACCATCACCATCACCATCACCATCACCATCACCATCACCATCACCATCACCATCACCATCACCATCACCATCACCAACACCATCACCATCACCATCACCACCACCTTCCATCGCCATCACCATCACCATCACCATCATCACCATCACCACCACCATCACCATCACCATCACCATCACCATCACCATCACCATCACCATCACCATCACCATCACCATCACCATCACCATCACCATCACCATCACCATCACCATCACCACCACCAACACCATCACCATCACCATCACCATCACCATCACCATCACCATCACCATCACCATCACCATCACCATCACCATCACCATCACCATCACCATCACCATCACCATTGCCATCACCATCACCATCACCATCACCACCACCATCACCACCACCATCATCATCATCATCACCATCACCATCACCATCGCTATCATCACCATCGCCATCGCCATCGCCATCAACATCACCATCACCATCACCATCACCATCACCATCACCATCACCATCACCATCACCATCACCATCACCATCACCATCACCATCACCATCACCATCACCAACACCATCACCATCAACACCACCACCATCACCATCACCAACACCATCACCATCACCATCACCATTGCCATCACCATCACCATCACCATCACCACCACCATCACCATCACCATCACCATCACCATCACCATCACCATCACCATCACCATCACCATCACCATCACCATCACCATCACCATCACCATCACCATCACCACCACCATCACCATCACCACCACCATCATAATCACCGCCACCATCACCATCACCATCACCATCACCATCACCATCACCATCACCACCATCACCATCACCATCACCACCACCATTGCTATCACCATCACCATCACCATCACCAACACCATCACCATCAACACCACCACCATCACCATCACCAACACCATCACCATCACCATCACCATCACCATCACCATCACCATCACCATCACCATCACCAACACCATCACCATCACCATCACCATCACCATCACCACCACCAACACCATCACCATCACCATCACCATCACCATCACCATTGCCATCACCATCACCATCACCATCATCATCATCATCACCATCACCATCACCACCACCTTCCATCGCCATCACCATCACCATCACCATCACCATCACCATCACCATCACCATCACCAGCACCATCACCATCACCATCACCATCACCATCACCATCACCAACACCATCACCATCACCATCACCACCACCTTCCATCGCCATCACCATCACCATCACCATCATCACCATCACCACCACCATCACCATCACCATCACCATCACCATCACCATCACCATCACCATCACCATCACCATCACCATCACCATCACCATCACCATCACCATCACCATCACCATCACCATCACCATCACCATCACCATCACCATCACCATCACCATCACCATCACCATCACCATCACCATCACCATCACCATCACCATCACCATCACCATCACCATCACCAACACCATCACCATCACCATCACCATCACCATCACCATCACCACCACCACCTTCCATCGCCATCACCATCACCATCACCAACACCATCACCATCACCATCACCACCACCTTCCATCGCCATCACCATCACCATCACCATCACCATCACCATCACCATCACCATCACCATCACCATCACCATCACCATCACCATCACCATCACCATCACCATCACCATCACCATCACCAACACCATCACCATCACCATCACCATCACCATCACCATCACCATCACCATCACCACCACCGTCACCATCACCATCACCATTGCTATCACCATCACCATCACCAACACCATCACCATCACCATCACCATCACCATCACCATCACCATTGCCATCACCATCACCATCACCATCACCATCACCATCACCATCACCATCACCATCACCATCACCATCACCATCACCATCACCATCACCATTGCCATCACCATCACCATCACCATCACCACCACCATCACCACCACCATCATCATCATCATCACCATCACCATCACCATCGCTATCATCACCATCGCCATCGCCATCGCCATCAACATCACCATCACCATCACCATCACCATCACCATCACCATCACCATCACCATCACCATCACCAACACCATCACCATCACCATCACCATCACCATCACCAACACCATCACCATCAACACCACCACCATCACCATCATCAACACCATCACCATCACCATCACCATTGCCATCACCATCACCATCACCATCACCACCACCATCACCATCACCATCACCATCACCATCACCATCACCATCACCATCACCATCACCATCACCATCACCATCACCATCACCATCACCATCACCACCACCATCACCATCACCACCACCATCATAATCACCGCCACCATCACCATCACCATCACCATCACCATCACCATCACCATCACCATCACCATCACCATCACCATCACCATCACCATCACCATCACTATCACCATCACCATCACCATCACCATCACCATCACCATCACCATCACCATCACATCACCGTCACCATCACCGTCACCACCACCACCACCATCACCATCACCACCACCTTCCATCGCCATACCCTTTCGATACCATCATGGTTTACCTAATGTCATTTGCTTGATGTCTGATCTGCAGGAATGGTTAGCCAGCATCCCCAAATATCCCAAAGCATACAAGTTCCATTTGGGGAGCATCACAGAACTCGTCAATTTTCGCGCGGGCGAATTGTTCCCTGAGAAGTACTCAGGCAAAGGGTGCGACAGGGCTGCTCTAAGTATGGAGCTAGATAAAAAATGCAAATTTAAAAGTCGCAAAGCGTTGGAAATAAAGATCAGAAAAACAAGAAAGAGCCTAGAGCGAGCGGTAGAAATCTACTTGAGTGAGGTATGCTTCAAATTAAGACGAAGTCCGCAACAAAATATCTCTCCCTTATGAATTTTGAGGGTCTTTAAACATAAATATTTATTTGGACTATCAAAAACTTCTTTGTTATTACTGGGGTTAGTACATATGACTTTCTAGTAAGTAGTTTTTAAAGATAGCGGACATTTATTAGCAATTAAGCTTCTATTTTATTTTTATGTTAAATTCCAGAATCCTAATTTATCGAACGAAATCGTTATCGGCCCCGGTTCCCCGTCGTGTGAACTCGGCCTTGGCGGACCTACTGAAGTAAAAACGCATCCGACATGGGTTCAACTTAAGGAGACAACAAACATCGCGGAGGTGGAGTTTGACATGCGCAAGCCCCTTTACGGGAAACATGCAACTATAGCAAAGGACATGAAAAGGCGGATTAAATTCAGGTGGAGTATGAATGCGGTACCAGGAAGGAGCGAACTATATTTTAATTCGATAATAGAAGGGAGGGGGGTCAAGGTTAGCTTGGGGTTTCAAGCTTGCAGGTAACAAATTATGTAATCAATCTAATCGAATTTGATGTAATTCAGTGAATAAGGACATGACGGAAAAACCTGGAAAACGCGCAATTCCAGATAGAGAGAAGACACAATTACATACAATGGCTATAGGTTCCTTATATTACGGACTGATTTTCAAAACACAAATAACGTGAGACCGAAGTGCACATAACCAGATTTGGTTTTTTAATATAATTTTTCCTTGATCATCATTGCCCTGTGTATCAGCTCAGGGACGAAAAGCTCAAATTTCAATGACACTTTACAAAAATTCGCATCGATTTAAAAAAAGTCGCACTTGATATTTTGTTTTGCTATAAGTTACTAAGTACTCAGAGAAATTCTCCTCCTTTATTCGATGTGAAATGGGCTTATTTGACGCGTCACGTCATGTTTTTCCGTCATGTCGTGAATAAGCTGATTGCATATGCGATCGAAAGGCGTTTGGGTTATGAACCGAATAAAATGACTTGAGACATTCGGGTAAAAAAAGAACTAGTTATATTCCAAAAACACTTACTTTCGTAAGGCTTGACCAGTCAATAATCTGTAAGAAACATTTTTCATATCCTTTAGGAATAACAAATGGTTCACGAGTGACGAGACCGGAAAATTCGTTCTGTACAACGCTTATCCTGAGAAGACTTCAGACAATAAGAAGATCATTACGATACTTGGTGTAGAATTGGTTTACAACGAGGGAACAGGTTTCCTCACGCTAAACGACGCCTACTTTGAAGGGGAAAATAAACCATACAACATAAAACTGAAGGACATACCAGTTGCTTTAGTTACATGGCCGAGAAGCGGTAAGCAAGAACGGCCCTCGGGTAAACGTGAAATGGTAGAAAGGGACGAACTGAGACAGATCCTATGGCCTTGTAATGTGGAATGGCTTAACGAGAACATGGTCAAGCGGTCACGGGAAGGCGAGTGTATACATTTCGCAGCGGCCAGTGCAGGACCGATCTACGTCGTGTTCTCATTGAACCCGAGCAACAAGGACACGTGGTACCACCTAAGAATTGGCCAGGAAAATGTTGCTATCTTTAAGGTAGGAAAAACTTTACCCTCAAAAACATGAGTAACTATTAAAATTTGACTAAAAGATGTTATTATATCCAATGTATCTAAGGTAAAGACCTAAAAACCTTAAAGATTTTGTCTGGAAGATGAATTTAAGGTATTCAAGGCATTATATATTTATTTTAAATATTGGTAGTGTACTATAAACTACAGCCGAAAAAATTGTGACATATCAGCTATTGCTTTCCTTATGTCTTCTCTGAAAGAATAGCTCCAAATCATGGCCTTGTAAACATGTAAACATCGTGACATAAATGTAATGTTAGCACAATAAGTGCGTAGTTAGGATTAGGGACATACTTTTCATATATTCAAAAAGTTTAAGAAATTGCGACTCATCAATATACAGAAATACCTCTTTTGGTAAAAATAGGATGGATGGCGCGCCGCATGCGTTAAAGCGTCAGCCCTTGCTACGCGTGCAGAACTCAATTTGAATTTTGTTGTGTGCAGTTGAAAGTAATTTGGTAATTGGATATTCTTAATACAGAAAGGCCTCCATAAAGTTGGGACTACCCACAAAAGTGCCCTTGGACTTGGTGACCCGTTCCTGTTCCAGCCGTACTTCGTGTGTATAAAGGAGGGCGAGGGGAGTACTGTTATTGAGTACGGGAAATCTCATGGACGTGACCACAAAGGAGACGTGTATTTATCCCTTGTGGACACAGAGAATCCAATTGATGCTTCGTACTATGCGTTTGGAAACGGCGAAAAGTCTCTGCAAGTAAGGAAATAGACCGTTTTCACCATGTTCCGCGCGTCCAAAATGCCACAGACTGGCGGGCCATCCGAAATGATGCGGACAAAGGGGAATTTGACTCTAGCGCCAAAACTCTGTAAAAGAAGCAGTCTGGCAGATTTTTCTAGAGCTTCGTCTGTAAACTCCGCCATTTTGGATCAGCTGTGGCCCGCCACTCTGTGGAATTTTTGAATGCGCGCGCAACATCGTGAAAATGGTCTATATAAAAAACAGGGGCGGATCTAGGGTTTCCATAAAGGCGGGGGGCGAATCAAGGGTTGCAGGCAAGGGGAGGGTTCATTGTTTTTCTAAGGATTTCCTTATATTTCATATCAGTCAATCTTGTTTGAAAAACTGTCGTTTTTTCTAGCAGGCGCGTACACGGGGGGAGGGGGGTCGCCGGGTGCGCGCGGACACCTTTTGGCGGCATAAAGTGGGTCATTTCCTATCAAGAAATCATCAAATGCTATTCGTTTTTCACATGATACCTATGACTGCGCACCCCCCCCCCCCCCCTCCCTGACAATCCTGTGTACTCAACTGTCTAGGGATGCAAACCTGCATGAAGATTGCCCCCGTCCTTCCCTTTAGATAAGGGTGAAGCATAAATTACTAGCACTTCGGGGTAGAACGAGCTAACTAAGAGAAAATGGTACCCTTTATTGGTAAATAAACTCACCCCCCCCCCCACCCCCTCCTCCTTTCCTCCTTTCCTCCCGCACAAAATCCTGGCTACAGGCCTGTTTGTCCCTCCCCTTTAGACAAGTGTGAAGCATATGTTTGGTATTTGTAGGTCAGTAATGTCCACGTGGTTAAAGGGAGAGCCTCAATCCAGACGAAATGTAGAGGCGTTACTTTAAGTCCCGAAGAAAACAGCCCATACTGTGTTAACAAGCCATGCCACAGACTCTGCGATCCTTTAATGGGTAAGAGTTAAGAGATTAACAGGGACTCTCGACCACGCAGAAAGAAGGGGGGACTTATCAAGAAACATGACGGAGAGTCCGACAGAACCCAAAATTACACAACAACAGAACCAGAAATAACAAGAATGGAGACTGTTAACCCTATTCAGACTGACATGACGTAAAAACATGACTTAACGCTTCAAATAAGCTCATTTCAGATCTAATGAGTCGGAAAATTTCTCTAAGTACTTTTTGAGTAATAGCAAACAAAATATCAAATGCGACTTTTTTAAAATTGGTGCGACTTTTTGTAAAGTGTCATTGAAATTTGAGCTTTTCGTCCCTGAGCTCATACATAGCGCAAGGATGATCAAGGAAAAAAATATCTTAAAAAGCAAAAATCTGGGTATGTGCATTTCGGCCTCACGTTATTTGTGTTTCAAAAATCAGCCAGGGATACAAGGAACCGATGGCCATTGTAAGAAATTGTGTCTTCTTTCTTTATCTCAAATTGCGGTTTTTCCGTCATGTCATTCAGACTGGGATTTTTGGGGCTTCCTCTGACCAGGGGGCGGGGGGCTCTCTTGTTCCCCACCCTCCCCCCCCAACCGTAACTTTGGAACCATTGGAGCTATTATGAACAAATTTTTAAAGAATCATTATCTGGCAAAGAATGGTGTTATTGTGTTGCCATAGCAACACAATATGACGTCATTATGACGTCATTTAAGGGCATCTTAAATGCCTATCGTTCGAAACTGCATAGAACATCCAAAATCCAAATACGCTATCATAATCAGTTCGTATTCAAAAACGACTGATATTCTTAAAAAAAATGTCTTTGTGACGTCACGATGACGTCCCTTAAGTGAGCAGAAACGGGCAATATTTTTGTTTTTTTAGATATGTATTTCTGTATGTCTTTTTCAGATAACCTTATTATCCTTGCAGTAGACATATATTATTAGTGACACTGTTTCTATGACAACAATATATGACACCTGTGACGTCATTGATTGGCATGGTACCTTTAATATAGCATAAATTTGCGAATGGACTCTCAATTAAAGTAATAGTTTAAATCTCTTTCCCCCCCAAAAAAATTCTACTTTTTATTTAAAATAAAGTAACAAAAAAAGGATTTTGCCAAATTTAGATGTTAGTTAAAAAAAATTAGCCTATTATGTGACATCAGCATCCGCCATCTTGGATCCGCAATCTTGGATCCGCCATCTTGAAATTAATGAAAGTTATATATTTTAATCAATAAAAACTCGATGGCAAGATCTGAAGCTTTTTGACAATATTTAATCTTCGTTTCAAGTTGTATTAATGATTTCAGGTGGATATGAATGTTTTTTTTTCTATTTCCACAAGCACTAATTCGAGAAGGTTATAATTTGACAAAAAATATCGTCAGCCCTCCCCCCTAAAATAAAGATGTTTCATCAAAACTTGGTATAAAATATTTATATGACATGGACTTACGTTGAACAAATCGAAACTTGGTTGCTATGGTTATCAGGTTACACATATCAAAATGTTGTTTACACCAAACTGCTCCCAGATAAATTTTAGGAAATGCTCTAGCCCTACTAGTTCAAAGATTATTACAGCTCAAAGGTGCTGGAGGCCTCAAAAGCCCCCCCCCCCCCCCCCCCCCCCGGTCTGAATAGGGTTAAGTTTCTAACACACCCAGAATTCCTCTTCCTCCCTCCTCCCCTTAAAAACACAAAAATTAAATGGAAGGGAGGGGGGTACTTAGCTATAGACATAACGGAGAGTCCGACTGAGCCCGAAATTACACATCCCAGAAATACAAAGGATATAAACTAACAACACCCAGAATCCCCTCACCCTAAAAAAATAAAAATAAAAACAAATAAAATCAAAATTCGAGCGCAAGCAATAAAGAAAAACATTCCAGATAAAATACTTTGAGCAGGAAATTCTACTTTCCCTGTCACACAGATGAAATAGTTGGTCCCTGACTCGCCCTCGCACACCTGACAACCAAATATAGTATTTAGTACTGTTTGTTTGATGGGAGCCAATTTGCAGACTTACGATTTACATTAATTTTATTTTTTAAAATATCAAAAGGAATGATAAATATTCGATAGCTTGAGCAGTTGTTAGGAGTCGATTGTTAAGATGATAGATTTTTTTCCCTACAGGCTGCCCCCAAAATGACACATTACGCCAATTGTTTTCCCTCCTAAAAACCTGTAATACCCGGATAATCCCCCACGCTCCTGATGACCAAATATGTTGTTTACAGCACTTTGCAAGTCGTTCGAAGTGAAGAGTGACCTGTGTTATATACACCTCAACGTTGGCAGAGCAAATGTCGAATAGCAAATGGAAGTTATAAGACCGAACTGTACTTTGTGTCTCGTTATATTTCTACCGTATTCAGAGAAAAGTGGGAAAAATAATACGACAATCTATTAAAGACCATCAATCAATTGCTTTGGTATAGTTGAAGTTTATTTATCACATTTATTTGTACGAATAATTAGAACCCAGAAGCAGCTTTCGGTCGTAGAACTGCCATTTGGCATTTGCTATTCGCCGTTTGCATATTGACAAAGGTTTTTTTTTTCGGTTTCTGACAACGTCTTTTTAATGTAAAGGCTGTTCCAGCCAAGATGACCCTTCACAATGTGGGCGATGTCGTCACGCAAAAATTGGAAATACTTGTGTTGAGAGGTGTACTGTAGAAGGACAAGAACCCAAGGGCGAAGATAAACTATGTATAGGTACGTGTTCTAGCCGTTTCAGGCGGTGGATGGTGTTTTATCGCCAAACAAATCGATCGGCCGCCATCTTGGATCTGGGGCTACGCGCTGTCAATGAGAGGACTTGTTAAAATTTCCGCTAAAAAGTCACGTGATTTCTGGGGCAAATAACCTATGCACAGTATGAAACAAACAAAATTACGTTATCTCCTTTTTATATCGTGTAATAAGATGTGACTTATGTGTCGATTTTCTGTGCCTCGTGGCGTCACGAGGGTTCAAAATCCCGTAAACTGCAACTCCGGTGGTGTTACTATACGAAATATTTGCTTACATATGAAGAAACCGTTGTCGTTTTAGGCGTCTGGTACCGAGGAATTTTAGTTTCTTTTCAGAAGCTTTCTCCATTGACTAAAGATGGTCAAAGTCACTGTTTTTCTCTTCTGAATACAATTCACAAAGTTTGCGAAGCACCTGCGGTACGGCAGCCCTAAAAATGACAAGAATCGTGCAGGTTTTCCAAAACGACAATTTTTGGCTAAATTTTGTTGATACGTTTTTAGGTTTATTCGCATGTGGAATGAAAAACAAAGTCATCCCTGACGGTGTAATCTCCGCGTCCACCATGTGGGACAATAGACACCGTCCCCAGCGATCGAGGCTCGACACTGTGGCAGACTCAAGGGGCACCGGCGCCTGGTCCTCGAGAGTCAATGACAAAAACCAATGGCTCCAAATCGCGTTTGGCGGAATCACAAAAATTACAGGAATTATCACCCAAGGGCGGCAGGATTATGACCAGTGGGTGACCGAGTACAAAGTGGAGTACAGTGAGAATGAATCAGATTTTACCTCCTACGATGGCGGGAAAATACTCACAGGGAATACGGATAGGAATACAAAGGTGCAGCACATTTTCAGGCCAACAATTTCAGCCAGATTTATCCGCGTGAGACCTGTAACTTGGCAAGGACATATCTCTATGAGGATGGAGCTATTATGCAATGAATAATCTTTATATAAGTAGTTTCACGGCGTTTTTTTATGGACCAGGCTATCTTTAGATGCGCGCGCACGAACGGGTCAATCAGTTACGTTTACGCTTGTTGCTCGCGCAAATTTCATTTAGGAAGAATTAATTTTAAGTGTTCATCACCCGTCGGTTTGAATTTGTTTACAAAAAGAAATACTGCAAATTAGAATTCAAAGTCGTTAGAGTTGGATCTATAACCTCAAATTCAAGAATAGAAAATATACGAAAGTCAAAGTATCGGAGAGAGAACATAGCTTTTTGTTTGACACTGCGCGGGCATATGAGTTCAGTCAAACGTCAACAAAAAGGTCGCATCTTATTGGCTAATCCGCGCGTCTAAAAATAGCCTGATTCATGAAAATGCTGCATTCTTCTCTTCTTCCACCCGAACAAGAAAATGTAAAAAATTGTTGTATCGGCGTGTTGGGGGATTAAAACTACGATTAAAACTATGGAAAGAGTGCTTGTCTGAATGGGTTTTTAATGAACTGAACAAATCCCTCGTGGACTCAACAATAATAACGATAATGCAATTTATGAATGTCAGTTATATATGAGTTCAGACAATTGTACTCAATTAGTGAGATCCAGGTTATTACAGTTGTGTGCAACTTGTTATTACAATTGTGGGTTTAGTACATTTGTAGACAACTTCTTATTACAGTTGTGGGATGATAAATTTGTGGGCACATTACATTTGTGACCCTACCTCTTTTACCAGCACTCTTATGAGTGGCATATTTTAATAGGCTCTCTTATCAATGGTAATCGCAAATACTATTTACTATTAAATGTATCTAGCAACTTTATGGTCACACCGTTTTTGCATTTCTCATATATCAAAGTTTGCTTCTTGCTCAATCTTACATTTCCATTTTTAACTAAAAACTACATTAAACGCCCAAAACTAATAAGAAGCACCAGCGAATGGTTAAAATCTAATGCACTCCTGTAATTTTAAAGATTTGATAGCCATAAATATATACGGTATAGAGTATAGCAGCCTTTGGTTGCCCTGTGATTGTTGACTATAGACAGGACAAAACTACGCTATTTTTCGAAAACAAAGAAGAATTAGGAATACACTCGCATTTCTGTTTCTACAAATGCGCACCAGAGATTGAAGTTATATGCCAGTATCCTCTTTTCCCAAAGAGTCCTGACAAGATCAGCAAAGTTGACAAACTTTCATCTCTTCATGGACATTTCAGTGCTGTTGTGTTTTCATCGTTTAATTGTTTATGGTACAATGTTCTTGTGAAATATGGGCTTATCTTTACTAGATTCTGGAGTGGCTCGGCGAGATTATTCGCGGTTTATGCCTGCAAAACAAAATATTGAGACTGTATGAGATGAAAAAGCCACAACAGAATTCGAGGATTGATAGAAGCGAAGTTAGTAATATGTATTAATAAGATATGTTGGACTTCTGAAGGCGAATTTCCGCTATCTTTAAGCGAACATTCAAGGATAAATTTCGCTATGTAAACGAAATGAATTCTTGTATTAAACACACGTTATCATCATCAGTACTCTTACCTTAAAATCTAAAACGTTTCTTGTCCAATTCCCGACCTAAATATGTGAAATTTATGGGCAAAGTTATTTGTATTTGGCGGCCGCTTCCAAAGTTCAAACTGTCGCAGCAGGCCTTCTAACACAGGTAACCCGAACGTTTTCGTCGATATGTCGATAAGTCGATATGCAGAGGAAGTATAAGCTAGTAAGAAATGTTTGCTTATTCTAAATACTATGAAATTTCGAGTTATATTGTTCCGGTAATTCTACGATTGGGAAAAAAACGTCTTGCAGAAGGCCCAAGGTTTGAACTACCAAGATGTGCCGGCGTCCTTTGCTTAAGTGTCTAAGGGGGGGGGGGGGGGGGGGGGGTCTGGATTAAATGCGCTGCAACGCAAGCTGTAACGGTCGGTCATTCCCTTACAGTAAAGTTAGGATAGGAAACGTATTATTCCAATCTGTATTAACAGTGGCGGATCTAGGATTTAGAAAGTGGGGGTGACGTCTGTCGCGATTTTTTAAGGAGTATATATTTCATATTACAAATTCGTCTACGAAATTTCGAGAATACTTTTATTTTCCCTGTTTGTGAAAATCGCGTTACTTATTTCTTGTTTTTTGAAAAGTGACCTTCTAAGAACCCCTCGAACGAATTACAGAAAACTAAAAGCATACACCAGCTCCTCTTACTATCTGGAGGAATACTTAGAAAAGAAGATAAAAATAAAATACTAAATAAACAAATACATTGGAGTAGCTAATAACTCTAATTGCAGCTGGGAAGCTGAATCACGAGAGCGCAGATTCAGACGTAGTCGAGTTGAAGGCATGTCAAGGCAGCCGCCATTCAACTCATGTCTGACCACGAAACACAGCTAATATCGAAATTGTTGGTTTTGGGGGAGGGATGAAAACCGGAGAACTCGGAGAAAAACCCTCGGAACAAAGGCGTGGCCAACTAACTCTACTCACGTAGGGACCGGGAATCGAACCGGAACCCATGGTGAGAGGTACAGGCACTACAGAGCGACGCTCTGCCAACTGCGCCACCTGGGCCACCACCATCCGCCATGGTTGCGCTGCCTTAAAACGCCTACAGACCTCCATCGATCCACACTATTGCATATCCTATAGTGCAACCCAGCAAATTTTGCAAAAATCTTCTAGTTTGCGCTTTCTATTTTCGGGTGCGAGTGCATCATTAACAACACAATTTAAAAGGAATTCTGCCGGCGAGTTGTCGAAAAACTTGAAAAGCTCATGGCGAGAACCCAGCATATTGCGTACTATATCGCAGGCGTGGCATATGACTAGATTCAGTGAATGAAGGCAGCATCCTCGATATTTGGCATCTGTTGATGATTTAGCTATTCCCACATAACCTCTTATCCGAGCTCATGGGTGAGCTCATATGTCTATGCCCGCGGCAGTTGGTCAAGTCAATCTCATGTTTAGCCCGGGATTCTTGTATCGTCGCCAGGCGGCTCTCCATAAGAGTAGACGATAGCGTGATCGCCCTATCTATAAAATTCTCTCGCTTTTGCTATCTCTTAGGGGGTCTCAAAGTGATTTTAGAGCTTAGGGTTAGAATTCGACCACACCCACTGTGCTATCTTTTAGGGTTAAAAAATCTTGAAAAGTGCTATCCGATGGGGTTTTCGGCTTTTCTGTTCCGCCATTCAGACCATTCTTGGCCTGGCATTTTGTCTTGTTTTCGTCCAGTGAATATCGCGATACATCAAATTCCAAAAAAATGCGTTTTTTTCCGCCCAACAAGGGGGTGACATGTCACCCCTGTCACCACCCCTGGATCCGCCACTGATTAAAGTCCGCAGGTCCGTACCCTGGGTACCAGAGTCTTGAGCTTCGTTCGTTTACAATGCGCTGACTACTGAAACAAACGAAGCTCGAGACTCTGGTACCCAGCATTCCCAGAAATAAGAGACAACATGGCCGCCACGCATGCGTAATAGTGCACATACAATGTCAAAATGGCTGCCATTTATTATAAGGAAAGGGGGGACTGAGTAGTTTGAGTGAAACCCCCCTGGGGGCCGCGGCGGGCCCCTCCGACCCCCCCAACCCCATCTTAGGCTAGGGATCCGCGGATCCCCCCTCCGGGCCCCCCAGCCCCGTCTCTATATATCAAGCGTATAATGTTTCACGTACATGAATAATTAGGGCAATCGTTCATGTAGGCCGGGCGCGTTTCGCGTACATAAATAATTAGGGCAATTGCTAAAGTAGGCCGGGCGCGTTTCGCGTACACGGCTTTTTGGGGCAAATAGCGATGGCGTCGGGGAGGGCCGCGAAAACGAGGAGGGCCGCCAACCTACGGGGCGCGGAATAACCGTTTTTCGGCCGTAAATTCAAAGCCGCTGGCGTGGCGTTTACACCTGAGTTCTACTCGAACACCTCGCTCCCGAACTCCTCGCGAATTTTTCGCAGTCTCTTTTTCATCTTTTCGCGTGCCTTCAGGGAGGGCCCTTTCCCGCTTTTTTTATCACGCGATGTGAGGCCGTATCGAGCTCTGATAGCGGCCTTGAGCGCGTTGTATCTCTCTTGTTCCTGAAGTATCAGCCGAAACTCTTCGTCTGAGATACGCCCGTCTTGCAGAGCCTTAGAGACCAGCTCGCTGATCGAGTTTTTCTTACTCTCCGCTAAAACCATCGAGTCTTCGTGTTTAGCCACCTTGGTCGTAAGACCCCTGGAGGCTACCCCCGCGCCCGCGCCCACGATACCGACCAGCCCAGCGACCCCTGCCAGCGGACCGCCGATCAGAATCCCCATCCCACTCAAAGAGACTCCCACCCCGGCACTGGAGAGCGCCCCTGCAGCGATGCCGGATGCCACAGACACAGCATGGGTAACGGCAAAGGCGCGCTTATACTTCTTCCGCACCTGTCGGTAATGCGTTATCTCCTTGTCTAGAGCCGCCTGAGTGTCACGTATTATCTGGAGTCGGAAACTTTGCGCGTCGCCGCCGATGCTTGCCGGAGCGGTAGGCGTCATGTGCGTTTGCGGGGTGCAGACGCTGGGAAGCGAGGGGTATATGGCACCGCTGCTAACGTCGCTGTTTGCCATGCTTGTTATGTCGGACCTAGGTTAGCTCTAATACGAGGCGAACAGGCTTGCCCTTAAAGTCCACCCGTCTACCGCGGTCATCCCTGATCCATATTCGGATACTCGAGACAAACTCAGAGGAAGATGCTGCGACACAAACGGGGATGTCGGGCCCATAGACGACTTTCTCGTGCGGCCTCCCGCGGGTTTCTAGGCAAGCGAGAACGTTTGAAGGCTCGTCTAAGGCAAGGCATTGCGAGCGGTCTACGATATCGCAGAAGATGTAGAGGGCCTCTATTTTCGGCAAAGTCACCTTGAGGGCCGGGGCGCCCCCAGGGGCAGTGCGAGGCCCCGCCCCCCAAACTGATCGTCTTTAGCCTCTAGGCCAAATAGTGCGCAAAGCTCGGCGTTCAGGAACACAATGACATTGGACACGAGTACGATCTTCCCGGTGAGGGGATCCACCTTCGCGGTCAGAATCTTGCTCTCAGCGCGGTTGATCGTTTCCACGATGGACTCGGCCGTGTGCGACGGGTGGGAGGGAGGCTATAGTCGTTATCTGATGCTCCCGCTCGAGATTATACCAGTTGTTAAACAGCGAGCACTGCCGGAGCGCCACGAAGCGTGGGCGCCTTATCGGCTGCTCGAAGAAGAGCGTCAGTTCGCCTCCGGTGAACACAGCATGTAGGACCACCATTGTGTTGAACATAGACCGGCTTCGTGTTTAATAGGGCTGAGCATGGATTGGGAAGGCTGGCGGATGCTGAACGAGGTTCCCCGAAGGAAGGAGGAGGAGACGAAGAAGGCGGCGGTTGCGGCGGGAGCCTCTATAGCCGAGCATATCAAACACGCTATAGCCGAAACAGTCAAAAAACCGGTTTCCCTAGGTTTCCCTAGGTCTCTGACCCTCGCGCAAAAGCTGCTCTACGCCTTGCCCGCGACCCCGTGGAGAGCACGGCCTCAGACATCACCCCACTAGTCACGCAGCTGGAGATACATGTGGCTGAGGACAAATCATTCACGACTAGGGTCCCGAGACATATTCAAAGAGACGGTAGTCACGCACAAGTCCGCCAAGGAGTCTCGCCGGTGGCTATCGGAGCCTTCCTATGGGTACTGGCCACAGCAACTCAACTTTGCGGTCTGGTGCGCAACCGCCGGGTGCGGGGTGTCCCTAACAGACCCCACTTTCGCCACGCTCCCCTCTGTCATCAGGGGATTTCTAAGGTTTCACGTCTACTTTACCACCCGGAGGATACTCTACGAGCTCGGCGCCCCCCTGCCTGGCGACAGCCCGTTCACGCAAAAAGGTAACCCCTACAAGAAGGCCGCTTTCGAGCGTCTATGTATAGAGTTCGGTTTGCCGCGTAAGCCGGACTTCAGATGGAAAGGCGGGCGGAACCACGGGCTAGGCGACGTGTTTGTGTTCTACCCTGGGGAGGGGTATCGCAACGTGCACGTGATCCGTGGCTACGACACGGCGGCGGACGAGTACCCGAGCCACCTCAATCTGTTTAGCGACGAAGGTGGGACGTACAATAATGGGAAGCAGGTGGGTTACATACGCAACGACGACCACGGGGGCGTGCAATATAGCTGGTTTGCGCCTCCCAAAGGTGAGGGGCTGACGAAAGCAGGACTAGGAAGACTCGATCGCTCGGTCGAGGCGTTCGTCTACACAGTGCTTGGCGCGCAGGTAAACGTCCGTTCCTCTATCGCGGGGACCGGTGGGCCGGCCATGGAGGCGCAGGCGGAGTTCACGAAGCTGCTCAAAGACGCGATCATAGAAAACGACATCGCTCAAAGCGTGCAAAGGTACCAGTTAGTCGTGCAGGAGGCCAAGGTGAGACTGAGTCTTGCGGTCGCACCAGGAGTGTGGCTGATGCCGAGCGATCTGGTGATAAACACGCAAAGCGTCGTGGGCTACAACAATAAGATGCAGAAAGCCACAGACTCTATGACGCTCGGCGCAAACGCGATCAACACCGAGACAAAGCCAGTCGGTGCTCATAACATGTCCGGTGGGCATCCTAGGGTGCAACACGGGATCGACCGCGTGCCGTCCCGGCGGCAAAGCAAGGGTTCCGCCCCTGCGAAAGTGCACGCAGAGGGCGTGGCCCCTGCCCCCTCTCCACGTACGCACGCTGTGCATAGCATGTCGGGCGAAAAAAGTGACCACATCGCCCTCAAGGCGGGGTTGTCGGCACTCGCGGTGGCCGCGGCGTATTACTTGTTCCGATGACTGCTTTGCTATCGACGAACCAAGAACGTGGCTACGGCTAGAATGAGCAGCCACGCATTTTTGCCAAGGAATTTCACCGCTTCTCCTGCAGCCTTAAACACGAAGTTCGCGATGCTGCCTACTAGCCCGGGGAGAAGCTCGGCCAGCTTTTTCCCGATGGCCTTAAGCCCGTTACCGACCCCTCTGGCCACGGAGGAGAGCGACTTGCCGAGCTACGTCACAATGGCCGCGATCGTCGTCGCTACGGCCAACCCGATGGCGGTGACTGTAAAGCCGTACTTTTTGAAGATTGCTTTGATGCGCTCTCTTAGCGTCTTTCGGGTCTCGAGCTCTCGGTTTTCGCGTTCTAGTTCGTCAATCTCGGACAGCCTCTCTTCGTTGCGCTCACGGGCCTCTTGGCGGCTACTCTCTGACGTGTTAGGGTCGTCGATGGTCTCCCTGTCTGTGGCTACCACCCCTTGCAGCTCTTGGACCCGTTCTGTGTTCTCCTGGATGACCGCGTCTACCTCTGCCACGGACCCCATCGCCAGCTTGAAGCCTTTCAGATTTGCGACGTCCTGTCGGACGCCCCCGTCCTCGTTGAACAGCTGTCTTGGTTTAGACCAACCTCCTCCTTTGCCGAGGTTGCGAACCTGTATTAGCGTCTTTCCCCTCCGGTCTGACTGGAACCGTAGCAGATTCTCGTTAATGTCTGGGTATTCCTCCCTGAGGGACTGGAGACCGAGTCTTGTCGCTGCACCCTCTGTGATGAACGAGGTTTCAGCGCTTGCCGTTCCGGCGGTTTGCGTTGCGCTTCGCGTAACCATGCCATGCGCAGCATGCGTACGCGACGACGTGCTCGTCATTGGGATCGACTCCCCATCGTCGGGGTCAAACAGGATAAGGGGCGTCGTCTCGTCGTCCCCCGCCCCGCGATCGGCGGACGCACCCGGCAAGGTATCGTCAATGTCAACGTCAACATCACCAATGATGCGTGCGCATAACTCGTGCTATGCTATGTTAGACATGTCTAACAGTCTGCACCATAGCCATGCGACTTCGTACTTTATGTGTATACACGTATACGATGTCAGTCAGCGATAAACTTGACCCCCAACGAACACCCAGAACTCCTCTGGGGTTGAAAGCCGAGAGAACTGTTCACCGGGTCACTCTCAACCCTTCGACGGCCTCCCCAGGCGAGACGCTATATGTGGCGGTCCCAAAGCTATCGGAAGGCGTCACGCTCGTGCCTGGCTCCTTGAGGGTCGGTCTCGGTCTCTCCATCTCAGGCCATGCAAATAATACCGTCCTGAACAACGTCGGCCGAAATCTCGTGAGCCGCCTGAAAATCACAGGAGAAACGCTCCAGGACACCAACCGCTACGACGTCTTCAAGACGTATGAGGAGCTTTACCTGTCCAAGGTCGAGAGAGAGGACCGCCTGGAGCAGGGCATACAGTCAGAAAACATGCGCAAGCTTCGCTCCAAGGCTGGCGATAAAGCGACTAGTAACGCCAAGGAGAACGCTCTAAACGCCTCCCACGGGGCGAGGTACACCATCCCGCTAGACCATTCTCTGCTGACGGACCACGGCGTGCTGTACCCAATGGCGCTCTCCGAGGCGCTGCTCTTCGAGATCACGCTCGCAACGGTTGACCAGGTAGTAGTCGGAAGCGATGCTACCAAATTATCCTATGCCATCAAAACTCTAGAGCTGGAATACGAAAGCCTGAGGGACGACATTCTCGCCCGGTCTGCAGCCGCCGCCTACCAAAACGGCATAACGTTCTTCTACGAGAAAGTGAACCTTCACAAGACCTTCCATATTAGCAAAGGGACGGACAGCATAATCAACGAGAGTGTCAACCTGCCGCGAAGGTCTATGAGTGGTCTGTTGCTCCTCTTTGTGGAGCCATACACGGCAGGGGCTCGCGACTCTGAGAAGTTCGTGTACCCCGACATCAAGAGCGTTCGCGTTACAATCGACGGCATGCCAAACAAGGTCTTCAGCCAGGGGCTGCGCCCCACGGATTTCTGGAGGGAGGCGAAAAGGCGGTTTGTCCGCCACTCCCCGGGGGGGGGCACAGCGGAGCGCCCGCCGCCCCGGCAATCGGCCCCGAGTCGTTCTATGGCGATAACAAGTTTGCTCTGTGGATCGACCTTCGAACGACGGACGACAGTGCTATCCATGGGGGTGGTCTCCGATTGGTCAATACCCGCGACGGTGTGCACCTCGAGATAAAACGCACGGCGAGCGGCACGGGTACCGTTAACTGTCACGTGTTTGTGGTGGCCGACGCCCAGATGAACCTTATGAACGGACAGCTAAAGTCCATACAATACTGAGCACATACGCCTGAGCGTGTTTCTGCGCGAAGCGGTATGGACCCGAAAAAGATCCCATTTAACGCTCTCATCGTGGGCCCGACGTCATGCGGGAAGACCCAATTCGTAGTGGACCGGCTGCGCGGCCCTTTCCGGGGCAAGTTTGACTACGTCGTACTCGTGTGCCCTACCTTTGTCTACAACTAAACATACGACGGCTTCGGCGAGGGCGACAATCGTCTGTTTGTCATCGCACCTGAGGCGGGTCAGATCGGCATACTGCTGAGGTTTGTCTCCGCTCTCTTCGAAGGCACTAATACGCTAATCATACTCGACGACTGTGCGGCCTCGAAAGACGTAAAGAGGCGCTCTGACCAGCTCGTCAACTTGGCGTTCAGTGCGCGCCACGTGGGTATCAGCGTGTGGGTGATCACGCAGCAGCTCACCAGCATCACGAAGCCGTTCCGCGAGAACATCGCGGCCCTGGTGGTCTTCTATACCCCGAGCAAGGCGGACATGAAAGCTATCCTGCATGACTACGGCGCGGAGCTCTCATAAGAGAAGATGAAAGAGTACATGAAGGCCCTCAAGACGAAAAAGTTCTAGAAGTTAGAGTTTTGCTTGCGTCACCCTTATACCATCGCCCTAGTTGAACGGTAACCACCGCCCTAGGGCATAACGCATATATACGTATATATACACACGTGTTGCACCTTAGCCACGGCATGATGAGCGACGAATACTTTGAGAGTCTTCTTGCGGGGGGCGCCGCAGGCCTCCCGGCCGTCGAGTCGTTGGACTGCTCGACGCATCCTGCCGGAACGGCAACCGGAGGTGAGCAAACTGAGATAGCAGACGCGAGGGAGAAACTCGCGATTCTCGTAGCCTCGGGGAAGTCGAAAGAAATGGTAGGCAAGGCCCTGACTCACGACGACGTCAAACGCATGAGCGCCGAGGAGGTGAGGAAGTACGAGAGGCGATACGAGACCGCTCTAGCCAGCCGGACTACAGACGCCCTGGCAGACAGCTTTCTGAATGTTACGACCAAGCTAGTAGGCATGGCGCTGCCGATAGACAGTGTGGCCGTTCTTCACAACGACCTAGTGTCGGACTACATCATCAACAACGAGCTCCGCACATTGTGCGGAAGCCTGTCTCTGCGCTGCGGTCGTTTGATGGCTTTAGCCGCCGGGGCGTTACACATAGCACGTCATGTGAACACCGCCGGAACGGCAAGCGCTGACACGCGGTGTTAACACGAGGTAGCAGCCGCGGACTCACCTGTGGTTTGCCCGCCGGAACGGCAAACGCACAGTGGTGAGTCTGCCACTCCAGAGAAGACGTTCATTTGAAAGTTTGCCACTTCTTCTACCGCTTGGTATCAAGTAGTTGACACCGCGTGTCAACACAAATGGAGGAACCTCGAGGAAATACTAGTGCCCAGCCTGCCGGAACGTCAGCGGAACCTGACAAACAAGCTGCGGAGCAAGCTGCTCAAGAACCTGCTCGATCGCCGCGTCGAACGCCACCCCATCCCACTCCTCTCGAAACACCTCAAGCTGTTGGGAATCTGGCTGACACCAAATCCGGCCCTTTATGTCGTGGAGCCTGGAGGAGGGCGCGGCAGAGCCGCAGTCGCATGTACTGTACGGCTTTCCGCAGTCTTCACACAGGCAGCGGTAGTCGGACTCGAACCAGCGGATGTTCCCTTGTGCCCACTCCTTGAGCATATCGTGAGGCCCCTCTTTATCTCCCCAGGGCGGGACCTGCCCATAGTCGCCACAACACACTACCTGACACGGCCGCGTGGCGAGATACCCTAGGATGGCGCGTAGCACTTTAGTCTGTACCTTGCAGCACTCGTCAATGATGATTACTTCTGCGAGACGGTCGAGTTTGTGCCCCAGCTCGGAAGGTCTCCACTCCTCTATCGGCTTCTCCGCTGGTATGCAGAGGTAGTGGTGGTAGGTTTGAGCCTTCACCGCGAGGCGCGGGTTGTTGCGATGGTCGTGGGCGAGGTCGTTCTCGAGGGTGAGCACCACAACGTTGCGGCCGCGAAACATGCTCACCGCCCACTCGGTCTTCCCCGATCCTCCCTGGCCGGCTAGATACATCCTCGCAAAGGTTGCGGCCACTAGATCGCACAGCAGACCCGGCGCAGCTCCCTAGCCAAGCACCCCGACCTCTTCGGACCCCAAGCCGCTTCGGGTCGCCACTCGTACCCAGGCTTCTTGTGGCGCCACTCTCCATACCTCGGATTTCGCTCCACGAGCTTCACACCACTGGGCACCGCCTTTGCGTATATGGCATCTGTGCACACTCGGAGGACGTCTTCGCGAGGGATCCGCCTCAACATGCGTCGCAACGCTATGTTTGTGTAAGCCAAGACGAAGGCCCTGATATGGTACCATTGTGAGCGCCGGACACCGTCTTTGTATTGGATCAGATGAGCCCCGTCGGCATGCTCGAAGTTAAGTAAGTGGTCGGTGCCCGCAAGGAGGTTTGTCAGATACGCGGCCTCTTCACGGTCGCGGACTATGATCGAGGACTCGTCGCCATGGCGAGCGCACTTTCCTACGAAACGGACAGCAAGGTCTCGACCCTGCGAGTCTTCGCCGCCGGGGCTGGAGTGGGGGAACTTGATGGAGTATGGTACCATGGAATATGGTACCATTGTGAGCGCCGGACACCGTCTTTGTATTGGATCAGATGAGCCCCGTCGGCATGCTCGAAGTTAAGTAAGTGGTCGGTGCCCGCAAGGAGGTTTGTCAGATACGCGGCCTCTTCACGGTCGCGGACTATGATCGAGGACTCGTCGCCATGGCGAGCGCACTTTCCTACGAAACGGACAGCAAGGTCTCGACCCTGCGAGTCTTCGCCGCCGGGGCTGGAGTGGGGGAACTTGATGGAGTCCTTTTTTCCGACGCTATACAACACCTCCCTCGCCGCGGCCATGGCGAGGTCACCCGAGTCTAACAGGTCCTTGAGCTCTGGCGTGGTGATCCAGCCCTCGTTTTGTTCCAATTGCTGCCCTACCCTCCCGGAAGTGTAGGGGTGGCAGGCCTCACAGAACCCCCACTCGGTCAGCTGAATGGCCCCGGTCAGTTTAAGAACCTCGCTCAATGGCCGTCCCGCAACATCCGCGATACGATACACGTTCGTAGGGAAGCCGTATTTCCGTAACAAATCAATGGCGTCCGAGGCGCCGCCGGAGAGACTGTCCTCGCATCCTAGGTACGCCGCACGCATGTCGATGTGCGCATGAGGCTGCGCCCCTAAGTTTTCCTTGCTATTCCACACTTTGGACTCAACCTGCGCCGCTCGCCAGACGTCCCTGTATTTAAGAGGCGTTGGCCTGATGTGCTCTCTTTTGGTCCACTTCTTGAAGCGATACCCTATTGCGCCGCCCATCGAGTGCGTAGCTTCGGTGTACTCTTGGTAGGCTGGGTGATCATCAGGGAGCCATTGAGGATCATGTCCAGCATCGTCTGTAAACGCCCTGTCGATAGCCGCCCCGTCCTGTCCCGACCGGTACAGTTTGCCTTCGTGCGTGACTATATCACGCCCACACAGCCAGATCCTCGTGCTTCTGGGGATCGCCCTGTTTATAAAGCGGATGAGCACCTCTCGCACCTTCGCCTCGCGCGTCTTTGTGGCGGCACTGGTGGCGCGAGGCGCTGCCTCCCCGTGGCATAACGAACGAAGCTCCCTCTCAGCCTCGAAGTCTAGGCCGTGGACGCTCGCGATCGCAGGTGGTTCAGTCGGAAGCTCCGCCCAGGCGTGGTTATTGTGGCAAGGGATGCGGATTTGTGTGTACCCCCTCTCGTACTTCCCCGAGTCCCACAGGACGTTGCCCAGGGCGTCCACGGCTACCAGCTTTATCCCGAGCTTCTTTTCCATCTCAAAGAGGTCTTCTTTGGTGCATCCCGTAGTGGCCAGCTTCTTATCGAATCGCTCGAGGATCTTGCCTCGTGTCTTGGTTAGACCAAGGGAGCGCGAGGTGCCGCGATTCCTCAAGAAGTCGGCAACATAGCTCACAACACAGTTAGCGAAGGCGTCACTCCCCTCTCGCTAAAACATTGGCCCAGGCTCACCATTTTGCTCAGGAAGAGGGCGAAGCTCGTATCTCACGTAGACGAGGTACTCTCGTCCTTTCTCCCAAATACCCGCATCGATGCCTTCCAGGGCACCGACTGCGATTTGGCCCCCTCTTTTGACTAACGACCCACCGATCTTGTGCTCCGAGCGCCCTTCCTCCTCTGTGATTGGCGCCAATGGCTCTGCGGGGGCCTTACCAACGACCGTAAAGAGTCTGTAACGCCGGCCGGGGTCTACCATCTCGAGCACAAGCGGAAGCACTGCGTTCGCCCGCAGTGACTCTCGCTCGTGCGAGACCCACCACACCGAGCCGTCGTCATTAATATCAGGCCCCCGCACAACCGGCTTAAGAGCAATGACACCTGTTCCACCAAGATCTCGTATCTCCTGGTAAACACTGGCGCTTATGTCTTGGCCCCGAAGATGGGCGTCGCCGACGAAGAGAGGGTGGTACTCCTCGGGGTCTAAGCCCTCTGGGCCCTCTTGCCACCGTCCCGGCAGCAAAGGGTCGACTTCCTCTGTCCACACTTTCTCCGGTACGAGCGGCTTAAGCAGCTTGTGTTTGACATCGTCGGGGATGTCCTCGTCCAGGATGTTCTGGACCAGCCCTGCCAGTACGGAAGGCGCCTCTTTGTCAGGCATGCTATCGAGAATCTCCTGGTAAACACTGGCGCTTATGTCTTGGCCCCGAAGAGTGGCATCCACGCTTGGGAACCGAAGATGGGCGCCGCCGACGAAGAGAGAATAGTACTCCTCGGGGTCTAAGCCCCCTAGGCCCTCTTGCCGCCGTCCCGGCAGCAAAGGGTCGACTTCCTCTGCCCACACTTTCTCCGGTACGAGCGGCTTAAGCAGCTTGTGTTTGACATCGTCGGGGATGTCCTCGTCCAGGATGTTCTGGACCAGCCCTGCCAGTACGGCGGGCGCCTCTTTGTCAGGCATGCTATCGAGAACCCCCTCTATGTAAGCGTCCATGTTTGGGTATACCCTGCGCCACCCAGTCTCCGACTGCCCGTATCACAACCGGAGGGACGAGTGTTCGGGTATGACCTATGCCACCCAGTCTCTAATTGCCCGTACCACGGCCGGCGGGACGAACGTCCGGGTATGACCCACGCCACCCAGTCTCTAATTGCCCGTACCACCGCCGGCGGAGCGAACGTTTGGGTATGCCTTGTGCCACCCAGTCTCTGACCGCCCGTACCGCGGGCCGCGGTGTCGGACAGGACGAGCGTTTGGGTATGCCCGTGCCACCCAGTATCAATCGCCCGTACCACGGGCTGCGATGTCAGACAGGACGAGTGCGAACCGTTTCCGAGCGCGCCTCTCGACGCCACGCATCCTCTGCCCTTCACGATTCGCTCCGCAGGGGCGGCACAACCGCGTCTCCGACCGAGTCCCTACGCCGCAGACCCTGCACGGCACGGGGAGGGGGATGCCCTTACGGAGCCTTTGGAGGTGCACCTTGCAGTAGGTGTCTGCCCTGAAGAAGTCTTATTAAAGACGAAAATTTGGCAGAGTCAATTTCCAGTTTTTGGTGTATTGCAGCAGGTGTCCATGCACCTCCAGGCCGCACGTGCCTGCGTGGCCGACCTTTAGCCACCCGCAATAATCCTTTCCGCACCTCATCCTTCGAACGCTCGGTATACCACAGGACAGACGGATGTCTAATTGCAAGTCCTTGGGGGTTCGAACTGCATCATTGGAAAAACATAACTGTGATACTTCATAACAGCTTCATTTACTAGAGTGCGAGTCACAGAGTCCTTAAAAACGTATGTCATGAAGTACCAAGCTCGATTGCCCCAAAAAGTCGTGTACGCGAAACGCCCGGCCTACATTAGCAATTGCCCTAATTATTTATGTACGCGAAACGCGCCCGGCCTACATGAACGATTGCCCTAATTATTCATGTACGTGAAACGCGCCCGGCCTAATACATGAACGATTGCCCTAATTATTCATGTACGTGAAACATTATACGCTTGATACATAGAGACGGGGCTGGGGGGCCCGGAGGGGGGATCCGCGGATCCCTAGCCTAAGATGGGGTTGGGGGGGGGGGGGGGTCGGAGGGGCCCGCCGCGGCCCTCAGGGGGGTTTCACTCAAACTACCCAGCTCCCCACCCAGGAAATGTGGGGAGACATCACAATTTATCAAATTTTCTCGTTTCAGAGATTTTGGGCTCACGATGCAGGACTCGAAAAAAAACCCTTGCCATTCGAGTGATACGCTTTCCGTTCAAACGATGCCAGAGAAAGCCCTATTATTGTTCCTTTTGTTCGCTTGAGAGCATACAATCCTTCATACATTCTCTGTAATTTCATTGAAATCGGGCATAAAAGTAGTCGTTTAAAAGGTAGAACTGTTCGCCGCATCACAGGTGCAGGACTCGAAATTGGTAAATCGACTATCCTTCCATCAAATTGGCCAATAAAATAGGCAGTAGCGCCTTTCAATCTCGTTCCCGAAGAAATAACATTTGATGTAGTTATGCCTAGTTCAGGAACCATTATTGTTGTCTTTAAGATACAGACTGAAGCAAGGAAAACGGTGCGCTCCGCAAGAACAACTTCTTTCCGTTCGTCCGTGCTCCATTTTGTTTTTAAACGTCCCCACGGCTTTCTGGGTAGACACAGGGGAACCATAAAGCCTTTCTAAAATACATTTTTTTTTAATTTGCGCATATAATGTTTTCCAACCTCAGCAAGACTGCCGCACTTCCATTATCATTGGACGTATCAAATCAGAGATGCCCCTTGCACGTTTAAATACCGCTTATACTACTTTTATTAGGAATTTTAGTCAACCTGATTAAAAACTTCTAGTGTAACAACAAAAGGGAAGCCCCTGTGCTGGCAGGAATCTCGTTTTTATTTGTGATACCGCTGTTATTCCTCGCGGGCCTAGCAAAATGTGAGCCCAGAGAAACCGCTGGCTAATGTCCCTTATTTCTGGGAATGGGGTAGTTGGTCCGACTTGATAATGTTGTTTTGTTTTTGATATCCCAAACTCTAATCATTTTTCAAAATACAATTTTCCCGTCATTATTTGATACTTTAGAAATAGAATGGAGGTGTTTTAGATGTAGGATGGGTTGAGATTTACCTTGGATTATAGCGGATTGAATTTAGTGAGATGAACATGATCTGCGCAGGGGTCAGGGTCCACAGTATACAAAACCATACGTTACTCAGGTCAGACCCAGGGACTTGAAGAATGTCACTCACCCACTCCTTTGTTATTGTTTATCATTAAAAATACAGCGGTTTATTGGCAAGAAAACTTCAAAATAACAATCGGCGAATGAAGTCTGACATGTTATTGAAGATATTTGATTGAAAATATCTTGGTTACTTGTTTGAATTAGCCGATGGAAATGGATGCGGCTTTTTTGACTCGCCATTGAGCGGAAGCATAAAATGGCGGAAGGATTGGCCTTCTTTAACGACATATCTGGGTATTTACAAAAACAAGTATATTTTCTTGGCGGAATCTGTAGCAATACGATAGAAATCAATCAATCAACTTTGTATAAACATCTCTGTTTGTACAACAAAGAACTCGGTATTTAGACGTGTGTTTTTTTAACACAGAAGCAGATTACAAAGTTTTTCTCAAATACATTACAAATCTAGCATCATGGTTGGTGAAATTAATAATACAAAATCTACAGAATATCGATTCATTGATGAATACTCTCCCTTACACGACCCTTACCCCAATATCACAAAACTTGTGAATAAATACAAAAAGCCCAAATAGTCGTGCTCGTGAACCAGAAAAATGAATACAATACACCAAAAACTGGAATTCGACTCTGCCAAATTTTGTTTTTAATAAGACTTCTTCAGGGCAGACTGAAGAAGGTGAATCGTTACAAGCTTATTTACATCAGAATAGTGGCGCGAGACGCAAAAACATTACAACTATAAAAACGCGCATATTATAGATATTCATCTTCCCCACCCCTCCCTTGGTGTCAGAACTTTGCGTGTGCGTGCGCTGAACCGTTCTTTTCATGTCGCTTGTTATCAGTGGAAATGACAAATGGCAAATAGTACTTCTAAAATTAATCTGTCTGCTTTTAACTATACAGTACTTACCCGCTGTTAGCCTCATTAAATAAGAACATTTTTAGCCTAAAATTTGAAATAGGTTCTTATTTTTTTTTTTTAAATGAACCTTTAAGATCTCCAAGCAATGATGAAAATCATGATTCTTAGCAATATAATGAGAGTTTAGATATATATTAAGGGGTCTTAACCTGTTGACCACATATTGTACGGGCCAGGCCGGTATTGACATTTCATCAATCTAGATATCCCACTTCTACCAGCCATTAAGAACCGAAGAAGCCGAAAATCAAAAACCCGTTAACCCGTTAAATAAAAACCTGTTACGGCTATCCTGGAAAAAAAAACAAGGATCTTATAAGCGGGCAAGTGCTGTAATTCACATTCCCAAGATAAACAAAAAGCTAATCGCACCAAGTAATTAACATTTTTCTGCATTCAGTAGAAATATTACGATGGTATTTACCAATTGCGCTAACTTGCGCTATCTAGAAATAGTTGTATGTGGTGGCATTTAGAACTGCACATTAAAAAAAAACATGAATCACTGGATGGAGATGCCATAACACCTCGCTTTCGCCTTCCCACTTCTCCCCTGACATCTCAACGCTTGTCACTTCTCCTCCCCGCCCCTCCCCTGCTAACGTCACAGCTCAGCGCGCGTGCTGAAAGTTTGTACGGAAATGTGTACGGTGTGCTTTCATGCCCAAAATAGCAGCGTAACGAGCCAAATGCCGTAACCGAGATACTAGTTTAGCCTGCTATAAGGTCTTGGAATTTATCAATACGTCTGAAGCGGGCCAGCGAACAATTGATAGAACCGCATACCTAGCATTTCAAACCCGCGTTCTATTATTACCCCTATGAAGTGTGTAACTACAATCAGAAAAGGCAGAACTACGCAGAGTCACAAGTTTTAACACACCCCCGATACTAGTGTGTGACTGGAGTCAAACCTTGAACGTACGAAGGCTGCGCGTGAAGTTCAGAAGCTGGTTTTACAGAATTGCACACTTTGTTCATCATATGGCTTGCTACGATAAATCATCCTGTAGTCAAGTCGGTAAAAAGTACCCGACTTCTACGACCGAGGGGCAGATGGAGGATTTATGGTACGTGGACAGGGTTGATGATACCGTATTGATGGAGATGATAGAGGAGTTTGGACTTAGCACAGACAAAGAGCTACCTGACTTGAAGGATGTGCTTCTATTGAATAATAGTCCTGTTACAGAGGATGACCCTGAGAGATGATAAAAAAGTACAGGGAGAATTATATAATATTAGCGACAGAGCCCCCCGCGGTTAGTGTTTCGAATCTAGTCTCTCTGCTGGATTGCTTAATAAGAGCTTGGACGTGCACTGGTGAATATATTGAACATAGACTGCTGAAAACTTGAAAGCTTTGATGAGCATATGAAATTGTATTGGTCATTATAAACGGTATACACCCGTGAATATCGATGAATATTCGGAGTGTGCGCGGGTGTATATCCATGTGTATGGTCTGCGCTGGTGTATTTATCTGATAAAAATTCTAATGGGGCCTATAGTTTAGCTGAACTGGACTACAGAAGAGGGTAGAGCGATCGGCACTTCACAGAGTTTGCATCAGAAAAGTGATATCTCAATAATATCTTAAAAAGGCTCGGTATTCTATAACGGGAAGGAATTAGCGTTAATGGGATATTGCACTGTGTTACTAGTCTCCCTAGAGATTTATTACGGACACTGCGCCCATTCATGCTCGACTCCTAAGGTCAACACATACACAAAAACGTGTCAGAGAGATGCCAAGAATTAGGCAACCGGAAGTTCAAATGTTTCCTTCTTCCGTAAAGGCTCGTTCGAGCTCAATGAAAGTAGACGGATCTGCTCCATCCACCGGGCTTACACAAGAAACCTGGAAGCGCTGCAGTACCATTAAAGACAAGAATCCTCTACTTCCGGTTGCTGGAAGAACCCAGTCAAAGAGATAGCTAACCAAAACAATGACACACGGGGTATCAATAATTGCGTACGTCAGCGGCTTGAGGTAATGAGGTTGTATTTCAAAGAAAAATATGCACAAGGAATTATGCGGTGTTGTTGATGTAATCGGCTTAGAGAGGGTTGAATTCGACTGTTTTGACACGCACATTTTGCTGAGAATGTTAAATAAAGTGCTTTACGATAGAAAAGGGGGAGAAATGAAGACGTATGATAATCATTGCAAATCAATCTAAGGTGCGTCGATCAACACTCTAGGCCCTGAGGGAATTGCTTGATGTCAAGACGATTAAACCACTTAAACTAATGAACCCTTTATGCGCATAGTATAGACACAACATCCCCACCCTTCCCCGGAGCTTATCGTCTTTTGTCACTCAACTCCAAGAAGGCGGCCACGGAGCTTATATTTCGAGTTTATTTTCGAGTTTATTTTTTTCTCAGAAAACAGCATCCAAAGCCTGTACAGGATCTCGATTTTTTCTAGATAATTCATTTGTGCTAATTACTCACGTCTCCCCCAGGGAGAGGGCCCGTACTCGAGGGAGGGAGAGAGGGGGGATGGTGTTAGCCTACCTGTTGGCTTTGATAGTTTTTCCGGCACGAAAACCCCGGAAAAACTCCCCCTCCCTCGGCCCCGCGCATTTTTCGTCCCCCTCCCCCTGCGGAGCGCATTATTCAGGATAGCGGCCGGGTTGTGCGAACTCCGTGTTTTCGGGGCTTTGTGCCGGAGAAACTATCAAAGCCTGCAGGTAGGCTAGGGAGGGGGGTCTTTAGAGTAAAACTGATTAGGATTAGGATAGGGGTGATGTGTTCGTCGGAAAATTCGAAAAAAATACTTCTAAAAATACCCTCTCACGTAAAGAATTGCTAAGCTAAAAAGTGCCCCAGAAGCATTTTCTCAGATACCCCCTAAAAAACACACGAAGCCCAATTTTGATTCCTGGTTTTAGGGTAGGGGGTGCCCTTTTTTAAGGCTCACCATTATAAGTCCAAATATTTACTCTAGTCAACAAAAGCCGCGTTTCCAATTGTCGCGTTTCCAATCGCGCGAAAGGTATTCTCAAATTGCACTTGCTCGATTTCCAGTTTTTTTCTGTGAACCCACAGTATGTGCAGCTGAGGCCTAGCAACGGCTGAAAATAGAACTCCTTTGTTATTGTTTACTACGAGTGAGGTGCGAAATGTTATTGACGATGTTTGATTGAATATATCTTGGTTATCAGCTTGAATAAGCCGATGGAAATGGATGCTTTGTGTGACTCGGGATTGAGCGGGAGCATAAAATGACGGGGTGATTGGCCTTCGATCAGGCTATCAAGAGTTGTCAAGAATGTTTTTGGGACCCGTAAGGTACTCAGACGGGGAGGGGAGGGGGGGGGGGCAGCGCCCAAAAGTTCTACTTAAAGCCGCATTGTCACCAGTTCACTTCCGGTCGATTTGCACCTGCACCGTAACAATCTCCGATGATTTTTAACGGCAAGCTATTGGAAGTTTCTTTGAGGATGTGATTGATAATTGAGAGCGGATGGCCTGTTTAATATCTCGGATTCTATATAATAGATTCTTTTGTCTTTTAACGGTTGAGGTTTCCGTCGGACCTCCGGAAGTAAAATGGTGACAATGCGGCTTTAAGTGAAAACGATAATAATATTAAAGATAACCAAACCTGAATACTCTTTCCCGATGTACGTTTCTGTTACAGTTCAGAGTATTATTTTCTCTCGAGCTTGGGGTGGTATAGCCTCCCTCGCAGGCGTTTTTAGGCAGGCGTCGCTCCCTTTCCCTCCCTCCTGCGAGGGAGGCTGGGGCGGGGTGGTATGATAAAATTACCTACAGGCAAAATGTTTATCCCAAAAAAGTAAAAAAAACAAAAACAAAAAAACAACAAACAGATCAAAGCTAAAGAATACACCTAGCCCACCCACCCTCGTGTAAATACCCGATTCGCCCCCCCCCCCCCCCCACCCCCTCTCTGCCCTTGTTCATCCTTTAATCCCCTTTAGGCGCGTTCCCAGGATTTGCCGGGGGAGGGGGTGCGCAGTCAAATGAATCTTATGGAAAAAAGCATAGTATTTGAAAGATACCTCAATAAGAAATGACCCACTTTTTGGCCGCCAAGGGGGGTGTGCACGCACCCTGCGCACCCCCCCTGTGTACGTGATTGATAAAAATTACCCTCATCACCCTTGGAATGTGATCGGCATGTTAAAAACAACAACATATGTTTGTTGTAAGACAATATTGACACAAAAATTTGGAGTCATTGCCTTTATAACCACTGAGAATTTTTAGCTTTTATGCAGCCGGGTAATGTGACCTTGGAATGCAGTAATTTCAATCCTTTTTAAAGTTTTTAAAATACTTTTTAAAATACCTTTTTAAAATACTTAACATATGCTACAACACATGTGCTTGCTAGTATAGGACTAAGATAAGCTCTTACGTAGAGCGTACAAGAGACGTATAGGACAAAATGGTATTTATTCGAACTACGGGACAGACTACAACGGGCGCATCTAGAGACAAGCGCAGTTTGGGGTCCAAGTAATTTACTTGCCACGGATCAGTTGTGTTTAAATCGGCATCATTTGACCTTGTAACGGGTCACTAAGTCAATCTAGAAACTTTTTCTTCACAAATAGAATTAACCATCTTTTCAAGGAGCCAAGCACATTTCGTCATATGGGCAGGCTGGGGTCCGGACCCAAAAGTGAATAGACAAATTATAAAAAAAAAGGGAAAAACAATCCAAAGATAAAGTCTTATACTTTATTTACCAGATTTAATCGAGAATATTGCAATAGCTAACCTAAATCAGCCGTTGGAAATGGATGCTTGGTATTTTGGAAAGTATAACGGCTGACAAAAAATCTTAAACTTAACCATGTTATTTCTGTGGGTTACTATTGCATAATAGCTCAATCCTCATACATATACCACTATGAAACGTTTGAGGGTTTACACGGATGTATCTGGCCTTAATGGACGGCTTAAAGATATGTTTCACCTTGCTATTTTTATCCTCATTTACACTAAAGATATGTCCACCATCGTACGACTGAAAGGAATTTCCATCCTGGCCGTATTCCACCTTGTAAGTAGTTACCCACTGATTGTAGTAATTGTTGTTGCGACCTTGGGTTATTATTCCTGTTACCTTGGTTGGTTGAAGGAGATCGATTTGTATCCATTGATCCTTGCTCGCCCCACCGGGACACCAAGCGGCTCGCTGTCCTCCACTAACCGGTTCTGCGTCGAGGCGTCCATGGCGTGCGCCGTGATTGGAGTTCCATTTAGATGAGGCGCTTATCTGGTTGTCTTTGATATGTTCGTTTTTCATTGCACAAAAATACAAACCTACCAAGGAGAAAGTGAAAATAATCAATGCGTTTGAATTAAAGCAGAATTGTCAAAAGTTTACTTCCGGAATGGTGACGGAAACCTCAACCGAGAAGAGACCAAAGAATCTATTAGAATCCGCGCTATTTGACAGGCCATCCGGTTTAAATTATCAGTCACATCCTCAAATAACTTTCAATAGACACACTGCTTTTATAAGTTTGAAATATTTTTTCGCGTTTTCGTCAAAAGTGATCCTAGATTGTTACGTAATCGACCGGAAGTAAACAGGTGGTTATTCCTAAATCTTAAGAGGCATAATTGGTGTTTTTTCCATAGATGAGATCCCTGAATTGATATTTATAGGTATTTACCAAACAGACATTTAAACATTCAAAATAGAATTGTCTCTCAATTTGGAGTCCTGTAGTAACCATAACAAAAGGCTTCACCTAAAATAAAACAGTGCGTAAAAACAAAATGACCGCTTAACCAGCATACTCAAGAAATCTGCTGGTCAATCGCAGGCTCATTGGATGAACAATGAACAATGTTACATACCAATACATTGTTTATCCTCGCCCTTGGGCTCCGGTCCTTCTACCGTACATTTCTCAATACAAGTATTTCCCTCTTTTGCGTGACGACATCGTCCACATTGTGTGGGATCATCTGGACTTGAACAGACTTTAGATGACGTGAAATACATTTGTAATGAAATATGTTATGTTGGGCTCCCTTTGTAGGCCAGGTTACCTGGCAACTGGGCAGATTGCGTATTCAAAACGTATTGTGAAACTATGCTCTTTGTTTATGATCATTTTAAGATTGAAAAAGGCTCCTAAAAGGGGGGGGGGGGTGAATAGGTTCGCGGATTGGCGGATTCAGCCCCGAAATGCTCACGGATTGCGGATTTTGATGATTATTTCAGCGGATTGGCGGATTTTGAAAATACGGCGGATCACGCTGTTGACAATTTGGGCACGGATCTCGGATTTTGACTGCTTTGATTTTATATGAATGTCAATCGATGCTATTGTTTATCTGTCAAACCATGCGGATCTAAAAATATCTGCGGATCCACGGATTTGCCCCGAAAATTTTGCGGATCGGCGGATTTACATACCCCTATTCACCCCCCCCCCCCCCCCAAAAAAAAAAAAAAAACACACAACAATTAGCGACGAAATGTGCCCAATTAGAAAAAGGTACCGTTGTACACACATTCTCTTCTCGACTCACCCATTAAAGGATCACAGAGATGGTGACAGGGCTTAGGCACACAGTAGGAACTCCTCCCTTCAGGATCTGAGAGAGTATTGCCTCTTCAGTGGGTCCTTATGGAAGCTAGTTTTTACTACCATTTCACCTACTCCCCCATCAATTAATCTCGGGCCCCCTAAATACCTCTATACTGGCAGAATACACCAAAAACTGGAATTCGACTTTGCCAAATTTTCGTCTTTAATAAGATTTCTTTCTTCTGTCTGTCTGTCTGTCTGTCTGTCTGTCTGTCTGTCTGTCTGTCTGTCTGTCTGTCTGTCTGTCTGTCTGTCTGTCTGTCTGTCTGTCTGTCTGTCTGTCTGTCTGTCTGTCTGTCTGTCTGTCTGTCTGTCTGTCTGTCTGTCTGTCTGTCTGTCTGTCTGTCTGTCCGTCCGTCCGTCTCCTCTAACACAAAAAAAACAAGCCCAAATGTGCCTCACGTTACTTACTTGTAAAGTCCTCTCTCCGTTCCCAAATGCATAGTAATTAACGTCAAAAGGATCTTCCGTGTCCAGAAAGGACAAATACACATCTCCCCTTCCGTCACGTCCCTGGGATTTCCCGTACTCGATAACAGTACTTCCGTCCCCCTCCTTCAGACACACGAAGTACGGCTAGGAACGGGTCTCCTAGTCCAAGGGCACTATTATGGGTCGTCCCAGTTTCTGCAACACCTTTCTGTCATCACAAAGATTTTATTTGTTTATCATCTTTCCTACGATAATATTAATCTAATTTTACTCGTCTGAAGACTTTTGATAGTTGCTCGTCCTTAATAAGATTGTAACATATTCCTGGCCAATTTTTACGTTTTGTGGGAGTATTCATGGCCAATTCTTATGTGGACTTTAAAAGGAAACTAGCATACACACATTGGCATCAGTCGGGCCAAGACGGGACGCTAGCACAGTCTATTACCCGTGCAGTTCGGCAACCACGGACAGCTGTTTCGTCCTTATTAGGACTCGTCAGCATGGCATAGCCGGTTTACCTCAGTTAAACTTCATCGGCAAAAGACTGCAGGGCGACTTCGACTCGAACGAAGTGCTTTAAACCACAGCTCAGATCCATGTGGGATCTAGAGCTGCGACCGGGCTAGCGTGATGCCAATTGTGCGGATCACGCATGCGACCTTTGCTAGTCTAAAACTCCGTCGGATAGCCAAACTATCCTTGCGTATGTATACATAAATGTGGACTTTAAAAGCACACTAGCATACACACATTGGCATCAGTCGGGCCAAGACGGGACGCTAGGAAAGTCTATTACCCGTGCAGTTCGGCAACCATGGACAGCTGTTTCGTCCTTATTAGGACTCGTCAGCATGGCATAGCCATGGCATAGGGTAATAGACTGTGCTAGGGTCCCGTCTTGGCCCGACTGATGCCAATGTGTGTATGCTAGTGTGCTTTTAAAGTCCACAATTCTTATGTTTTGTGGGAGTGAGTGGAGTTCCTAACCTACTACTCCGTTTCTCCTACCCCTCCATTTCTTCTGGCCCTCATTTTTTCCCTACCCCTCCATTCTCCCACCCCTCCATTTCTCATAACCCTCATATTCTCCCTACCCATCCATTCTCCCACCCTTTCATTTCTCCTAACCCTACGTTTTCCCCTAAACCTCCATTTCTCCCTCCCCCTCCATTCTCCCACCCCTCCAATTCTCCTAACCCTACGTTTCTCCCTAAACCTTTATTTCTCCTACCCCTCCGTTTCTCTCAAAACCTCGATTTCTTCCTACCCCTCAATTTCTCATACTTCTCTGTTTCTCTGACCCCTCCGTCTCTAGTACCCCTCCATTTCTCCTAACCCTCCATTTCTCCTACCCCTCCATTTCTCATACCCCTCTGTTTCTCCTACCCTTCCGTCTCTAGTACCCCTCCATTTCTCCTAACCCTTCATTTCTCCTACCAATCCGTTTCTCGTACTCCTCCATTTCTCGTACTCCTCAAGTTCTCCTACTAATCCGTTTTTCCTACTCCTCCGTTTCTCGTACACCTCAATTTCTACTAATCCGTTTCTCCTACTCCTCCGTTTCTCGTACTCCTCAATTACTACTAATCCGTTTCTCCTACACCTTATGGGTTGCCATAGCGCATGTCGACGGAGAAGAACCTCCGCAAAAGGAATTCCCCCAATTCGGCACTAATTCCATGCTAACTATACTACTGCTATATTTAAAAGAGTTCAAGCTTTTACCTTAAAGATGGTAACATCTTTCGGACCAATTCTCACGTGATACCACGTGTCCTTGTTGCTCAGGTTCAATGAGAACACGACGTAGACTGGTCCTTTACTCGCCGCTGCGAAATGAATGCACATGCCTTCCGGTGTCCGCTTGATCATATTCTCGTTCTGCCTTTCCACGTTACAAGGCCACAGCATCTCCATACCTTTATTTAAGACCTGATCATGTTTATGAGTATTGTTGGCGCCAACATAATCACTTTGTTTATCCTTCCTCAGCCATCTTACCATCGCTATGGGAATGCCTTCTAGGTTTTTATTATACAGACTCACGGCACCACTGAAGTAATCATCTTTGAGCTTAAGTAGGCCTGTGGTTTCATCATAATCCAGTTCCATGCCAAGAAATATTATTATTTTTTTATCATCTTCACCTTTCACAGGCGTGGTTCCAGGGTAAGCGTTGTATAATAAGAATTTGCCATTTTCGTCACTCGTGTACCATTTGTTGTTCCTGAAAGTTTTTAAAAAAGGAGTTGCAAAATCTAAATTTCAACCAATATCATGATGCACAAAATAAATCTAAAACATAAATACTAAAAGTAGATATTGAATTAATTTTGAATTTACAAGGGGCAAAAGACCATTTCACAATGCCCATATTATATTTTATTTACAACGAAGAAATGTCAACGGATTACCTGTATTTAATAAGCCTTTTCGCGTCCTTTGCTATAGGTGCATGGTTCCCGTAAAGAGGCTTGCGCATGTCAAACTCCACCTCCGCGATGCATGTTCCGTCAGTAAGTTGTGTCCATGTGGGATACGTTTTGACTTCAGTAGGACCACCAAGACCGAGCTCGCATGCCGGGGGACAGGGACCGATTGTGAAATCTGGAGAAAAGCTGAGTCCCTGTTGATTGAAAAAAAAATGAGAAAAAAAAAACACAAAATGACACGATAAAGTTGAAGATGTTTTCAGCATATTTGATTAGGTGTTTCAAGAACATTTGACTAGCAATTGATTGCTGAAAATAAACTAATGACAATTAATATTTAAAAGAGCGTCTGCGTCGACTTTTACTGTGCGATCGGTTACCTCGTCCATGTAAACATCAATTGCTCGCTTCAAGCTTCTCCGTTTCCTTCTGATTTTAAGCTCTAGCTCTTTGCGGCTTTTGAAGTCACAATAGATCTTGTTGCCGTTCTCTACGTAGAAGGCCTTTTCGCCCTCAATACCCAGAGAAGCCTTGTCGCAGCCTTTTCCTGTGTGTTCTGTAGGAACAACTTGCCAGCGCGGAAATTAACTAGTTCTTCGATGCTCCCCAAATGGAACTTGAATACTTTGAGGAATTTCGGGATAGTGTCTAGCCATTCCTTCAACAAAAAATCGCGACTTTTAAATAAAGGTAAGGTAAGGTAAGGTAAGGTAAGGTAAGGTAAGGTAAGGTAAGGTAAGGTAAGGTAAGGTAAGGTAAGGTAAGGTAAGGTAAGGTAAGGTAAGGTAAGGTAAGGTAAGGTAAGGTAAGGTAAGGTAAGGTAAGGTAAGGTAAGGTAAGGTAAGGTAAGGTAAGGTAAGGTAAGGTAAGGTAAGGTAAGGTAAGGTAAGGTAAGGTAAGGTAAGGTAAGGTAAGGTAAGGTAAGGTAAGGTAAGGTAAGGTAAGGTAAGGTAAGGTAAGGTAAGGTAAGGTAAGGTAAAGTAAGGTAAGGTAAGGTAAGGTATAAGAAAAGTAGTGGTAATGATGGGTAAATTCGAGACGCCGTGACGCCGTGACGCCGCGCCGCGTTTCAGAATCCGAGCCCGGGACTTTTGTCAAATTTCAGAATCTGAGCCCGATCTTGTTCTCTGATCATTTGCTCGAGGTAAGTCATGAATAACACCATTTATTGAAAAAAAAGAAGTAGAGTTACAATAAGATTTTGCTAGAGCTGCAAAAGTTTCTGTTTAACTCGAGACTCGAATAAGAAGGAGAAACCCGTAGCATGGTAAACAAAAAACAGATAGCGTTTAAAAATCCGAGACTCCGAGATCGTTGTAGAAAAAAAAACGAGGCTGCGAGACTCCTAAAATTTTGAAAAAACAAGACTTCACTTCGAGACTTGCGTTAAAAGGGGCCGAGATTCCGAGACTTCGCGAGTTTTTTTGTGATACTCTTTTTTAGAAAATTTAGGGTTACCCATTGCTACGCCTGGTAAGGTAAGGTGAGGCAGGTAAGGTTATGTAAGGTAAAGAAGGTTAACTAGCAAGTTAGCTTATTCCTGTTGCCATTCGCAGCAATAGGCGGGATTACAGAAACAGAACAGGCGACATCGACAAGTAAACATTTTATTTAGAAACTTGCGTGGGGCAGCTCGTAGATAAGGTGAGGAATATATGTGAGGTGAGGAAAGGCAGGTTAATTGAGGTAGGTAAGATAAGTTCAGATAAGGTAAAGGCAAGTTTATCAAGATAGGTGGGGTTAGGTTAGCTAGGTGAGCTGAATAGATATAGGAAAGCAAGGTAAGGAATTTGAGCAGAGACATACGTGTAATGCACCATGATTTTCCTACCTTTACTTCATTCTGCAATGCCGGTGTGCCCTCATCTGCAATAACTGCGGCGATTTTTTTACTTCCACCCTGTACAGCAATCGAAGATGCCGTGAACTTGTTCTCTGTCTTCGTATCTTCCCCCTCTTCTAGATATAGGAAAGCAAGGTAAGGAATTTGAGCAGAGACATAATGCACCATGATTTTCCTACCTTTACTTCATTCTGCAATGCCGGTGTGCCCTCATCTGCGATAACTGCGGCGATTTCTTGACTTTTACCCTGTACAGCAATCGAAGATGCCGTGAACTTGTTCTCTGTCTTCGTATCTTCCCCCTCTTCTGAATGATATTTCGCACCAACGCTACTAAACAGTCCCTTGTATTCCGCTTCCATTTGAATAAACGCTTCCCCTTTGGATGCTATTGAGGTGCCTCGGAGAGTTTTCCTGTATTCAAGCTGTCCACCAAACTTTGCAGACTTGACGTAGTGGGTCCCCCAGCGAAGAATGAAATCATGTTAAAGTATCGGACACATATTAGATTCAGTGTAATGATGGTTTAAACAATTACCCACTCTAGATACTTGGCCTCTCCAAGGCCTATTATTGAGAAACGAAGTTAAACGGGGTGACGGGCGAACGTAACCGAATAGCGTAACGGAAAAGGGTTTTGAGAATATGTTATACTCACGCAAAGCATGAACTGCCCCGGGATGGAAATACGAGTCGGGTAGATTCAAGAATTCTTGTAGAAAGGCCTGGCTAAGGTCTGCCGGCTTGACTTCATCTTTGAAAATCTCATATCTGAAAAAGAAAATTTTGACATCTGTAAGAATGACATAAATGTAGGTTGATTAAATGATTGATTATAATAACGATATTTATGAATAATGGGGACGATGATGATGACAACGAATTTGATTGTAGTGACGATTGTAATGGTATAATGACGGTTGAGGAGGGCTTTGATAGTTGTGATAACAACATTTTGATGCGATGCGATAAATGTGGTCATGTAGACATGACGGAAAAACATGACGTGACGCTTCAAATAAGCCCATTTCACATCAATAAGGCGGAAAATTTCTCTGAGTACTTAGTAACTTATAGCAAACAAAATATCAAGTGCGACTTTTTTTAAATTGATGCGACTTTTTGAGTGTCATTGAAATTTGAGCTTTTCGTCCCTGAGCTGATACACAGGGTAATGATGATGAAGGAAAAATTATCTTAAAAAGCCAAAATCTGGTTATGTGCACTTCGGCCTCACGTTATTTGTGTTTTGAAAATCAGTCCGTAATACAAGGAACCTATAGCCACTGTAGAAATTGTGTCTTCTCTCTCTATCTGAAATTGTGCGTTTTCCAGGTTTTTCCGCCATGTCGGTCATGTAGACAATACATCTAGTCACCTTGTAACATCGATGTCGAAGATAGACAGATACTGCTGTGTGTTGGAGCTCGACGAGCTTCCCCAAGCTTTCTTGACTCCACCATAGAAAAACAAGAAAGATCCCGATACTCCAGCTTCCTTCTGCAGGAAACTCTGATACTCGGATCTTGACGAAAACGTGTACATGTGGGCGGACGTCTGATAGATGCCGTGGACGTTCATCGTGTCTGGAACTTGGTCACCATCGTAGCTGGAGAAACAAAGTTCCACGATCAATGAACTTAATAAGCTAAAACCGATATATATGAAGGAGGACATCCGGTACCCAGGGTAGCTGTTTCGTTACATCTGCAATATTCTGTACACAAAATTCTAAATATTTCTGGACAAGTATCGAAGAGCGTCGTCCAAGAACAAGATTAAATTCAAAAAGTCGACTTTACTCTCCTAAAATTTCTTTAATGAGCGGACAATCTTTCTTACCTAATTCTGGCATTAATACAAAGGTGACTATATCTGCTCAGACGAGGTGTGACTTACTATGAATGTCCTGCACAGCTCCTCTGTATGATGCTCATCTTCCTGGACTCAGGGCTGAACTCTCCTTTGCCGTCAAACCAACACCAAAACGCAGCTCCATCAATCTTGTCCTGTTACAAAGTAAAATTGTTTCAAAAACTTGATCTTCAGGACGGAAATAAGCATTCCTATTTTACGGGAAGATAGTCCGCGTTTTGTCATATTTTCTATAAAATGCCCTCACGTCGTGTTTGTGTTCGCCTTCGTGGGCGAGTTTCCAGAGGCGTGTGCTGTTTAGTCAGGAAAGGTAATTGGCGGGTAATTTTTTCATAAGAAAACACATTGTTTCACAAGAAGTTGACACACATATTGTTTCACAAGGACACACGTACTATTGTTTCCCAAGGACACACGTATTATTTCATTGGACACACGTATTGTTTCAAAAGGACACGTATTATTTCACTGGACACACGTATTGTTTCACAAGGACACGTATTATTTAACAGGACACACAAGCTCTACGAAGGGCAAGGTTTCGGTGGAGGTTTCGGCTTATACTTACTCGGCATTGTGCTGTAGTTTCTTTGCCGGTGTAACACGGATCCCCGGATTGATAACCGCTACCAAAGCACCCAATCAAGAGAGCGGGTCCAACAAAGCCGTTGGCGTATGAGTATGGGGGCGGGTCCATCTTTTCTGAGCTTTCCTCTTCCTCCTTATCATTGTCGTTTGACATGCCAATCCCATAATGCATTCCGGGCGGAGCAAACATGTCTGGATTTTTCCATCCTATATCTGGTTTGATGTCCAAGGTTATCTGTGGATACCAGGTATCGTTAGAAGGCGTTCATGTTCATTTTTTATATATTTTTTTCATATGTTCTCATTAACTTATCTATAAAAAACGCCCATATTCCTCTAAATCTTATAACGGGTAAAAAGAATATAATTATTTATCATACATGTTTAATCCAATTGCTGGAATTTTTAATATTATGCAAAGTCTCGCAGGAGATTTCTGGCTTCCGTCTTTAAAAATCCTCATTGTCACCTGTTTACTTCCAGTCGATTACGTAACAATATCCCATGACTTTAACGGAAAAAGCGAAAAAAAAAATCAAAGTTGTAAAAGCAGTGTGTCTTTTGGAGGTTTCTTTGAGGATATGACTGATAATTTAGAGCAGATGGCCTGTTAAAGCCAGCGGCGTAGGCAGGATTTTGAACAGGAGGGGGCCCAAAGGGGCTTTCAAGGAATTTTCTCCTGTATTTTATATAATGTCTTATACATTTACTGTATTTTTTGCTGTTAAAAAGGGGGGCCCTAGGCCACCCCCTGGCTACGCCCCTGCATATCAAACATATTCCCAACGGATAGTGTCCTTCGTATGCATTGCCTTATATGGGCATTGATGCCCATATTTAGAAGAGCTAAAGTTTTCCCGCTCCCTGATCTCCAGAAAACATGGTGAAAAATGCTGATTCCTGTCAATTTGAGACTCGAGGCAAACATGTGTCAAAAAAACTTTATCGCTTGGTCAAATCTTTATCACACAAGCCTTGAAAACCCCTTAGGCCCAGGCCTCCAAGAGATTGGCCGAGCGAGTTTTAAGGTCACCCAAATATTGATATGAGGTTTTGATACATTGTTTTGTCTCGGTTGAGGTTTTCCCGTCGGCCCTCGGAAGTCAAGTGGTGACAATGCCGCGTTAAGGGGCCGACCATTTGACTTTTGAGGGGGGGGGGGGATGGGGTGGATGATTTGGAAAAAAACATCCTGCACCAATCTTGCACGCCAAATGCTTTGGAAAAAAATATCATGCGCACCTAAAAACCCCCCTCAAAAGTCAAATTGTCTGTCTCTAAAGTGGATTCATCAGTCAGCACTCAAAAATGGCTTCAAAACATGCCACCTCTACGCCGATGCCACCATGCCACCTCTACGCCAAAAAGAACTAATAGTATAATACCGTTAGTGTGAATGACGAAAGCCAGTCTGTCAAAACTTGTCATAAACAACAAGTAATCCTTTTAGTTAAGCAACACATAGTCTTTGTAATTGTTCATGGGCAGTTAATACAAACACTCTATTTTGGAAGGGCTGCTATCATTGCCCATGGTTTGTTCCAGTGAGCTCTATTCTTACTTTCTTTTTAAGGAAATCTTCAGCTCTTTTTTGCTGCTCATCAAGTCTTTCCAGACCTTTGTCGATTACTTTCGATGCTTGTTCCTTAGCTATTTCTACCCCTGCAGCCACTATTTGCGAATCTATCCACCGAATCCACCGAATGTTTCGCCCTTATTTCGCCTAACTAAACTGAAAGGATTGTATAAATAAGACCCGCCTACGTTTTCGACATATCTTTTAGTAACTATCCCCCCAAAAAAGTAAATAGGATCGAAGCCGGTACTTACTGAATGTTAAGAAACCAAGGCAAAGCACCAACCCTCCCATAGTGCTTATATCTGTTAAAAAAAAAAAGAAAGAAATTGAGTTGTCCATCACTCCTACCTCCAACGCCTCTTGGCCACAAATGAACTAAACTCCCAGTCAAGTTGATTTAGTGGAGCAGCCATCAAATACCTGCGCCCTACAACACATCAATAATAAACACATCTCGATTCAGGTGGAATAGTCAGTGCCGTACATTACTCATCTCTGATTGGTTAATCAGATTGTTTATCAAATATAACCAAAAATGGTAATGTTCCGCACTGATAGTATCAAGTGTGATGGATCAGGTGCAACAGTCTTGTACTTTCGACCCTGTGAATTTTTCAGTGAAATATATAACAAAAACGTTTTTTTGCGAGGAAATTACACGGCTTTCTTGTACACTTTATTTCTAGAAAACAACATTTCTCTAAGAAAAGTATATTTTTTAGTTTATATATATTTGAGGAAATTTTTTTTGAATTTTGGCCAAGTATGCCAAGTCATGAATAATTGAATTCCTATAAAATATTAATTGATTATTTACTTTTTTTGTATTTTATTCATTTCATTATTTATACAACCGCTTATCCATAATCCGCACCAGGTATTCACTCTGTCTGGAGGCTGATGACACGAGAGACGTGCAAAATACCAGTTAATATCTAGACTTCTCTAGAAAAAAAAATCGGGTGGCATCTCAAAACCAGAAAAAAGGCCGCCCCGTCTCCTTAAAATCTTTTGGTACCTCCGATTTTTGTTTTGTTTTCTTTACTGTTAGTAAAAGAATAACAAACGTAATTCAAAGAACAGTGCGTAGGCAAAACGCCACTAACTCTTCTACAGTCCGTACGTGCCGCTCTCGCTCTCTACGACTTTTTTTTCGCCCACGTACCAACGTACCACATACCACGTACCAACGTACCACATACCACGTACCAACGTACCACATACCACGTACCAACGCCAGTACATACGCAGCCTATAAAAGCCCTTGGAGATGGTTTGAGGCGAGGCTCCGCTATAGATAACACATGGATGTGCATTCTGTTACTCCAATCTCTTTATAGGCAAAGCCCAAACACAGCGTACGTCTGGAAGTATGGTCTATGTTTTTTCTCATTCTTCTGAAATTCATGAGGTCATTTAGCTCGATTTTTTTCCTGTAAGTTATCAGTATTGTTATATGGTTTTTTTTTATATTTTTACTTGTTATTATTTTTCGATTCTTTTCGTACTGTACTCGATCATATAATATACTCTTTTTTTATAAGAACCTTTTTTTATAAGAACGTCCAGCCTAAGGTTTCACCAAGTTTTAAGAACATGCTAAGAACACGCATAGCAAAAAAAAAAGTTTTCTTTTTTAGTCCTGATGCAGAATCAAATTGCTCATATAGTAAATCTGAGGAAACGAACTTTCTTATACAGGTATCCCACAAATCGACTTACTGTTACACGAGAGGGCTGGTACTGATAAACATACCACTGACCGCTAAGCAACGAGTTATCTGGGCTCAATCTCCAAACAAAATGGCCGAAGATGAGCAAGCCGAAGAACTTTTTGAAGTCGAAACTATCGTTGACACCCGGACAAAGGTACTGTAAATGTTCACCTGTTTTTTTTTATTACAGTACTTTTGGATCCGTACTTTTGATGACAGTTTTTTGCAGCGTTTATGACGAAAGTCCTTAGCTCGCAAACAGAACAAGTTTCCCGGCTACCGTCACCTGCCATCGATTCCATACTAAAATTAGAAAAATAAGTTAATATAATTTTCGCTTTGTTCTGCTTTGTTCTGCTTTGCGCACTACTTTCGCTGTGTTCCTAATGTAACAGAGATAGATCGTGTTGCACTCTAGAAGATTGTGTTGACTTTTATTCCCCAGGTTTATTTATATCTACGGTGTACGGGTTCTGTATGGGTTATATTTAAGTTATGTCATAATGATAAAGTTAACTCGCGCGCTCTTCGAATGATCTAGGAAATAGAACAAGATTGAGCTCCATGATTGAAATAACACTGATATTTAACGTTGTGTATAACATACAGTTTTCACTTCAGATTAGGTTTGTGTTTTCAAGATCTCGAAGCTTATGCTACTCATATTTATTTGGCAGATACTCTAAGATTATATACACACAAATTAATGGATACTTCTCAAACATAATTTTTAACGCAAAGACATATTAATATCACGCATTATCTATTCGCCGCTATGGCGAATTATGTTTTACTAAGTTTCTTTTTTTTTGTTAATAACCAAACTTCGAATAATAAACTTCGAATAACCAAAATCGAATCATACTATTTTTGTCTTGTTTTTCTGCAATTAAAATCAATTGATATTGATTATTAACTTCGAATAACCAAAATCGAATCATACTATTTTTGTCTTGTTTTTCTGCAATTAAAATCAATTGATATTGATTATTGATTCTACTGATTGAATATGTTAGGCAATTTTTTACTTGTGCTTCAAAGTATTGACATAGCTGTCAACGCACCCACATTAGGCGGGTATCACAAGATTTTGGACCTTATCACAAGCCTAATTTCTGTGAGAATGTTCATACATACTCTGTATTCACCCACATTGGTTCTCTTATTTGTTTGTTTTTTTAACATATTTACAGTATTTAACCACATTCCAGAAGATTTCTTTACAAGCTGGATTGACAGCTATGTATTTACCAAATGAAAAACGGATTTCTGTTGCTTCTAACTGTATACTTGGTCATTCTGTTTCTGCTTTGAATATTTTCCCACATTCTTCTGGTGCTGCATACCGCGTCTGTGATAATCAATCTTATAATGCACTTCTCATCGGCTTGCTGGTGGTCAATCCCCAGGACACCTCTTTAGAATGCCAGGGAAAGAAAGCGTTTCTTTTGAAAAAGTATCCCCAAGGGGTGGGGGCATAGCCCAATTTTGCCATTTGTGGCCAATACCCTGGGGAAAGACCAACAGGATTTGTAATTCAGTCAGCAGTTACAAATAACAAAACTAGAAACAAAACTTTTGCTTATTTGCAAAAGCTTCTACATTTCAAGTAGTTTCTTTTTTTATTATTCTCTGTACTTTCTTGTGGACCATTGCCATTTATTTTTTCCTAGTATCACACCTGGTATTATTTGAAGAGGTATTTATGTTTTCCAGAAGCTCATAATTCTTAAAATATTGAGCATTGTAGTGCAAAGTAATGTTTCATATAGTTTTGTGAAAACATTTGACTATGTACACCACTTCATGATGCCAGGGGAGGATTGTTGTAATTTTGATGCAGTTTATATATCCAGAAAAAACAAATTCTGGAGTTAATTAACCAGGGCAGGCTGATGATAAGTGCATAAGTTTTGCTTTTCTTGGCTCAAAAATAGCAACCAAATGGTTACATTAGGGACTAGATTTTTTCAAATGGCAGTGATAATTGTCAAAAAACAACAAAATATATTGGATTTATTACCTTGTGTATTTTAGATATTAGAGTTATTAGATTTTTCATATACAATAAGCAGCAAAATGTGTTGCTCTGTAACAAGTCGTTTGCCTAGCTGCAGTATTCTGGGAATCTGTGTTATGCTGCCTACCCTGTGACTTAGATTTGAGCTGTTTGACAAAAAATCAAAACCTGTGCAAAGTAAAAATTGATTGAAAGCTTTGAGCTTTTTTTTGCTCCCCTTCTGTATTCAAAATACAATAAATAGTGATGAAAACTAAAAAAAAAAATGATATAAGTATATTCCCCCTCTTTAATATACCTCCCTCTCAACCCCCCCCCCCCCCCCCTTCTTCTCGGGGGCAAAAAATAAAGAAGTCCCCAGTCCCCAGAGCTTATTAGTGCTTTGCCATGTTCTTCAACTTTTTATCTATTAGCAAAGCATGGACAAGTGTATTTATTCCTAAAAATAGAAAAAAGTTGGCTAGGCTGTTCATGGGCAGCAAGGCCGCCTTTTTTGAGGGAGAGCATAGCATGTCAAAACTGAGAAAATGTTTGAGAGATGCTTCCAAAATTAGCATATATCCCCCAATGATCCATATCAACAATGAATTGGAAAGGAAAGAGTACGTAACAGGTTTTCTTTATGAATTTTTCAATAGCTGACATGGCCTACTCTTGATAACAGTGATTTTGAATTATGTAATTGCTGATATTTATTCATTTCTAAAAAAAAAAAAAAATGCAAAGTCCAGAATAACTCACACTGCTTGACCCTGATGTAGTCGTTGACTGCTTTGTTTTTAGTGGAAACTCAAATTGCTGTGCTTTCGTTTTCCCTGCCGCTATGGCGAATTATGTTTTACTAAGTTTCTTTTTTTTTTTGTTAATAACCAAACTTAAGCGGTAAACAAAATTATGGGAGGATTTTTCCTGCTGGAAAAGAATTAAAAGTTATTATTGCGTGTATTTATCTTTAAATGTAATTTCTTTATGTTCTCTTTTTAAGGCTGCTACAACTGATTAAAAAAAATGCCTCACCCATTTTTCACAAAACCGCCAGAATTTACGAGATCGAACATCCCTAATCAGCCATACTATTCGGAATCAAATTATGTGATACAATCTAATAATCACGTGAAAGCAACGTTATTTCTTATTTTATCAGCAGATAAATGGATGCTTTTTCAACATTTGGTGTTTCGCTAGCCTGACAAAGAGTGTGAAAGAGACCTTCCCTAAAATTATTGCGAATGGAAACGTCTATCCATTTTGTGTTATATAACCACACCTGTTCTCCGTTGAAAAAAAACTAATGTTTCTAATTGATACTTAGAGATCCCCGATCACTATAGGTACGTTGATATAACGTTGACGAAATGACATGGTAAATACCTAGCCCAATAAGAGGATAACCAATTAGCCATCATGTGACCATATTTCATATTTTAATTGTCTCGCCAAGAGTCTTTTTTATGACTACGTGTTGTCTGAAACTGCTAAACAATCTCCAATCGAGCTTCGTCTTGGCACCACCAAAGTGCTAAGTCGATTTATTTTGTTTGAAACATATCAACGCTTAAATCTCAATAACGTGGCTGTTTTTAGGCATAGCCAACTCTGTTTAGTGACCACCCTTTAAATCTTGGGTTCTCCAATATACAGTGACCGTCAATCGACACAGCTGACAGTTCAATCGCTCAGAGTCCGTCTGTTTACGCATTTGATCTTGCTGTGGGATTTCAAATGGAGTCGGAAAGAATCATTTCTTTGCAACCTTAAATCTGGTGCCACATCGCTGCTGGAGTGAAGCATAATATTAATTGCTTATTTTTCGTGTCGTTTAGATGGCAAGTTCTCTATGTTTTATATCATAATATCTTGCCATAACCAGGTAAATATCACTCAGCTGGCGAAAATGAAAAAGGTTTACTGCTAATATATGTTTTTCCTTCGTTTCCTCAGCTTGAAAATTAAGTTTTCTGTGTTTCTACCAAATTTAGCGGAAAAATAACGACGAATATAAAACGGAAGAAGACGCTCGGTTTTCAAATGAGTTGGGGATCCCCACCTGTCCATTGCACAGCGATTGATTGTCTTTTATCAATAGAAATTTCAGAAAAATTCCGATTGTCCATTTTTTTTCAAGAAATACCGGTAAGTGTAATTTCGAGTTGAAAACTTGAAAAATCCTAAATTTGTCTTTGTCGTGATGGTTTGTATTTCATTGTCTGAGCGCGTTCTTACCGCGATGCTTTTCGGGCGTTTATGCCGTTTTGGAGACTAGGTACGAACGTTAGTTTAGAAGCATGTGAGTGAGCTTTAGTAAACTTTCTTGTGGAAACGCTCAAGAAAAGAAAAGTCTGCGCTAGAAGGAGGCAATGCAAAGATTTGAAGAATTGTTTTTATGATAGCTCTATTCACAGATGGTTTCATTAAAATCTTAAAAAAAACCTAGAATAAAATTTAGGAATAACCATATTTTTTTTATTTCCCAAATGCAACCGAACATTTTGCAATTGACTCCCAAAATCAGGCGATGGAAATGGATGCTTTCTCACACTTTGTATTTTGCTAAGATGTCAAAATGGCGGTTAACAAAGACTTTTGTTGCTCAGGATGGCGTGAGGTACTTTAAGGTGCGATGGAAGGGATACACCCCTGACGACGACACTTGGGAACCGGAAGAGAATGTGTTCGAGTGTGAAGACGTGCTGGAGGAATTCTGGAAACGCAGGAGAAGGAACCGGGAACGGCGGCGGCAACAGATACAGGTAGCCATTGATGATATGGATATATAACTGTTGAAAATATTAGGGGGGGGCATGTGCCCCTAGTGCCCCACCTCCTGAAACGGCCCTGCATTATCATCAACACTATCATAAAATAAATCATACTTGCACACCCTTTACTTTTAGAAACGCAAACTCCTTGCCGAGAAAGAGGAGGAAAACAAGCGGAAAAAGTCATCGACCAGCGAGGATGGCGGTGAGCATTTGGAAAAAGTCCTGCAACACGTTGAGCCTCTTGGCATGACAAGACTTGCCAGTAAGGAGCTCGCCCTCTTCTCCTTACGCAAAGAAGGCCTTTTGCCTGAGAGACGGGATGACAATTACACGCAGGCGACTTCATCATTTTATGATGATGATGATGATGATGATGATGATGATTCTCAGAATGATGATATTTCTGAGAATAATGATAACGACGATTCGCAGAAAGATGATGATTTCCCGAATGATGATGACGACTCTCGGAATTCTGATGTTGATTCTCGGAATTCTTTTGACGCTTCTCGGAGTGAGGACGCCTGCAAAAATCCCACTAAAGTTTCCTCTCAGGATTCAAGATCACCCTTCAGTTCGCCGATCAATAAGCCACCGAGAAGAAAAGTTGAGGTTATATCATTATTGAGTGACACAGACGAAGAGGAGGTAGAATCATCCGGTGCTCATGTTGGCTTTTCTTCTGGGCCTTTTGCAAAGGTAACCAAGCGTCCTAAAAGCTCTTTTGTCGCCGCGGGATCCGAATTTTGCAAAGGTAAGAAGAATGTTACGGGTTCTTCAGATATACCTAACAAAGCTAGTACATTAAAGAAGAAAAACGGGCAGTTATTTAAGCAAGGAAAATCGTTGTTTCATGATAAATGGAGCGAGAACGGAGAGGACAGAAACAGTACAGGAAAAACGAATTCTTCAAATGAAAATATTACGGTTAGCAATAGTGTTCGAATGTCTGAGGGTAAAAGTGTTTTTAAACGAAATCGACCAACTGAGCCAGCTTCTGTCCCCTCTACTGAGACAAAAGAGGCAAACCCAAATGTCACTGCTGATACCAAACAAGCAGAACAAAATGAAGGATCAATGTCTGAAGGAACAACAAGTAAGACAATCACTGAGAACAAAACGACGAACATGGAGACTTTGAGAAAAGAAATGTTAGAGTTTACAAGGTTAGAGGCGGAGAGAAAAAATAAAGGTGAGCTGGAAAACCCTGTTGTTGGTTTGACGGCTGATTTTAGGGAGAAGAAAGGACTGGACTCCAGTGAAATACCCATAGATGTGCGTAATTTAAAGGATACCATGTCGAGGCTGCCTCTTTACCGAACGGAGAAAACGTTACATGATGCAACTGGACTTGAATTGGGAATTAGGAACAACGATGAGGTCGAGGGAGATATCAAATCTGATAATTTGATCTGCAAGAAAGACATTTTTGAAGGGTGTATAGAGGGCAAAGTTAAGGATGAGGACGGTGAGAGCGATCCATTGAAAGAGAGTCACGGTGCTAAAGGCAGCCCCAAACTTGCGAAAGAATGTAACAAAGAAACGACAGACAACGATGATAATGGTAATGATGGTGATGACCTTAGTCGTTCTATTGGCGGCAAAATTGATGATGATGTGAACAACATTAATAACGACGATAAAAAGTCTCTAAAAAGACAATCCCTGCGACAACATTTTTTCAATGAGGAAACAGAAGCTCAGACTGTCCAGCCCCCAATATGTATCCCCTCCGAGGTTACATCCTCAGCCGGTTCACAGGGCGACCCCTCTAAGGAAGCAAGAACATCCCAGACTGTGTCTACCTCCAACAGTGTAAATCCCAATACTGAAGACAAACTTGTCGTAAAATCCATCGAACAGACGGGTATTGAAAAAAATGATGACTCTGTAGGAAAGATGGCCTATAATGAAGCAACTAAGGATCCGAAATCTAGCCAGATATTAGCGGCATCAAGTGATCAGCAGAAGTCAGGAATTACCCCTAAAGGTCTGCTCAAGAAATTCCAAGTCCTAAAAGCGAAAGTTGGGAAAATGAATTTGGGAGCGCTGTCTAATTCGCTGGATAAACGAGAATTGTCTGAAGGTGATGCTGACAAAGATGAGAAAGAAAAATGTAGAGAAGCGGAAAACAAACGTGATCAGGAAGATTCACAAGATAAATACAATTGGATAGAGTCTTTGGACAAAAATAAGCGTGAAGGAATAAAACCAGGGGATGGCTCGCGGAATGATGTTGGCAAACTGGAAAAAGGCCATACTGAGGCTGACAATGAGATTTCCAGTGAGGTGTCACAGACAAAGGACGATGATGGAGAGGATAAATACCTTAACGAGAATGCTTACCATACTAGAAAGGCTGGTCATACGATCTTGAGTGGTGTATCTAGGGCAGAGGACGCGAGTGGAAGCGATGTAAACCACAATGAGAATGCTTGCCACCCTACAAAGGCTGGCCATAAGATCTCGAGCGGGTTATCTAAGGCAGAGGACGCAAGTGGAAGCGATTTAAACCACAATGAGAATGCTTGCCGCCCTACTAAGGCAGGCCATAAGATCTTAAGCGGGGTATCGCAGGCAAAGGACTCCAGTGGAGGTAATGAATACTACAATGAGAATGCTTGCCAAAGGCTGGGTGGTGGGGAGGAACATCAGGATGACGAGCCCAGAGAGCTTGGAGATCCCAACCAGAATAATAGTGAAGTGACGAGCAAGGTAGCGGAGAAGCTTAAGGAAAACCAGCAAGGAATGAATGAGGATGCTGTTACGTTAACAGTGAGTAGAAGTTCCTATCAAAACAATGGCTCCGATATTGTGTGTAAAGAAGGCGATGATGAAGAAATTGCGAAAGAAATTTCCTCAACTGCTGTGGCAACGGAAAATATGGAAGCCGTAATCGACAAAAGTTCAACATGTTTAACTTCTCAGGAGAGAAATCCGGAAAGTTTTTGTATCGCCCCATCTGAAAGGGCAAAAAAAGGGGCACGAAAAACCGTTGTGAAAAATATGAAGGGAGGAGGAGGAAAGTCAAAGGGAGGCAAAAGGAAATCACAAGACAGTTCTGGAGGGGCTAAGACAAATATTACGGTAAATGGTAAAACGGATGTCGGTCACGATGGCCGAGGAACATTAAAGAAAAACGCGAATGGGATTTCAAAAATGTCTGCTAGTAATAAGAAGGCGAAGAAACTGCGAAAAGCGAGCTCCTCTGAGACTAACACTTTTTCATTCATAGATAATTTATTTATGGTCGAGGAGGTACCGAAAGTAGGGAAGAAAGTAAGAAACAACACGAAGAAAGAGTCATCCGTTTCGGAGAATGTTGGGAGCAAAGTCACCGTCGGTGCACAGAGCAAGAAAAGAGTAGTGCAAATGCCATCGGTTTCGGATGAAGATGTAAACATAGGGGGGATGGACGGAGATCTGATTGGATCGATTTTACAACAAGAGGCGTTGCCATGGCGACTGAGTGAAGAAAAAACGAAACAAGAAAAATCTAAGGTAAGATAGTTCTATGTATTAGCTGTCGTTATTGTTTTTGGTGTTATTTTTGTTGTTGTTGTTTGCTGCTGTTCATGGTCGTTCTCTCGTTCTTCCGTCGTCCTTATAGTGGCAGTGATGTTGTTGCTACCGTTGTGGTATTTGAGGGAAGGGTCCGTTAAGGGGGCATATCTTTCTAAGACCCATAAATCGATAAATTTTTAGGTTAAATACTTTTGTACTATTTGAACAGGCCTGCACTTCGAATGACACCCTTGAAGAAGCAGAAGATCCCCTTGACTTTGTCTTCGACTTGGACAGCTTCCCCATCGAGCGGCTCGTCTATGATGTGGTAATTACCATCGCCTACTTACACGTGTTTTAGATAAGGTTTCACTCGAGGATCTATGTATCATAACTAGCATAACTTTCGTTGGTGTCGTATAAATGACTGAGTATGGTCTCTGAAAGACAGGTGAATGTTTACAGACACATAAACAAGGATAACACGGCTTTCTTAGTTGGTTTTCTTTTAAATTTCGCGTATTTTTCATTTATTTGATCACTGAAATACAATCACCAACTTGGCCGCCGGTTTCAAATGTATTATATATACTGTTTAGCGGCCAGTAATCTCATTATTGGGTATAAGAACTCGTTGGCGGCAAAAATTGATCATAAAAGTTGGCAGATTGCTGTTAAAAAAGGCCAATCACGCCGCCATTTTATACTCCCGCTCAACGGTGAGTCACAAAAAAAATCCATTTCCATCGGCCATTTCAAGCGAGTAACCAAGTTATTTTCAATCAAATATCGTCAACAACATATCAGACTTCATTCGTTGATTGTTATTTTGAAGTTTTGAAGCGCATAAACTGTTGTCTTTTTAATGACAAACAATGACAAAGGAGTGGATGATCGGCATCCTTTAAGAGATATAACAGTTTGACGTAAAACGAGCAATCAAGCGTCCATTGTGATTGCGGCGGCTTTTATCATTAAGGTTCAGTTTCATTTATCAGTTTCATTAATTTCCATGTGTACACCTATTTAGAAAGTAACCTTTATTAAGGAGTCTCTTAGCAGGGTCCCGAGGGTGGTCGCTTGATAAAGATACCACTTAACAGTGCTTAGCCAATGGAATGAATGCCTTCCATGACTCAGGGGCGTGGGCGGCCATGGACGGATCTAGGGGTGGACCGAACGGGCCCCCCTATTTTAAGATATTGGCTTAAAAGTAGCAAGACATATAAGGAAATGGAAAAACAATGAATCCCCCTTTCTTGAAACCAATGTTTCGACCTACCTCATTTTGGAACTCCTGGACTACCCCTGGCGGTATAATGATGCTGAGATGTGTTTGTGTTGTTTGCAGGAGATGACTGCCCTCCAGGAGGTTCCATCACCAGAAGTCGAGTCCAGGAACGTACCGATAAGTAAGCACACAGTGTATACTGTATACTTTAACTATACTTAGTCTTAAGAACGGCAGATTAGGTGGGTTGAGGGGAGGTATAACCAAAAAATACTGTTTCATTTTTTAACAATTACGCATCTTAATGTATACTTAATTAGCCCGACCGCGTCAAATTGCGTTCAAGTAGGAATCATATCCATTAATTTCTTTCATTTTTTTCTAAATTGTCTTAACGAGCCTTGGAGGAGCGATTAGAGAACCTGTGATGTTCTAAAATGTTAAGGCCCTGTCACACGTACGTTTTTTCTCTTGCGACCTGTCTCGCAAAAAAATTGTTGCAGGTCGCACGCGCATTTTTTTGCGTGTGACACCCCCTTTGCAACTTGTTTTGCATTACTCAAAGTGGCACGAAAAGTAGGACGCTCCTCTACTTTCTGCAACAAATTGCTTCAAGTCGCAGTGTGACAGGGCCTTTGGGGTCTGGGCCTTATTTAAAAAAATACCGTCCTTCAAAATTATAGCACGAATTCGTGGTAATTTTCGTCGTACACAATTGTAGCGCGATCCATCGGCAGATTTGGCTCCCACAAATCCACAAATCAGCCGACGGATATGGGTGCTTTCTCACGCTTGGTATTTTGCTGGAATGTGTAGTTCCAGAAAATATCCATACCCCCCCCCCCCCCCCCCCCCCCCCCCCCATGGAGGGATTTAAATATTCCGGAGGGGTTGGGGGGTCAAACCCCAGGAATTTCCAGAGGGGAATGGGGAGGGGGGGTAAAATGCCCTTTATTCCTTAACAGTTACTGTATTTTTTTCCCAGTAGGGTTGGAAATTTGGAAAATTCTAGAGGGGTGGGGTCAAACCTCCGACCCCCTCCATGGTGGGGGGGGGGGGGGATTGGATATTTTCCGGAACTACACAATGACAAAATATCGGCTGACAAAGGCACTTATTTCGTAATGCCTGTCCCTAGGCCGGCTCAAGCAAGCTGTCAGAGAAAGTGACCTCGATACAATACGAGCAGCACTGGCGTCAGGATACTACGACCTTGAGAGAGTTGACGGCTTATCTGGTATGAGCCTGCTCCAATGGGCCGCTGCCGCTGGTCAAGACACCGTGGTCGAATTGCTACTGAGGCGGAGAGCCGACGTGAATGCGACGCAGCGAAACGGCTCGACGGCGTTGATGCTCGCTTGTGAGCAGGTGGGTCTCTTTTGCTCTTCGGGAGGGACTCGGTACTATTCGTGCATGTCTCGCTTACCATTCGGAGGTAGTTCGGTCATATTTTAATCTTACTGCACCTATTCTGTGTACCTGTCATGAACTTGGGAAAAGTTCTGTCAGTTGCACCTCAAGAGAGTTTTATTCGGAGGTAGCTAGGTCCAGTTCAAGGCAGCTATACTGTAACATGTTGATTCACTCGTGTTGCCTTGGTTGCACTTCGGGAGGGACTCGGCCATACTGTAACATGTTGATTCACTCGTGTTGCTTTGGTTGCACTTCGGGAGGGACTCGGCCATACTGTAACATGTTGATTCACTCGTGTTGCCTTGGTTGCACTTCGGGAGGGACTCGGCTACAGTGAAACATGTTGATTCACACGTGTTGCTTTGGTTGCACTTCGGGAGCGACTCGGCTTTACTGTAGCATGTTGATTCACACGTGTTGCTTTGGTTGTACTTTGGGAGTGACTAGGCTATACTGTAACATGTTGATTCACACGTGATGCCTTGGTTGCACTTCGGGAGTGACTAGGCTATACTGTAACATGTTGATTCACACGTGTTGCTTTGGTTGTACTTTGGGAGTGACTAGGCTATACTGTAACATGTTGATTCACACGTGATGCCTTGGTTGCACTTCGGGAGCGACTCGGCTTTACTGTAGCATGTTGATTCACACGTGTTGCTTTGGTTGTACTTTGGGAGTGACTAGGCTATACTGTAACATGTTGATTCACTCGTGTTGCTTTGGTTGCACTTCGGGAGTGACTAGGCTATACGGTAACATGTTGATTCACACGTGTTGCTTTGGTTGCACTTCGGGAGTGACTAGGCTATACTGTAACATGTTGATTCACTCGTGTTGCCTTGGTTGCACTTCGGGAGTGACTAGGCTATACTGTAACATGTTGATTCACATGTGATGCCTTGGTTGCACTTCGGGAGGGACTCGGCTACAGTGAAACATGTTGATTCACACGTGTTGCTTTGGTTGTACTTTGGGAGTGACTAGGCTATACTGTAACATGTTGATTCACACGTGATGCCTTGGTTGTACTTCGGGAGGGACCCGGCTGTATTGTAACATGTTGATTCACACGTGTTGCTTTGGTTGCACTTCGGGAGTGACTAGGCTATACTGTAACATATTGATTCACACGTGTTGCTTTGGCTGCACTTCGGAAGGGACATATATGAACTAATAGTACTATTTGTACTAATTTCTGGTACTATCTAGCCGAAGCTCATGTAGTACTTATACAGCACCTGCATATGACGGGATGGGGGGGGGGGGAGGGGTCACTTTGGCAGGTACCAGAACTGTCCCTGAGTTACACGGTTACTACTCGGAAGTAGTAATCGAGTAAGTAGCCAAATCCAAAAGTGGCTCCGAGTTCTAATCGAACTTTATTCTGTACTGTACATGTACAAGTTACTCGGCTACAGTGAAACATGTTGATTCACACGTGTTGCTTTGGTTGCACTTCGGGAGTGACTAGGCTATACTGTAACATATTGATTCACACGTGTTGCTTTGGTTGCACTTCGGGAGTGACTCGGCCATACTGTAACATGTTGATTCACACGTGTTGCTTTGGTTGCACTTCGGGAGGGACTCGGCTATACTGTAACATGTTGATTCACACGTGTTGCTTTGGTTGCACTTCGGGAGCGACTCGGCTATACTGTAACATGTTGATTCACACGTGATGCCTTGGTTGCACTTCGGGAGGGACTCGGCCATACTGTAACATGTTGATTCACATGTGATGCCTTGGTTGCACTTCGGGAGGGACTCGGCTACAGTGAAACATGTTGATTCACACGTGTTGCTTTGGTTGCACTTCGGGAGGGACTCGGCCATACTGTAACATGTTGATTCACACGTGTTGCTTTGGTTGCATTTCGGGAGGGACTCGGCTGTATTGTAACATGTTGATTCACACGTGTTGCTTTGGTTGTACTTTGGGAGTGACTAGGCTATACTGTAACATGTTGATTCACACGTGTTGCTTTGACTGCACTTCGGAAGGGACATATATGAACTAATAGTACTATTTGTACTAATTTCTGGTACTATCTAGCCGAAGCTCATGTAGTACTTATACAGCACCTGCATATGACGGGAGGGGGGGGGGGGAGGGGTCACTTTGGCAGGTACCAGAACTGTCCCTGAGTTACACGGTTACTACTCGGAAGTAGTAATCGAGTAAGTAGCCAAATCCAAAAGTGGCTCCGAGTTCTAATCGAACTTTATTCTGTACTGTACATGTACAAGTTACTCGGAACTATTGAAAATTGTTGTTTTTCTTTCAAGTCAAATATGTTCATAATTAATAGTAAAATTTGAAAGTTTTTTTGTAATTCTCTCAGTAGTAAAATACGAAGGAATTGTACAATGGCCATTTGAACATGATTCAGGGCCATAGCAGGCATTGAAATACTGAGGGGGGGTGGGGTGACGCACAAAACAGGAACATTAAGAAAAATGGGGGCACGGTCACGCCCTCTCATCAAGTTCTTTTAATTTTAATTTAAAAAATAGGGGGTCTCCCGGCCCCACTAGGCATTACGGCGCAGCATGATTCCTTACTTGATTTGCAGGGCTCAGCTGAAACTGTTGACATCCTTCTGAGATGCGGAGCGTGCATCAATATGCAGACGAACAAAGGCGAGACGGCACTCATTAAGGTACTTAGCTAAACGATGATGGTGATGATGATAGTGGTGGTGGTGATGGTGGTGGTGGTGGTGACGCGTCGCATGGTAAACTTTTCGTGATGTCCACGGTAGCGCGCATCGCATGGTAAACTTTTCCTTGGTGGCCACGGTAGAGCGCGTCGAGTGGTAAACTTTTTCTTGGAAACCACGGTTGCGAGCGTCGCATGGTAAACTTTTTCTTGGTGGCCACGGTAGCGCGCATCGCATGGTAAACTTTTTCTTGGTGGCCACGGTAGCGCGCGTCGCATGGTAAACTTTTTTTGAAAGCCACGGTAGCATCCGTTTCATGGTTGATTTTGTCTTGATAGTCACGGTATTGCGCAATATAAGATTATATTTGGTGGCTGTTGTTTTTCTTGGTGGTGATACACTACATCAATACTCTGATTCCAGGCTTGTGAAAAAGGCCAGACGGACGTAGTTAATATTCTGCTACGACATGGAGCAGACACCCAGCTGCACTCGAACTCAGGCCCCTCGGTCCACCAGCTCGCCCGCCGATCTCTGCATCCTGAACTAATGTCATTACTGGTCGAGCATGAAGCCAGGTAAGACAACTTTGCTGGCCCAGCAATGCTGGCGGGTGTTGGCGCAGTTTGCACAGGGCTTAATGCTTTCAATCCTTTCAGACTTGCCCAGGCCACCGAAGCTGCTATCTCATCGTGTGCGGGCGGCACCATTTGCCTATGTGCACCCCCCGTATTTCCCTACAGATGCTTGGCGCCTCAGGAGGGAGCACGGTTCACATTCAAGTTTGACTTCTCCCCGGGGCGTTACACACAAGGTAAAACATACTCGAAACCCTAAGCTACATAGAGCCCATACTTTTCGCACTAGACTTTTTTTTGACAAGCCTTTTCGCGGCTGTTTTACCACTAACACACGCCCTCAAATACCATTAGGTATGCTAGCTATGAAATAAAGACAACCCTAGCTTTCTCAATTTCATTTGCACAAATTTTCATATCAAGCCCTCCTTCATACCCATTGTTTGTAATAGTGTATTTAGCGACGGGGAGATCATTTTTCAAGTACATTTAACTTGAATACTCCAGTCTTCTCGGCATTTCATCGCCTGACGAATTGTTGAAAATAAAAATAATATACGGTCCGACTTTTGCACGTTTACTTTAGATACTTTACAGCCGATCAAAGCGCGAGTAAAAATGAGTTCAAATATGCAATTCTAACAAACCATTTTTTCTAGAATTTCCAAAGTGATTGTATGTATTTTTAACTCTTTTTCTATTTCTTGCTTAGAAACAGAAATTGTTGTGTTCTGCATCAAAGCCGACTTCAAAGATGACAGACTTCTGTTGACATTCTCTGGGGACAACGGGGTGCGGTCTGTCCATCTGAATGGCGTGAATCAACTCCCAATACTTCATGTACGTTAGACACGCCATCATCATAGCCCCAAAATATAGTCTCCAAGGGTAATGGCATTATTACCCTGAATGCTCTATTGCTCCCATCCCTTTAGAGCCAACATTTAGCTCTCCCTTTCCCTCATCACCATACTTCGCAAACTTGTTGGTACTTAATAAAAGCTAGAAAATGGAAGGTTTATGCAAGTCTGCTTCCGCAACATTTTCGTTAGATTCACAGCATCAACACTGGACCAACATGATATTCACTCGTCAACTCAACCCAGTCCCCGCGCAACGTTAGAATATAATAACAATGAAAAGGATACCAAGCCTCTTTTTGGTTCCGCTTCTGATTTGAGATTTTTTGTGGCACTTAACTTGCAGTTTTTAATCCACAGGGGGTTCGATCAGCGTATGACATTCTCCCCGATCACGGCCAGAACGAGCTGATCATCAACACCCACCACTCCCCGGCAAGACTTATCGTATGTGCCTACGCCTTAAAGTCGAAGCCAACAAGCTGACCACAGTTATCTTAAAATTTTTAATCAGGAAAAATATGAAGTCATAATACCATCATGGTTGGATATTTGGCCCTAGGAAATTTTTTTATTCCTTATCTGGAAAGGTGCTGAAATTTGTTATCATTATTGGTAGGAAAAATAAGGGCATAAACATCTTTTAAATGTATTTGGGGATATCTGTAATAAGAACAGATTGACACGTCTTTTATAAATAGATCCTAAAATCTGTCATGTCAAAGCTATAAAAGTATTAATGATACAATCATGAGATGTTATCTCACAAGTAGCAAAGTATTTATAACCAGAGATGGTGTTGCCATATTGGACTTTGGTTTGAGAAGTATTTTATATTTAAAAACAAAGCATGAACATTTTTAAGGGCACGATCTCGAAATGTAATTCTTAGAAGTTTTGTAGATATGTCATTATGAGTAAAAGTTCTTACAACACTGATTGACTGAATGTTGTTTTAAAGCCCCCTCACAAGCTAACAAATAGTTTGCATTTTTTTAAACAGTGTCCCTACCCCAATATATGTTTTTGCTTTCTTATACTATAAGTGTCCAAAAGCGCAAATCAGATTTGTGCAACTTGTGCAACATCTTCACTGCCTTCAAGTAAACCCTTTTCTCTTCAGACAATCAAAACACATTTTTGTATTAGTATTTTTAGATAACTTTTAAACTAAGAATATAATTTAAGACAATGTAATGTAAAACAAATCTAAAATGACCCCAGGACTCGCATTTGAGGTTGGCTTTTGAAGCTGGCTACAAAGCTGGCCCTCAACACGGCCCACTTTTGATGCCATTACTTACTGTAGGCAGCATTCATTGGGATCAAGGACGTTGGGGACAAATGGAACCCTAAGGGACTAGCAGGGCCTTAGCAGGGGGTGGGGCACTGGGGACACGTGCCCCCCCTAATATTTTGAAATATTATAAGGAAATGACCAGTTGGGTCTTGGCTGTGCCCCCAATATTTTCTTAATATTTCTGTATTGTGCCCCCCAATATTTCGAGGCCTGCTACGGCCTGAAATGTAGTTCCTCTATCTAAGTTTAGCATGATCTTAGCAGTAAGGAAATCATAGAAGGGTGCAATTTCTTGTGGAATTTCATGTTTCTCTTGTTGATGTTATCAGCCTTGTGCATGTGCCTTCAACTGAACATGCCTACACACTCAGGGTGTCACTGCTTAGTGAAAGACTCAAGGTTTAAACAGCAGTTCCTCTCTCCAAGTTTTGCTTGATCTCAGCAGTGAATGGATCATAGAAGCGTGCAAGTTTCTTGTTGAATTTCATATTCCTCTCGTTGATGTAATCAATGTCGGCGTCATCATAGTGTGCGCGTCTGCGACTGAACTTAGCCCTCTTCTCAGCTCTGTAATAGAACAATGAGTAGAGACGTTTGAATACAAGTTCCAGAAGCCATTGTGTTACTACTTTTGTTCAATAAATCAAATTCTTATATTTTATTCCACCACTGATACTTCATATTTGAGTAAGATAGGGAACTTACAAATAGGAAATTGAAGTCAAATTCCATTATGCACTTTCACAATGAGCCTTTTTTTCAGAAGCTTAAACAAACAAAAAAATTTATTACTTACTGTTTTTCTAGGTCTGCAACCATTCTGTCAATTCCAGCTTCGGATACCTTGCCTTCGCCCCCATAGCTTAAGTTATCAACGGATGGAGTGAATGCCTCCCCTCTAAAAAAACATCAAAAACAACAACAAAACATCAGGATTTTAGAACACTTACCCTTTTGTCACCAATTCTAAATTCATGTCCTTATTGTAGGTCGTACTGAAATGACGGAAAAACATGACATGACACTTCAAATAAGCCCATTTCACATCTAATAAGGTGAAAAACTTATCTTAGTACTTAGTGAGTAATAGACAACAAAATATCAAATGGGACTTTTTGTAAAATGCCATTTAAATTTGAGCTTTCCGTCCCTGAGACCATACAAAGCGCAAGGATGATCAAGGAAAAATATCTTAAAAAGCCAAAATCTGGGTATGTGCATTTCGGCCTCACGTTATTTGTTTTTGAGGATCATTCCGGGTTACAAGGAACCAATGGCTATTGTAAGAAATCATGTCTTCTTTATCTATCTCGAATTGCACATTTCCATGTTTTTCCGTCATGTCGGTCTTACTACTGTATATAACCATCCCTGCAATGTTTAATACTTAAAAACATAAGTGAGCTGTTTCAATGGATTGCATTTTACTGTGGATATTGGTTCATACTGAAAGAGTGATATCTCATTTGCACCACACAGGTAGGATCACACAAGTCTTTACATATGAAGAAGGTACTGTTCAAATATCTTAATGACTCTTTTACTTCAGATGGTGAAACTACCAGCAAGCTTATGATGTTTAAAAAAAAACTGCTGATGGCGCAAACAAAAATGAATAATGTGACCACAAAAAATTAAAATAATTAATAAAAGACTTTGTGAACTTACAGCTCATCTTTTTGTTTCTTGTACTCTGACATGTCAGGCTTCAGCTGTTTGGTCAAGCGACTGTACTGCCTTTGCTGGGCTTGAGCAAAATCTGTAATAGAAAACAAGAAGTTATATGCAGGTGGTAGTGTTGGTTATCATGTCATGTCATGGCTTTCATGAAAGGCAGGGCTTTCGTGACAGGCAGTGCTTAAGTGATAGACAGTTCTTTTGTGATATGCAGTGCTTTTGTGATACATGCAGTGGTTGGATGCGAAGGATGAGGTCTACTAGCAGGGCCCTAGCAGGGAGTGTGGCCTGGGGCATGTGCCCCCCAATATTTTTAAAATATATAGGGAAATAACCAGTAGGGGCGTGGCTGTGCCATTGTTTCTTTCATGTTTCTGTATTGTGCCCCCCCCCCCCCCCCCCCCGATCTTTCAAGTTCGGCTATGGCTATGACTAGCATTTTGTACATTGGGTGTCAAATATTGGGCTCTGACTCCTGCCCCCAAGTTTACAGCTGAGTACATTGCCATGTGGTGAGGCCACACCATTCCTTACCCGCAAACCCTTGATCAGGGTTTCTCTTCTTCTTTTTCCTCTCTAATCGTTCTGCTTCATCGGCTGTCATAGAAAGCATCTTGACTCTTTCAAAGTCCTCTCCCTTCGCCTCTGCTGCCTGTAGAGGTGGAAAAGCAACTCAAAATCACCTATAGAAGAAAGCAAGAAATATGCCACCTACTTGGCATAAACATCACTAGCCAGCTACTGTATGTAGCTCTCCCTCAGTAAACCCATGGAACTGCTACATTACTTATACAATTAAATAAAAACAGTACAGTACCTTACAAAGCTATAAATCAACACAAGTTTAAAATAGTATGTTGAACATCTCTGTGAGACATAGTAGTTGCGCTGACATTTCGAGCGTTAGCCCTTGGTCAGAGGGTGATGATTCATAGCTTGTCTACACCATGCCAATGCAGATCATCTAGTTTTTCTACAGCTTGTCTGTTGTCTTTCTAGTTCTACCATTCAGTACTTTCCTGGCCTCATCTGGGCTAAACTGCAGAATACCAGTCCACATTTTTAAGGCCTCTAAATTTCAGTGGTCCGTGGTCCGCGGTCAACGACTACTCATTTAAATACCCATAATGCTATGCAGGCTTGTGGGGTCTACCAGAAACTGGCACTGCGGTCCACGGTGCTGCAGTCAAGCCAAATGAATATTAATAGATTTAAAAACCGCCATACCTGTTCTAAAAAAAATGCCACTGTGGTCCACGGTGCTGCAGACAAGATAATGTATTTGTTCATTGTTGTGTGTATATAGCTTCTACAACGAAAAAAATATTGAAAAAAAAAAACAACAACATTTTTATTTTTTTTTTTGCATTTCTATATTTTAACTATATTAACTTGTTCTAAAAAAATAACTATACTATTTGAAATAAAATACTCAAACTGTGCATCACGATTAGTAATTAGTTTGGAAAAAAAATAACTTTTACAATTACTTTTACAATTACCAATTAAAAATTACAATTACCTCGTTCTTAAGAAACATCCTTCTCACCAGTTTTCAGATTCAAGTCGCCTTTTAAACTTTTAATATTCATATAGCTTAAATGCAGCACCGTGGACCGCAGTGCCAGTTTCTTGTAGACCTTTGAATCTATTTATATTCATATGCCTTGACTGCAGCACTGTGGACCGCAGTGCCAGTTTCTGGTAGACCTTTGAATCTATTTATATTCATATGCCTTGACTGCAGTACCGTGGACCGCAGTGCCAGTTTCTTGTAGACCTTTGAATCTATTTATATTCATATGGCTTGATTGCAGCACTGTGGACCACAGTGCCAGTTTCTTGTAGACCTTTGAATCTATTAATATTCATATGCCTTGACTGCAGCACTGTGGACCGCAGTGCCAGTTTCTTGTAGACCTTTGAATCTATTAATATTCATATGCCTTGACTGCAGCACTGTGGACCGCAGTGCCAGTTTCTAGTAGACCTTTGAATCTATTAATATTAATATGGCTTGACTGCAGTTTCTTGTAGACCTTTGAATCTATTAATATTCATATGGCTTGACTGCAGTTTCTTGTAGACCTTTGAATCTATTAGTATTCATATGCCTTGACTGCAGCGCTGTGGACCGCAGTGCCAGTTTCTAGTAGACCTTTGGAAGATTAACGAAATCGCATACATTTCAGAATTTGGCTTGGAGGGCTATTCCGATTGGAGTCCGATGGTGCCACCGGAAAAATTGCATATCATTCTGGGCACTTAGAAGTATTTTATGGTTCGTGAATGATTGAGGCACTCGCAAATTTCGCTGGATCAGCATGACATTTGGATCTATTATTCATATTTTGATTACAGCACCGCGGACCCGGCTCGTATAAGAAGGGGCTTAAAATCGTGGACGGGTATTCTGCAAACGCTCCCTCGTCTGTAGTCTTTCTAGTTCTACCATTCAGTACCTTCCTGGCCTCGTCTGTAGTTTTTCTAGTTATACTATTCAGTACCTTCCTGACCTCGTCGTCCTGTTGTTCCCACTCAACGCGGCGCTGCTTCGCCTCCCAGTTTGCTGGAAGCTTCTTTTTACGGTCCTCCTCGACAACTTCTTGGTGGTTCATTTTACGAGCTTCGTTCTATGATAAAAGAACGATGATAATGCATTGTTAGGAAAATTGTTATTTGTTTCATGACATTACTTTAAGAAAGATCTTCCATTTCGGAAAACAAGCAAGAGTAATATGTAGATACTCACACGTCTTAAATGCAACTGCTGAAGTCTTTTCATTCTCTCTGCTCGTTTTTCGGCGGCGCTTTTCGACGAAGAAGTCGATGACGCAGTTGAGGTTGTTTCACCCACTTCGCCATCTTCACTCGAATTTCTACTCGTTTCAGCAACTTGATCATCATCCTGTAAAATGTACGAGTCGTATTAGATAATAATGTTCATAAAATACTCGCTTCTGATACACCTTAGCTAAAATATCGTTGTAAACATTCGACGAAATGGAGTTAAAACTCACTTGTGTGGACGCCATTTTGTTTTCAAATGAAACTAGTGGAGGTCAGCGGTCGTCAACAAAATGTTAAAGAGCACAGGAAGACCAGAACTATATTTCCATCCAACGAAATGAAGGAACATGTATCCCCTTTAAATCTTTTAACAACGAAAAAATGAAGTGAAGAAATTTGCACGAGAAGCAATTTTCTTCATTTTCAAAGCATCATTTTAAATACTTTTTACTTAGTGAAATTTTACGGGCTCCCTGTGGTTCATTTGTTTTCACAGTTTCGCACCTTGAAAAATCTTATCTCGATCTCGTTCTATTGACATTTACAAACTTCCCTACGCAAAATGAGCAATTCTTACCAAGAGCGAGATGTAATTATCGCTTGTGCAGTGCGAACTCCCGTGGGTTCACACAACGGAGACCTCAGTTCGCTAAAAGCTCATGAACTCGGTTCGATTGTTGTGAAAGAGGCGCTTTGCCGGGCCTCTATCTCTCCTTGTGACGTGTCAGAGGTTATTCTCGGCCAAGTTTTGACGGCCGGTAAGAGCACACTGATTGCAAAACGCAAACGTTATATCCCAAGTACTTATTGATGAATAGCTCCAGCTCCATGTTATTATCTTAGATGTTTTTATTGTTGGATTTGATAGTCTAGGAAAATGAATGAAATAATGGAAAATTAAACCAACCCAGACCTTTTATTTCCTGTGCATATTGTAATTACAAATTAGTCTAGTGTTCGCTGTTGTAGACCCAAGCTTAGACCAGTGCACCTGCTTAACCACTGTTTTTTTGGTACAATACGTTTGTATGTATTTACCTCTGTTTGGCAAAAAAAATGAACAAATTTAACCATTTATTTTGCAGTTTTGATCTTATCACATTTTTCTTTCTAACATAGTCGTAGTCAATCATACAATCAAAATCACAAATTCTCGTGCTGTGTGCAGTCAAATGGTTTATGATGTGACAGTGAAATCATAAAAGCCATTGATTAGTTTTGACAGTTGATTGACTATGCTCTATTCCCAAACCAGACAAGGATATTGGATTCACAAAGGTGGTGCAACAACAAATTTGGCTATAAACTACATAAAGCATGATAAAATCAGGATGGCATATTCAAGCTCACAGTGATTTAGATTGAATTTGGGAATCTATGGCAATTTCTTTTATTGAGTTTAGCCTTCCAATATTGACTAAAAACAATAACAAAGGTGTAGAGTTTTTTCATTTTCATTTTTCATTTTCATTCTTAGGACAAGGTCAAGGTCCTGCTCGCCAGGCTGCAATGCATGCTGGGATACCAGCCTGTGTTCCTGCATATGGAGTTAACATGCTGTGTGGATCAGGCCTTAAGGCTGTTGCCCTTGGTTACCAAGCTGTTGCCATGGGAGACTCTAATATTGTTGTAGCAGGTGGACAGGAGAGCATGAGTCAGGTAAAAGAATTGAAATTCTTTTTGTGAGGGGGGAGGGGATCGCGCCTGAGTTGTTAACATAAGGGGTGTTCACTGTAATAAATTGAGAGATGTGAGATTCCCCTCTCCTTTTTAGCCTTTTAATAGGGGACTTGTGCTAAGGGATCACATGAGTTTTGGGGTGGCAAACTAGCACACGCTCAGGCTTTTTAGCCGCAAAATAACATCAACAAAAAGCAATTTATTCAGCACTTACAAATCAGACAGAAAGTTTCTTTGTCAGAAAACGTTCATTTAAACATTTTTTTGTCGTTTTTTGGTGTGATGAGCACAGTAATTTCTGTGTTCATTTTGGCTTAAATTTGCCCCCCTAAAGGTCATGTGATCTCTTAGCGAAGTCCCCTATTGATGGTCGCTTAATAGAGGTACAGTACATGCAACTAATGTTTGCAAAGTTAAAAGGACATAGGGGATCGGATCTGCACTACTACACACAGCTTTTTGCAATTGCAGTGTACCTCTATTGATTGACCACCTTAAAGATGGATAATCTGACACCATTTTATGCTCCTGCTGCACATTACTGAGTCACACCTTTCAATTTCTATTGGCTAATGCAAGCACATAACCAATATATTTTCAATCAAATATCATCAATAATGTATCTAACTTCATCCATGGATTGTTATAATTGAGGTTTTTTTTTTAATAAACCCATGTAATTTCAATTGTAAACAACAACAAAGAAGAAGTTGACAGACAGTTGACAAGACATTTTTTTTGATAGAGGTATAAAACAAAGTTCGTTTTTTTGTACCAGGCTCCCCATTGTTGTCACATGCGACCTGCTCTGAAGTTTGGTGACATGACGCTGATAGACACAATGCTTAAGGATGGATTAATGGACTCGTTCAATAACTATCATATGGGAATTACAGGTAAGATAATGCCTTAGTTGCATTTTGAAGACTAAAAACAGGCCACAGTTCATGAAAATTGTTTGTCGTTAGAGGAGGGACTGAAGCAAGAATGTTTTTGGTTCTTGTTGTCAAGAAATCACAAATAGAATGCATATCATTAGAAATATTTTACATATAAAATGGAAATTTGGCAGTTTGTTCAGCTTGTGCTTTGGAACGATACAAATAATAGGGTAATTTGGGTTCAAAATGGCACTCATATACATATTATCCTCGTAATTATGCAGGAGGGGCACAATACAGAAATATTAAAGAATGTCAATCAACCACTTCAAATTTATTATTGTTTACCTTTAAAAATACAATAGTGTTTTTGCAAAAAATACAAAATAACCATCCACAATTGAGGTTTAATACCTTATTTTAATTTTTTTTTAATGCATCTCATTTACTTACTTGAATGCAAAAAATACAAAATAACCATCCACAATTGAGGTTTAATACCTTATTTTAATTTTTTTTTAATGCATCTCATTTACTTACTTGAATAAGCCGATGGAAATGGATTCTTTGAGGGAGTCACTACTGTACAGAAGCATACGGCGGCGTGATTGGCCTCCTTGAAGAATTAAATTTAGGGGCACAGCCACGCCCCTTCTGGTCATTTCCTTATAATTTTTGAAAATATTGTTGGGCGGGGCGGGGGTAGGGGCACGTCCCCCACTCCCTGCTTCACACCCCTTGTTGGCAAAAATGCTCTTGAGAAATCTTAGACTTTTTGCATATTGTCACCTCTTTCGAAAAAGGTTGCACTCAGAGAATTTATGTGTAGTCACAACCTGCATTGATTCATGGGTATTAGGCAAATAGGTGTGTATAAAAACAACTCTAGGTTTGGATAACTGTGGCATTCTAGTTTATTTTCCTGTAAACATTCGCATCGTTTTCAAAGAGAGGATTCAGCCATTTATGTGTTACCCATGAGCCACTGCGGGCTAGGACACATGGATTCTCTACGTCAACCTTATTCCATATAGGTGTATAAAGCTATGATTGCTCAAGTGTACTTTTCTTTTCCTTGTGTAAGCTCAAAGCTGGCATACTTTTTTTTTTGAGAAATTAGCATAAGCCCATTCTCCGGGACCCAGGGCTTCGCGGAGATCGGGCACACAGGAAGCGCGCGAGAAAATTGGGCACTGAACGACATCTTTCAGTGCTCTTTTGTGTGCCCGATCATCCGAGGATGACATAAGCCATGTCTTATCGTGGAAGCCAATCTCTGTAGAAGAAATGACAGATAATATTCTTGTGAACAATCGCTTATTCGTGACGCCTTTTCAACTAGCACGCATGCTGTACTGTATGTATTCAGTAAAGTCAACCCTTTTGATTGATGGAAGAGCATTTGTATTTTGAATTGCTTTTAGGTGGCCTCCGATTTCAAACTGTAAAAGCGATCTACGTATGTCGTTTAAATATAAATGGTATTTTATAGTATGTTGAATGAGGATTTCCTGCATTTCCTTCTAAAAGCTGAAAATGTGGCGAAACAGTGGGAAGTCTCACGGGAGGAACAAGATAACTTTGCTCTGACGTCACAGCAACGCACTGAGACTGCGCAGAAAGCTGGATACTTCAGTGACGAGATTGTTACGGTTTCTATCAAGACGAGGTCTGGTTAGTATTGTAGAGGAAGACGTGGGGGTGATGTTATTCCAGACGTAGGCAAAAAAAAACTAGAAAGTGAATGTGGGTGTACACAAATAGAAAAAAAGACCAACCACCATCAAAATCAAAGAGCATTGCGCTTTGATATGGCGCTATTTAATCGCACTTCTCTGATTTTCTGTGATTCTGAGTTTTCCCGTGTACTCTACCATCTATTGTTCTGCTCCTTTTTTCTCATAATTCTAAAATTCATTACGCTCATTATTTAATTATCTACGCGCACTGCTCTTTGTTTTCTAATAATTCCGTAGCGAATTGAAATTGTGTGACAAAAAAGAGCAGTACGCGTAGATAATTTACCCGCGTGGTAAATTGGAATTGTGAGACAACAAAGAGCAGTGCGCGTAGATAATTTACAGACGCGCGTGGCAAATTGAAATTGTGAGATAACAAAGAGCAGTAGGCGTAGATAATTTACAGACGCGCGGTGTAAATTGGAATTGTGAGACAACAAAGTGCAGTGCGCGTGGATGATTTACAGACGCGCGTGGCAAATTGAAATTGCAGTTCTTGTTGTTCATGCGCGTTTATTAATCATTTACATAAACTGAAAAAATCTTATGTTCTTATTGTAACCTTCCTTTTCCAGGTCTTACTGAGGTCAACTCAGATCAGTTCCCACGCCATGGCTGTACAATCGAAGGTCTAAGGAAACTTAAACCTTGCTTTCTGTTTGATGGAAAGGGCACTGTTTCCGCGGGCAACACTTCCGGGCTCAACGACGGAGCAGCTGTAGTGGTGCTAATGCCATACGCAGAAGCAAATGCCAGAAACGTCAGTCCGCTTGCTAGAGTAGTATCATGGGCTCAAGCTGGCGTAGACCCCTCGGTTATGGGGACTGGGCCAATTCCTGCCACTAGAAAAGCTGTAAGTTGCTTTTTATAGATCAAGATTACTTAGGCCTCGTCGAAGGTTTCATTTCCCCGGATCATTCCAATATGTCTACCTATACATATACCGATCAATATTATAAATGACAAGCCTGACAAGACTCGAAAGAAGTTTATTGTTATATTTGTAGTTGTCTAAAGCTGGATGGAAAGTTGAAGACGTGGACCTTTTCGAGCTGAATGAGGCTTTTGCAGCACAGTCATGCGCAGTCATCAGAGAACTGGGACTAGACCCTTCTAAGGTGAGACACAGGGAACTCTGGGTATACACCCTGCTAATGCGAGACACAGGGAACTCTGGGTATACACCCTGCTAAGGTGAGACACAGGGAACTGGGACTAGACCCTGCTAATGCGAGACACAGGGGACTCTTGGTATGTACCCAGCTAAGGAGAGACAGGGAACTGGGACTAGACCCTGCTAATGCGAGACACAGGCAACTCTTGGTATACACCCTGCTAAGGTGAGACACAGGGGACTGGGACTAGACCATGCTAATGCGAGACACAGGGGACTCTTGGTTTGTACCCAGCTAAGGAGAGACAGGGAACTGGGACTAGACCCTGCTAATGCGAGACACAGGCAACTCTGGGTATACACCCTGCTAAGGGAGAGACACAAGGAACTGGGACTAGACCATGCTAATGCGAGACACAGGGGACTCTTGGTTTGTACCCAGCTAAGGAGAGACAGGGAACTGGGACTAGACCCTGCTAATGCGAGACACAGGCAACTCTGGGTATACACCCTGCTAAGGGAGAGACACAAGGAACTGGGACTAGACCATGCTAATGCGAGACACAGGGGACTCTTGGTTTGTACCCAGCTAAGGAGAGACAGGGAACTGGGACTAGACCCTGCTAATGCGAGACACAGGCAACTCTGGGTATACACCCTGCTAAGGGAGAGACACAAGGAACTGGGACTAAACCCTGCTAATGCGAGACACAGGGAACTCTGGGTATAGACCCTGCTAAGGTGAGACACAGGGAACTCTGGTTATAGGACCCTGCTAAAGTGTCACAGAAACTGGGACTAAGCCTCCTTTCCATCCTTTTCTGGGATGCAGGGAACTGGGACTAGGTCCATGGTAAGACACAGGGAACTCCGGGTGTGAATCCTGCTTTGCTAAGATGCAGGGAGATGCTTGCGACTTATAAGCTAGAACGAACATGCACCTTGGAAATAGTATTTGGGTAGCCCGCGTGTTGTAGAAAAATAAGTATTTGAAAGGCGGCGGGAGTAGCCAATTGTTTCCATGGTAACGGATCTACACTCTTCACCAGGTGAACATTAACGGCGGCGCCATTGCTCTTGGTCATCCAATAGGAGCATCTGGTTGCCGCATACTCGTCACTTTGCTTCATAACCTTAGACGCACCGGCAAGCGAAGAGGCGTGGCTGCACTCTGCGTAGGCGGTGGAATGGGCGTGGCAGTGTGCGTGGAAAGATTGTAGCAACCAAGGAATATAGCATTTATAAACAAATTATGAAAGCAAAACGTTTCTTTTCGTAGAAGATGGTTAGTAGCGGGACGTATAAGTATGAATAGGCTCCGAGTGATGGCGTCACGTTTAAAAGCATTTTTGACAAGTCGGCCAAATTGGGGTTTCAAAGAGATGCCACGCGTCGGTCCTGGCTTGTTGGTAAAATGCCATTTTCCTCTGTGAGAACGGAATAGTTTAAATGACGCTGCGACTATTTGCCCCATCTACGAAATTACTCTGTTTTCATAAAGACATAAACATTTAATTTTTGCCACAATCACACCATCCGCCCTTTTATATCACCTTACCCCATCCCAGTCCAGCGTATGTTTTGCCAGGGCGGTAACAAGGTATAGTAGTATATATATTGTTTTCATTTTATTCCGATCCCAGGGCTAAAGTAAAATGATCCGTGATCCCGAGAGAATTGTCGTGATTCCAATATTTTGAAAATGATCCCTATCTCACCAGCATATTCTTGATACCTGATCCCCAAATAAACTAAGCTGGTCCCTGATCCCATATACCCTGTCATGCTATTATCATACCATCCCAACCTCCCTGGTAAATACAACCCTCTCTATCAGCTTTCTCCATCCCTTTCCAGTGTATGATTTCTTAGTATTAGATCATTCCACCATCACTAGTGTTATGTAAAGCGTCTCTTTATATTACCTTTTTCCATCCCTGGAATTTTCGTCTTTAATAAGACTTCTTCTCTTGAGTCTGCCCTGAAGAGTCGAATTCCAGTTTTTGGTGTATTCTATTAATTCTTCTGGTTCACGAACACGACTATTTGGGTTTTTTGTATTTATTCCTTTCCTGTGTATGATATTCTAGTATTAGATCATCCAACATAACTAGTTTGATGTAAACTGTCCTTTTATATCACATTTTCCCACCCCTTTCCAGTGTATGATATGCTAGTATTAGATCATCCAACAGAACTAGTGTTATGTAAAGCGGCCTTTTATATCACATTTTCCCATCCCTTTCCTTGGATGATATTCTAGTATTAAATCATTCCACCATTCCTGGGGTTTATGCAGACCAATTTTCTTTGTCACCTCTCCACATCCCCTTTTTTGTATGCGTATAGTGCATTAAACCCTGAACCCTCACCCTCATACTCCATCCCTGCTCCGATGACCTTCTCCATCACGTGACAATCCTCCTGCACCCGCATTCTCCCCACCCCCCCCCCCCCCCCACCTTATATCGCTTGGTGCCTGGCCCCTGCTTCTGCATGTGTTTATTCTATTAGCTTTGTTGTGTATCAACTGACGTTCCCATATCGACTGAAGTTTTAAATATTCTTCGAATTCTAACCGACAATTTCCAACATATTTTAATGTGTTGTGGATATATCGCCTTGGCCTCCTTTCTTAGAAATATTTGAATGTTTTCATTGTCCAGCACTGAAATGGCTTCCAGTCAAGGCACCACTCAGCAAGGCGCTAGCTCAAACAAAAAGAACCAAATCGCAAATATAATTCCGTGACTTTGGCATGTACTTCATGGCATAAAGACTACAACCCCAGCGTTAAACGATAAGCGACACCCCAACTTCTTACCCTAACCCCAGGGTTAAACGATAAGCGACAACCCAACTTCTTAACCCAACCCCAGGGTTAAACGATAAGCGACAACCCAACTTCTTACCCTAACCCCAGGGTTAAACGATAAGCGACAACCTAACTTCTTGCCCTAACCCCAGGGTTAAACGATAAGCGACAACCCAACTTCTTACCCTAACCCCAGGGTTAAACGATAAGCGACAACCCAACTTCTTACCCTAACCCCAGGGTTAAACGATAAGCGACAACCCAACTTCTTACCCTAACCCCAGCGTTAAACGATAAGCGACAACCCAACTTCTTACCCTAACCCCAGGGTTAAACGATAAGCGACAATCCAACTTCTTACCCCAGCCCCAGCGTTAAACGATAAGCGACAACCCAACTTCTTACCCTAACCCCAGGGTTAAACGATAAGCGACAACCTAACTTCTTGCCCTAACCCCAGGGTTAAACGATAAGCGACAATCCAACTTCTTACCCCAACCCCAGGGTTAAATGATTAGCGACAACCCAACTTTTTACCCCAACCCCAGGGTTAAACGATAAGCGACAACCCAACTTCTTACCCTAACCCCAGTGTTAAACGATAAGCGACAACCTAACTTCTTACCCTTACCCCAGGGTTAAACGATAAGCGACAACCTAACTTCTTACCCTACCCCCAGTGTTAAACGATAAGCGACAATCCAACTTCTTACCCCAACCCCAGGGTTAAATGATTAGCGACAACCCAACTTCTTACCCTACCCCCAGTGTTAAACGATAAGCGACAATCCAACTTCTTACCCTAACCCCAGGGTTAAACGATAAGCGACAATCCAACTTCTTACCCCAGCCCCAGCGTTAAACGATAAGCGACAATCCAACTTCTTACCCCAACCCCAGGGTTAAATGATTAGCGACAACCCAACTTCTTACCCCAGCCCCAGCGTTAAACGATAAGCGACAATCCAACTTCTTACCCTAACCCCAGGGTTAATCGATGAGCGACAACCCAACTTCTTATCCTAACCCCAGGGTTAAACGATAAGCGACAATCCAACTTCTTATCCTAACCCCAGGGTTAAACGATAAGCGACAACCAAGCTTTTTACCCCAACCCCAGGGTTAAATGATTAGCGACAACCAAACTTCTTACCCTAACCCCAGGGTTAAACGATAAGCGACAACCCAACTTCTTACCCCAACCCCAGGGTTAATCGATGAGCGACAACCCAACTTCTTATCCTAACCCCAGGGTTAAACGATAAGCGACAATCCAACTTCTTACCCCAGCCCCAGCTTTAAACGATAAGCGACAACCCAACTTCTTATCCTAACCCCAGGGTTAAACGATAAGCGACAACCAAGCTTTTTACCCCAACCCCAGGGTTAAATGATTAGCGACAACCCAACTTCTTACCCCAACCCCAGGGTTAAACGATAAGCGACAACCCAACTTCTTACCCCAACCCCAGGGTTAAACGATAAGCGACAACCCAACTTCTTACCCTAACCCCAGGGTTAAACGATAAGCGACAATCCAACTTCTTACCCCAGCCCCAGGGTTAAACGATAAGCGACAACCAAACTTTTTACCCCAACCCCAGGGTTAAATGATTAGCGACAACCCAGCCCCTAACCCTCACCCTAACCTTAGCCAGGGTTAGGGTTGTCGTTTATACGGGGCTTTCATCTATATGGCATTCAGCCATGAAGCAATTTAATTAAATGACGGAAGCGAGAAATGTCCAAGAAATGTCCCATCCATTTGTTGTGTTAAAAATAAGCGAGCCAAATGCCGGGGTCTCGTCTCTACTAAGCGAAACCTTTGCGACGTAATTTGATATCAAATGGAACCTATACCAGCCTGTCGAAGGAGGCAAAAGAACCGCTGTGATCCTAGATACAAATCCCCAAGATACTAATAGATACTAAAAACGGTGAGGGGGGTTACTTCATAAAAAAATAGATAATAAAAATAGCTATTTACCGAGTGAAAACAGCTAGAATCGATGGAAAGGTATTATAAATATGTTTTCTTATTTACAGCAACTTTTGTAATTTGTGTGGATCCTAGACTAATGTCTGATTACAACATACCTTGACTGGTTTCTGGTTTAGACGCTTGCATATTTCTATGAAATACGCAATAAAATAGTTATAATATGCATTTCTGAAACGTTTCTATACCGATTGCTAAGTTTTAAAACAGCAATCGTCTACTTTTGTACTTTTTGGCGCCGACAGAATGTTGTCGACTGTGAGACACGCTTGGATCACGCGCTTGGACGTCACGCTTACGGAGCGTTTAATATAAACAGGACTCGAATTGACCGGGATAAAATCAAATCATCCGAAAGAAGGGGATTTTTTTCCTTTTGAGATCGGCATATTTTTTGGACCAGTTTCTGATTTTTTTCAAACAAAAAAAAATGAAAGAAAGAAAGAAAAATGTTCCTACCCAGCTGCTATTTATAGAACAAATCCAAATTCCTACCCCCATATTTTTTATTCAGTTGTATTAAACTATGTGTATGTGTAGGATCGCCTTTTGAATATTTCACGCTAGTGATGACTGAAGTAGAAATTTAGCCTAATTCTGCTAAATAGAGCACAAATCGCTGTAAAAAAATATTTTGACGTATTTCTAGACGTACTCTATAATCCTATGCAGAAAATAGGTAAATTTGATTTTTTTTTCGTTATTTACAATTAGTCCCCTTGCTATTAGTATCTGTTTAGTTTCTGTTTAGTACTAAGAAATTTTAGTATCCAAGATCACCGCGGTGGCAAAAGAAATCCAAAAACGCGATGTCCATGGTGAGATGAAAGTTTTTCAACTTTGCTGATCTTGTCAGGGGCTCGTTTCTCAAAACATCCGAGAATTCTCGGGCCCGAAAACGACTTATTCTTTAAATTTGAAAAGCTGGCTAGTTTCTATAAAATTTATGGTAATACCATAAAATGAGTTGAAATATCGTCAAACGTCGTATTTTACCACAAAGATTCATGTAAAGGGTGATTCTCTTATAGATTTATAGATTTTGATCTTTCCCGAACTTCTCGGGCCCGAAATTCACATGGCTTTAATATTAAGAAAGTTCTCGGGACCTCGCAGTCACCCGAGACTTTCCGGTAACTTTCTGGCTTCAGCAAAACTTCGAAAATAGCCCTATTGAGCGTAATCATTTGAAATATGAACCAAGAGGAAGTTTAAACTGTTCTTAAACATGAAAGCGGTTCTCAAAAAGGAAAACATGCGAAATTTTGGGCAAAAATGCAAAATAAAGTTTTCGGGCCCGAAAATTCTCGGGTGTTTCGAGAAACGGGCGCCTGGCCACCACCAGTGGACAAAAAGATGTTCCACGAATCTGTAACGCTCCATGAAACTCTCTATTGTTTTGGCAAGTACCGCAAATCTGCTGTACTACGCTCGCTTGAGGAATGTGATAAGCGCAATTACCCCAGTGTTGCTATCCCCGCCATCAGAAGTGGTATCTTCGGTTTTCCAAAAGAGCGCTGTGCAGCTATCCTTTTTTTTGTGGTGATAACTTATCTACGTTCTACGAATCCTTGTTCTCTCGAACTAGTTCGGTTCACGACCTTTGATAAGCCGTTTTTAAAGAGCGCGCGTTATTGATACACCAAGAGCTGAAGGATTATGTGAATTGACAGTCAGTAATGTTTCGCAGTTGGGATAAACGTCTAAAGTTGTGTATTAACAAAGTACTACAGCCTCAAAGCCGTAGCAGGCCACGTCAGATTGGGGAGAGGGGGGGGACACAATACAGAAACAATAAGAAAATATTGGGGGTACAGCCACACCCTATTGGTCATTTCCTAAAAGAGGATACTGGCATAAAACTTTAATCTCTGGTGCGCATGTGTAGAACCAGAAAAGTGTAATCCTAATTCTTCTTTGTTTTCGAAAAATAGCGTAGTAGTCTAGTCCGAAAGGAGGCTTCCCGTGCACCCCAAAGAGATACTCGGCTAATATACATATTTGTAATCCTTAGAAGGAGTCCAGAAAGGATATTGATGTTCCCAATTTGAAATCGTGTCCCATCACCTCGAAAACGGCAGCTAAAGATTTGAGCAAAAAACCACAGGGTACCCGAGTCTGAATTTTAGGGAAAATCGCCAAATCTATCCCAAAATGACTATAAACTATAAATAATTGTTAGATTCTAGTAGGAACTCTTTAAAAGTCCCCATTTCTGCTAAATGTTTCAAGAATAATGATAAAATCGTATACTTAGAAGCTAACACCGACTTCAAAATTACGTGATTGCCCACTCTGTTTGCTTTTTTTCATTCGGCTGTTTTGTATTGCTGCTGTTGCATTGTTATCTAATAAATTTAAAGTTGATTTGAAAATTTAAATAGATTGAGAACTGCAAATGTTTGGTATTCCTTTGGAAAAATGCGAACGCCTGGAGACTATTTGTGGTCGACCATTTTGAAACGTCTCTTGCTAGACTGCAAGTATGTAGCCAATAGAATTACTCTCGAAAATGGTAGATTAAGGGCAAAATCATGCCTCCAAAGCTGCAAAAACGTAAGTTAGATTCTCCAGCCGATACAGGCGGAAAGTCAAAGCGTAGTTCCGATATTGTGTGTATTTTGCACGCCCGAGATATCCAGCATGGCGATTTCACACCACTGAGCATAGTACGAGGGACTCCCGAGGAGAAATTGCAACAACTTACCGATATACGGGAAAGGCGTCTACAGCAGGATGAAGACTCTCCTTATCGCTATGAGGATATATGCAGTCAAATACCCAATAACCTTGATGGAATAGATGTAGAGGTGACTGGATTCCACAGAGGTTGTTACCAGAACTTGACCAAAAACCTCGACCGTCTGAAGAATAACAACCAAGAATAACCAAAGCCAATCCATCGCTCTCCCCGAAAGTTATCTGGCACGTTTGGAGTCGAGAAATTCCCTCTTACTTGCATTTTCTGTGAGAAGCTGGAATGTAAACTTAAACGAAAAACTGAACGTTGCACTACGTTTGCCGTCTATAAAGATAAAAACTCTCTGTTGGAACCGACATGGAAACAGGTAGAGCCTCGGTCCCTGGAACTAGGGGAAAATCGTCTGTTCCGTATGATGCAGGGTCAACACCTCTTTGCGAGGGAGGCCCATTTTCACACCTCATGCCGAAAAGCCTTTAATTTGCGCTATTTACATCATGTGGATCGGGAGCCTAACCCAAGAGCAAACGACACAGACGAGGATCGAAGAGAAGCCTCCCGAGAGATGGCGTTTACAGTCGTCGTGGACTATATACAGGAACACGTCATCCGGGAAAAAGAAGTGGTGGAGCTGTCAGCACTTCGTTCTGTTTACGTAAGCGACTTAGAGAAAGCAGGTTTCCCGAATCCCCAATATAGAGGCGAGAAATTGAAAGCTCGCCTCGAACATCATGCCGTCGGGGAGTCAATTAACTTTACGAAAGTGAATCTGGGTGATCGAGGTGCATTTGCTATAACCTCGTGCATAGCGCAGATATATCATTTGCTGATGCGATAGCACATGGTTACAAACTGGGATCGGTGGATAAATACAAGGACGTTGCCCTCTACCTCCGTACTCTCATCAGACAAGCCTTTATGCAATCGCACCCCCTCCCCTGGCCACCTACTGCTGACGACCTCGACATAAACGTGGCTAACGAGGTTCTGCCCTCTGAACTGACGAATTTTTTGAATTTCGTTCTTTCCGGGTCGCCAGAGCCCGAGTGTGAGAAGACAACTCGCATCGTTAGTTCTATTTGTCAGGTAAGATGTTATTGATAATAGTGTACAAATTGTATTGTATTGTATTGTGTAGTCCGGGTTCGGTCCCAGGCTTGGCCTAATTTTACTTGTTCCTTAGTCTTTCGCACAAACATTCTTTTATAAAAACAAAATAAGCTCGCCCCATCACCCAAAACTCTGTGATTCATTTCGCTAGGCTATGATTGAAGTTGTAACAGTAATTCTTGGCCCAACTCAGCCATATCATTACCTTTTAGGACATCTGTCGCGCAACGACTAACGGCGAATGGAAGTTACCGAAGCACATCCTGCTTTGTACTACCATACGGCAACTCTATCGAAGTAAACAGCTAACCACCATTATCAGCAGATTAGGCCACTGCGAGACTTATGACTTCGGGCTCGAACTGGAAACTGTAGTAGCGAAGGCTCTAGATGAGGTTTCAACATTTCTAAGTCCACAGATTGTCACAGGAGAGGCAAATGGCGTGTTCCATCTCGAGTGGGATAATATGAATAAGATCACGACTAATATCCACGGCTCAAACGTCGTGAATAGCACTGCGGGCATTATGGTGCAAGAAGCAAACCCAGAGCTTGACAGCGAAAGTCGAGGGCGAACCCTAACCTCTTTACAAGAGGGATACTAGTCGATCAATGCACGTAGATACCCCGGAGACCCTGGCACCATTCCATATCTACAACCGCGTAGGCGCCAAGCTTCCCAGCGGTGCTGTATTCACCTCGCCGGCTAGAAATGCAGTAGTGTACCAGCAGTCATTAAGGGAGTATGAAGTGTGGATTCTCGCCAGAATCATAGGAAGCAAGGGAACGAAGCAGCTTGTCTCGGCATTTGGAGGTCTTGTATCTGCTACAGGCTCCAAACCAGCAAGGAAATCCACAGTGGAGTACCTTACTCCGATCCACCAGCCCTTTACAGAGTATGCAGTTATCAAAGAGCTTTTACAACGTTCAGAAGATGCAACAAAAGAAGTAGGCCAGTTATATGTGCTCACTACTTTTGACCTTGGCGGATGCATGAAGGCCCTTCCGCTTATCTGGAGGTACCCAGAACGGTATAAGTACCACATCTTCCTCACCGGCTCGTTCCACACTGGCATGAACCACCTTGGCATGTTAACTGGGAACAAATGCAGGGGCTCGGGGTACAAAGAAATCCTCATAGAAGCCGGACTTGTGACAACGGGATTTTAGCGAGTGTTCTGAGGGAAAAGGCTTATGCGAAAGCTCTGTTTTGCATAAAAACTGTCAGTGAAGCAATGGAAAGATTGATGTTTGAGAAATTCATCGAAGACGAGGAAGTGGACGTGACAAAACCTGTGATACTGTTATACCTCGTTCAAGAATGCAATCGTGAAAACCTTGATCATGCCTTGCAAGATCCGTCAACAGTCACAATTCTGGAGAATTATGAATCGTTTCAAGATAAAATGGATACCTCGGCAAGACAGCTACGTTTTGGCTCAGAGTGATAGACCAAGCCCGACTAAACTTCATGCTTCAGTACGCAGTGAATACAAATAACCTGGGGTTATTCCATCTGTGCAATGCGAATATGGCGGACCTCTTCTTTGCATTTGAAGGCCAAACTACGCGAGGTAAAAATCGTTACTAGTGTATTATGTGAATGAGCAATTGATTTTTTTTAATGTCTTTATTCTATTTCTATACATGTTACCGGTACTTGGCTTGGTTTGACTTGTTCTTGACGAATATTGAGCAATCGCATCCTGGTGCGAAGGTATTGCTGGAGAATGGTGCCATCGCAATTGCGCGGTCTATGATACCTGGAGCCCTCATCGCCGTCGACAAGACGATGGAAGAGACGTTCATGAAGTTTTCAAAGTCATCAGGTGAGCATGAGTTTGATAGGAACACTTTGCACTTTGTGCTCATAAAGTGTTAATCTTCTAAGTAATAGCGTGTTTCTAATTTATAAATAACGTTTTTTAGGTAGATTTTCTGTTCTTTTCTCCTTGTTCGGAGCATACCAACGATGGTGCCGAACAACTTCGACCCGAGTCCAGTACTTTGAGAAGATGCTCGAGACATGCGGCATGGTTGACGACCCTGACTTTCCCAAGGCTGGGAGGCACCGGGAACTGGAAAAATCACAGATCAAGAAGTCAGAGGAGGCGGTCCAGCGCACCATCACTGGGATTCGTAACTTTACCAATCCCTTTGATGTAACCGACAAGGAAAACCTCTACTGCATTGCTTCTGGTGATCCAATCCCCCCCGATGTGGCAGCGGATGTGCTCTCTGCCGAGGCCAGAGGCAAAGAAGCCAAGGAAGCATTTGTACAAGAGCGTTTCATCGATGGATCTTCAGAGGATCTATTCTTCGAGCCTATTAAACGACAGAAGCTTAAAACCATGGAGGCGACAAACAAAAGCGTCAAGCTCACTGGCTCACAAGGAAAGTTACTGTAACACGTATCAATGCATTCTCAGAATTGATGTAAGAGTCTTAATTGTGTCTATTATGTGTATTTTCTTCAGGTCCTTCAGTACAGAGAGCAAAGCGATCTTGCCTTTATGCTTCTTGTGAAATCCCAATTCCTGGAGGAACCAGTTGACCTAGATGAGCTCATGACATATTCACTCACGCCAGTCCCGCACAGCCTTGGCACTCCCGATGGCTTCCTGAATAAGGCCAACAAAGCAACGATACTGCACTTCCTGATTGACGATTACGATGGTGATGCGCTCTATCCATCCGAGAAGTGTTTGTATATTCAAGATGGAAATGCTCTTTTCCACGCTCTTACTCAGCTTCCGCCGACATTTGGCGAGATTTGCCTGCAGATGCTAGACCAGATGGTGACGAAGAAGGATTTCATATTTTCCACAGACAGCTATCATGAAAACCCCATCAAGAGTCAGGAAAGAATACGACGTGGAAGCTCTCCGAAATACATAGTTGACGGACCGGCGACAAGAAAGCCCGCCGAGTTCAAGCTCTTTCTGTCCAATGATGCCAACAAAGTTCAGTTGTGTAGACTCCTTCTACGAGTGTGGGGAAGCAGCGTAGCGGCAAGTCGCCTGGAGAAATGCGATCGTGGAATCTTGGTTGTGGAGGATAAAGCTTACGAATGCGAACCATTGAACGGTGACGTAAGTATCTAACCATTTTGAAATATTTCTCAGTTGTGGTATCATTTTTTAACACTGTTATATGTTTGATGCTAAAATACGTTATTAAAATGAAGGTAACAACGCATGAGCTCCATGAACTGACATCAAACCAGGAGGAGACGGACACCCGCGTTATTCTGTATTTGAAGTATGCCGTGAGGATGGGATACGAGTCCGCCGTAGTCAGGACCCCAGATACTGACATCTTGTGCATCCTCATGCACTATGCACCGTCACTTGATGTCAATATCTACCTGGACATCGGAACTGGAAAGAACCGTAAGCTTATCAATTTCAGCGAGCTCGCCGAGTCAAGGGGAGGCGAATACTGCACAGCCCTCCTTGGTCTTTACGTATTCACCGGCGAAGATGCGACAAGCGCGTTCAAGGGCAAAGGAAAGGTCGGCCCTCTAAAGAAGCTCCAGAAGCATCAGAAGTACCAAAGGTCGTTTAGGTTTGTACATTTATAATTGAACATGTTTTAGTTAAGGATTTGGTGCTTTTGTGATACTTTCTTAGTAAACTGGGCATGGAATGGACCTTGGATGGCGAAACGATGATGAGCTCGAGGCGTTCACCTGCTTGATGTACGGGTATCCCAGAGAGACCTCGGTCAACATGGTTCGCAGCATCATGCTGAGGAAGATGATCGGAGAGAACGAACGGTTGACAATCAAGTCAAAAGTGGAACAGTCTCGCCTCCCTCCCTGCATAGATAATCTAGTGCCGCACATGCATCGTGTCAAACACCGAGTTGCGAGTTACAAGCGTGCAGACCAAGCCGTCTTCTGGCGTCCTAATCCCTTTGAACCCGGGCAAGGATGGGAAAGAAATGACGACGGCCTCTTGGAACCGGTGTGGTCTTGTGGCCCCGTACTTCCAACCAGTCTTATTGACATAGTCGAGTCCACTGTAGACGAAGAAGAAGACGAGGAGGAAGACGGCCCAATTGAATTCGATGAAGCCTTTAGCGATGAAGACGAGTAGAGGAAAACTCAAGCAAGTCGAAAATTATGCAATTATTATGCTGCATAAGGCTTTTTTCCTTTGCAACAACATAAACCAGATGATTCAAAAGATATATTTTGATTATCTATAGATAATACGTTATTTCGGGACAAATTTAGCGATTTTCCCTAAAATTCAGACTCGGGTACCCTGTGGTTTTTTGCTCAAATCTTTAGCCGCTTTCGAAGTGATGGGACACGATTTCGAATTGGAAACATCAATATCCTTTCTTGACTCCTTCTAAGGATTACAAATATGTGTATTAGCCGAGTATCTCTTTGGGGTGCACGGGAAGCCTCCTTCCGACTAGACTATAGTTTTGTCCTGTCTATATTCAACAATCACAGGGCAACCAAAGGCTACTGTACCGTATACCGTATATATTTATGGCTATCAAAGCTTTAAAATTACAGAAGTGCATTAGATTTTAACCATTCGCTGGTGCTTCTTTATTAGTTTTGGGCGTTTAATGTATTTTTTAGTTAAAAAAAGAAATGTAAGATTGAGCAAGAAGCAAACTTTGATATATGAGAAATGCAAAAACGGTGTGACCAAAAAGTTGCTAGATACATTTTATAGTAAATAGTATTTGCGATCACCTTTGATTAGAGAGCCACTCATAAGAGTGCTGGTAAAAGGGGTAGGGCCACAAATGTAATGTGCCCACAAATTTATCATGCCACAACTAATAAGAAGTTGTCTACAAATGTAACAGACCCACAATTGTAATAACAAGTTGCACACAACTGGTATAACCTGGATCTCACTAATTGAGTACAATTTTCTTAAATTTTCTTGTTCGGGTGGAATAAGGGGAGAATGCAGCATTTTCGTGAATCAGGCTATTTTTAGACGCGCGGATTAGCCAATAAGATGCGATCTTTGTGTTGACGTTTTGGCTTAACTCATCTGCCCGCGCAGTCTCAAACAAAAAGCTATGTTCTCTCTCCGATACTTTGACTTTCGTTGTTCTGTTCTTAAATTTGAGCTTATAGATCCACCTCTACCGACTTTGAATTCTAATTTGCAGTATTTCTTTTTTGTAAACAGATTCAAACCGACGGGTGATGAACACTTAAAATTAATTCTTCCTAAATGAAATTTGCGCGCGCAACAAACTTCCAAACTGATTTCCCCGCTCGTGCGCGCGCATCTAAAGATAGCCTGGTCCATAAAAAGAGCCGTGACACTACTCATATAAAGATGATTTATTGCATAATAGCTCCATCCTCATAGAGATATGTCCTTGCCAAGTTACAGGTCGCACGCGGATAATTATGGCTGAAATTGTTGGCCTAAAAATGTGCTGCACCTTTGTATTCCTATCTGTATTCCCTGTTAGTATTTTCCCGCCATCGTAGGAGGTAAAATCTGATTCATTCTCACTGTACTCCACTTTGTACTCGGTCACCCACTGGTCATATTCCTGCCGCCCTTGGGTGATAATTCCTGTAATTTTTGTGATTCTGCCAAACTCGATTTGGAGCCATTGGTTTTTGTCATTGACTTTTGAGGACCAGGCACCGGTGCCCTTTGAGTCTGCCACAGTATCGAGCCTCGATCGCTGGGGACGGTGATTATTGTTATACATGGTGGACGCGGTGATCACACTGTCAGGGATGTCTTTGTTTTTCATTCCACATGCGAATAAACCTAAAAAAAGCACATATTTCGTATAGTAACACCACCGGAGTTGCAGTTTACGGGATTTTGAGCCCTCGTGACGCCACGAGGCACAGGGAATCAACACATAAGTCACATCTTATTACACGATTTAAAAAGGAGATAACGTAATTTTGTTTGTTTCATGCTTCGCATTAGTTATTTGCCCCAGAAACCACGTGACTTTTTAACGGAAAATTTTTGCCAAAATAAACAGAAATTATTACCGCTATCTTGAAAAACAAAAAAACAATAATATAAATAAAGCGCTGAATAAGTTGTTTGCGTTGTTGGTATTTTAAGCCGGAGCGTGCGTTTTTGCCACCGAAAACGTCGCGTAATTATTTAGTTCTAGTCGCCTACCACTTTCTAGAATTAGCCGACGGAAGGGGAAACGTTGTATCGTGCGTTATTTGCACGTGAGCGCACGAATAAAGGCATGATTGGGCTTTTTTTTTTTTCAAAAAAATTATCAAATTGAAGAAAATTTAACAAGTCACTCCCAGTGACAGCCTGCAGCCCCAGATCCAAGATGGCGGCCGATTAGCTGATGGGTCGATTTGTTTGGCGATAATTCACCGCCTGAAACGGCTAGAACACGTACCTATACATTGTTTATCCTCGCCCTTGGGTTCTTGTCCTTCTACAGTACACCTCTCAACACAAGTATTTCCAATTTTTGCGTGACGACATCGCCCACATTGTGAAGGGTCATCTTGGCTGGAACAGCCTTTGCGGGAAAAAGACGTTGTCAAAAACCGAAAAAAAACCCTTCGTCAATATGCAAACGGCGAATAGCAAATGCCAAACGGCAGTTCTACGACCGAAAGTTGCTTCTGGGTTCTAATTATTCGTACAAATAAATGTGATAAATAAACTTCTGCGATACCAAAGCAATGGATTGATGGTCTTCAATGGATTGTCGCATTATTTTTCCCACATTGTCCTGTATACGATAGAAATATAACGAGACACATAGTACAGTTCGGTCTTATAACTTCCATTTGCCATTCGACATTTGCTGTGCCAACGTTGAGGTGTATATAACACAGGTCACTCTTCGAACGACTTGCAAGTGGTATAAACACCATAGTGTAGATAGCAGGGATTATCCGGGTACTGCAGGTTTTTAGGCGGGAATACAAGGCGAGAAAACTATTGGCGGGAAAATTATTGGCGTAATGTGTCATTTTGGGGGCAGCCTGTAGGGAAAAAAAAATCAATCATAATAACAATCGACTTCTAACAACTTCTCAAGCTATCGAATATTTATCTTTTCTTTGATATTATAAACAAAGGGGAATTAATATAAATCTTAAGTCTGCAAAGTGGCCCCATCAAACAAACAGTACTAAATACATGGGAAGTAGAATATATATTTTTCCTGCTCGAATTATTTTATCTGGAATGTTTTTTCTAAAGATTATGGCGTGCGCTCGAATTTTTATTATTTTTGATTTTTATGTTTTTAGGGTGGGAGGGGAATTCTGGGTGTGGTTAGTTTATAACCTTGGTATTTCTGGGGTGTGTAATTTCGGGCTCAGTCGGACTCTCCGTTATGTCTATAGCTAAGTACCCCCTCCCTCCCTTCCATTTAATATTTGTGTTTTCAAGGGGAGGGAAGAGGAAAAGGAATTCTGTGTGTGTTTAGAAACTTAAAAGTCTCAATTCTTGTTATTTCTGGTTCTCTTGTTGTGTAATTTCGGGTTCTGTCGGACTCTCCGTCATGTTTCTTGATAAGTCCCCCCTTCTTTCTGCGTGGTCGAGAGTCCCTGTTACTCTCTTAACTCTTACCCATTAAAGGATCGCAGAGTCTGTGGCATGGCTTGTTAACACAGTATGGGCTGTTTTCTTCGGGACTTAAAGTAACGCCTCTACATTTCGTCTGGATTGAGGCTCTCCCTTTAACCACGTGGACATTACTGACCTACAAATACCAAACATATGCTTCACACTTGTCTAAATGGGAGGGACAAACAGGCCTGTAGCCAGGATTTTGAGCGGGAGGAAAGGAGGAGGGGGGGGGGTGAGTTCATTTACCAATATAGCGTACCATTTTCTCATAGGTAGATCGTCCTACAACGAAGTGCTACTAATTTATGCTTCACCCTTATCTAAAGGGAAGGACGGGGGCAATCTTTATGCAGGTTTGCATCCCTAGACAGTTGCGTACACAGGATTGTCAGGGAGCTAGGGGGGGGGGGGGGGGGGGGGGGGAAGTGCGCGGTCATAGGTATCATGTGAAAAACGAATAGCATTTGACCCCCGCCAAAGGGGGTCCGCGCGCACCCGGCGACCCCCCTCCCCCCGTGTACGCGCCTGCTAGACCTAAAAGGCGACACTCAGACATTGGTAGATTCAAAAACAAAAATGGTTACGCTTATAACACACGCTTTTCTTTCTGACAAAAAAATTCTGGATGATTCGTAAGAGCTGGATAGCTTGCTTTACTCTGTTGTTTATCTTACAAAGTCAAGTGATTCATTAGTTTAAGTCGCCTTATCGCCCTGGTATATTCGACCTATTAGGTCTTACGAACTGAACTCTGTGCGTACCGACACCCATTTTGCATGAATGAGGGGAATATCGGTAGTATTAGTATATTAATGTCCCGTTATAACATGGATGGGCATACTATATATGGCTAACAAATAATAAGCATGTCAATAAATGGCTGTCGTTTTTGTAAATGGTCTAAAAGAGCCTGAGGCGAGCGCGCTTGAGACCTGTGATATTCTAAAACGATAGGGACTAGACTCCATTTCCAAGATGGCTGCCAGCAAAATCGTAGTAAACACAAATTCCTGCAAGTTTACGTGGAAATTCTCGACTTACAAAGTTCCATAGCGATAAAAAAGCAAAAAAATTGATTGAAGCGGGACTCCCAAATATGGTATGTAGTGCCTAATAAGGAAATGATCGAGCGAGCTAAAAAAAACGACAGTTTTTCAAACAAGATTGACTGATATGAAATATAAGGAAATCCTTGGAAAAACAATGAACCCCCCCCCCCCTTGCCTGCAACCCTTGATTCGCCCCCCCCCCCCTTTTCGGAACCGCTAGATCCGCCCCTGATTTTCCTATAGACCATTTTCACGATGTTGCGCGCGCATTCAAAATTCCACAGAGTGGCAGGCCACAGCTGATCCAAAATGGCGGAGTTTACAGACGAAGCTCTAGAAAAAGCTACCAGAGTGCTTCTTTTGCAGAGTTTTGGCGCTAGAGTCAAATTCCCCTTTGTCCGCATCATTTCGGATAGCCCGCCAGTCTGTGGCATTTTGGACGCGCGGAACATGGTGAAAACGGTCTATTCCCTTACTTGCAGAGACTTTTCGCCGTTTCCAAACGCATAGTACGAAGCATCAATGGGATTCTCTGTGTCCACAAGGGATAAATACACGTCTCCTCTGTGGTCACGTCCATGAGATTTCCCGTACTCAATAACAGTACTCCCCTCGCCCTCCTTTATACACACGAAGTACGGCTGGAACAGGAACGGGTCACCAAGTCCAAGAGCACTCTTGTGGGTAGTCCCAACTTTATGGAGGCCTTTCTGTATTAAGTATATATGAAAAGTATATAATAATAATAATAATAATAATAATGACGACGACGACGACGATGATGATGATGATGATGATGATGATGATGATAATAAAGACTTTATTTAAAGAGGAAGCACTTAATAGCCAATTTGCTAATAACCTTGTGGCCCTCACCTAAAATATTACATACCAAAAATTTACAATTACACTTACTAAAAATATATGACAAAAATGGCAGAGAAGTATATATAAATATATATCTATATATAGCTATGTAAAACTATATCAACACTATAAAAATTAAACGTTAAAATGTTGCAAAATCTTTTGATCATGTAGAGCTTTGTTCCATAAATTAATTTTAAAACATCTAAGAGAGTCTACTTTTCTGGCTTATTGTGCTAACATTACGTTTATGTCACGATGTGTACATGTTTACAAGGCCTTGATTTGAAGCTATTCTTTCAGAGCAGACATAAGGAAAGCACTAGCTGATACGTCACAAACAAAATGATTGCTTGAATTTTTTCGGCTGTAGTTTTTAGTACACTACCAATCTTTTACACGTAAAAGTATTTAAAATAAATATAAATGCCTTGAAGATGGGAACATCGCCAATTCTAATAGAATTACCTTAAATTCATCTTCCAGACAAGATCTTTAAGGTTTTTAGGTCTTTAACTTAGATATATTGGATATAGTAACATCTTTCAGTCAAATTTTAATAGTTACTCATGTTTTTGAGGTTAAAGTTTTTCCTACCTTAAAGATAGCAACATTTTCCTGGCCAATTCTTAGGTGGTACCACGTGTCCTTGTTGCTCGGGTTCAATGAGAACACGACGTAGATCGGTCCTGCACTGGCCGCTGCGAAATGTATACACTCGCCTTCCCGTGACCGCTTGACCATGTTCTCGTTAAGCCATTCCACATTACAAGGCCATAGGATCTGTCTCAGTTCGTCACTTTCTACCATTTCACGTTTACCCGAGGGCCGTTCTTGCTTACCGCTTCTCGGCCATGTAACTAAAGCAACTGGTATGTCCTTCAGTTTTATGTTGTATGGTTTATTTTCCCCTTCAAAGTAGGCGTCGTTTAGCGTGAGGAAACCTGTTCCCTCGTTGTAAACCAATTCTACACCAAGTATCGTAATGATCTTCTTATTGTCTGAAGTCTTCTTATTGTCTGAAGCTACGGGCTCAGGATAAGCGTTGTACAGAACGAATTTTCCGGTCTCGTCACTCGTGAACCATTTGTTATTCCTAAAGGATATGAAAAATGTTTCTTACAGATTATTGACTGGTCAAGCCTTACGAAAATAAGTGTTTTTGGAATATAACTAGTTCTTTTTTTACCCGAATGTCTCAAGTCATTTTATTCGGTTCATAACCCCCAAAAAATATATATTAAAAAGCCAAATCTGGTTATTTGCACTTCAGTCTCACGTTATTTGTGTTTTGAAAATCAGTCCGTAATATAAGGAACCTATAGCCATTGTATGTAATTGTGTCTTCTCTCTCTATCTGGAGTAGCGCGTTTTCCAGGTTTTTCCGTCATGTCCTTATTTCACTGAATTACATCAAATTCGATTATATTGATTACATGATTTGTTACCTGCAAGCTTGAAACTCCAAGCTAACCTTGACCCCCCTCCCTTCTATTATCGAATTAAAATATAGTTCGCTCCTTCCTGGTACCGCATTCATACTCAACCTGTATTTAATCCGCCTTTTCATGTCCTTTGCTATAGTTGCATGTTTCCCGTAAAGAGGCTTGCGCATGTCAAACTCCACCTCCGCGATGTTTGTTGTCTCCTTAAGTTGAACCCATGTCGGATGCGTGTTTACTTCAGTAGGTCCGCCAAGGCCGAGTTCACACGACGGGGAACCGGGGCCGATAACGATTTCGTTCGATAAATTAGTATTCTGGAATTTAATATAAAAATAAAATAGAAGCTTAATTGCTAATAAAAGTCCGCTCAAACTATCTTTAAAAACTACTTACTAGAAAGTCATATGTACTAATCCCCGTAATACCAAAGAAGTTTTCTATAGTCCAAATAAATATTCATGTTTAAAGACCCTCAAAATTCCGAAGGGGAGAGAAATTTTGTTGCGGACTTCTTCTTAACTTGAAGCATACCTCACTCAAGTAGATTTCTATCGCTCGTTCTAGGCTCTTTCTTGTTTTTCTGATCTTTATTTCCAACGCTTTGCGGCTTTTAAATTTGCATTTTTTATCTAGCTCCATACTTAAAGCAGCCCTGTCGCACCCTTTGCCTGAGTACTTCTCAGGGAACAACTCGCCCGCGCGGAAATTGACGAGTTCTGTGATGCTCCCCAAATGGAACTTGTATGCTTTGGGATATTTGGGGATGCTGGCTAACCATTCCTGCAAATCAGACATTAAGCAAAGGACATTAGGTAAACTATGATGGTATCGAGAGGGTGTGGCGATGGAAGGGGTGACGATCGACGGTGATGGATAATGATTATGGTGATGGTGGTGGTGCTAGTTATGTTGATAGTGATGATAACATGCTCAAGGTGCGAGGCGTATCTTAAAATTGACATTATTAGCGAGATGTAAATACGAACCAGATCTTTAGTAGGTACTGATCTCCTTAGGAAACTGAGTGCATAAAGGCGCTTATTTGCCTTCTTAACTATAAAATCTATATGAATGTTTCGAGTTAAGTCTTGGCTAATGTGAACGCCCAAGATCTTTAATTTTCTACGCGCTTGATAACTGATCCCAAGAAAAACAGGCTATTGAAGGGGGTGGGCTGATACTGAAAGAAATTAATTACCATTTCCCTGCTTTTTGGGGGATTTAGGCGCATCCCCTGATAGTAGCAAAGCGGTAGATATCATTTGTTACACACGGAAGATAATGATGGTGATTGTGTTGGTGATGTCGACGGTAGGTGACGATCGACGGTGATGGCTAGTGATGATGGTTGTGCTGGTGCTGGTGATAATAATGATGGTGATGGTGTTGTTGATGGTGATGGTGATGATTCTGATTATGATGGTGTTGTTGTTGTTGATGGTGATGATGATGATGATAATGATGGTGATGATGATGATGATTATGATGATGATGATGATGGTTGTGCTGGTGATGGTGATGATGATGATGTTGATGGTGTTGGTGATGTCGACGGTAGATGACGATCGACGGTGATGGCATAGTGATGATGGTTGTGCTGGTGATGGTTATGATAATGATGGTGATGGTGTTGTTTGTGGTGACGACAATGGTAGTTGATGATCGACAGTGATGGCTAGAAGTAGTGATGATAATGATGATGATGATGAAGGTGGTGGTGGTGGAGGTGGTGATCTTGGTTGAGATAATGGTGTTATTGATGATGACGGTGACGAGGACTTGATCTTCGGATCATCATAACATGATTGGTGATAATAGACGAATGTACTAAGAAATCGCGTTTTTTTTTTTTGCAAACTCGCGCGCAACAACAACAACAACTTATTCAGTGCTTACTAATAACCATAGCAAGAAAATTTAGCCAAAAATTGTCGTTTATCCGGTCACTTCCATATAAGGAAACTAACATCTTCCTTATTTGGAAAACCTGCACGCCATTCTTGTCATTTTTAGGGCTGCCTTACCGCAGGTGCTTCGCAATCTTTGTGAATTGTATTCAGAAGAGAAAAAACATTGACTGTGACCATCTATAGTCAATGAAGAAAGCCTCTGAAAAAAAAAACAACTAAAATTCCTCGGTACCAGACCCCTAAAACGACAACTGTTTCTTCATATGCCAAAAAGTTATATACCAGAAAAGGCCTATTTTGATTATAAAAAAATTGTTTTCTTGCTTTTATTTTTGTTGCTGGCATGAAGACCGTAGCTATTTCTGTGCTTATTTAAGTATGAGTTCGCAACTCAAAAGCAATGATGACGACGATCAAGCTGATAATGATGATGATTATAATGATTAGTGATGATAATCTTAAAAGCAGGTGCTTATGATGGGATTGATAAAATATTGATAGCTAATAACAGGGTCTGGATGGGGGGGGGGGGGGGTCTGCATGTCTAAAGTCAGTTAAAATTTCCATAATTTGTCGGTAAGAATTACCGGTCTTTGTCGGTAGTCGGTGAATCTAAGTTAGTATTCGCTTTTGTACCGGTTTTATGTTTAAACAAGATTAAACATTATTTAGGATTGATTAGTAATGAATAACTTATTGATAATAACTTAATTATGGATAAATAATTGACAGAAAAATTGATGCAACAGGAAATGCATAGTGCAGATTCTGAAATGGCCGAATTTAAGTAGATTGACGATGAAAGTAAAGAGTAAAAATACCGGAAATAATAAAATGTCGGTAGTTGGCAAATCCTTTTTTTGTCGCTAGTCACTAATTTTTTTCATGTTATGTCGGTAGTCAGTCGGTAGTCTTTTTAAGCCGTTTGTCGGTAGTCGGTTAACCCCATCATCCAGACCCTGTAAAACACACCTTTAGCTCGTTCTTGAACAGAGGAGTGCCTTCATCGGCAATGACAGCAGCAATCTCGTGACTACCTCCTTGAACAACAATCGAAGATGCGGAGTATTTATTCTCTGATTTTTCGTTTTTCCCTTCTTTAGATGAGTACTTAGCACCACCGCTTGTAAACAGGCCTTTGTACTCCGCTTCCATGACAACGGACGCTTCCTCTTTTGATGCTATTGAGGTGCCTTGGAGAGTTTTCCTGAGCTCGAGCTGCCCACCGAACTTTGCAGACTTGACATAGTGGGTCCCCCAGCGAAGAATGAAGTCCTCTGTAATGCGTGACAAGGAGAGGGTTAAACAAATAGGAAAAAAAAAACAAATTAAAGATAAACGTACTTCACTAAATTTGAAACATTTAAAAATACAAAGGTCATTTTGCAAGAAAACTTTAAACATGATAATATTTTCTGATTGGAAATCATCTCAGCAACTTGCTTGAATAAGCAAATAAAAATGATGCAGAAATTACGATATTGTGCAGGTTCATTTCCAACCGTAATTCAATGTTCCATTTCTGGAGCTATTTGCGCATGCGGTAAGTCGTCGTGAAGCGTGGTTGCCGGCTGGCTGGCTGGTTGGGTTTGGCTGACTGGCTTGCTTTGCTTCCCAAATGAACTTTGGACCCTTCTTTCAGGTTCAGGTACCACCCCTCCCCCAGTGTCAAATTGTTTCTTGTGAATCCCCTACCACCCCTCCCCTTTTCAGTAGATGTCTCGTCATGTGCTTATTTGCTAGCGTGGGTATCCTGTGTCGTGGCCCACTATCTTCTTATCAACACGTTACTTGCGAGCGAATATTTATAGGCTAGTTAATTGCTGTAGAGACAACCATGTGGGAAGCTAGTTTGATGGAAACGCCCAAACTCACAAAATTTCGATTCTTAACCCATATCAATTTCACACTTTTATAAATGAGTTCGTAACTAATGCTTTTATTTTTTTTAATTGTATAACTCGACAAACGATATAACTCTGACTACGCATGCGCAGTAAAGCATAACTACCTCATTGTGTACATTTATTTTTACTCCGGCATTTTTATACTCAAATTAACCAAACTCATAAAGGTACCAAACTTGTATCAAACTCATTTCCCGTTATAACTCGAACTTTTCGTGCTTGATCGAGTCTTGTTTATTATCCATGCAACAACTGCAAACTGGAATCTGACAGTGAGCGTTTAGCGCCACTCCCGACTGAATTATTCCGGCAAACTTCCTTGGCAACTTCGGGAAACAGCAAATCGCCGTATGAAATTCGTAACACAATTAGACTTGATTCCAGAACTCCTATACGAAGTTAAGAGACTCAACCGAAGTATGTATTGATATTAATAAGACTGACAACTCTGTGATTCAGGCTCACCAAAAACTTGGACTCGACTCTGCCAACACGACTATTGGGTGTTTGGATTGATTTTTTTTACTTAAAAGTACTCTGTGAGTCACATCTCAATATTCTATCTGTGTGCCCTAAACAATTCTGTTAGATAATAGGAACATTATGGTTGCTTCTCTTAAAAAGGAACTTCAAAGGATTCAAAATAATTTTTTTTGTCCTTTCAGTTTGATTTATACTGATATGGTTTTACATAAATATAATTTTGTCATTTATTAATTTTTTTATTTCCCAAAATGAGAATAATATTTCAATCTTCTTATCAATACCAACTTCCTTAAAACATGGATCTCTCCACCTAATTTCAGGAGGTTTGATAGAAATTATACAATATCTCTAGTTAAAAGGCAGTCAAGGTATACATTTTACTTTTGGTTTTAGTAGCCAGCCGTTTTAGTTTGTCATTGGTGGACTAAAACTGTAGAAAATATAGGTGATCTGTGTCTGCTTGGTGGAGACAACGCTATGGCCCTGTTATTTACAACACATTGTCAGCTTGGATTCAAAGAAACTGAGTTCTGTATTGAAGCTCATTCCATCTTGTGCTATTGAACAATCAAAATCTCACCCCCCCCCCCCCCCCTCTCTCTCTCTCTCTCTCTCTCTCTCTCTCTCTCTCTCTCTCTCTCTCTCTCTCTCTCTCTCTCTCTCTCTCTCTCTCTCTCTCTCTCTCTCTCTCTCTCTCTCTCTCTCTCTCTCACTCTCTCTCTTTCTCTCTCTTTCTTTCTCTCAAACAGATACTGACAACTGCAGCTGTATCAAAAAGGTTGGGTCGTTTTGGCCAAGGGAAAAAGGAAAAGATCCTGGAAGGTGTTTAGAGAACTTGCTAGTGAAAAGGTCTAACACAAACAGACAAATGTCAGGTGTCTGAAAAGGGTAAATTAAAAGGCTCAACAGCTCAATTGCATTCTAGCTCCTGTCATTTAAAATACTTAAAACGTTTTCATTGGCCAGCAATGAAATGCTTTCAAATCATCCTTCTTCGCAAGGCGCTGACCAATCAAAAAGAACCAAATGCGATACCGTTAGTTCGAATAACGGAAGCCAGAAAACAGTTTGCTAATTGGAAATTGCTGACGAGAGTTCGCAACATATTAAAAATCGCAGTAAGCAGACTCTTATAACAACTAAGTATCTAGAGGCCTATTAAAAAACTATTGCAAAAAAACATTTTGCCTTTTCCACTAGTAACAGTTACTTACGAAAAGCCCTGGCTTCATTGGAATTGGAGTACGATTCAGGTAAGTCCAAAAACTCTTTGAGAAAGGACTGGCTGAGGTCTGATGGCTTTACTTCGTCCTTGAAAATCTCATATCTGGAAAAAAGCAAAAAGTAATTAAATGCTTGAAGACTATATGGCAATAACGTTGACGATTACCGTGAAGATGATAATGATGATGATGGTGAAGATGACGATGACATTGACGATGATGATGATGATAATGGTGACGATGATGATGATGATGCTGAGACAACGATAACAAAATCCCAACATAATGAAATGATTATGGTAATTAACATATATTCTGATAACGGAAATGATGATAGTGATGATGTTAATGATGGTGATTATGATGATGATGGTGATAATGGTGATGGTTTACAGTCGCGAATTCAGGATTTAGAAAGTGGGGGTGACTGAAGTATATATTTCATATTACATTACGAGAGCGCAGATTCAGAGGATTTCAAAGGAATTCTGCCAGCGAGTTGTCGAAAAACTTGAAAATCTCATGGCGAAAACCTAGCATATTGCGTACTATATCGCAGGCGTGGCATATGACTAGATTCAGTGAATGAAGGCAGCATCCTTGATATTTGGCATCCGGTGCTGATTTAGCTATTCCCACATAACCTCTTATCCGAGCTCATGGATGAGCTCATATGTCTATGCCCGCGGCAGTTGGTCAAGTCAATCTCATTTCAGTCAGTCAATACATTTTTCTTGTATCGTCGCCAGGGGGCTCTCCATAAGAGTAGACGATAGCGTGATCGCCCTATCTATAAAACTCTCTCGCTTTTGTTATCCCTTAGGGGGTCTCACAATGATTTTAGAACTTAGGGTTAGAATTCGACCACACCCAGTGTGCTATCTTTTAGGGTTAAAAAATGTTGTTGAAAAGTGCCATCCGATGGGGTTTTCGACTTTTCTGTTCCGCCAGTCAGACCATTCTGATTCATAATTAATGCCCTATTTAGCCTAGTGCAGTGTCCTGGCTTTTTGTCTTGTTTTCGTCCAGTGAATATCGCGATACATCAAATTCCCAAAAAATGCTTTTTTTCGTCCAACAAGGGGGTGACATGTCACCCCCGTCACCCCCTTGGATCCGCCACTGGGTTTAGATGGGTTTACCTTGAAACATCGATGTCATAGACAGACAGATACTGCTGTGTGTTGGAGCTCTCAGAGGTTCCCCAAGCTTTCTTGACTCCACCATAGAAAAATAAGAAAGACCCCGAGACTCCAGCTTCCTTCTGCAGGAAACTCTGATACTCGGATCGTGACGAGAACGTGTACATGTGGGCGGACGTGTCGTAGATGCCGTGGACGTTCATCGTGTCTGGAACCTGGTCACCATCGTATCTGGACAAGAAATTAAAGGAGATAAGAAGGGATAGAGGTTTTTTTCATCATGCCTTCCTAATGTCGTAATTATTTGGTCCCAAAATATTTCGACGCCTGCTACAGCTTTGGTAATAGTGAATATAACAGCGCTGAACACAGGAGTCACGTAAGATCGGGGGGCACAATACAGGAACATTAAGAAAATATTGGGGGGCTAAGCCACGCCCCCACTGGTCATTTCCTTATAATTTTTGAAGATAATGGGATAAGCCACACTCTTTGTGCGACTTACTTGGAATGTCCTCCACAGCTTCTCTGTATGATGCTCATTTTCCTGGACTCAGGGCTGAACTCTCCTTTGCCGTCAAACCCAACACCAATAAACGCAGCCCCGTCAATCATGTCCTGTTACAAAGCATTCGTATCGTTTAGAATGGTTGATCTTGGAATCTGATTGGTTTGTCCTTGTTCCCATATCTTACGATCCGGACTCGATATTGTGACTATGCTTGTGAGCAGCATACATTAATTTCTTTTCACAGGGGGCCTCTACAATTTTCAATCCCCTGCGCTTGAATAGAACGTCATAATGCCAATTTTTTTCTCGGATACCCCCTAGAAATACCCGAGGCCCGATTTTGACCCCTAAAAAATACGACGCCAGAACACGCGCATGCGCATACGTCATTCAGCACTGTCGGTTCAAACTTGTATTCACAAGACGTGTCTGGCTCTTGATTGGCTGGCCTTATTTCTTAAGATAGCAGGCCCGTACCCATGTAACCACATGGGGTGCGAACGCACCCCCCACAACAGCAGAAATTCCACTTTTTCTTCTCAATAGACGTGCTATTTGTATACAAAACTATAAACCATAAGCTAGATCACTCTGGTATGTAGCCAAATCCGACAATAAACGTCCCGTGGAAATACTGAAAAGACATAAAAAAAAACCTTTTTTTCTTTCGGAGGTGGTTAGATTTTTATCAGAGAACTCACCCCCCCCCCCCCCCCCCCCCCCCGTTAAATTTAGTTCCACATTTTCGGATTTCGCACTTCGCACCCTCCAAAAAAAAGGCCTGGATAGCCAGTGTTATTGAAAAAAACTCATTATTATTTTTAGCCCTTGTAGTATCACAGAACAATGACCGTTTACGAAGGGGGGATTCGCCGCCATTTTGGTTGAGTCAGGTAATTCAAAGACGCGGTTCACCGTCTTTTCTAAAAATAACCAGTGTTTTTTTAAAAAAGCTCAGTTGCACGCTCCTAGTGATGGGTTCATTTGTGGGTTCCCGACACGATAACAGGAAGAAAAGAAATGCTTACCCGACATTGTTTCGTAGTTTCTTTGGCGGTGTAACACGGATCCCCGGGTTGATAACCGCTACCAAAGCACCCATTCATGAGAGCGGGTCCAACAAAGCCGTTGGCGTATGAGTATGGGGGCGGGTCCATCTTTTCTGACGCTTTGCCCTCCGCTTTTTTTCCATCATCGTCACTCGACAGACCAATCCCATAATGCAATCCGGGTGGTGCAAACATGTCATCGTTTTTCCATCCAACATCGGGTCTGATGTCCAAGAAAATCTGTGGTTTATATCAGCACGAATTAGAACAAGGAAACACTTAAGAAGGATCAGGAATTGAAAATTGTGATATTTTGACTCCTAATGTTCGCGCATCCCAGAAACTATCTTATCCATGCAGCGTTAAGACCTAAGGGGAAGGGGGAAGAGAGTTACACAGGAGGCGAATCGAATTTTAATTCGATTAAATTGAAATTATTTATTATGCTATAATTTACGCTATATCTGCGATGCCGGATGAAAACCGATCACTCAGCTTCTTAATGCATAAAACTAATAATTTTAACTTCAGACAATATGATACCATCTAATGTATTTTACTGATTGATTGATTGGTTGATTGATTTACATTTAATATCAAATAAGGTTTTGTTACACATGACCAAACAAATTTGAGCCACCACCCCTCCCACCGGTTCAAGAAATGACAACTCCTTTGCTTTCTTTTAAATCAAGTTTTCTTAACCCAATTTACGCCGTCTGCTTGTTTATTCCTGGGGAAGATTATCTAAGGTGTGACGTAACAGGGAACTTATTGCTCATCTATCTGTAAAAAAAGCCCCGATAGGTGCGGGCTCCCTGTGGGCTAGTGGTAAGGGTAGTTAGTAGAAGCAGGGAGCCTACCTTTTGTTACAGGAAGACCACAGGGAGCCTAAAAGCGTAGGAGGTTCTACCTTTTGTTACAGGAAGTGCAAAGGAAGCCCAAAAGCGTAGGAGGTTCTCATTTTTGTTTCATGAAGAGACTATACCTTTTATTTCAAAAAGAGCACAGGGAGATCAAAATCGAAGGAGGTTCTACCCTTTTTGTTTCATGAAGTGCACAGGGAGCCCAAAAGCGTAGGAGGATCTACCTTTTGTTTCAGGAAGTGAACAGGAAGCCCAAAAGCGTAGGAGGCTATACCTTTTGTTTCAGGAAGTCTTCAGCCCTTTTTTGCTGCTCATCAACTCTTTCCTGACCCTTTTCGCTAATTTTGTTGCCCTGCTTAGCCGCTATTTCAGCTGCTCCCGCTACTATTTGTGGATCTGCCCGCCTGGTTCGAACCTCATCATGTAGCAGGAAATATTTTTTACGGGAGAAGCGAGTGGCGGCTTTGTCTAGAACAAAAGCATTATATTTATTTTAGCCTACCTGTAGGCTTTGATAGTTTTTCCTACACGAAAACACCGAAAACACGGAGTTCGCATAACCCGGCCGCCATCTTGGCTAATGCGCTCCACAGGGGAAGGTAGAAGAAAAGTGCGCGGAGTATTTTTTCTCCCCCTCCCCCAGCGGAGCGCATTATCTAAGATGGCAGCCGGGTTATGCGAACTCCGTTTTTTCGGGGTTTTCGTGTAGACAAAACTATGAAAGCCTACAAGTAGGCTATATTTATTATATATCGACGCGTAAATTAGGCTTTTGATTTGGATCAGATCAGGATCCTGGACGATTTTGTACTCTTTATTAAAGAGAACGTCTACTACGATATTAACTTCAAGTCCCTAGCAATTTCAGGTTGATGTTGTTTTAACGTTTCAAGGTTTTACTGACCAAAAACACCTTGGGAGACCAATATCGCCTACATTTACGCTTCCGCACTGTACCGACTCACACATAATAAAAAGTCGATGTTAGTAAATCGTCGCTTCCCAAGCTATCCATTTTTTTCTTTAATAAAGAAAAAGAAAAGGAAAGAAAAGGTTCCAACTAGAAAGAGGCGGGCGTAAGGGGGCGCGAAAACAGCAAAACCGCACAGAAAAACACAAAGAAAGCGCACAGAAAAACGCCAAAAACCGTCTAAATAAGTCAACAACCGTAAACCGCGAAGTCTAGAGAAACCGCAATACAGCGGAATAAAAACCGAAAACCGCTCCAGATTTAAGGTAAACCCGCATCACCGCAAACCCTTACGCCCCCCCCCCCCCTCTAGAAAGTAGGAGCTTACTTTGGCGTGTTTTGATTGCTAAGGCCATTAATAGTTTTCTTTAGGCGAATCTATTAGGTAAACGAAAGCTCAATAAAAGAAGCGACTTAATACTAATAGGATAAGTATAAAGATCAAAATCACTTGTGACACCTATATTCAAATAAACGTTATGTCTATCAAGTTTTTAAACAATCCCACAAACTTCAATGAAAATAATATCACGTAAAACAAAGGAACATGTTTCATACTCACCCGCTAAAAGAAAGAAAATACAAACCACCAGAAGAGCTTGCATGTTCTCCTCTCAACTCTAAAGCAGAACAATGACACAAGGAAAATAAACACTTTACTTTTGTGATAAAATACACCCGCAAAAATGAAATATTTATGTGACAAGTAAATTTATTGTGACAACATTGTTTGTTTTAAGGTGGCGAACAAAAATTATTCATTAGATGCTGGGAGACGAGAATTCAAAAAAAGGACATATATCAGCTACCCAAAATAAAGTTAATCATGAGCTACAAATTGTGCTTATGGTAACAACTTTATTATTGCTATTGATCGTTACAAGCGTATTTACATCAGAATAGTGGCGCGAGACGGAAAAACATAAAAACTGACAAAAACGCGCATATTCTAGAATAGCGCGCGCTATATACAAAAAGAATTTACATATCTCTACTTGGGTTCCTACTACAAAAAAAAGTCGTCACTATTAAGACCCCGCGGGTAGATAGGCTTAAGCCGATACGCCCACTGACTTCCCTTTCCCTAAAGCTGTGCCTCAGAGTTACACTTATCTATAAGTTGTACCATAACATTATTAAGACCTAAATGATTGTCGCAATAAAAATGTTGATAGATAAGGTCATCCGTAACTCTTTCACTAACCGGTAATCTAGGGTACTAATTTAACCTACTTTTGTGATTATTAAAACGCTTCCTAAAAATATTGATAGTAGAACCTCCGTACTGCTTGCCCACATGGAGCAAGTAATGAGATGAACAACAAAATCTGAATTACAGTCCAAGTCAAAATAAATGACATATTTCTTACTGGTAACCGTACTGCGAAACTCCCGCCCTGTATTAAGAAAGTTACACGCCCTAACCTTTTACCGCCACACTTACGACAACCTATAACCTGAGTACTATCATTTGGGTCTTAGTAATCCATAGCACGCGCTATTCTAGAATACGCGCGTTTTTGTCAGTTTTTATGTTTTTCCGTCTCGCGCTACTATTCTGATGTAAATACGCTTGTAACGAGTTACCTTCTTCAGTCTGCCCTGAAGAAGTCGGATTAAAGACGAAATATTGGCAGAGTCGAATTCCAGTTTTTGGTGTATTGAATATATATGTATGTATATGTGAAAGCGAAGTGATGCCACGCGCCACGTGAAAGCGAAGTGATGCCACGCGCCACGTGAAAGCGAAGTGATGCCATTTTTAGCTGATAATGCAGCCACCATTTTCGACCTGCAATCAAAAGGCATAACAGAGGTTTTTGTTTTGTATTCTGTCTCAGGCGCGTACCAAATTGTTTGGGAGTGGACTATAACTTTTGGTATATTTAAAAAATCCGCCAAAATCAGCTCTTCTGGTATTCGAATAGTTAGACCAGTCGAATGTGCAAACCTAGAGCATTCTCAAAATAATATGGAATTTTGACGAATACTTTGATCCGTGAGGGAAACTATTATAGACTAGACTGCCAGTTTGATAGTACGACCGCGATTCAGCCCTCCCCCCTCCCCCTCTACCTACGCGCCTGTGACTCCCAGGTGAACAGGCGGCCATCTTGAAATAACAGCCAATTAAAGATGTATGTCTGGACCATCTTTTAATGAAAATGATCCATTCCCTTTTAATATACCATTATTGGGTGCTAAACTGACCTTTCCTTTGCACTTTTGTATAGCCAATCTTTGATTCCGAAAACGACGTTTTCGGAGAAATATCCGTTGAATAACCTTAAGAGTATTTTGTTATCTTTCCAATAAGTAACGGCGTAGCTTATTACTATTGTACGACGGTCAAGTGCTAAGTGACTTTTATTATCTCAAAACCATGACGTCATACAACGTCACGTAATCATACATAATACAACAATTACACTCCCACTAAACTGTTTTTTCTTCTTGATTCAGTAGCATATTGTGATGTCTTCAAAGTCTCCTGGTTTGATATCCAGCATGACATAATTCTCGGTTCCTCTAGTCGCAAACTCAAGGTCGTATAAAGCTGAAACATAATCACATAAAATATAATGTCAAATCAATGATATGTGTATGGCATCTCTGTAGTGCGAATGTACGACATGACATGAAATGACGCTTCCCAAGCCCATTTCATATCTTTAAGGCGGAAAATGTATCTAAGTATTTAGTAAGTAATAGCAAACAAAATATCAAGTGCACCTTATCTTTCTAAGTCATGCGATTTTTTGTAAATTGTCATTGAAATTTAAGCTTTTCGTCCCTGAGCCTACACATAGCGCGAGGATGATCGAGAAAAAAAATTCTAAAAAGCCAAAATCTCGGTCTCACGTTATTTGAGTTTCAAAAATCAGTCAGGGATACAAGGAACCGATGGCCATTGTAAGAAATTGTGTCTTCCTTCTCTATCTCGAATTGCGTATTTTCCAAGTTTTTCCCATGTACAGTTAGGGTCATAACTAAAATTGGAGGCATTTTGTAAATAAAAAAATTATCCAATCACAGCAGAGTACCCACCCCCATGGTATTTGCATGCCAATCGATCACTTGAAACAAAATGGCGGCAAGAAGGGAAGTATAAATATACAGCCTCGAAATACACGCACTAATAGTTCGCTTAACGATGAACACAGACCGGGGAGCACTGTCTACTCGATGCGAATCCCATGCGAATGCGTTTTGTAATAAGATAAGTACAGCAACTTAAACACTACTAGTGTCAAAGTTTCACTTGATACAAAATTAAATAGAGAACTTCTGACTTTGCACTTCTGTGGTTCTATCTAAATCACGAGGTATTTTAGTAATTTTTACTGCTTTCAAGGCAACCACTTCATACCACGTGTCTACTATATAGCTTGTTTCACGTGTGATCAAAATGCAACAGATGTACAGTGAATGTGTCAAACATTGTACATAAAAAATAAGCGAAAGAGAGGACAGGGGGCTTAGATGTGTAGATGCTCCCACAAACTTGAACAACCTAGTATTCTGGGTGCAAGTTTACTTGTGTGACCACAGTCATTGTACTCCACAGGACACTAAAATCTTTTTTTGCTTCAAAAGTTCATATCTTACTGATTCCCCCCCCCCCCCCCCCCCCAAAAAAAAAATGTAGTTTATTTCACAATTTAATTATTTATTATCAGGGCTTTGACTATAGACTTTTAAGTTTGAAAGTATTTAAAATTAGGAGGGTGGTATTTTTGGACACAACCCCTGTATTCTAGCATAAAATTCAAGGTGCTAAGCAATTAATAATAGTTTTCAGTACTTAACTTAATTGTTGGTCAAGCCGTCCTTGTGTATAACTTCCCCTTCTGGGGAAATTTCATTTGCCACCATGTCAACTAACTGAAATTCATATAAAATAAATTTTATATAAATTTTAGTCTAGTGCACACTAGCAACAATTGTTGTTATTTTGGCCTATAAGTGTGGTAAAGCAGCAGGAATAAGAGTGATCATGATTTTGAATGTAATATGCTGAGATTGCATTGTTTCTAGTATATTTTGTGCTTCTTTAAGTCACTTTTTGTATTCTAGCGGGGGAATTATGCGATGCTGTGCTTTGCTAGTATGTTCCAGAAATTAAAACTAGCCACCATCATTGCCAGAAAACCAACAGGGAAAGCAATGAGCAGAGGGTAACTATTACAAGAATGACATATGAGGAAAATTTGGTGACAGTTGTATGAGAAATTTCTTCAGAAGAAAATCACCCCCATTGCCACCCCTGGATCTGTCTGTGTATGGGTGTGTTCATTAGGAATAAGGTATAGACATGAAAGCCCTACAGAAAATATAGGACAACAGACAGAATCATTTTCAAACATTAAAAATTATATTTTTGATATCAAATCAGGCATCCCATTTTAGCCTGACAATGTTTTGAAAATAAAAAATAATATGACCATTGTCAATTCTACCCACATGTTCTTTCTTCCCAGATCCTTACGAGAAAACAGTTATGTTTATGTTCCACTGCTTTAGTAAAATAAGAAATAGAAAACATTCATAATCAATCAAGCAAGCAAAAGTTAGGGACTAATGGAAATAGATAATAGTAAATTAGAAGATTCAGTAAGAAAAACTGACTTCTTTTTGTAGGTGAAGATGCTCAAGTTTGCGATTTGCTTTGAGCAAACTATTTTATTCAACTTGGACAGAAATCTCGTGAAATCGTACTTAAATACTTGAAAAAACCCAAGAGAGCCAATACAGGTGAATACATATATGTTATTTACCAGCTGGGAGGTCCGTATCGTGAAATACCGTGACCGAGGTCTTGAAAATACTGAGTATTTTATTCAACTTGGACGAAAAAAATACTACGATGAAAATACTGAGTATTTTCAAGGCCAGGCCGAGGTCACGGTATTTCACGATACGGACCGACCCTTAGCTGGGAAATAACATGATTTATTTTTTTTCTCAATAGATTTTCCAACTTTGTTTACCTTACGGGCTTATGGTTGCACGAGGCGAGGTTTCGCTTGTGACTTTCGTCGATGTTCTTGAAGATGTTGCTATGTTGTTCGCTCATGATCATTCAATAACTCCATTTTGTATTCCCACACAACGCTTTTTATCCTCCAGAAATATAGAACCCCCAAAGAAGACATTCTCTGAGTTTTGACCAACAATTTTGTAAAATAATTTAGTCCAAATTGATACGTCGTTCTTAACTCGAATTGATCGTAGAAATGTCTTCTTTCGCTTTAAATCCTCCACAGACGATAAGATATATTCACTAAAGAACTTCTCTTGAATGAGGATACGTTAAGCTGGTTATGCAGGTAAATTCCTAAAGTGATTTGTCGTTTTTCTATGTATGCAGAGACGATTTGGTGCCTTTTTTTACCCCAAATAAACTTTCAGCAAACTTGAAATTGTCGCGCGCGTTGCAAAATCATTATGGCAGGAAATTGTCAAAACACAGGGAGCTGGAAGCCCGGATTTTTCGTAAAGTCAATGATTCTAGATAAAATGACAAATAAAATGCCGTTACAATGTGAAAATCTATAATCTTGGGAGTAAAAAGCCAGTTTTCTATGGTAATTTTACAAATCAAATCATCATTTCGAGCTTTGGAGGTGAGCGGTCCTGTATCGCGGGGTCCGGACCGTAGGAAAATAAATAACTTACGAAATTGTTTATAATTTCTGAATGTTAATTTCTCCACAATTTAATTATACATTTAATTATATTTAATGTATTCATATATTCTCACCTTTCCATAATGCATTTTTACAGAATCGATCACCCTCCGCAATTCTCCAGAAGGCATTGGGAACTAATCACTATATATAGGTTGAATATTCATATTGTAACCCAGATCCTTACGAGAAAACAGTTATGTTTATGTTCTACTGCTTTAGTAAAATAAGAGAATAAGCCATGTAAAAAATTAAGAGATCATGCTGGAGGGAAGTTTGGGATGGACAGGAAAAGGGATTCAAATGTTAAATGATGAATATGGCAAGCTTTTGGACACAGAAACTACACTTGGCATCCATTTAGAACAATTTTTAATTAATCATTAATACTTCCCGTCTCTCACAGTTGGGAGATTTACAACATCCATGTGTCATTATTATTATAATTTTATGGATTACCTTAAAGCATGATTATTCTATAAAAAGAAACCAAACAACATTACCAAAAACTGCATTAAAATTGTTTCTATATTATTGGAGGCCATGTTTGAGAGAGGTTGAAGGTTTATTCAATATTCTCTAGATCAACTTTGAGCAAGAAGGATGTAGTTAGAATGAGATACTTTCTACGATGTGTTGAATACATTTTTTCACCATAGGCTTATATCCTAAAGCTGTTGGGAAACCATTGATGAATAGAGTGGTTTCAATAAAAGTGGTTTTCATAAACCTGTGCAACAAAGTGAAATAGTCAAAGTGTGATCAAAATGCAACAGATGTACAGTATATCTCAGTGAAGCGGGATCCTAGATCCCCCAAAATTACCTCGATCAGTCAACACAAAACGTGTTCAATGCTGGCTCCGCTTTTTAGTTCGTTCTCTTACATCTTGGTGCCCAAATTTAACATGCCACAACTGTAATAAGAAGTTGTCTACAAATGTACTAAACCCACAATTGTAATAATAAGTTGCACACAACTGTAATAACCTGGATCTCACTAACTGAGTACAATTTCTTAAATTTTCTTGTTCGGGTGGAATAAGGGGCGAATGCAGCATTTTCGTGAATCAGGCTATTTTTAGACACGCGGATTAGCCAATAAGATGCGACCTTTGTGTTGACGTTTTGGCTTAACACATCTGCCCGCGCAGTCTCAAACAAAAAGCCATGTTCTCTCTCCGATACTTTGACTTTCGTTGTTCTGTTCTTAAATTTGAGCTTATAGATCCACCTCTACCGACTTTGAATTCTAATTTGCAGTATTTTTTTTTTGTAAACAGATTCAAACCGACGGGTGAGAACACATAAAATAAATTCTTCCTAAATGAAATTTGCGCGCGCAACAAACATCCAAACAAACAACCGCTCGTGCGCGCGCATCTAAAGATAGCCTGGTCCATAAAAAGCGCCGTGACACTACTTATATAAAGATGATTTATTGCATAATAGCTCCATCCTCATAGAGATATGTCCTTGCCAAGTTACAGGTCTCACGCGGATAATTATGGCTGAAATTGTTGGCCTGAAAATGTGCTGCACCTTTGTATTCCTATCCGTATTCCCTGTGAGTATTTTCCCGCCATCGTAGGAGGTAAAATCTGATCCATTCTCACTGTACTCCACTTTGTACTCGGTCACCCACTGGTCATAATCCTGCCGCCCTTGGGTGACTATCCCTGTAATTTTTGTGGTTCCTCCAAATTTGATTTGGAGCCATTGGTTTTTGTCCATGACTTCCGAGGCCCACGAGCCAGAGCCCCTTGAGTCTAACACTGTATCGAGCCTCGATCGCTGGGGACGGTGTCTATAGTCCCACTTGGTAGACGCGGTGATCGCACTGTCAGGGATGACTTTGTTTTTCATTCCACATGCAAATAAACCTATAAATAAGCAAATATTTTATATAGTTACACCACCGGAGTTGCAGTTTGCGGGATTTTGAGCCCTCGTGACGCCACGAGGCACAGGGAATCGACACATAAGTCACATCTTATTACACGATATAAAAAGAAGATAACGTAATTTTGTTTGTTTCATACTTCGCATAGGTTATTTGCCCCAGAAATCACGTGACCTTTTAGCGGAAAATTCTCACCAAAATAAACACAGAAATTATTGCCGCCATCTCGTAAAAAGAAAGACAATAATATAAATAGATCCTTTCTAGCTGATTCATAAGCGCTGAATAAGTTTTTTGCGTTATTGGTATTTTACCGCCAAAAGCCGAAGCGTGCGTTTTTCCCACCCAAAAAGTCACGTGTTTTTGAAGTAGGAGTCGCCTATGGAAGTGAAAACTTTTTATCGCGCGTTATTTGCATGTGAGCGCAAAAATAGGGGTAGGTTTGAAGAAATTGAAGAAAAGTTTAACAAGTTCTCCCATTGAAAGCGCGTAGCGCCAGATCCAAGATGGCGGCCGATCGATTTGTTTGGCGATAAAACACCATCCACTGCCTGAAACGGCTAGAACACGTACCTATACATAGTTTATCTTCGCCCTTGGGTTCTTGTCCTTCTACAGTACACCTCTCAACACAAGTATTTCCAATTTTTGCGTGACGACATCGCCCACATTGTGAAGGGTCATCTTGGCTGGAACAGCCTTTACAGGAAAAGACGTTGTCAAAAACCGAAAAAACCTTTGTAAATATGCAAACGGCGAATAGCAAATGCCAAATGGCAGTTCTACGACCGAAAGTTGCTTCTGGGTTCTAATTATTCGTACAAATAAATGTGATAAATAAACTTCAACTATACCAAAGCAATTAATTGATGGTCTTTAATAGATTGTCGTATTATTTTTCCCACTTTTCTCTGAATACGGTAGAAATATAACGAGACACAAAGTACAGTTCGGTCTTATAACTTCCATTTGCTATTCGACATTTGCTCTGCCAACGTTGAGGTGTATATAACACAGGTCACTCTTCACTTCGAACGACTTGCAAAGTGCTGTAAACACCATATTTGGTCATAAGGCGCGTGGGGTATTATCCGGGTATTACCTTTTTTTTAGGCGGGAAAACTATTGGCGTAATGTGTCATTTTGGGGGCAGCTTGTAAAGGAAAAAATCGATCATTATAACAATCGACTCTAACAACTGCTCAAGCTATCGAATATTTATCATTCCTTTTGATATCATAAAAAATAAAAATTAAATTAATTAAGTCTTCAAAGTGGCTCCCATCAAACAAACGGTACTAAATACTATATTTGGTTGTCAGGTGAGCGAGGGAGAGTCAGGGACCAACTATTTCATCTGTGTGACAGTGGAAGTAGAATATATATTTTTCCTTCTCAAAGTATTTTACCTGGAATGTTTTTCATAAGATTTGGTCATAATAGCTCCAATAGTTCAAAAGTTACGGATGGGGGGCCGAACAAAAGACCCCCCCCGGTCAGAGGAAGCCCAAAAAAGCCCGGTCTGAATAACAGTCTCCATTCTTGTTATTTCTGTTTCTGTTGTTGTGTAATTTGTGTAATTTCGGGTTCTGTCGGACTCTCCGTCATGTTTCTTGATAAGTCCCCCCCTTTTTTCTGCGTGGTCCAGAGCTCTCGCAAGTCCCTGTTACTCTCTTAACTCTTACCCATTAAAGGATCACAGAGTCTGTGGCATGGCTTGTTAACACAGTATGGGCTGTTTTCTTCGGGACTTAAAGTAACGCCTCTACATTTCGTCTGGATTGAGGCTCTCCCTTTAACCACGTGGACATTACTGACCTACAAATACCAAACATATGCTTCACACTTGTCTAAAGGGGAGGGACAAACAGGCCTGTAGCCAGGATTTTGAGCGGGAGGGGAGGAGGAGGGGGTGGTGGTGGTTGTGGTGGGGGGGGGGGGGGGGGGGTGAGTTCATTTACCAATAAAGGGTACTATTTTCTCTTAGGTAGCTCGTCCTACCCCGAAGTGCTACTAATTTATGCTTCACCCTTATCTAAAGGAAAGGACGGGGCAATCTTTATGCAGGTTTGCATCCCTAGACAGTTGCGTACACAGGATTGTCAGGAAGGGGGGGTGCGCAGTCATAGGTATCATATGAAAAAAGAATAGTATTTGATGATTTCTTAGGAAATGACCCAATTTATGCCGCCAAAGGGGGTCCGCCCTCCTCCCCCCGTGTACGCGCCTGCTAGACAGGCGACACTCAGACATTGGCAGATTCAAAACAAAAATGGCTACGCTTATCACACACGCTTTTCTTTCTGACCAAAAAATTCTGGACGATTCGTAAGAGCTGATAGGTTGTTTTTTTTAGTTTAAGTCGCCTTTTTGCCCTGGTATATTCGATCTATTAGGTCTTACGAACAGAACTCTGTGCGTACCGACACCCATTTTGCATGAATGAGGGGAATGTCGGTACTATTAGTATGTTAATGTCCCGTTATAACATGGATGGACATACTATATATGGCTACTAATAATAAGAAATATAAGTAAATACTTGGAAAAACAATGAACCCTCCTTTGCCTGCAACCCTTGCTTCGCCCCCCCCCCCCCCCCCCCCAAATGGAAACCCTAGATCCGCTCCTGATTTTCATATAGACCATTTTCACGATGTTGCGCGCGCATTCAAAAATTCCACAGAGTGGCGGGCCACAGCTGATCCAAAATGGCGGAGTTTACAGACGAAGCTCTAGAAAAATCTGCCAGAGTGCTTCTTTTGCAGAGTTTTGGCGCTAGAGTCAAATTCCGCTTTGTCCGCATCATTTCGGATAGCCCGCCAGTCTGTGGCATTTTGGACGCGCGGAACATGGTGAAAACGGTCTATTCCCTTACTTGCAGAGAATTTTCGCCGTTTCCAAACGCATAGTACGAAGCATCAATGGGATTCTCTGTGTCCACAAGGGATAAATACACGTCTCCTCTGTGGTCACGTCCATGAGATTTCCCGTACTCAATAACAGTACTCCCCTCGCCCTCCTTTATACACACGAAGTACGGCTGGAACAGGAACGGGTCACCAAGTCCAAGGGCACTCTTGTCGGTAGTCCCAACTTTATGGAGGCCTTTCTGTATTAAGAATATCCAATTACCAAATTACTTTCAACTGCACACAGAAAATTTCAAATTGAGTTCTGCACATGCGCGTAGCAAGGACTGACGCTTAAACGCATGCGGCGCGCCATCCATCCTATTTTTACCAAAAGAGGTATTTCTGTATATTGATGAGTCGCAATTTCTTAAACTTTTTGAATATATACAAAATATGTCCCTAATCCTCACTACGCGCTTATTGTGCTAACATTACGTTTATGTCACGATGTTTACATGTTTACAAGGCCATGATTTGGAGCTATTCTTTCAGAGCAGACATAAGGAAAGCACTAGCTGATACGTCACAAACAAAATGATTGCTTGAATTTTTTCGGCTGTAGTTTATAGTACACTATCAATCTTTTACAGGTGATACTAATAAATATATAATGCCTTGAAGTTGGGAACATCGCCAATTCTAATAGAATTACCTTAACTTCATCTTCCAGACAAAATCTTTAAGGTTTTTAGGTGTTTACCTTAGATATATTGGATATAGTAACATCTTTCAGTCATCTTTTAATAGTTACTAATGTTTTTAAGGTTAAAGTTTTTCCTACCTTAAAGATAGCAACATTTTCCTGGCCAATTCTTAGGTGGTACCACGTGTCCTTGTTGCTCGGGTTCAATGAGAACACGACGTAGACTGGTCCTGCACTGGCCGCTGCGAAATGTATACACTCGCCTTCCCGTGACCGCTTGACCATGTTCTCGTTAAGCCATTCCACATTACAAGGCCATAGGATCTGTCTCAGTTCGTCACTTTCTACCATTTCACGTTTACCTGAGCGCCGTTCTTGCTTACCGCTTCTCGGCCATGTAACTAAAGCAACTGGTATATCCTTCAGTTTTATGTTGTATGGTTTATTTTTCCCTTTAAAGTAGGCGTCGTTTAGCGTGAGTAAACCTGTTCCCTCGTTGTAAACCAATTCTACACCAAGTATCGTAATGATCTTCTTATTGTCTGAAGTCTTCTCAGGATAAGCGTTGTACAGAACGAATTTTCCGGTCTCGTCACTCGTGAACCATTTGTTATTCCTAAAAGAAATGAAAAATGTTCCTTAGAGATTATTGACTGGTCAAGCCTTACGAGGAAAGTAAGTGTTTTTGGAATAATACTAGTTCTTTTTTTACCCGAATGTCTCAAGTCATTTTATTCGGTTCATAACCCAAACGCTTTTCGATCGCATTGTAAGCCATCAGCTTATTCACGACACGACGGAAAAACATGACGTGACGCGTCAAATAAGCCCACTTCACATCGAATAAGGCGGAGAATTTCTCTGAGTACTAAGTAACTTATAGCAAACAAAATATCAAATGCGACTTTTTTTTAAATTGATGCGACTTTTTGTAAAGTGTCATTGAAATTTGAGCTTTTCGTCCCTGAGCTGATACACAGGGCAATGATGATCAAGGAAAAATTATCTTAAAAAGCCAAAATCTGGTTATGTGCACTTCGGTCTCACGTTATTTGTGTTTTGAAAATCGACCGTAATACAAGGAACCTATAGCCATTTTATGAAATTGTGTCTTCTCTCTCTATCTGGAATTGCGCGTTTTCCAGGTTTTTTCCGACATCTCCTTATTCACTGAATTACATCAAATTCGATTAGATTGATTACATGATTTGTTACAGGCTATGCATAGAGGAAAAACAACTTGTTACCTGCAAGCTTGAAACTCCAAGCTAACCTTGACCCCCCTCCCTTCTATTATCGAATTAAAATATAGTTCGCTCCCCCCTGATACCCGCATTTGTACTACACCTGAATTTAATCCGCCTTTTCATGTCCTTTGCTATAGTTGCATGTTTCCCGTAAAGAGGCTCGCGCATGTCAAACTCCACCTCAGCGATGTTTGTTGTCTCTTTTAGTTGAACCCATTTCGGATGCGTTTTTACTTCAGTAAGTCCGCCAAGGCCAAGTTCACAGGACGGGGGACCGGGGCCGATAACGATTTCGTTCGATAGATTAGGATTCTGGAATTCAATATAAAAATAAAATAGAAGCTTAATTGCTAATAAATGTCCGCTCAAACTATCTTTAAAAACTACTTACTAGAAAGTCATATGTACTAACCCCAGTAATACCAAAGAAGTTTTTGATAGTCCAAATAAATATTTATGTTTAAAGACCCTCAAAATTCCGAGGGGAGAGAAATTTGTTGCGGACTTCGTCTAAGCATACCTCACTCAAGTAGATTTCTATCGCTCGTTCTAGGCTCTTTCTTGTTTTTCTGATCTTTATTTCCAACGCTTTGCGGCTTTTAAATTTGCATTTTTTATCTAGCTCCATACTTAGAGCAGCTGTGTCGCACCCTTTGCCTGAGTACATCTCAGGGAACAACTCGCCCGCGCGGAAATTGACGAGTTCTGTGATGCTCCCCAAATGGAACTTGTATGCTTTGGGATATTTGGGGATGCTGGCTAACCATTCCTGCAAATCAGACATCAAGCAAAGGACATTAGGTTAACTGTGATGGTATCGAAAGGGTATGGCAATGGAAGGGGTGACGATCAACGGTGATGGATAGTGATGATTATGGTGATGGTGGTGGTGCTAGTTATGTTGATAGTGATGATAACATGCTCAAGGTAGTCCGGTAGGGCTGAACATAGGGCGAGGCCTTATTAGTGAGATGTAAAAACCGATCAGATCTTTAGTAGGTACTGATCTCCTTAGGAAACTGAGTGCATAAAGGCGCTTATTTGCCTTCTTAACTATAAAATCTATATGAATGTCTCGAGTTGAGTATTGGCTAATGTGAACGCCCAAGATCTTAAAGCTTTCTACGCGCTTGATAACTGATCCCAAGAGAAATTGGCTATTGAAGTGGGTGGGCTGATACTGAAAGAAATTAATTACCACTTCCCTGCTTTTTTTGGAATTTAGGAGCATCCCCCTGGTAGTAGCAAAGCGTTAGATATCATTTGTTGCACACGGAAGATTATGATGGTGATTGTGTTGGTGATGTCGACGGTGGTGACGATCGACGGTGATGGCTAGTGATGATGGTTGTGCTGACTCTGGTGATAATAATGATGGTGATGGTGTTGTTGATGGTGATGATGATGGTGATGGTGATGATTGTGGTTATGATGGTGTTGTTGTTATGGTGATGATGATGATGATGATAATGATGATAATGATGGTGATGATGATGATAATGATTATGATGAAAATGATGATGGTTGTGCTGGTGATGGTGATGATGATGATGTTGATGGTGTTGGTGATTTCGACTGTAGGTGACGATCGACGGTGATGGCTAGTGATGATGGTTAGGCTGGTGATGGTGATGATAATGATGGTGATGGTGTTGTTGATGGTGATGAAGATGATGATGATGGTAGTTGATGATCGACAGTGATGGCTAGAAGTGGTGATGATAATGATGATGAAGGTGGTGGTGGTGGTGATCTTGGTTGTGTTAATAGTGTAATTGATGTTGACGGTGACGATTACTTGATCTTCGGATCATCAGATCATCATAACATGAGTGGTGATAATAGACGAATGTACTAAGAAATCGCGTTTTTTTTTGCAAACTCGCGCGCAACGACAACAACAACTTATTCAGCGCTTACGAATAACCATATCAAGAAAATTTAGCAAAAAATTGTCGTTTTTCCGGTCACTTCCATATAAGAAAACTAACATCTTTATTTGGAAAACCTGCACGACATTCTTGTCATTTTTAGGGCTGCCGTACCGCAGGTGCTTCGCAAACTGACACATTGACACATTGACTGTGACCATCTTTAGTCAATGGAGAAAGCCCTTGAAAAAAAACTAAAATTCCTCGGTACCAGACCACTAAAATGACAACTGTTTTTTTATATGCCAAAAAGTTATATACCAGAAAGGGCCTATTTTCATTTTAAAAAAAGGTTTGCTTTTATTTTTGTTGGTGGTTGGAATGATGACGACGATCAAGCTGATAATGATGATGATGATTATAATGATTAGTGATGATAATCTTAATAGCAGGTGCTTATGATGGGATTGATAAAATATTGATAGCTGATAACAGGGTCTGGATGGGGGGGTCTGCATGTCGGTAGTCAGTTAAAATTTTCATAATTTGTCGGTAAGAATTATCGGTCTTTGTCGGTAGTCGGTGAATCTAAGTTAGTATTCGCTTTTGTACCAGATTTCATGTATAAACAAGATTAAACATTATTTAAGATTGATAAGTAATGAATAACTTATTGATAATAACTTAATTATGGATTAATAATTGACAGAAAAATTGATGGAAATACATAGTGCAGATTCTGAAATGGCCGAATTTAAGTAGATTGACGATAAAAGTAAAGAGTAAAAATACCGGAAATAATAAAATGTCGGTAGTCGGCAAATCCTTTTTTGTCGCAAGTCACTAGTTTTTATTATGTTATGTCGGTAGTCAGTCGGTAGTCTTTTTAAGCCGTTTGTCGGTAGTCGGTTAACCACATTCAGACCCTGTAAAACACACCTTTAGCTCGTTCTTGAACAGAGGAGTGCCTTCATCGGCAATGACAGCAGCAATCTCGTGACTTCCTCCTTGAACAACAATCGAAGATGCGGAGTATTTATTCTCTGATTTTTCGGTTGTCCCTTCTTTAGATGAGTACTTAGCACCGCCGCTTGTAAACAGGCCTTTGTACTCCGCTTCCATGACAACGGACGCTTCCTCTTTTGATGCTATTGAGGTGCCTTGGAGAGTCTTCCTGAACTCGAGCTGCCCACCGAACTTTGCAGACTTGACATAGTGGGTCCCCCAGCGAAGAATGAAGTCCTCTGTAATGCGTGACAAGAAGAGGGTTAAACAAATAGGGAAAAAAACAAATTAAAGATAAACGTACTTCACTAAATTTGAAACATTTGAAATTACAAAGGTCATTTTGCAAGAAAACATTAAACATGATAATATTTTCTGATTGGAAATCATCTCAGCAACTTGCTTGAATAAGCAAATAAAAATGATGCAGAAATTACGATATTGTGCAGGTTCATCTCCAACCGTAATTTAATGTTCCATTTTTGAAGCTATTTGCGCATGCGTCATGAAGCGTGGCTTCCGGCTGGCTGGGTTGGGTTGCCTGACTTGTTTTTCTTCCCAAATGAACTTTGGACCCTTCTTTCAGGTTCAGGTACCACCCCTCCCCCAGTGTCAAATTGTTTCTTGTGAATCCCCTACCACCCCTCCCCTTTTCAGTAGATGTCTCGTCATCTTCTTGTCAACACGTTACTTGCGAGCGAATGTTTATACGCTAGATAACTGCTGTAGAGACAACCATGTGGGAAGCTGTTTGATGGAAACGCGCAAACTCGTATAATCAGGATAACCGCGACATCACAATGTTTCGATTCTCAACCCTTATCAATTTCACACTTTTATAAATGAGTTCGTAACATGGTTTTATTTTTTTTTAATTGTATTGGAAATTTCTGACGAGAGTTCGCAACATATTAAAAATCGCAGTTAGCAGGCCCTTTTAACAACTAAGTATCAAGAGGCCTATTAAAAAAGATCACAACTATTGCAAACAATCGTTTCGCCTTTTTCAATAGTAACAGTTACTTACGAAAAGCCCTGGCTTCATTGGAATTCGAATATGATTCAGGTAAGTCCAAAAATTCTTTGAGAAAGGACTGGCTGAGGTCTGATGGCTTTACTTCGTCCTTGAAAATCTCATATCTGGAAAAAAGCAAAAAGTAATTAAATGCTTGAAGACTATATGGCAATAACGTTGACGATGACCGTGAAGATGATACTGATGATGGTGAAGATGACGATGACATTGACGATGATGATGATGGTGATGATGATGATGATGATGATGATGATGATGATGATGATGATGATGATGATGATGATGATGATGATGATGATGATGATGATGAGACAACGATAACAAAGTCCCAACATAATGAAATCCGAGCTCATGGATGAGCTCATATGCCTATGCCCGCAACAGTTGGTCAAGTCAATCTCATTTCAGTCAGTCAATACATTTTTCTTGTATCGTCGCCAGGGGGCTCTCCATAAGAGTAGACGATAGCCTGATCGCCCTATCTATAAAATTCTCTCGCTTTTGTTATCCCTTAGGGGGTCTCACAATGATTTTAGAGCTTAGGGTTAGAATTCGACCACAACCACTGTGCTATCTTTTAGAATAATGGTGTTGAAAAGTGCCATCCGATGGAGTTTTTGGCTTTTCTGTTCCGCCAGTCAGACCATTCTGATTCATAATAAATGCCCTGTTTAGCCTAGTGCAGTGACCATTCTGAGTCATAATTAATGCCCTGTTTAGCCTAGTGCAGTGGCTTGGCTTTCTGTTTTGTTTTCGTCTAGTGAATATCGCGATACATCAATGCCAAAAAATGCTTTTTTTCACCCAACAAGGGGGTGACATGTCACCCCCGTCACCCCCCTGGATCCGCCACTGGGTTTAGATGGGTTTACCTTGAAACATCGATGTCATAGACAGACAGATACTGCTGTGTGTTGGAGCTCTCAGAGGTTCCCCAAGCTTTCTTGACTCCACCATAGAAAAATAAGAAAGACCCCGAGACTCCAGCTTCCTTCTGCAGGAAACTCTGATACTCGGATCGTGACGAGAACGTGTACATGTGGGCGGACGTGTCGTAGATGCCGTGGACGTTCATCGTGTCTGGAACCTGGTCACCATCGTATCTGGACAAGAAATAAAAGAAGATAAGAAGGGATAGAGGTTTTTTTTCATCATGCCTTCCTAATGCCGTAATTATTTGGTCCCCAAATATTTCGAGGCCTGCTACAGCTTTAGTAATAGTGAATATAACAGCGCTGAACACAGGAGTCGTAGCAGGCCACGTAAGATCGGGGGGCACAATACAGGAACATTAAGAAAATATTGGGGGGCTAAGCCACGCCCCCACTGGTCATTTCCTTATAATTTTTGAAGATAATGGGATAAGTCACTCTCTTTGTGCGACTTACTTGGAATGTCCTCCACAGCTTCTCTGTATGATGCTCATTTTCCTGGACTCAGGGCTGAACTCTCCTTTGCCGTCAAACCCAACACCAATAAAGGCAGCCCCGTCAATCATGTTCTGTTACAAAGCATTCGTATCGTTTAGAAAGGTTGATCTTGGAATCTGATTGGTTTGTCCTTGTTGCCATATCTAACGATCCGGACTCGATATCGTGGCTATGCTTGTGAGCAGCATTCATTAATTCCTTTTCACAGGGGGCCTCTACAATTTTCAATCCCCTGCGCTCGAATAGATAGTCATAATGCAACTGTTTCTCTCAATGCAGAAGACTAGGAAGATTTCTTCTTTTTAGATTAGTGCCCAAAATGAGTAACTCTTTCAACTTCCAGAAACTAAAAATGACATTGTATTGGGGTAACAAGAACTAAGACAAGCAATTTATCGCATTCCATGCCACGCAAGCTAATGTGTCTTAGTTATAGTTAAAAGATGAACCTTTTGTGTGAATTTTGTTAGGACAAAAAACTGATTAGACAGTTCAGGAGATATAAGCATTTTTAAATTAGAGAAACGAACTTTTGGGAAACCATGTTGATAAATTGATAGATTTCATAAACAAAGGAAAAAAATATTGTTAATACAACTTGCCTCACTTTGGATTCATCAGCAAATTTACCTCTAAAAATGATAGTACAATGGAGGGCGGTCAAAGCGATCCTTAAGTTATAGCAGTTTTCAAACACATTTTCAGTTTTCAGCCTCGTCTACTTTCACATATCAATCAATGGCTGTCGTTTTTCTAAATGGCCTAAAGGAGCCTGGGGCGAGCGGGAGACCTGTGATATTCTAGAACGTTAGGGACTAGGCTCCATTTCCAAGATGGCTGCCAGCAAAGTTGTAGTAAACACGAATTCCTGCAAGTTTACGTGGAAAATATCGACTTACAAAGTTCTAGAGCGATAAAAAAGCGGAAAAATGATTGAAGCGGACTCCCAAATATGGTATGTAATGCCTAATAAAGAAATGACCAAGCGAGCAAAAAAAACGACAGTTTTTAAAACAAGATTGACTAATTTGAGCCCCCCACCAACCCTTGAGAGAGGATGCTAACATTTAAAATAGTACTAAAAGATTGTAAATATATTTTCATTCAAAGGTGGCATTTTTATATGATGCGGGGTTCCTGTTGCGAATAGAGGGGGAAATAAGGCAGGGGGGAAGGGGCGGTACTAGTCTCCCGCGTCCTAAAATCACAAACACAGGTATCCCGAATCTGAATAAAGGCCATTACAAAGTAGAGTTGTCTGCGGAGGAGGCAAGCGTGGCTCAGCTATTCTATGGTGTTTTTATGAAGGGTTTCAAGACTAAGAAACGCTGCTATAGAGGCACAAAAAGCTCGGAAAAAACATGTTCTAGCCTTTTCTGAAAACCTTCCCACAGTATTTAAATAGAAGTAGTGACCATTCACGAAAAAAGGGAGATATTGCCGCCGTTTTGGTTCAGACGACAGTACTGAAAAACGCAAGACTATTTCCAGTACCGCGCGGTTAAACCAGCCTTTTTAATTTGAAATGGCGGTGTTTTAAAGGCGAAATGTAACATTTTGACGAATGCTAAGAAAACTAGACCAAACTTAAGGCTATAATTTTTTTTATGACTCCCTTATTAGCAAACAAATCTGTCATCTTTTGTACAGTATGGTTTTAATGATGAACAGTTAGTCAAAAACAGCGACTGAAGTCAGCCTTTCGTGTCTTTACTCGAACGATTCAACGCTACGATTGTGCTTGTTTTCGCCAGAACACGCGCATGCGCATACGTCATTCAGCACTGTCGGTTCAGACTTGTATTCACAAGACGCGTCTGGCTCTTGATTGGCTGGCCTTCGTTTCTAAAGATAGCAGGCCTTTATTCAGGGGAGGGGAGGGTGCATGGGGTGCGACCGCATCCCCCCACAACGGCCGAAAATCCACTTTTGGTTCTCAATAGACGTGCTATTTGTATACAAAACTATAAATCATAAGCTAGATCACTCTGGTATGTAGCCAAATCCGACAATAAACGTCCCGTGGAAATAATGAGACATAAAAAAATCTTTTTTTCTTTCGTGTGGTTAGATTCTTATCAGAGAACTCCATTATCCCCCCCCCCCGTAAAATTTAGTTCCACATTTTCGGATTTCGCACCCTCCAAGAAAAATCCTTGGCACAGGCCTGGATAGCCAGTGTTATTGAAAAAAGCTCATTATTATTTGTAGTATCACAGAAATATAAGTGACCGTTTACGAAGGGGGGATTCGCCGCCATTTTGGTCGAGTCAGGTATTTCAAAGACGCGGTTCACCGTCTTTTCTTAAAATAATAGTGTTTTTGAAAAGGCTCAGTTGCACGATCCTAGTAATGGGTTCATTTGTGGGTTCCCGACACGATAACAGAAAGAAAAGAAATGGTTACCCGACATTGTTTTGTAGTTTCTTTGGCGGTGTAACACGGATCCCCGGGTTGATAACCGCTACCAAAGCACCCATTCATGAGAGCGGGTCCAACAAAGCCGTTGGCGTATGAGTATGGGGGCGGGTCCATCTTTTCTGACGCTTTGCTCTCCGCTTTACTTCTATCATCGTCACTCGACAGACCAATCCCATAATGCAATCCGGGTGGTGCAAACATGTCATCGTTTTTCCATCCAACGTCGGGTCTGATGTCCAAGGAAATCTGTGGTTTATATCAGCACGAATTAGAACAAGGAAACACTAGAAGGATCAGGAATTGAAAATTGTGATATTTTGACTCTGAATCTTCGGCATCCCAGAAATTATCTTATCCATGCAGCGTTAATACCTAAGGGGGAGGGGAAGGGAGTTACAAAGGAGGCGAATCGAATTTTAATTCGATTAAATTGAAATTATTTATTATGCTATAATTTACGCTATATCTGCGATGCCGGATGAAAACCGATCACTCAGCTTCTTAATGCATAAAACTAATAATTTTAACTTCAGACAATATGATACCATCTAATGTACTTTACTGATTGATTGATTGGTTGATTGATTTACATTTAATATCAAATAAGGTTTTGTTACACATGAACAAACAAATTTGAGCCACCACCCCTCCCACCGGTTCAAGAAATGACAACTCCTTTGCGGTCTGCTTGTTTATTCCTGGGGAAGATTATCTCAGGTGTGACGTAACAGGGAACTTATTGCTCATCTATCTGTAAAAAAAAGCCCCGATAGGTGCGGGCTCCCTGTTGGCTAGTGGTAAGGGTGGCTAGTAGGAGCAGGGAGCCTACTTTTTGTTACAGGAAGTGCACAGGGAGCCCAAAAGCGTAGGAGGTTCTACCTTTTGTTACAGGAAGTGCACAGGAAGCCCGAAAGCGTAGGAGGTTCTACCTTTTGTTACAGGAAGTGCACAGGGAGCCCAAAAGCGTAGGAGGATCTACCTTTTGTTTCAGGAAGTCTTCAGCCCTTTTTTGCTGTTCATCAACTCTTTCCTGACCCTTGTCGATAATCTTTTTGCCTTGCTTAGCCACTATTTCGGCTCCTCCCGCTACTATTTGTGGATCTGCCCGCCTGGTTCGAACCTCATCATGTTTACGGGAGAAGCGCGAAGCGTTTTTTTTTCCCTCCCCCAGCGGAGCGCATTATCCAAGATTGCAGCCGGGTTATGCGAACTCCGTGTTTTCTGGGTTTTCGTGTCGGAAAAACTATGAAAGCCTACAAGTAGGCTATATTTATTATATATCGACGCGTAAATTAGGCTTTTGATTTGGATCAGATTTCGTAATTCAAACTAGGATCCTGGACGATTTTGTGCTCTTTATTAAAGAGAACGTCTACTACGACATTAACTTCCAGTGCTTAGCAATTTCAGGTTGATGTTCTTTTAACGTTTCAAGGTTTTACTGACCAAAAACACCTCAAGGAAGACCAATATCGCCTACCTTTTACGCTTCCGCACTGTACCGACTCACACATAATAAAAAGTCGATGTTGGTTAATCGTTGCTTCCCAAGCTATACATTTTTTTTTTCTTTAATAAAGAAAAAGGAAAGGAAAGAAGAGGTCCCAACTAGAAAGAGGCGGGCGTAAGGGGGTGCGAAAACAGCAAAACCGCACAGAAAAACACAAAGAAACCGCACAGAAAAACGCCAAAAACCGTCAAAATAAGGCAATAACAGTAAACCGCGCAGTCTAGAGAAACCGCAATACCACGGAATAAAAACCGAAAAACCGCGCCAGATTTAAGGCAAACCCGCATCACCGCAAACCCTTACGCCCCCCCCCCCCCCCCTCTAGAAAGTAGGAGCTTACTTTGGCGTGTTTTGATTGCTAATCTATTAGGTAAATAAAAAAGATCAAAATCGCTTGTGAAAGCTTTATTAAAATTAACGTTATGTCTATCAAGTTTTTAAACACTCCAACAAATACTTCAATGAAAATAATATCACGTAAAACAAAGAAACATGTTTCATACTCACCCGCTAAAAGAAAGAAAATACAAACCACTAGAAGTGTTTGCATGTTCTCCTCTCAACTCTCAAGTAGAACAATGATACGAGGAAAATAAACACTTTACTTTGGTGATAAAATACACCCGCAAAACTGAAATATCAATGTGACAAGTAAATTTATTGTGACAATATTGTCTGCTTTAAGGTGGCGAACAAAAATTATTCATTAGATGCTGGGAGACGAGAATTCAAAAGAAGGACATATATCAGCTACCCAAAATAAAGTTAATCATAAGCTACAAATTGTGCTTATGGTAACAACCTTATTATTGCTATTGATCGTTACAAGCGTATTTACATCAGAATAGTGGCGCGAGAAGGAAAAACATAAAAACTGACAAAAACGCGCATATTCTAGAATAGTGCGCGCTATGGACAAAAATAATTTACATATCTCTACTTGGGTTCCTACTACAAAAAAAAGTCGTCACTATTAAGACCCTGCGGGTAGATAGGCTTAAGCCGATACGCCCACTGACCTTCCCTTTGCCTAAAGCTGAGCCTCAGATTTACACTTATCTATAAGTTGTACCCTTACATTACTAAGACCTAAATGATTGTCGCAATAAAAATGTTGATAGATAAGGTCATCCGTAACTCTTTCACTAACCGGTAATCTATGGTGCTTATTTAACCTACTTTTGTGATTATTAAAACGCTTCCTAAAAATATTGATAGTAGAACCTCCGTACTGCTTGCCCACATGGAGCAAGTAATGAGATGAACAACAAAATCTGAATTACAGTCCAAGTCAAAATAAATGACATATTTCTTACTGGTAACCGTACTGCGAAACTCCCGCCCTGTATTAAGAAAGTTACACGCCCTAACCTTTTACCGCCACACTTACGACAACCTATAACCTGAGTACTATCATTTGGGTCTTAGTAATCCATAGCACGCGCTATTCTAGAATACGCGCGTTTTTGTCAGTTTTTATGTTTTTCCGTCTCGCGCTACTATTCTGATGTAAATACGCTTGTAACGAGTTACCTTCTTCAGTCTGCCCTGAAGAAGTCGGATTAAAGACGAAATATTGGCAGAGTCGAATTCCAGTTTTTGGTGTATTGAATATATATGTATGTATATGTGAAAGCGAAGTGATGCCACGCGCCACGTGAAAGCGAAGTGATGCCACGCGCCACGTGAAAGCGAAGTGATGCCATTTTTAGCTGATAATGCAGCCACCATTTTCGACCTGCAATCAAAAGGCATAACAGAGGTTTTTGTTTTGTATTCTGTCTCAGGCGCGTACCAAATTGTTTGGGAGTGGACTATAACTTTTGGTATATTTAAAATATCCGCCAAAATCAGCTCTTCTGGTATTCGAATAGTTAGACCAGTCGAATGTGCAAACCTAGAGCATTCTCAAAATAATATGGAATTTTGACGAATACTTTGATCCGTGAGGGAAACTATTATAGACTAGACTGCCAGTTTGATAGTACGACCGCGATTCAGCCCTCCCCCCTCCCCCTCTACCTACGCGCCTGTGACTCCCAGGTGAACAGGCGGCCATCTTGAAATAACAGCCAATTAAAGATGTATGTCTGGTCCGTCTTTTGATGAAAATGATCCATTCCCTTTTGATATACCATTATTGGGTGCTAAACTGACCTTTCCTTTGCACTTTTGTATAGCCAATCTTTTATTCAGAAAACTACATTTTCGGAGAAATATCCTTTAAATGACCTTAAGAGTATTTCGTTATCTTTCCAATAAGTAACAGCGTAGCTTATTACACTCCCGCTAAACTGTTCTTTCTTCTTGATCCAGTAGCATATTGTGATGTCTTCAAAGTCTCCTGGTTTGATATCCAGCATGACATAATTCTCGGTTCCTCTAGTCGCAAACTCAAGGTCGTATAAAGCTTAAACATAATCACATAAAATATAATGTCAAATCATTGATATGTGTATGGCATCTCTGTAGTGCGAATGTACGACATGACATGAAATGACGCTTCAAATAAGCCTATTTCACATCTTTAAGAAGGCGGAAAATGTATCTAAGTATTTAGTGAGTAATAGCAAACAAAATATCAAAGCGCCTTTCTTTTTAAGTCATGCGACTTTTTGTAATTTTTCTTTGAAATTGAAGCTTTTCGTCCCTGAGCCCATACATAGCGCAAGGATGATCTAGAAAAAATATCTAAAAGGCCAAAATCTCGGTATGCGCATCTCGGTCTCACATTATTTGTGCTTTAAAAAAATCAGTCCGTAATACAAGGAACCGATGGCCATTGTAAGAAATTGTGTTTTTTTTTCTCTATCTCGAATTGCGTATTTTCCAAGTTTTTCCCATGTACAGTTAGGGTCATAACTAAAATTGGAGGCATTTTGTAAATAAAGAAATTATCCAATCACAGCATAGAACCCACCCCCTCCCCCTTGGTATTTGCATGCCAAGTCATCACTTGAAATACTTGAAACAAAATGGCGGCGCGAAGGGGAGTACGAATATACAGCCTAATCGTTTCTTTGAAGCTGTTTGACATCCTGAAAATAATATGCCATTATCAATATCGAAAAACACGCAGTTATAGTTGACTAAACGATAAACACAGACCCGGGAAGCACCGTCGACTCGATGCTCGTATGGGTGTGCTCATTAGAGAAAGCCCTACAGAAAACAACAGACAGAATCATTTTCGAACATTATATTTTTGATATCAAATCAGGCATCCCATTTTAGCCTGACAATGTTTTGAAAATTACAAAATAATATAACTGAATGATCAATTACACCCACATGAACTCTCTTCTTTTGAACAGAAATTCTGTCCGCTTGACTAAAGGGTGCAACTTAGTTTACACGAACATTTCATCCTTATAAAAGAAAAGATAACAGGGGTTTGATGTATAAGCACTTAACTTCTGATTCCTTTCCATGCAGAAGTCATTAAATGTAGGCATGTATCTTTATACCAAGCCAAAGAGAATACGGCAGAAATTGCTTTGTTTATTTGGCAGTACCCACTCAAACTTTGCATCATGCACTGGATTTACGTTAAATAAGTTGTCATCTAGCATGGTTTAAGATAGGTATACAATGATTTATTGTAGCATACTGCAGAAAATTCCGCTTGTCATGTATCTCAAGAGCATCATAACTCTTTAAAAAATATCCCAGATAAATAAGCTCATACTCATGTGCTCACTAGTCCAGTTTCTTTTAAGTTCATCGGTTATCTTTATTCGCAACTGCTACTGTAGCACCCCAACCAAAAACGAAAAGACAAGAAAAAAAAGGTTTACCACAACTCTGCTTCTTGCTTGTTTTAGTCGGTTACCTTTCTTCTGCGACTTTGATGTATGCGAGTTACCTCAAACACGTTCTCAGGTACTGGACGTGAGATTCCATGATACGGCATGTCACTTGCGAAAACGTAAACAAAAACTAAATAGCGGGGTACCCATGGGGTACCCACGAGGTACTCGCTTATTCAAAGCATCAAAATGATGACAAACTATTGCAGATTCTGCCGATGTATTCCCTTTTTTGCTGACACCGTCCGGACCTAACGAAAATCCCAACTTTATCAGATCGATCGGGTACACATGAGGTCGAAATTTTGAGTGACTTTGGCCGTAAATCTTGAAATAAATATGTTCTCGCCACGATCGCACTGATTCTCTTAACAAAATGGCGTCCAGGTTCCTCTAGCATGCAGTAAACGCAATAAATTATGGGTAGGAGGATTATTCGGCCGACAGAAGAACGTTTTCTGCGTGGTTCTCCCGCTGCAGCTATGGCCGCCATTTTGCATTATAAGGAGGTAAACTGATACCTTTAATTTTGTTACGATCCTAACTGGACACAGGTTTTATTCGATCCTACGATTTATTGATACGCATTTTTTGTACCTCCAATTTCTCCCTTTTCTGGCTTTGCAACTAGAGCACATTTGCTTCCCTAATACCTATATCCTGTAATAAAAAATGAGAGAAACACATTAGGGGATAGTAAATTGTTTTAAACAAAACAGTATTTGCATTCGATGTCCGTTGAGACAGCGCCCAAGTCTAGAACGATAGTATGCTAAAGTCAGTCACAAATATCACATTATTCCTGATCGTATCACATCAAAAAGCACATTATACACTAACCTTTAACTTTAGTCCGTGTTCTGCACATCGAATCCTCAAAATAGGTAGAGTTGAATAATGAGAAGACACGCAAATACACATTACATTTAGCGACTTCGGTAAGGAATGAGCTAAATCAACTGTACACTAACTTGTTCAAGATTCACTTATGATAGAAGATTATTTTCCCCTGTGCCTTTAATGGAAACATTATTATAGTATTCATAAGAATATTATTGTACTGTATGGGTCATTTAATGATTTAGAGGTTTTAAGTGTTTATTGTCTCATTCATTCCTAGATATTTCGCGCTTTTAAGTGGATTTTAAAAAATCCACATATGCTCTGCCCCATCTCCTCCCGCAAAGAAAAAAGTTTTGCGGTGTTCAGGCCGTAGCAGCGGGGGAGTTCGTTTACCCATAAAGCGGGGACCATTTTCTCTTAGATAGCTCATGCTATCTTGGTATTTAATTTTCCTTATGGCCAAATCACAGGTAGCCCAGGCAATGGTTTTGAAACTTGTTCGTAGCTTGGAATCGGCTGTTATTCTTAGAGGTAAAACGAGTGGATTGAAGTCGCGATTTTTTGTGAAACATTGCCAATAAAATTGCCTTGAAACTTAGAACATGCCTTGTTGTTGTCATATTTATGTGTAATATACGATTTTGGGGGGTTTTCGTAACGGAATATATGACTTCTCTCCCCCTACTAAGGAAAGAAACAAGGTTGCAGGCGCCATTTTCGGTAGCACTCAAATACCGTCGAAATTCGCGAGAAAAATACAACAAACGAAATATTTTTATCCCGCAGACCTATGCCAGGGTAAACTTACATTCGATATGTGGCAAAACATCCGAGCTAAATCATTTTCCCTGGCCGCTAGCCATTTTTTAAAACGAGTAAGCAGCGATTTGAATCCTTGACCGGCGCCGTTGGACAATTAATTACGCTCGGCTGAACACGGAGCGAAGCAAACAACTTATAGCTCGAGGCTGTCACCGGCCCATTCGATACGGATTTCATAATTTTTCGTGGTCTAAAATTCAGAACTATCAGTTTTCGAAGCAAGGTAAGTAATCTGTTATCTCTTATTTTTGTTTAATTTATATAAGAGATTACTATGCGCCGATGACAGCCTTGCAGACTTTTCACCTCGCAGGCTAATAATAGTTTGCTTCGCTCCGTGTTCGGCCGAGCGTACCTAATTGTCCAACGGCGCCGGTCAAGGATTAAAATCGCTGCTTACTCGTTTTAAAAAATGGCTAGCGGCCACGGAAAATGATTTAGCTCGGATGTTTTGCCACATATCGAATGTAAGTGTACCCTGGCACAGGTCTGCGAGATAAAAATATTTCGTTTGTTGTATTTTCCTCGCGAATTTCGACGGTATTTGAGTGCTACCGAAAATGGCGCCTCCAACCTTGTTTCTTTACTTAGTAGGGGGAGAGAAGTCATATATCCCTTTACGAAAACCCCCCAAAATCGTATATTACACATGAATATGACAACAACAAGGCATGTTCTAAGTTTTAAGGCAACTTTATTGGCAATGTTTCACAAAAAATCGCGACTTCAATCCACTCGTTTTACCTCTAAGAATAACAGCCGATTCCAAGCTACGAACAAGCTTCGAAACCATTGCCTGGGCTACCTGTGGCCAAATTCGTTGTTGCGCTGCGCGACCTGTACAGGACCCGAAATGATCCCAGGACCCGAAATGATCCCCAAAAGTACCCCAACTGATCCTCGGACCCGAAACGATACCGAGGAGTCCCCGAAATCAACCCCAAGGAATTGCGGTAATGGACAAAGGAAAAGCAGAAGAAATACTTGGAATTCTTGAAGCATAATAAAGGGTTAACAGCGACTCGATTTCTAAACAACGTGACTTAAAAATATTAAATTCCAACACAATCCTTCTATTTATTACATTGCCCGGCGTTAAACCCATAAAAAGAGTCCAAAACAAATACACAACCTTAAATTGCTACTGAAAGGAATACAGCATAGACATAGTACAGCTTTCCTCAGATCAACCAAACTTTTGACCTTCCATCACACTCTAAACATTTTGCGGTCCCGACACATGACTCTGACACTATAAATCTCGTTTCCGGTAAACATCACCCCTAAAAATTAATATTCATTTGACAACCAAACATGTATTTTATCACGAAATCCTTGTTCACACGAGCGAATATTTACCGACACATTTTAGGCAGCCGGTTTGGCCGAGAAGATGGAATGACAAACCAAACAATCAAAACCAGACAAAAAAGAAGGAAACAATTAAACTTTATTCAAACTGTAAGTAAAGTTTCCTGTGTCCTTGTCTTTGAGGAAAGAGTCAGAATTTAAAAGTCCCCAACCCCATTTTCTCCCTTAAAGCAGCCAAAATGGTTTTAAAATATCAGCTGTAAAATAAATGATGAACTTAGGTGCTTCAGAATATTAAAAGCCAATGTGTGTGCATGAATAGTAGAACATAAAAATTGGTTCTAATTACCTGAGCTTTGTCGGCGTTTATGAACGAAAATATTTTGGCTTCGCGGAAGATGGATCTAATTAGGTAACAAAATTTTAAAGTCTGAATACTCATTTTAACACACGCGCTCCCCAGTAAAAGATATGATCCTGATACAAGAATACCAAACAGGAAGAGATGCTCTTAGCTGCTAATTAGCTCTGAATTTTAATTTGAAGAATTATTATTAAGTATTTCAGGTAATCTTAAATGAATGTTTATTTATAGTGTGCCAATTTTTTGCAGCCTCGGACCTATTGGCACACTTCTACTCAACCGATAAAGTTGAGCACTCATATCTGTTTGTTTTTTCCTCCAATCTTAACAAAATCTTCAGTTTTGAGCCGAATATCAACAAAGGTTTTGAAGACCTTATTTTTGTCTGGTTCCTGTTTGTTTTTCAAGGACAATTATTAAAAAGAGAAAAAAGGATTTAAGAAAATTAAATGAATGAAACCTTTTTTGGAATCATTGTAGATATACTTTTAAAAACTCCGGATGACACAGGATCGAGCTATCGGATTTTATATCATATTTGAAAACAATATTTCTCGAAATATCTTGAAATGGGAATGAGAAAATAAACACGTTTACCACTAAATTATTCAATGCAGAAGCAAGCAATGAAGGGAGCCATTCAATAATATTCTTATAAATAATAGAATAATTTTTCCATAAAGATGCATATGGAAAAATATTTTTTTATCCAACGAATGTTGAGTTGGTTGAACTCGAGGTTGGGACACGGAATTTCCATGCCATTCATAAAGTCTGCTCACGGCACGTTCGTGCCGGGTTATCGAAAATCGACTAATCGACTACTTGAAAAACAATATCATTTTCGCAGTTTGTACAAGAGGGGTTTATATAGAATTGCGAATATCACCTAGTGCAATTGACCTAAGTTATTTGATTTAGAATTACAAAATTGCGAAGATCAAAATTACGTCTCACGCGAGATGAGCGCCGAATATTCATTACGATTTGATCTCATCGGGAAAAATATAAACCAAAGTAAATTTCGGTTAATGAGAAAATCTAAAGAAAGTGGTTTACTCCGATGTTTAAATCTATCTTCATTTCAAATGCAAAAGAATACAGTGGTGCCATGGCTGAACAGAATATATTGCGAATCAAGTTGAAGGAGAACAAAAGTTTCACGCAGAGTTGGACATTTTTTGTACTGCGCACCTAAAAACAATCATGGTTATTGAATCGTAAAGTGGACCAGAAAACAATGTGAGAGCTTTACACAGCACAATGGGACGCGACAAGCCGAGTGTGGCCATATGAAATCTACTTTATTTACACACGATTTATGAAGGTTTTACAAAATACACTTTTAACTCGGCACTATTTACTAAAAAGATCAAAGTCTGGCAATTTATCTCGCAATTTTCAGAGAATTCTGCAAAAGAGGGATGAAAGATTGGCTGATGTTGGTCTTCTTGTGGTTTATTTTCGTGTCTGTGAGTTTATCTAGGAGTGAAGGTATTTATAAAGATGGTGACGTTGTGCTAGGGGCACTGATAACTGTAAGACACAAAGACGTGGAAGATAAATGTCGTGAGCTAAAACCACAGGGATTGGCTTACGTAGAGGCAATGTTATACGCGATAGAAACCATCAATAATGACCCAACACTGCTAGAAAACACGACTCTGGGCTATGATATCAGAGACAGTTGTGATAGCCCTACACTTGCTAACAAATACGCCTTTGAGTTCGTCACAAGAAATAGGGCTTTGGATAAACTTTACAGTTCACACAACAACAGCGAAGTTCAAAGGCTGTACCAAGCAGGGGAGATATTAAGGCCAATAACAACTGTCATTGGTGCTGGGGATTCGAGCAGCTCAGTTGTTATCGCAAGCATGCTACAAATAGGAGACATCCCTTTGATAAGCCCGTTTGCAACAAGCGAAGAACTTAGTCTACCTTATTTTAAGACATTTTTCAGACCTGTTCCGCCTGATGGTCAACAAGCTAAGGCACTGGCAGATATTATAGATTATTTCGAATGGAAGTACGTGACGGTTGTTGGGGTTGACACCTCGTACGGTCGCTATGGAGTCATGGGGCTGGAGAACGAGGCGCAGGAGAGGGGAACGTTTTGCATCGCACAAGTGTCCTACTTTCCCTCCACTGGCTACCAGACGAAGATAGCATCCTTAGTCACTAAGATCAAGACAGCAAACGACGTGAATGTGATTGTCCTGTGGGGGGATCCCACGACTTCCATAGCTTTTCTAGAGGAGGTACGAAAGCAGGGTGTCACGGGAAAAACATGGCTTGCCCCAGAGGGGTGGTCTGAGGCGACGTCTTTGTTCAAGCCAAAGTATATGCCAATCATCGGGGGATTCGTGGGGACAAAATTAAGAGATTACGATCTATCTAGATACAAGAATCACTTATTCAATCTTAGTTACCAGACCCCGAGAGTGCGCAACCACACCTGGTGGAGGGAGTACTGGGCACTACAGAAGCAGTGCTCGTCCCAGTCTTCCTGTGATCTCACAGACTTCCGCATCACGAACGCACATTTCGTTAATTTGTACACTGCTTATCTCAGCTACGTCATCGACGCAGTATACGCTGCTGCGCACGCTATAGACGCCATAATCCGCTGTCCAAAGCATCGTGTTGACTGTCCTCTCACAAGGCCTTACATAAGACCATCGGAGGTGTTGAAGGTGCTACGAAATGTGACCTTTGAAGGGATCACAGGCATAGTGCAGTTTAACAATAATGGCGACTCTATCCGCTCTGCCGCTTACGACCTCGTCAACCTACATCCAGGACTTAAAGCTCCGATGCTACAAAACGTGGGACACTGGACCCGAGGACTGGCACCGCGCCTGAACATCAACGGATCAGCAATATACTGGACCAACGGTAGTTCCCAGGTCCCCGAGTCGGTATGTAGCAGGCCGTGTAGACCTGGGTTCCTTCAAACGGAGACTATAATGTGTTGCTGGAAGTGCATTAAGTGCCCACTCGAGAGCATCAGCCCGTCGTACTCTTCGCCTAACTGCACTATGTGTCCGTGGGACAAGATGCCAGACAGTACGCAGTCAAAGTGCGTGGATCTACCGGAGATCAATATCAAGTTTACAGATATCCACGCTATTGTGATCCTCGTCATCGCAGGTAATTTAAGGGGAGCCTATTTGGCGCAGTTGGCAGAGCATCGCTCCGTAGTGCCTGTGCCTCTCACCACAGGTTTCCCGGTCGCTCTGTAGTGCCTGTGCCTCTCACCATAGGTTTCCCGGTCGCTCTGTAGTGCCTGTGCCTCTCACCACTGGGTTCTGGGTTCGATTCCCGGTTCCGACTTGAGTTGAGTTAGTTAGTCTCGCCTCTGCTCCGAGGGTTTTTCTTCGCGTTTTCCGGTTTTTCTCCCTCCACAAAACCAACAATTTCGATCTTAGCTGTGATCCGTGGTCTGACATGAGTTTTATGGCGGCTGCCTGAGGCGCCTTCCCATGCCTTCAACTCGACCACGTCTGCATCTCGTAACTTAGCATTTAGCTGCAATGAGATCATTCAATAGCAATGACTGTGTACGCGCCTGATACGAGTAAAAAGCGGTAGTACTGGATAGATGTGGGTTTCTTGTGCAGAAATTGACTATTTTCCCAACGTTTACAAAACAAGTGCAATCAGAGTAACTTGACGACCGGACATTTTCTTCGTTTATAAGCTAAAAGGTTCAGTCGAAACCGATATCATTTTTTGTTCATCGGAGTGAAAGAATCTGCAATGATCCCTTATTTCATGCTAATAAAAAAAACTTTAGGTTCCGCGTATTTTCCTTCATCGTTCGGATTTTTCTAAAATGTTGTATTAAGCTGTCATATTAAAAAATGCCATGCCAGGCCTTATTTAAACATCGTTGGGAAAATATTTTTCAAATTGTTGCCTCTAACAAAATGGATTCTAAAAAAACGCAGCATTCTGATTAGGCTCGGCATTGTTGGGTATTCTGACATTCTCATTTGAGAAAAAATTCCCAGATGCAATATTAACATGTGGACTGTTTCATTGCAGGCATAGGTGCACTGGGCGTTGTATTCGTCATAGGGGTAGGAATAAGGTACCGAGCCACCCCTGTGGTAAAATCCACCAATCGCGAGATGAGCCTGCTATTTCTTATCAGTATTCTGATTGGTCTAGCTGGCGGGGTGTGTGAGCTGCTAAGGCCCTCGGATATCATCTGCCTCATCACTAATCCCATCTACAGTTTTTACTTTACGCTTTGCATCTCAATTCTCTTCGTGAAAACCAACCGACTAGTGAACGTCTTCAACGTGAACCTAGATCACTCGAGCTTTGGCAGTCGCATTTGTCAAGGGATTCAAAACCAGTTTGTACTGCTTTTTCTCTTGAATGGGATCGCTGTGGTGCTGCTGATCACGTGGCATGTTTTGGATCCACCATATATGGACATAGCCGTCCTCCCGTTGTTACATATTCAACGAGGGTGTCGAGACCACCGAACTACCACAGGGCTTATTTTACAGGGGCTTCTCTTCGCGTACGAGTTCGCACTTTCTCTATGCTGTGCTTATTATGCTTTCAAAGCGAGAAAACTGCCGGCAAACTTCAGCGAGGCGAGATTCATCGCATTTGCCATGTATATGCAGCTATTATGTAATATCTGCTACGCTACGCTGCAAAATAGCGTAAAGGGAAACTTCCTAGCGACATTTTCTGCCGCGATAATCATCCTAAGCGCGTATGGGTTTTTGGTCTGCATGTTCGTACCAAAGATTTATGTAATCTTTAAACATCCCGAGAGAAACACGGCTGAGTACGTGAAAACGATTGTCGCTAATCATACTATGCGGAGTAACTTCTCTCGTGTAACAGTCTGCAGTAAAAACGGAATTGCAAAACCGCGCTCGGAAACGGTCATGACCGTTATATCCGCGCTTTCGTCGGGACGGAAGACGTCAGCGGAAGATCTTTCGCGCATGCGTAAAGCTGGATGTACATTTTACGAAAACGAGTCTACAGAGCCTTCCAATCAGGTGGGAAGTAAATGGACTAAAGCGATTGGTTCCATAAATTCCCGCTTAAATTCTAATGCCAACGGTATGAGCGATGCCAGCAATGGTGGAATGCATATGAATGGTACGACACCACCAAAGAACGAGACCGTTCTGGTTATCAAGGACCAGGATGGGTTAGCTGCTATATCAGAAGAACTCGATGTGGCTGTGCTCGGTCGTACTAACGAGGGCTTTGATTTTTACGAGACCCGTTTATAAAAAAATAACAACAAAGAATAGAAGCAGCACAGTCTACCTACTTATGAGGGCCTGTGATTTCCAATTAAGCATAAAAAAGATGTGAGAGTTTTAAAGAAGATACTAGGTTCTTGAATAACTTCTTAAGTCCTGTGCACACAGCACCAAAATCAGCCAGCAGTACTAGCGAAGTCTTGCTTAACTGACTGGCCAGGGCTGGATAGCTTTGCTAGGCCAGCGTTTGCACAGAGTTTAATGATTTTAAAACCAACTTTAGATTAAATAAATAAAAAAAATACAAACAGTCTCCTTGTTCAATCATCATTATTTTGTACAGCACATTACTGAAGCCAGCGAAATAAGGTTTTAGATGAGCAGGAGTTCAACTAAGTACTCTAAGGTTTGGGACAGAATTGGCACCAGCAAATTTTGCATGGGTGATAAAAATTTGCAATGTTGCACATTTATACACCTATTTCAAATAAAATTGCACTAGAGAATCCATGTGTCATAACCTGCAGTGATTCATGAGTTATAATGTATATATGGCTGATTCTGACCTCTGAAAGCCATGTGAATCTTCACAGGCTCATAAACAAGAAAGTTAAAGCTTTCCAGACCTGTATATGCTTTTATTTATGCTTGTTTGTTTGTTTATTTGACACCCATGGAGCACTGCAGGTTACTGCAGCAAATGGCGATTGTCAAATGGCACTTCTACGACCAAAAGGACCCATGGATCCAAAAATATTTTATCCAAATTCCCAAAAAATATCTATAAAACATATAACACCTATCTAATATAATTGTCTATTGATATATGGTTCTGACATCACTTCAGTTTATTTATAACCTTCATTCTGCCAATTAGTTACTACCCATAAAAAGAACTGCCATTTAGCAATTTAATTGCCATTTGGCGTTTGCGGACAGCCTTTATTAAAAAAGGTGTATAAACCCATTTCATACGAACTTTAATAAGACTTCTTCAGGGCAGACTCTCTAATTATGAGTCACTAATGACTCACTAATTATGAGTCTGCCCTGAAGAAGTCTTATTAAAGACGAAAATTTGGCAGAGTCGATTTCCAGTTTTTGGTGTATTGTATTCATTGTTCTGGTACGAGATCGCGACAGTTTTGGCTTTTTGATTCTATTCCCATTTCATATCGAGGTAGCACTCAGAGCATCCACGTGTCATAACCTGCAGTGCTCCGTACTACATACTCTACATCCTTAACTAGTAGAGGACCTCTCTGACAATTTAGGTCAGATCATCTCCCCTCATTTGGAATCCAAGTGTTTTACTAATTAATTTTATCAGTCCCTGATTTAAGATACAAACAGCTTTTTGTGAAGTATCTGTGAACGTACCTTTCTCTCTATTTCTGAATCATTATCCTTATTTTCTCAGGAAATTTCTTGTACTCTGGATTCTTAGCTTAACCATTCAATCACCCGATGCTATCAATAGCTTAAAATAAGAAATTTTTGTAATAAGTATATAAAAAATTCTCTTTTCATGATTGTTTTTGATTTTGGCGCAGGTTTGTCTTTTACCACCAGGCGTTCTTTGCTGAGACACAGAGAGCTCATGCGGAAGAGGCTAGGCAAATAAAAAAAAAAACTTTCCAAATCCAAAATTATGTGGCAATTAGAAAAACCTGATGTTTTTAACGCATCTTGGTAATGGTACTTAAAATGTGATGAATTCATAAAGCAAATTCATGAAAAAGCTTCTTAATTATAACAAGTCGCGGGGCCTGGAGCCTAGCATACAATCGAGGCAGATAAATCTCGCGCGCTTCATATTCAAAATGGCGGCGGCCGAGGTGCAAAAGGAACTGAACGTATTTTAAAAATATCAACTCCTCAAAGGCACACCAATCACTTACTAGAACCATGAATGAAGAGGAAACTTTGTCATAATGTCGAGACTATATAAAGGTGGGTGATTAGTTTAATGTTAGGGTACAAGTGGTGTAAATTTAAAAGAAAATCGAAAAAAGCTCACTCGAGAGCATTAGCTGTTCATCCTTTCTCCCATAGTCTATCACTGGATCCGATATTTATCTTTTTGATTTATCGTATATTTTAAAGAGTGTCATTTCTAGAGAATATTTATAATTTTAAATAACACGTCTAGGAATATTTTGTGTAAATTTTGATTATTTACTTGTGATTTTGTTGTTTTCGGGTTATTCGCGTTTCGATCGCAGATTGTATTCTTTTCCACCAGGTTGGTCAGGTTGTAAAATGGGTGCTTAAAATGTTAAAATTAAGCTTGCGGGTTCTTTAAAGATATTAAGATATATAGATTAAAATCTCTAAACTTGGTTCTACATGTTGCCAACCTTGAAAGCTCGAAAACCAGGAGATTGTGCTTCAATTACAAGAACTGAATAAGAAATTCTCGATGGATTTTCCCAAGAGATTACAGTAAATTTATAAATAGTTTCGATTTTCTGCTGGGGGATGAAGGATAAAAACGGAGTCTTTATGAAAACTGGGAGAGTTTACTGTCTTGGGTGTTTATTGTCTTTAGCATTTGGTCATACTCCACCCTCTGGACTCAACATGACTTGCCTATATTACATTTTGCCAAAATTACATTATCATTTTTAAGACCACTAGGGAAATTTTTGACAAAAGTGGGAATTTTGGAAATAATTTAACTTTGTTGTTATTTTCAACAGGACTAGAAAAAGCAGAGAAAAACCCTGAAAAGGGATGGAATACAAACTTTTCATCAAAACCGGAGGCACAGTCATCTTCTTCGGTAGAAATATCCCCAACGTCTTCTGAGAGTGCCGAGGAAGAGTGAGTTTAAACCCCAAAATAGTGCCAACATCACCCAGCTTCAATTACCACACCCTTAAACAAATTGTTGACAATAAACTTTGGATCACCATTTAACATGGTGTAAAAACAGCACTTTCTGGGGCTTTGTTATTCTTAACAATGTCCGCATTGTTTATTCTAGTGATTGAAAATTGGCAATTACAGAAACAATCAACCAAAAACAGAATTTGGGAGAAATGGCCCCCAAATTTGTCTACCATGTGCAATGAATGAATTTTCTTAAGCTTATCACTCCTTGTAAGATACAACAAGAAAACAGATGCATCACAGTTGAGTTAAATTGGAATAATATTATTATATTTATATTATTATCAAACCTTGGTGCATACTGTATATAGCCAGGACATGCCTATAGTCGGAGAGTATGTCATAAAATATTATTTGTGAAAAGACTGTGTTTTTGGAAGCTAAGGAGTGGAACACATAGCCTTGCATCCATCACCCTATAGTATGTTTTCTGTTAATATTTTTGGCTTTTTTTTAGTGATGTTATGCTGTTGACGCCTCAAAAGACTGACAAGAGGCAAGCTAGTAAGTTACAATGCATGTTTAATAAGAATTAAAATTAAAAACATGGGCGTTGGAGTTTATAATAACAAAACATCCTGTCTATTGATCGTGAGAAAAAAAAATCAGTGCACAAGACGTGAAACCTGAACCCTGTTTTATTATTGTTGTTGTTGTCTTTGTCGTCTTTGTTGTTAATGATATTAGGAGCTCATACATCCCTGTAACATACAGTACTGATGGAAAGTGATGGAAAGGAAAGTTCCCTGAATTACCACAAACACATTCGAAAACACCCGAACTTCTGCAATTGTCGGCACGGCCGAAATTCTTTTGTTTTACACGCTCCCAATCTTCGGCGATTTTTTGCCTAAGCGATGATTCTAAGGTATTCTAGCCAAATTTCTCCGTATTTCGCCTTCCCAAATTTCGGATAAGCTAATATGTACAGCAGGAAATCCAGAGAATGTACAGATACTGAATGTTTGTTGGCAGAGCGACACAGGGTCTTATCAATTATCCAATTCTCAGTTCGAGTTGATCAATTTTATAATAAATAACCTGAAAGCCGCGCGACTTCGTCACATATGTATAATAAACATGGAGATGGTCTGATGCGTGAAAAAAAGCTTCAAGACACCAGTGCGAAATGCGGTTCAAGCAAAACAAAAATTATTTCAAATCAAATAGAGATCCTTGTAAATAACTGTATTTGTTTACAGAAATGTTATGTGTTTCTAAAAAAACGTGTTTAAATGTTGTGACAGCGTGACACGACATTATCATAACAATTGTTTTGTTGTGTCTTTTCCGCAAGTTCTAAAAATAACAAGTCACGTTTTGCAAATATGATTGAACTGCATGATAAATATTTGACTAGGGAAACCAAAATACTTTGGACTAACATAACATGGTTGTTATATTAAAGTTTAGAACAGCGAGATGAATGTAAAGATCTTGAGATGCGTGACATTTCCATTGTCTGGACTACGCAACAGCAACATGCTTTCCACATTACACAAGTAAACATCAAACTCCGAACAATTTTGATAAGAATGAAATCTATTTTCCATGCTTAACATCTTTGTTATGTCACATGTGTTGTTCGATGATCGCGTGTGTGTGGAACTTCGATAATGAAGCTGACATTAACAATACGAAGAAGTAAATTTTCCCTCTTAAAAGTTTTTAGATTTTTCGGCCTGCGTTAAGTTAAATTTACTTGCCTTAAGTGCAGATTGTGTGTTCTTCAATGATCACATGTGTCTGTTCTCCTAATAAGCCTAATAGAGCCTGATTGTGTCTGGTTACCATTTGGGGACCTTCTTCATAGACATACCTGTCTCGGCTCATCACTTAAAGCATATTATGTGGGGTTGATAAATGCTAATTAATAAAACTTTCAAATTGGTTTTAGGTGGAAGCAAAAGATGCATGTCAGATTCTGCAAGAAATGCGTCTGTAAGTACTGTTAAAGCGACATCATACTTATGGTTTATTGGAGTATTATCTTTTTAGTTCTCTATTATTAACGATTTATTTTATTCCATAGGACTTTAAAGCTGAACACAAAGCCTATAAAATTCCCAAGATCACTAAATCATCCACACCAGCCCGACCAAACTGCTCCTCACATTCCAGCAAGACTTCAGGTGACCCATGGGGGTTTGACAGTGCTTTTGCTGACAGCCCTAAAGGATCAAACAATAGGGCATATATGATTCGCCGACAAGCTGAACTAGGGCACAGTTGTTTACGGCCTGGTGTCTCTGCTGTTAGGGGAAGGGCTCATAGAGACAGTCCATTGAAGGGAAACCAGCACTCTAGCTGTCGATCAAATGATCGACGCCAGGGCAGGGCATTTGACACTGAGATTGAGATGTTCCGAAAGAACGGTCGGTTTAAGCATGCTGATTGCTTGGGATTTTTGAGAGAGGAGTCAAGTTCTTATTGTAATGATTCCAGTAGTGACAATCACCATGGTAACAGTAAAAGTTGTTCCCTTGGAAACAAAAATGGTAAAGATACAAGAAATCGAAATGGTAATGACAGCAGTCATGTTGTCGTTAATGAAAGTCTTAGTGGCGATGGAAATAAAGGTATGTAAAATGAAGTGTGTTTGCATCAAACCCAGAGTCAATAATTTAAAAGGTCTTTGCTCACCAAGTTTTCATCGACTCATTTGGGAAAGCTGTTGGGATATTTTTTTTTAATTTGGCGAAAGCATACTGTAGGCTTTGATTTTACACTAGGTGGTTATTTTTAGATTTCTTCTCTTAGTTTGTTTCACTTGGTTTAAAACAATAACAAAGGTCAGGCTGACAAGAGCTCTTTAAAAGTGATTTACCAAACATGGTGCATTTTGACTCTGTCTGTTAAATTCTTTTCAATATTTGACTGCAGTACTTAAATACTCTGACCATTTAAAAGATACAGTATTATAGATTGGATTAATTAGGTAGGGATTTTAAATAATATGGCAAAATTTTAAGTTTTTTTAAACGTTATATGAAAAATGATGATTGTAATGGAGTTTGAGGACGCGTCCGCATATAATATGCCCCCAATTTTTTTAGCGTATATCCAGAAAAAAGAAATGAGGAACAAACACAAAAAAAACAGAAGTATCGAATATAGAATACAGTATCCTGTACTTTACAGTACTTATTGTTGTAAGATTATCACAAATTAGAAATTTATACTCTATGATGTCTTCCAGTATCGAAATTATTAAAAATTAGATCCATACAATTAAGCACAAAGTCAGCTTTTGCAAGCAGACTTAGCCAAAGGCAAACCACACAGCATAGTTTGACTGCTGTACTGTACTGTACTGTACTGTACTGTACTGTACTGCACTGCACCGCACCGCACCGCACCGCACCGCACCGCACCGCACCGCACCGCACCGCACCGCACCGCACCGCACCGCACCGCACCGCACCGCACCGCACCGCACCGCACCGCACCGCACCGCACCGCACTGCACCGCACTGCACCGCACTGTAGGTATCTAGGGGTTTCTTAAGTTTCATCCTTGGCAGTGGAAATTGATAAGTAAGGGGTGAAAGTTATTTGTTCAAATAAAAGCGACTTTTAAAAAATGTAGTCAGCACTTTGAAAATAGTAGCTGGCGGGCCTAAATGAAACCCAGTATCATTTAGGTTAATACCTAACCAACATTGATTAACAAAATCAAACAGTCATCATGCCAATGATACATGCATCATAAAGATTTAAAAATGTTTAGTTTTTAGTTGTGTAAACCTGCAAAATTGATACTGACATCAATTTCAGAACTGAAGTCTTCCAATGTAAGGCCTGTAGCCAAGATTTAGAGGGGGACCACTTTCTTGTCCTATAGCTTGCAGTGCTACTTAAGTTTCCTTTAATAAGGCGGACCTTCCAGTTCAGTGAGGGGGATTCTTCCAAACCTTCGAGTCCCCTCCCACAGGCTACTACTCCAGTATTCTGTATATAACAACTGTATAATATTCTAGTCTAAGTGAGTACAGTACCATAACCGGGATACTTACAGTATATTAACTAAAATATTTTTGTATCAAAATACATGACATTCTCCTGATCTTCCTAATATGAACCATGTTCTTTTTAGTTTCAGACAAAGTTTGCCACAGGATTGATATAACTTCTTTGTTGGTGCCCTCAGTGGTCTTGTCACAGAGAGAGAAGCATCTACAAAATCCCATTCACAAAAATAGGACAATTGATACCCCGATAAAGACATCATGCACGCAAAGGCCTACTTCTTTGTGCAAGGCTGATTCTATGCACTCTGATTGTTCAGAGGAGTTTGAACCAAAGACAAATCACTTATCTAAAGTTTATGATCAAAATGATGCCAAACTCAATGACAAAGATGCTGCTGATGATGATAAATTAGATTGTTCTCAAGACTTTATATTGACCATTGACAAAAAGAACACAAAGAACTCCCCCTCTTCTGCAGAATCTGACAATGATAAGGGGTCTATGACAGCTGGCCCCATTAACAGCGATCTTTTCAAATGCCAGTTCTGTGGGAATTACTTCAAAAAGAATAGGGCCTGTAATAAATGTGGAAGGGGGTTTTATGTACCCCCTGCCACACCCAGGGCACCTTTACACGAACTGAAGAGGGACAAAACAAAAGAAGATTCTTTATTTGGTGAAGAAGAAGGACATGCTAATGCAAAATCATTCTATGGAGGTCAAAAGTCTTATTCATTTAGTGGGAAAAATAAGAAGGCAAAATCTTCAAGCTTCAAAAATAATGTTGGATCACAAACCACAGAAATTCCTAAAAAAAGGAAGGGGAGGCCACAAAAAAAGGTGCGAATTGTCCATAAAGCTTATATGGTTTTTCACATCGAAACTACTGTACTATGTACTGTATAGATTGTTGGTAATTTTGGATTTTTTTTCTATTTTGAGTCTGAGGCTGATTGTAGCCCTTTTGATCCCCTTGCAGAGTTCAGAGAGCAACACTAAAAAGAAAAGCATGGAAAAAACAAAGTCTCAAGAACCAAATAAGCCAGGTCTGTGCAGTGTGCATTAATCCAACAATTATGCAAGACTATTTTGTTGACCGCCATTTACCAAAAATACCAAATTTGGGAAGCATGGAATGATATACTTTCAACTACTGTATACCTAATGAGTGGTTCATTGGCACTTTATTAAATAATCATGTTTTCTTACCTTTTTGGTTGTTTTCAGTTTGTGTTTTGATATCATCAAGTGATGAGGAAGACAATGAAGGTATGTACAAGCTACTAACAGAGTGATACCAGAACAATGATAATAATAGTAGTAATCTTTATTTCTACCTTTTTGCAGCAATAGTTAGTAGCAGTAGTTGAGTTACAAGGAGTGTCAGAAACATTAATACAATAATAATTGCATTTAACCCTTTCTATAGTTACCCTGGTTCCAGAGCCTCGAGCGTCTCTCTATTCAGTGGCAAGCGAGGTTGAGACGAGGCTCTGGCCTCTCGAAGCGCTATTTTGACTTCTGCCTCACTTCCATGTTAACTTTTTGTGATTAGCATGTGTCAGTTTCACATGATGCTACAGTACCTTGGATGTAAGCATCTCTTCGCTCAGGAATCGAATTCTCGAGTATGAAAAGCGCATGAACACCTGATTTAAAAACAACAACATTCGTCTGAAAACCCATGGGGTCATTACTGTAGAGTTAGTGACAAGAATCTGCCCATAGGATGTGGGAAATACAACATTTTCTCGGGAAATGGCTTCAAGGAGGAGAAAATCGCGGATAAGCTCGCAGCAGTTATCCTCGGAACGAGTCTATCAAAGAACTCAAGAGGCAAATAACCAGTACATTTGCCTGCTTGGAATAGTTGAATCCAATATGGTTGAGGCGAGAGCAAACGCTGGGAATAAGCTTGGAAAATCAGCGATTTTCCATAGCCAGTCGGCAGCACAGAGAAGACAACTCGCTGCTTGTTAACTTCGTAAAGAGACTCCTTTAGAACAAACCTTAAATTTTTAATACTGAAAAATCTTGTAACTAATTCGAACTGAGCACTATAAAAATTACGATCGAAATTACAGTATCTATCGCTCGTCTACTTCGTTCGTTTAGATGCTTGTTATTGCGAACAATAGGAATTAAAAACTGGTTTTGACCTTTTGAACTTAAAGCGAAAATACAATAAAAAACTGTCAGAATTTCTTGGTTTTCATGACCACACATCAATTGGCTAATCAGCGACCAAGTTTAGATTCTGAACCTAGCAGAAGTCGAAATAGCGCTTCGAGAGGCAAGAGCCTTGTCTCAACCTCGCTGGCCACTAAATAGAGAGATGCACAAGACTCTGGAACCAGGGTGTTCTATAGTAGGCTCTGGTGCCTCACTGTACAGAAGTTCACAGTCACAGGATGTGTTCCTGACCTCAGAGCATATAGTCTTTTGTGCACACTGGGAGGAAATAGTATGTGAAGCAGCAAGGAGGAGGAGTAGGTGCCGTCATGCTGCAAATAAGGGAAATTGGTCTTAAGTGCCTTTTTTTGCACAGATTCAACTTAAATATGCACATATACCGAGCCAGCCTAGATTGGGCTCACATATTCCAGGACAGACATGCTAACACTACAGTACACCAATATTAAATGCTTCTCTAGTAGTTTCATTATGTTTCAGAGTAGGCGGTGGAGATTGATAAGTAAGGGGTAGAAGTTATTTTATGTTCTTTATTCAAATAAAACTAAAATTAACTTTTTTTCTAAAAGTACCCAGCACTCAGTGGAACATAGTTAGCAGTTCAGCCGGCCGTCTAATATAACCCCTGCTTCCCAGATAACCCAAATTTTTTAGGAAACAAAGTGCATCGAAGCACATATGTACTCCCTTTCTTAACAATATGGGAGACAGGCATGTTACAAGTAAGGGAGCCTGACACATAACAGCTTATAACTAAGGAACCTTTCAATCAGGGAGCCGCTAAACACAGTAGGAGCTGGTGTCAAGGGGCACTCTGAAAAAAAAACTACAATACACATTTCTTTGCATTTCATACTGTAGAGCATAATATCAGAGACAGTGAGATTCAAATAAAAAGGGGTTACCTGGAAAAAACCTCCATGGCCGTAGCATCATGTACATATACTTTGTACAGTGCAAAGCCATGTTGTTCACAATAATAACAGAAAACAACAGTCTACCTAATACCTGTCTTACAACAGTCTACCTAATACCTGTCTTATGACAGACTACCTAATATCTGTCTTACAACAGACTACCTAATACCTGTCTTACAACAGACTACCTAATACCTGTCTTACAACAGACTACCTAATACCTGTCTTACAACAGACTACCTAATACCTGTCTTACAACAGACTACCTAATACCTGTCTTACAACAGACTACCTAATACCTGTCTTACAACAGACTACCTAATACCTGTCTTACAACAGACTACCTAATACCTGTCTTACAACAGACTACCTAATACCTGTCTTACGACAGACTACCTAATACCTGTCTTACAACAGACTACCTAATATCTGTCTTACGACAGACTACCTAATATCTGTCTTACAACAGTCTACCTAATACCTGTCTTACAACAGACTACCTAATACCTGTCTTACAACAGACTACCTAATACCTGTCTACAACAGACTACCTAATACCTGTCTTACAACAGACTACCTAATACCTGTCTTACGACAGACTACCTAATACCTGTCTTACGACAGACTACCTAATACCTGTCTTACAACAGTCTACCTAATACCTGTCTTACAACAGTCTACCTAATACCTGTCTTACGACAGACTACCTAATACCTGTCTTACAACAGACTACCTAATACCTGTCTTACAACACTGCTAGTACAGGAGAGGAACATGCAACATTGCTTTAACTAGTTTTGAGTAATTTTAGAAAAAGTAGTAGTATGTGCATCTTTGCTGTAGTGTTTAAGGCAAAACGAAAGAAGCAAAATTTAATGTGACAAAATAAATATTACTTTGCCATAAAAAAATTTCCTTGTCAACATTTGGCTTGTGAAAATGGACTTTTTTCTAGACATGTATATTAATGTTACTGTGACCATGCATATGCCTCTACCATTTTATAATATAAGTAAGGACTTACGTTATTATTAATAATATCATCTGTTACCAACAGAAGCAGATAGTGTTTCTAAAGATGAACCCCAAGATAAGGAAGACGATGATTCTGAAAATTCCTCAGAACAAGCGGAAGACAAGAGAGAACCTGACCCTAAGAAAACCAAGGTTTGTGAACTCTGTCTTTCTGTCTGACCCAACCATAAGTAACCAAGATTTGTCCATCGACCTAACTTTCTATCTGCAACATGATGGAAAAACATGACTTGACATTTCCAATAAGCTCATTTAACATCAAATAAGGCAGAAAATTTCACTAAGTACTAAGTAATGTCAAATGCAACTTTTTTTTAAAATTGATGCAACTATTTGTAAATTGTCATTGAAATTTGAGCTGTTTGTCCTGTTATCCACCTGTCTGCTAATGTCTGTCTGTTCTTTTGTCTTACTGTCCTTTTATTCCTTAGTCTGTCCATCTGTCCGTTAGTCTGTCCGTCCACCTATCTGTGCATCAGTCTCTCATTTCCTTTATCATAAGTACTGATTCCAATAATGTTGTTTAGGACTCGCCCAAGCCCTCCCCTGATCCTGTAGACCCGTTTGAGAGGGATTCCTTCTCTGCAAACATAGCACTGGGTGACACTGTCATGCTTGGTACCCTGTCAGGCACCCCGATTGGGAATCTTGAGGTACTGTGCATTCTAATAGCAACTATTGTGCTGTGATGCCTAAACGATCTGTGTTCTTCTTGCCAATTCTATGTACAACTTCTGACTCGCTTGACTTGGTTTTTTTTTTCTTTGTTGACGTTAGTTAGCCTGCATGCAGCCGGAAATAGTTCCATTATTACCATTATTTCCATTATTAGTAAAAGTGGAACTATTTCTGGCTGCACGCAGGCTAACGTTAGTTGAGGACATGAAAGGAAATGATTATTGATTACTGCAAATTTATAGATTGCACAAAAATGGCACAAAAACATAAATAAGTTTAATCAATTAACACTTATAAAGCATTATATTCTAGTCACTTGACAGTGCCATCAATGATAATTATAATTTTTACCTCATAATGTGGTATTTCCTCATGGCCAGAATAGAAAGGATTCACACCTGAAAATTGGCAAAAAATATTTCCATGATGTTCTCTTAAATAATTATCCCTGTAATTTTACAATCCTACACAATAACGGTCTACCGTGCATTACAGCATGTGTCCTGGCTCTGTGCAATGGATAAACTTGAAAATATTTTCTGTCTATTGCAGCTGAGTGTTAATATGCTGAAGTGGATGATGGAATACAGTAAGTCATGTCTTGCTAGAGCTTTTACCATATTCACACATGGTGTTCTTTATTATTGCTATTGAATGATGCAGAAAATAAAACTCAAGATGTGCCTTATACATACTGTCCAAAGAAATGCAACTGAAATTTGCTGAAAACATCCTTAAGTTTTGCAGCACTAAAACTCTTTTGTTTCACATGCTCTTGAAATTATGGTGAATTTTTGCCTAATCAAAGATTTTAGGCAGACATTTTGTAGCCAAACTTTTACCTTCCATTATTTGGGATGAACTGATTAAATGTGTACAGCAGAAAATGTATATGAAACTTTCTCATACTATGCATTTGATGGATATGGTAATTCAAGATTTTTATTTTTGGAATGCAGCTCTGGCCATCTCCTTGTAATTTTTATTACTATATATTTTTCATACAGTACTATTTTATCCAAAGCTATCGTTGTACCTATTGCTGTTTATTAACAGGAAAGGGACATTGTTGAAAATTTTATTGTTAACATAAACTGTATTGTATCAACATCACATGATACATCGTTATTGTAAATCAAATTTCAAAATACAATTATACTGTACAGAATGTTGTTTTCAGGCTGTAACACGAGAACTATACTCTTCAATCTGGATGTTTATTTCGTGAAATTGTGCATTTTTCTTTATTCTATTTTCTACCCTTCTTTTTCAAGCAATTTATAACATCTATCTGTCTTTTTTTATTTGTGTATTTATTATTTGTTTGTTTATTTATTTTTATTTGTTTGTTTGTTTATTAATAAATAAATATGCAAATATAAATGTCTACTGACTGTAAAAGTCTTATAAATCTATGGTTTCTATGCTACAGATGAAAAAGATGGCAAAAGAAAAATAAATATCTATATTGAGGGAAGGGATCTCACATCATTTAAGGTACTGCACTATATCTATAATTTCTACAATAAACAATAACAAGCCTGCATAAAATAGACAAGTCACTTTATGAACCCTGGAGAACATGGCAACCAGGCTGGTTACACTTGTGGAGTGAGTTTGTTAAGCAATCTTAAGTCAGGATTAAAACTTGTGCAGGGGTGTGGCCAAGGGGGTGGCCCAGGGGGCCCGGGCCCCCCCTTTTAGCAGCCAAAAATACAGTAAATGTATGAGACATCAGCTAAAGTACATGAGAAAATTTCTTGAAAGGGCCTTTTGGGCCCCCTCCTGTTAAAAATCCTGGCTACGCTGCTGTTGTTTACGGCTATAATGTTGTGTAAGAATGATCAAATTACAACTAATTCTTTACAAAGAGTCAATAATAAACTGGGATAATTATATAGCTATTAGATAACAATCCAATACCCTACCCCACATTTTTCTTTCTATTTGTTGTTGTTGTTGTTTTGGCCAACTGGCGATGGTCCCAGCAGTAACCAATTTCTTTTTTTGCTTCTGATTTGAATCTCTCTCAGATAACAAGAGATCAAAACCCTAAGCTGATAGTACTAGGTGTTACACAAGCTCTGGCTCTTAGATTTCAATACAAGTTGAATGGCAATGGAAAGTTTTTAAATCCAGGAAGTGCAGGTAATACCATTTTACATTGCACTGGTTTACTCACACTCGCTCACTTCCATTTACGTCATTCTGTCTCTTCTGAGTGGGTATTATTTTGCATGGCATTGTTCACCATTTTCTCCATGTGTCCTGTTCACTGCCAGACCGTAAGACAGACCATACATAAATGCTCATTTAGATACCTCTATAAAGTGTTTATTTACATCAGTGTAGCATTCTAAAATTGGCACAGTAAAAACCAGCATGTGATTTAAGAACCCATAAGCAGATACTTTGGATTTTAATACCCCAAAATATACATAAAAATGTACTAAGCCAAAAAAAAATCGAAAGGTTCTTGGTTACTCCATAAAAAATGAAACAAATTATGGGGCTTCGATATATAAATTTGCTGGACATTTTTCTCTTAGAAGATAACAGAAATAACTTATTTACTGTACAATAGGATATCTTTATACAAAGTGGCTATATGTATTCAGTCACACTTCTCCAATTCTCCTATCCTATGGCACTAGAAAAGATCCCAACAGTAACCTATATGAATACATCAATCACAGACACAGGTTTGTTTGGGTGAATAGAGATTTATTTTCAAGCCAAGAAAATTTAAAAAGGAATACAAACTATGAGAAATAGATCTCTGTCCACCAAACACTCAGTATGAATCCTACTGTTGATTAAGCAACTTTGAAAAAAAAAGGAACTTAATAAGAACCAATTTTGCTTATTGGTAAGTAGGTATCCCAAAATATAAGAACCTGTTTTGCCAGAATTGAAAAAGTGTAGGTTCTTACACATGAGTTTTTACTGTATGTTCCCTTTGTAATTTAATTTCCATCATAATGTTTGTTTGTATAGTGACAGCAGAGAGGGACATTGTTCTTGAAGTAAAAGATACAATTAAAGATGAATTAATAGCTGACCTCGAAGAATGGGTAAGAGCTTGTCTGTCTTGGAGTATTGATTTCATAGTCTATTTTTATTTTTATATTTTATCTCTATTTTTTCTTTTATTATTCAAGGTGAAAAAGCAGGTTAGTTGTTGGTGGTTATTATACTCATGATAGCAAACACATCTTTTTAACACAGCAAGTTACAACCTATTTTTTTTTCTCAGGTAACAGACACTCTAAGTAAAGAGTTTAAGAACTTGAGGTTGGTGGACACTATTATTTCTTATTGAAGCATCAAATACTTTTTATTATGTTAACCAAATGGTATTAAAACAATTTGTTTAATTTTAGATATTGTAGTATATAGTTTTTCACGTATTCACGTATATTATTTACTGCTTTAGCAAATGGAGCTGTTTTTATTGGCATGTAGATCTCATCTGTGTGTGAGTCTGTCCTCTAATAGATGTACAGATGACGTCACAGCTTGTCATGAAAAAAAAGTATGCAACAAGACGCAGTCGAGTGTTGTTCATGACACCCTGTAGCGTCTTATGTGTATGTGTTAGAGGACAGATGCACAAAAGAATTAAAACTATTTGTTTTATACCTATTTCAAATAAGGATGCACTCCTTATCTGTGAATATGAGAATCTGTGTATCGCAATCCGCAGTGCTTCATGGGTATCAGGTTAATAAGCAAACAAGCGTAAATAAAATACAAATCCAGGTTTCAAACGCTGTAGAATTCTTGTTTACATTCTTATCCACATTCACATGGCTTCCAGGTACAAGGATTCAGCCCATTATACGCTGATGCGCCATGATACACCGCGGGCTATGACACATGCAATCTCGAGTGCAACCTTATTCGAAATAGGTGTATCCAACAAAATAGATATTTACAATCTAGTTTTTGGGAGCGTGTACGTATTTTAACATTAGTTGCACAAGTAGTGTACAGAGCCTTTCAGAGATGTTTGTATGGTAGATGTCTGTATGGTGCATTTAATTTCTTTTTCCAGTGTAGAAGAAGCTGAGTCCATAATCACCTGTGTTAAGCCTTTCAAGGATTCATGTACCAGATGCAACAGCGGTATGTACTGCTAGCAAATAAAAGGATTGTTCTCGACTGTCTTGAGGTGTAGTAGACGTACAGACAGATTGGCAGCTAGGAAAAGAGCTAGACAGATAGAAACTGAAAAATACTATAAATATGAAAATGAACAAACAGACAGAAAGACAGGAAATAAACGGACAGAAATGCAGGAAAATGAACAGACGGACACACATTCTCGTATTCCTCATTGGCAACTATGATTGTCATTCTGAAAACTCACTCATATTACATGCCACTGCGATTCTATAATTCCTGGATTGCCTTTAAAAACACTGTGGTACAATTTGCCTAATCCTCGACTGATGGAAACCAACAAAGCCAATAAGCATGCGATGGTCACAGTATTTATTGCTTCAAACTTCATAACCAGGAGACTTTCGTTGTGCTTTAACGTACACTTGCTTGCTTGGGTAGTTCAGACAAAGCGTTTCTCGCATCCTCATTCGTCTTCGCTTTCAGTAAATGTCAGTTAAGCCACCCTAGCGCGCATCACACTGTTATGCTATATCATTTTCACCTTAGATAACGGCACCGCCTTAACCCCTACAACTACAGTAATTCAGACATCCGCGTATAAGAACCTAGAGAATAAGAACCTTAACTGAAATTTGACACTTTTTATAAAAACCTTATCAGCCTGGTGGGAAAGAATAGGTTCTTATTTGTAAGATAACTTATATGTTTTGTCAATATTCCGATTTTCGGTTAAATAACAAGAGAGAAAAGATACTTTTCGTAGATTTTTTGTGCATTGCATACAACATGGATGGATATGTTGTGTTCAGCGTTGATTGTTATTGTTATAGTACTGTCTTTGCTCTGTGTATATGAAAAAAAGAACCAATTTAGAACCTAATCAGCCTTATTCGTTTAGCGGTCAACTCACCCGCATTAGGCGGGTAGCACAAGATTATAGACGTCATCACAAGCCTAATTTTTGTGAGAATGTTCATACATTCTCTGTATTCACCCGCCTGTCTCTCTGGTATTTTCACATATTTACTGTATATCACCCGATTTCATAAGGTTTCTGTCCAAGTTGGGTTGACAGCTATTGATTCGCATAAGATACTCTGATTTATAAGAACCTTGTTTTATCAGGCACACTTGATATTTCTCTACTTTGCTATATTATTCAGGTGAACCATCAGCTTCTAGATATAACACCAGGTCAAATGACACCTCTGCCAAACAAAAGAACAAGCCTCCACCGGAAAAGTGAGTCTTCCTGTGTAACTTTTCATCCAGTGGTTTACGTTAAACAGTGGTATTTGTCGCAAACTTTAATTTCTGCGTAATTCAAAATTTCACCCAATGCTAATTTCATGAAAAAAGTGCGAAAATATATTCGGTCTAGCCAAAGAGATGATTATACGGGCATTTTTTAGCGAAAATGTAGAAAATGTAGTACTTACTTTTGGCGAAAAAAAAGGAAAAAAGGTGCCCGTTTGAGCCTCTCTTTGGTGTGAACCACAGGCCTCCCAAGTTTCTGCGAAATAGTCTATGACTTAGCCTAATGAATTTTTGCTACGAATAGCTTTACGCTAGATGCAGACACTCCTCATTTTTTATTAAAAGTCTACTGTGTTCTTGGAGATAACTAGAAATGGAATGGAAGTGGGAAATAATTCTACCCATTCCTCGCCTGTTGGTGGATCTCTTACCATTGTCTCCTGTCCCATAATTATAGCCTGCTGGTCTACCCTCCTCCGCCACAGCAGGGCGGTATCAACATCACCACAGCGGATCTCGATTGTCTACAGGAAGGGGAATTCCTCAATGATGTCATCATCGACTTTTATCTCAAGTAAGAGATTCTCACCTAAGGGCGGATCCAGGATCTCCAAAAAGGGAGGGGGAAGGCGGCGAAGTAAGGGTTTCAAGAAAGGGGGGACTAATTAATTGTTCTTCCGTGTATTTTCTCATATTTCTTGTTACTTTCAAGCCAAATAGGGGTCACGCTTGGCCCACCCCTAGAACCATTTGCACCCATATACTGATTTTACCTCGCTTGATCTTACCTCAGCTATCCTATAATCATCACTCTTGTTCCGTAGATATATCTTTCATGAGAAATTAACAGATTTCGATCGTGAGCGGACACATATATTCAGTTCCTTCTTCTACAAGCGATTGACACAGAGAGCCAGCAGTGAGACTAACTTAAGGTACCTGCTTTTTTAAATTCACATTCTTTAGAGCTGGCCGTTTAGTATTAATAGTTTTATTTAATTGAGTTTTACTGGATTATTAAAAATTTCCTGGACTTTTTCATTCGGACGCTTCGACATTTCTTCGTGAAAGTTGAAGAGTGCGAATGAGATCTACAGTTGAGCAGTTTTTTTGCGTAGCTTTGAAGTACTTGGAAATAATCTTTGTTATGATTCAGAACTGTATGAAATAGTCCTAATCACAACTCGGACCTAGAGGTTTGAGGGTTTTAGGGGGGCTTTCTGTGTAACGTTTTCCACTGTGTATTCCAGTGTCATTGAACGAATGCATAGTCAAGTAAAGACATGGACCAAATATGTCGACATCTTTCAGAAAGACTTCATCGTCGTACCCATAAACGAGAGGTTGGTGGGGCTGTCAAATGCCGCTTGTTATGTAAAGCCAATGAATACCACTAAGGTGGTACAATACAATACAATAAACTTTAATTATCGGGAGTAAATAACCGTTTAAAGTTTTCTAACTTATGTCAAAACACATACAAAGTAGACACCCTCTTTTAAAGAGCCTCTGTGAGCCGCATTTTGTCATCCTATCAAGATACTAAGTAAAATAAAGTACCCATTTTACATTGGCTGAATTGGGAAAACAATAGTTTCTAGAAGTGGATATTTCGAGATTTCTTCAAATAAGTTGTTTGGATAAAAAACAATAGCAAATGTGTGGCTGACAGGAGTTATTTAAGGTCCCGAGGGTTACGCATGTCTTTGTAGGCTATACAAATAATTTGAATTCAATAGCGAACAGCGAACTAAAACTTCTAAAGCAAGGCAAACTATTCTATTTCTAATATAAGATATTACAGTGTTCAAATAAAGGCATTTGGGAAAGCCATGTGTCATAACCGGCAGGGAACATGGGTTACGACACATGAATTCTAGACCTATTTGAAAAAGGTTTATCTTACCGTGTTTTTATCGAATAACGTAAAACATCTAGAATTCATCTTGCATTCCAACTTCATAACAACAACTCACATTGCGTAAAATCGCCCCATCATTCATTGCGGGAGTAGGGTACAGGGGCGCGCGGCTTAAAACCCCACAGGCATCCCAACACATTGTAATGCCAATTAGAGTCTTGCTGATTCTTGTCTGTCAAGCTCAGGCGATTGTTTATCTCATTGTCTTCCTCCATTTTCAGCTCTCATTGGTATCTCGCCATTGTATGCTTTCCTGGCCAGGACGGGCCAGTGTTTAAAGTAAATTCAGAAGAAGGAAGTGATCATGAGTCCGAGGTATGCATTTTTTCTCCCTTTTAAAGCCGCATTATCACCAGTTTACTTCCGGAGGTCCGACGAAAACCTCAACCGTTAAAAGGCAAAAGAATCTATTAGAATCCGAGATATTTAGCATGCCATCCGCTCTAAATTATCGATCACATCCTCGAAGAAACTTCCAATAGACACACTGCTCTCAATATTTTGAAATATTTTTCGCGTTTTCCGTTAAAAATAAAAAAAAGATTGTTATGTAATCGACCGGAAGTAAACTGGTGACAACGCTTCATTGAGTATTAACCCACAGGGGTCGGCACGAACAGAACAGGGCCCATGCAAGATGGTGTCCTAAAACATCACTTAAAAATTATTATAGAAGTAGATAGTATTATACAAACAACACAACAGAACAAAAAGAGTCAAGTTCGGTGGCAGCGACAAGGAGGGGCCGATATTTGAAATCAGTATGAAGGTGGATTCAAGTTCTGTGGCAAACAAGTATTCTAGAAAAGGCAAAAATGGTAAATACAGGGTGGGTGAATACAGGGTGGGTGAATACACGGCTGCTAAAAGTTCAATACAATCCCCTTCTTTTTCGGAATGTCCTTAAGAACTAGACAATTGAGACCTTGTGGGGATGTCGTTTTGAGCTGTCGGTAAGGGATTTATCGTAGCTGTTGTGGGTCGGCTTCGGCCCTCTCTGTGCTATACATACAGCTTGGGATATCATTTCGGGCTGATGGTGCAGTATTTATCATGATCAGAGAAGGCTGTTCTCTACCCTCCCGGTGCATCATGGTTAATATCGGTTCACCCCTGAGTTTGGATGTCTGTAAGTATTTTGGCACGACTTCTTGGGTTGTTTCTCCGCGCATACATGATGAATAACACGCCCTAACTTTTCGATGCAACTCTCTCTTGAAGTCCTCCATTCGGAATGAATACACCAAGACATTAATGAAGGAGTTGATATATAGTATTGGCCAAGCGAAATGAATGTCCAATTTATTATCATCACCGTTATTTATCAGAATCTCGTGCGACGCTATAGCAACCGAGGGAAGAAAGCAAAGCAGTGACACAAAGGTCATGAGGAAAAGCGTGACTGTCAGTTTAGCATTGCTGTTTTGTCTTCTACTCGGGAGAGGGGTAAAGAACTTCACCTTGATACAGATGGTTAGGTAGCAAACCACTAATACGCCGAGAATAAACAACGCCAAGTTGATCAAAACCGCGAGGAGCATTTTGCTCGACAGTTGAAGGATTTGTCTGCTGGCTGATACAAATGCGTATACCCATGTCATAGCGATACCAATGATATAAGGTTTCTTCCCGAGCAGGCGGTGTCTGAAGGGAGCAAGAACTGCGTATGCCCTCTCAACAGAGATGGCCGTGAATGAGCATAAGGACGCATTGAGCGCGACGAATCTAAAGGCATTGCTGGCCCTATTATAAGCACCCGCCTTTATGCTGCTCGCATGGTAGACTGAGAGGAATATAACACTCGTTCCTACCATCAGATCAGCCACGGTCAGATTGATAAGAAAATAAGTCGACTTCTTCACACGAAATGTCTTGCTCAAGAACGCAGCAAGCGCCAGTGAGTTTGCAAATATGATCAGTACTGCCTCCACAAACTGGACGCCGATAAGAATGTTCAATGGTGTTGTAGAAGTCGTATCGTTTGTCATTTCGCTCTTGGTGATACTCTGAGTTATCACTTCTTTTTTGCTGAAAACGAATTCCTTAATCACTAGGAATTGTACTGATTTGCTAGAATAAGCTGATAAAACAAAGTAAATGTTGTGAACCTTAATTTAAAAGCAAGATCCTTGAATAAAATATCAATCAGTCATTGGATATACCCTTGGCGGCGAAAAAATGTTGGCTTGAAATTATGGTACAGCGTGAGCCTCTCCACTTTCAATACTGTTGTTCCGTCTATTTTTACGATCAGGAGAATGGCTTGAAAAATAAGTAATCACGTCAAAAGTCTAATCGGCTTTTCGCCTTGTCCTTCCTTTTACCTACAACAGATGGTTGATGCTATTATTATATGTCAAAGCCCAAGTGATCTCCAAATGACTATCAAAATATTTCACCTAAAAGACAAAGCAATTAACTATGGAAATTGCGTTTCCTCGAAAGGAGAAAAAAAAGCGCGTTTCAGAAGTCAAATATAACACTCCGTGTCGATCACCTAAATAGCTGACCTTCTGTTTCACTGGATAGAACGATTCTGATTTGCATACTGCTGGAAAGCATCGATGATGCTCTTCCGTGTTAAAGAGAATCTGTCAGCCGCTATTTTGTCATCCTAGCAATGTACCAAGTATGAGAAAGCATGACTTGGAGGAAATGAAGCGACATTTCCTGTTGAATTTGGTAAATAAAGTATGTTCCTACTTTACGATTCTTCTCAAAATTTGACTTACAATATTGGGTGAATGTCAAAGGCTGGCATAGTGTCTTTTAGGATGGCATTAGCAGGGGTTTTCGTTGTAAATCATCTTGTTAAATTGGTGCTTAAAATTTCCCATCTAATTCCCAAAATTAACTCCAGAGCTCCTGTCAACCCGGGTGTCACAAGAGCCGATTCATAAACTACGGTCAACACAGCCCAACCAGATGGCTTTAACTATTTACCCAACATATTATTTTTGTCTGTTGTGAAGTGTCCAAAGCAAAAAAAAATTCCTTTATTTTGGCGGAGCGCCAATAAGAGTTTCGGAAGATGTTATGCTTTCAGTACTATGTCCATTTTTTTCGAATTGTCTTCACGTTTCTTGGGAACTAGCTGATTCGTTTAATTTTGATAAAGTACAGAGTAACCAAACTGTTTTGACGTGTTTTTTTTTTATTAATTTATTCCAATAGGTTCGACAAGATGTTTACTCTGTTAGGCAAAGTAATGAAGCATTGCCACAGAAGCCGTCGCGTTATTTTTTGGAAACAATTTTACGCAAAGTAAATGAAATCTTTTTCGGTTTTCAATAAGATTATTTTGCTCACACATTTGCATTTACATTGATTTCTCTGGGAAATGGTGTAAACTTGAATAACATTATAGCCGTCGTAGAATATAGCAAGCATTAGAGTTTTCCCATTGGTTGGGACGTGCCCAAGAGTACCCTACTAGATATCTTAAACATACCAAAGCTTTTTCCCATTTAAGGAAATAATGAGCACGGCCCAGTTCTAGTCCTTGGGCGCTTCTATATGTGTCGGTTGTTTTCCAGACAAGCGTCTCAGAAAAAAATGACGATGCCACGGATGAGGAAGAGAAAAAGACTTTGAGCGCTGATGCAGGGAACCCTCCCATAACTAACGCGACTAATCCCGGCTCGCAACCCAAGGGAATCATCGAATCATGGTATGTATATCCTACCACGCGTAGCTCAACGCCTAGACACCCTGTGTAGAAACACGCTAAGACAACCTTCCGCGTATAGATACACTTCTAGCTACACCACGTGTAGCTACACGTCTAAAAAACCTATACACGCCTAGTCATCTACCACATGGAGTTACACGTCTAGACACCCTACCACGTGTAGTTACACGTCTAGACACTCTACCACGTGTAGTTACACGTCTAGACACCCTACCACGTGTAGTTACACGTCTAGACACCCTACCACGTGTAGGTACACGTCTAGACACCCTACCACGTGTAGGTACACGTCTAGACACCCTACAACGTGTAGGTACACGTCTAGACACCCTACCACGTGTAGGTACACGTGTAGACACTACCACGTGTAGTTACACGTCTAGACACCCTACCACGTGTAGTTACACGTCTAGACACCCTACCACGTGTAGTTACACGTCTAGACACCCTACCACGTGTAGTTACACGTCTATACACCCTACCACGTGTAGTTACACGTCTAGACACTCTACCACGTGTAGTTACACGTCTAGACACCCTACCACGTGTAGGTACATGTCTAGACACCCTACCACGTGTAGTTACACGTCTAGACACCCTACCACGTGTAGTTACACGTCTAGACACCCTACCACGTGTAGTTACACGTCTAGACACCCTACCACGTGTAGGTACACGTCTAGACACCCTACCACGTGTGGTTACACGTCTAGACACCCTACCACGTGTAGTTACACGCTTAGACACCCTACCACGTGTAGGTACACGCCTAGACACCCTACCACGTGTAGGTACATGTCTAGACACCCTACCACGTGTAGTTACACGTCTAGACACCCTACCACGTGTAGGTACACGTCTAGACACCCTACCACGTGTAGGTACACGTCTAGACACCCTACCACGTGTAGTTACACGTCTAGACACCCTACCACGTGTAGGTACACGTCTAGACACCCTACCACGTGTAGTTACACGTCTAGACACCCTACCACGTGTAGGTACACGTCTAGACACCCTACCACGTGTAGGTACACGTCTAGACACCCTACCACGTGTAGGTACACGTCTAGACACCCTACCACGTGTAGGTACACGTCTAGACACCCTACCACGTGTAGTTACACGTCTAGACACCCTACCACGTGTAGGTACACGTCTAGACACCCTACCACGTGTGGTTACACGTCTAGACACCCTACCACGTGTGGTTACACGTCTAGACACCCTACCACGTGTAGGTACACGTCTAGACACCCTACCACGTGTAGATACACGCTTAGACTCCCTACCACGTGTAGTTACACGTCTAGACACCCTACCACGTGTAGGTACACGTCTAGACACCCTACCACGTGTAGTTACATGTCTAGACACCCTACCACGTGTAGTTACACGTCTAGACACCCTACCACGTGTAGTTACACGTCTAGACACCCTACCACGTGTAGTTACACGTCTAGACACCCTACCACGTGTAGGTACACGTCTAGACACCCTACCACGTGTAGGTACACGTCTAGACACCCTACCACGTGTAGTTACACGTCTAGACACCCTACCACGTGTGGTTACACGTCTAGACACCCTACCACGTGTAGTTACACGTCTAGACACCCTACCACGTGTAGGTACACGTCTAGACACCCTACCACGTGTAGGTACACGTCTAGACACCCTACCACGTGTAGTTACACGTCTAGACACCCTACCACGTGTGGTTACACGTCTAGACACCCTACCACGTGTCGGTACACGTCTAGACATTCTACCACGTGTAGTTACACGTCTAGACACCCTACCACGTGTAGGTACACGTCTAGACACCCTACCATGTGTGGTTACACGTCTAGACACCCTACCACGTGTGGTTACACGTCTAGACACCCTACCACGTGTGGTTACACGTCTAGACACCCTACCACGTGTGGTTACACGTCTAGACACCCTACCACGTGTAGTTACACGTCTAGACACCCTACCACGTGTAGGTACACGTCTAGACACCCTACCACGTGTAGGTACACGTCTAGACACCCTACCACGTGTAGTTACACGTCTAGACACCCTACCACGTGTAGTTACACGTCTAGACACCCTACCACGTGTGGTTACACGTCTAGACACCCTACCACGTGTCGGTACACGTCTAGACATTCTACCACGTGTAGTTACACGTCTAGACACCCTACCACGTGTAGGTACACGTCTAGACACCCTACCACGTGTGGTTACACGTCTAGACACCCTACCACGTGTGGTTACACGTCTAGACACCCTACCACGTGTGGTTACACGTCTAGACACCCTACCACGTGTAGGTACACGTCTAGACACCCTACCACGTGTGGTTACACGTCTAGACACTCTACCACGTGTGGTTACACGTCTAGACACCCTACCACGTGTAGGGTACACGTCTAGACACCCTACCACGTGTAGGTACACGTCTAGACACCCTACCACGTGTAGTTACACGCTTAGACACCCTACCACGTGTAGTTACACGTCTAGACACCCTACCACGTGTAGGTACACGTCTAGACACCCTACCACGTGTAGGTACACGTCTAGACACCCTACCACGTGTGGTTACACGTCTAGACACCCTACCACGTGTAGGGTACACGTCTAGACATTCTACCACGTGTAGTTACACGTCTAGACACCCTACCACGTGTAGTTACACGTCTAGACACCCTACCACGTGTAGTTACACGTCTAGACACCCTACCACGTGTAGGTACACGTCTAGACACCCTACCACGTGTAGGTACACGTCTAGACACCCTACCACGTGTAGGTACACGTCTAGACACCCTACCACGTGTGGTTACACGTCTAGACACCCTACCACGTGTGGTTACACGTCTAGACACCCTACCACGTGTGGTTACACGTCTAGACACCCTACCACGTGTGGTTACACGTCTAGACACCCTACCACGTGTGGTTACACGTCTAGACACTCTACCACGTGTGGTTACACGTCTAGACACCCTACCACGTGTAGGGTACACGTCTAGACACCCTACCACGTGTAGGTACACGTCTAGACACCCTACCACGTGTAGTTACACGCTTAGACACCCTACCACGTGTAGGTACACGTCTAGACACCCTACCACGTGTAGTTACATGTCTAGACACCCTACCACGTGTAGTTACACGTCTAGACACCCTACCACGTGTAGGTACACGTCTAGACACCCTACCACGTGTAGGTACACGTCTAGACACCCTACCACGTGTGGTTACACGTCTAGACACCCTACCACGTGTGGTTACACGTCTAAACACCCTACCACGTGTAGTTACACGTCTAGACACCCTACCACGTGTAGGTACACGTCTAGACACCCTACCACGTGTAGGTACACGTCTAGACACCCTACCACGTGTAGGTACACGTCTAGACACCCTACCACGTGTAGGTACACGTCTAAACACCCTACCACGTGTAGGGTACACGTCTAGACACCCTACCACGTGTAGGTACACGTCTAGACACCCTACCACGTGTAGGTACACGTCTAGACACCCTACCAGGCAAAGTTACAAGCATAGACATCCTACAATGTGTAGGTACAAGACACCCTTCAAAGTGTAAGATGTGCTATACAATAAAAGAATGGCGGAGGGAGGGAGGGTTGATCACAAGAAACAAGCTTGAGTTAACTCTTAAATCGAGTTTCATTGATTGTGTTTCACTTTTTTCATATAGGTTCTCTTAAAAAACCCACAATAACTGAAAAAAGCTACTAAAACAATTCAGATAATTTTCTTTCCATAATATGCTGGGAACCTGTAATATTATTTTTGCTCTAGCCTGTGTTTTTTTGTGACAAATATATTTTTATTTAGTGGTCGGTAATTTTTTGCTCTGTAGCAATTTTATGGTGATGTATTTTTGTCACATTGAATGTCTTATTTTGCAGCCCGTGTATTCTAGTATTCGACTCCCTTGGCGGATCCGGGAGGTCGAGAGTCACATCCAACCTGAGAAAGTAAGCCATGAATATTGAATATTTTCAATACAAAGCTCCCCAAGCCATATCCTTCCAAACCCCCCCCCCCCCCCCCCCCCTCACCACTCTTTAGCACAAGACTCTCATCTCGGCCCACATTACCTTTTACCTCACCTTTTGTACCCACCCTTCAATAGCCTTACCTAAACTTGCTTTGCATTGCCATACCTTTTCTCGTCTGGCTGTGAATCCATGTCAAAGTATGCCTATTGATATTTATTTTTATATCCAACCTATTAGACCATCACCCACCCTAACACCCCTTACCATACTTCAACATGTTTGCCCCCCCCCCTTCAACACCTTACCATACTTGCCTCATCCCACCTCATCTTCCATTCCCTTCACTCTTGCAATCTCACCTACCTCATCTTGCATTCCCTTCACTCTTGTAATCTCACCTACCTCATCTTGCATTCCCTTCACTCTTGTAATCTCACCTACCTCATCTTGCATTCCCTTCACTCTTGCAATCTCACCTACCTCATCTTCCATTCCCTTCACTCTTGCAATCTCACCTACCTCATCTTGCATTCCCTTCACTCTTGTAATCTCACCTACCTCATCTTGCATTCCCTTCACTCTTGTAATCTCACCTACCTCATCTTGCATTCCCGTTACTCATGTAATCTCACCTACCTCATCTTCCATTCCCTTCACTCTTGTAATCTCACCTACCTCATCTTCCATTCCCTTCACTCTTGCAATCTTACCTACCTCATCTTGCATTCCCTTCACTCTTGTAATCTCACCTACCTTATCTTGCACTCCCTTCACTCTTGTAATCTCACCTACCTCATCTTGCATTCCCTTCACTCTTGCAATCTCACCTACCTCATCTTCCATTCCCTTCACTCTTGCAATCTCACCTACCTCATCTTGCATTCCCTTCACTCTTGTAATCTCACCTACCTCATCTTGCATTCCCTTCACTCTTGTAATCTCACCTACCTTATCTTGCACTCCCTTCACTCTTGTAATCTCACCTACCTCATCTTCCATTCCCTTCACTCTTGTAATCTCACCTACCTCATCTTGCATTCCCTTCACTCTTGTAATCTCACCTACCTTATCTTGCACTCCCTTCACTCTTGTAATCTCACCTACCTCATCTTGCATTCCCTTCACTCTTGCAATCTCACCTACCTCATCTTGCATTCCCTTCACTCTTGCAATCTCACCTACCTCATCTTGCATTCCCTTCACTCTTGTAATCTCACCTACCTCATCTTGCATTCCCTTCACTCTTGTAATCTCACCTACCTCATCGTGCATTCCCGTTACTCATGTAATCTCACCTACCTCATCTTCCATTCCCTTCACTCTTGTAATCTCACCTACCTCATCTTGCATTCCCTTCACTCTTGCAATCTCACCTACCTCATCTTCCATTCCCTTCACTCTTGCAATCTCACCTACCTCATCTTGCATTCCCTTCACTCTTGTAATCTCACCTACCTCATCTTGCATTCCCTTCACTCTTGTAATCTCACCTACCTCATCTTGCATTCCCGTTACTCATGTAATCTCACCTACCTCATCTTGAATTCCCTTCACTCTTGTAATCTCACCTACCTCATCTTGCATTTCCTTTACTCTTGTAATCTCACCTATCTCATCTTGCATTTCCTTTACTCTTGTAATCTCACCTATCTCATCTTGCATTTCCTTTACTCCTGTAATCTTACCTACCTCATCTTGCATTCCCTTTACTCCTGTAATCTTACCTATCTCATCTTGCATTTCCTTTACTCCTGTAATCTTACCTACCTCATCTTGCATTCCCTTCACTCTTGTAATCTCACCTACCTCATCTTGCATTCCCTTTACTCCTGTAATCTTACCTATCTCATCTTGCATTTCCTTTACTCCTGTAATCTTACCTACCTCATCTTGCATTTCCTTTACTCCTGTAATCTTACCTACCTCATCTTGCATTCCCTTCACTCTTGTAATCTTACCTACCTCATCTTGCATTCCCTTTACTCCTGTAATCTTACCTATCTCATCTTGCATTTCCTTTACTCCTGTAATCTTACCTACCTCATCTTGCATTTCCTTTACTCCTGTAATCTTACCTACCTCATCTTGCATTTCCTTCACTCCTGTAATCTTACCTACCTCATCTTGCATTCCCTTCACTCTTGTAATCTCACCTACCTCATCTTGCATTTCCTTTACTCCTGTAATCTTACCTACCTCATTTTGCATTCCCTTCACTCTTGTAATCTCACCTACCTCATCTTGCATTCCCTTTACTCCTGTAATCTTACCTACCTCATCTTGCATTCCCTTCACTCTTGTAATCTTACCTACCTCCTTTTCGTTTTTACAGTTACCTTATGCACGAGTGGAACCACAAAAAATCCGAGGAAAAGAAGAGGGACTTCTCTAAAGAAACATTCAAAGGAGGCTTTCCTAAGGTACTTGTTACTACAGTAGATGTTCCCGAGTAATGCGTAATTTTTTGTTTTTTGTTTGTATAATGGTAAATATTGATGTTTGATAGTGGTGTTTTTTATTGATGATGGTATCATGATGATTATCATGATGATTACAATGCCGGAGCTTAGTGTAGCCTTCGCCCCTTACAGGTCCCAGAACAAGATAATCACTGTGATTGTGGAGTCTTCCTACTGCAGTACGTCGAGAGCTTCTTTGAGGTGAGTAGACCGAGACGGTCTTTGGCGGACAGACAGACAGACAGACAGACAGACATAGGAACGGATGGCGACAGAAAGATAGACATTCTAGCAATTTCGACGCAGCGAACCGGTTTACTTAAAAGGGAAGATTTTTAATTAAAATTTAAAAGAAATAACATAAGTGTACATTGGTTTAAGTGTTATTTTTCCCACCGTCCCTCAAAACCCAGTGCAGCAGTAATATAAAAGCAGTGTAATATTTGTTAACCAGTTGTATGAATATCCCCACCTCAGAGTGAACTATTTTGTGCTGCTCAATCAATAAAAAGTATTGCGGGTTTTTTTCATCAGGATCCTATCAAAGATTATAGGATGCCGATACGCCGAATTGACTGGTTCACCCAAGAGCGGATCGCACGAAAGCGGCAGGAAATTCGAGATCTAATCTATGAGCTTAAAGATAGGACATCATCAACCTCATCCTCAGCAAAAAGCAAGACTTGACTACAAACCCTTGCTTGTCGCACGCGGCAGGAAATACGAGTTCTAATCTGAGCTCGAATACAGGACATTACTGACCCCAGTCTTGATCACGAAATCTGGCTTGTCAGCCCTCGGCTCTGTCTCCAGCTGTTGTTGTATGTACTTCATGTTACCAATCTGGATTGTATCAGAATATAAATTGGCATGCCTCATAAACGAGCTTTTCGCGCGCGGGTGAAGATCGTGGTTGCACTACGACCACTACGGCGGGTAACTCAGATTAAGGGTACCTTCTAATCTAAGAAAATTGGCCTAGGAAAAACGCCTAGGTTATTAATAATAATATGGTCATTTCTATAGGGCTAAATACACCTATTTTAAAAAGGGTTGCACTTGAGAATCAAGGTGTCGTAACCCGCGGTGGTTCATGGGTAGCGTATAAACGGCTAAATCCTTGTATCTGAAAGCCACGGTGAATGTTCATGAGAACATAAACAAGACTTCTACAACTTAAAACCTGTATTTGTGTTTTATTTTATTAAAGCTTATTTTCTTATTTACTTGATACCCATTACAGCGCGACCAAGAAAACCGTGAACACCGGAAACATGTATGGAATGTTTGTTCTGACCAATCACTCGCGAGATATTCAAACAGTCAACTGGAAACATGTCTCAGCAAGTCTCAGTGTCTGAATTCACGCGTCTGATTCGTGAGAAGACAATAAACATTCCACACATATTTTAGGTGTCCACAGTTTTAATGGTTATGCTGTAAGCACTACGGGTTATGGTAAACAGATTCTCAGAGTGCAACCTTATTTGAAATAGGTGTATCAATAATTTCTCATGGTTGTTTAGAGTACTGTTATTAAAAAGTACTTGAACTCTTCAACCAGTATTGAATTTTGCCATTGCCGACTAAGCTGATCAAGTGGGTTTTTTGGTAACAAACTTAAACAAGACACCAACACGCGGAAGATGGCTGCGGTAGTCACGCCATAAAAGGACGAAAAAATTATCAATGAAGATAAAGTCAAGACACGAAAACGTCCATGCTGAAGCCGGTTCCTCGAAATATTTGGGGGAGGGGGGTTACAGAAACATTAAGATAGAATTGGGGGTGACTTCAACAAACCTTAATTAATATTTTATAATCAAAACAGTGATTGTCGCATGTTGGCCAACTGGCCAACTGGCCAACATTTTCTTAAATTTGCCCCTAATGGCCACGAAGAAGCTCGTCAAACTGTAAGATATTTATTGAAATCACTTAAAATAAATGAAAAAAAATGGTCAGCTCTTTGTTTCATTAACTTTTTCTTGCATTCTTATACCCCAGAACAAGCACTGCCAGTTTACTTCTCAAAACACGTTACGTCCAAGTAAGGACTGTTTACATTTAGAACAAGGTTATTCGAGGCAGAAGATCATTTAAATTATTGATTGTCATTAAGGATCAAGGCTATCGATCTATAGCTCTGGTATCGTTGGCAGTGGCTTGTCCATGTTCTAGGGGTTCTAGATACAGCCATGGAAAAGACACGATTAAGTAGACCGCTTCATTGCAGACTCACATCATCACCGATGAGGACAAACGCCCCCAAGTAATAGTGATGACTGTATCGGTCCTTGGCGTCAATCATACATCAGACCTGTGAGAAGGTGGTCATAGAAGTACCCATAAATGGTTAGCACGGCCTCGTCATTTACCATCCACAGGATGGCCAACACTGATCGAGCACCTGCGGCTAAGAAAGCTCGGGCTAGGCCCATCACACCCTCGGCTCTGATCTTCCCTGTAGCGCTATGGCAACCGCTGAGAACGACAAGTCGAGGGTTGATGGAATATGAGATCTCATCCATTGTAATCACACAGTCTTCGCTGTATATCTGTTTGCCAAAGCAGGTATCTGGAGCGACAATCATTTGTCTTGTGTTTGGCTCTGCATGCGTTGCGTTATGGAAGACACTGTAGCCTTTCTTCAGCTCAGAGATGATCGCATTCTTCCTCTCTTGTGTCTTCCTTGAGTCTTGATCGATGAAGAAGGCTTTTCCAGATCTTCATCATCCATACTTGTCGAAGTCTACTACTGACCAATGAGCTGATGTCATGAACATGTACGCCTTCATAAAGGGTTACGTTTTTTAATCCGTCTTTAGGCTGTCTACAAGAGCGCGCGGACGACCTTGTTCGGAGACTAACAAGGAACAAGGCTTATTATCTGTTTTGCCAAGTAAAACTGAAACTTGGGCAAGTGCGCGAAATGTTTCGACATACGTATCAACAAAAGTGATTTTTAAATCTACTAACTCCCCAAGTTTCACAAAAAGTTTTTCATAGAGCTTAAAGCTTTCCAGGAGATTATTCTCAGCTTCTCGAAACCTCGACAAAGATAAAAACAGAAAACCTGTGGACTACTTTACCTTTAAAATTTTGTCAATAAAACTGGATCACATGCTGATATAATTCTTGTAGACTTTATAGAGGGGTTTGGTGAAATTTTTAGCAGCGAAAACCCGGCAGGTTTCGTTCACATGGCATCGTGAATCGAGGAGTCGAGCGTGTGGCGAGTGAGGCTTGGGGAGAGTGGAAGGCGAATTACACAGGTAGACCAAGCTAAGCTTTTTTTGGAAACGGAAGATCAATACAAAAGGTCCAAATAGTCGTGTTCGCGAACAAGAAGAATAAATGAGTAAGTACGCAGCTGCTTTGTCTCCTATTATCTTTGTTCTACAAAAGAGTTCTTTTGTCTCTATTCTTCCCGTTCTTTGTGTCGAGGTGCGGACATTGTTCATTCGCCCAATCAAATTGCAGCTTGTAAGAGCTGCGTACTGACCCGAATAAATACTGTACAACAAAAACTAGCATTCGACTCTGCCAAATTTTCGTCTTCAATAAGACTTATTCAGGACAGACTCCCGATTCAGAGTCGAATACCAGTTTTTGTTGTATTGTTAACGTAGATGAATGCTTCCCTGCTAGCAGAGGCCTCTCGCTGGGCTGGCGTTCGCGAGGAAAAGAGAACTCTGCCATGGGTCGAGGCTGTTTTCGTTGTGCATGCGTGAGCGTTTCTAAGCGACCTCATGACGTGCCAAAATCCGTACACCATTGCGCGAAAGCTGTCAATATGCGAATATGCTTTGCATGGGTTTTGTCGCAAATTTTGAACCATCAACCAAACAGGTGAATGCAGAACGGCGGAAAGGAAAGGAGGAGATCCTCGCGCGCAAGGGTTCACCCCTGACATATGGGCAAAACGCAGATTTTTCTACAGCAGTCTATCCCAGGCACTCTTTTCGGGTACCCTGTAAATGAATATAAACCGTGAAACGTGTGCAGCGTTTCCGATTTCCCATCATGTCACTTCTTCGATAAACGATCACGGTGTCAAAACTAGTCTCCCGAGCAGCCGTTCTTTGTGTCAGTCACGCAACGCTCCCATTAGTGGGGATATCAGCGTTGCGTGACCGACACAAAAAACGGCTGCGCGAGAGACTAGGTCAAAGCGGAAACCGAAATTCGGGTTCATTCCAAGCTGAAACAGAATTTGAATTACCGGGAACGGCCTTTGTGGTTAACAGCCTTACATAATACGTTAGAGTTGTTGTTTCTCTTTTTTGTTAGTGGATGGTCCCACGGATGAGCGTTAGATACTGATAAGTTCGTTTAGTAAAACTTTGCTTTTTAAAAAAGCAAAATAACCATAAGAAAGAAGTGAAATAAGAGGGAAATAAGAGGAAAGTAAATGTCCAAGAATGATAAGCGAATCTGACAATATTTGACTTCCCCCAAAAGCCAAACGTGTTCTGTCAAAAAACAGTGCTGATCGTTTGCTGAAGCTGAAAGGAAAGTTTTTATCAAACAAATAGGGATAAATTGGACTGAATTGAACTGGATAGATTCCTGAAGTCATACAACCGAAATTTTTTCGAACGGATCATTACATCTAAGTAAGAGGGAGAAACATGGATGACGAGACCGTTCTGCGGTGAGCACAACACAACTACACTATACTAAGTCATATGGATATATATTATAAAATAAATAAGAGGAAGGTTATTAGTTTATCTAACAAATAATAATTAGTATATATTAGCAGTTGTTTTTTAACTGCTTTTGTCATTGTTATTCACCGTTCTTGTACCGACATTTTTTTTATTGCTAGTCATAATTGTTCATCTTCAATTCCCTGTAGAAGATTTATTTTAAGAGCGATTTTCGGAGTTTTCTCAGACTTCATTAATTATACTTTGCTTTATCAGATGACGTTAACTACTACTATCAACTACTATTTGAAGTAAAATTTAAAAGTTTTAAACAAAACGAGGCAATATTTTGACTTTTAGTCACCTTGCAACAGCGTATCAATGGATCTTAACCCGGAATGGTTTATGGGTAACGTAAAAAAGTTTGCCTCCAAGGTTTAGGTCCTCTGTGACGTTCAATGGCTACATCAACTTGTGTTTAAGGGACGACTTTGGAATGAGGGGATCAGTATTGTACAATATTAAATTTTAGATACTCAATTTGAGGGCATTTATACAGATAAATTTGAGAACTAAAGAATTTCTTCATCTTCAAGTTTGAGAAAATATTGCTTGGTTCTAAATAACTAAGCGTCGATACGGCTACGCAAGAACTAGCTCGCACACAGGGGGGTTCGCAGGGTGCGCGGGCATCCTAAACTTGCGTCATTTCTTATTAAGGAATCTTCAAATACTATGCTTTTTCCATATGATACCTATGACTGCCCACCCCCCCCCCCCCCCCCCCCGCGGGTACGCGCCTGCTCCCTTCATGGCGAGGCTGACATGACGGGAAAACCTGGAAAACGCGCAATTCCAGATAGTGAGAGAAGACACAATTTCTTACAATGGCTATAGGTTTCTTGTATTACGGACTGATTTTCAAAACACAAATAACGTGATGCCGAAGTGCACATAACCAGATTTTAGCTTTTTCAGATAATTTTTCCTTGATCATCATTGCCCTGTGTATCAGTTCAGGGACAAAAAGCTCAAATTTCAATGACACTGCAAAAAGTCGCATCGATTTTAAAAAAAGTCGCACTTGATATTTTGTTTGCTATTTGCTACTTGGTATTCAAAATTTAAAATATTGAAACATAGTATTCGGAGTTATAAAATCGGATGGTGTATTTTTTAACCCCCCCCCCCCCCCCCCCCACCCTTTGGGCTGCCAGAAAGCCATATACTAGACCTTGTGGGTAGGAGCGATATTTGGCTGACTGACACAAACACTCCCGAAGCAACTTACAGTTTTCTTCAACAAAGGCTTTATGGCATTGAACAACAGACATGGCTTAGCTCTATTCAAAATGACAACAGAAAAGACCAAGCACAAAATATCAAATTGCGTACGCTCAGAAAGTTTAAACTGTCCCACAATTTAGAAGATTATCTAACGGACGTAAAAAATATTGACCATAGGATTGCCCTTACTAAATTCAGGCTAAGCAATCATAAGCTAGCAATTGAAACTGGAAGGTATGAAAAGCCATATAAAAAACCTAACAAAAGAAAATGCTTAGTATGCCAGACAGGTAAAGTGGAGGATGAAGAGCATTTTCTGTTAGAATGTCCGGCCTATAAAGATGATCGGGATAATTTACTGGATTTCCTTAAAACGCATGCAGGTATCAATGTTAGACACCATGCCAACAAAAAAAATAGCTTCGTCAGAATTATGGGATTGAGCTGGAATGAAAACGTGAATCGGCGCTTAGCGAAACATATTTTTGAATGTATGAAGGCAAGAAATGTGAAGCTTGATGACGACGTACGGTGACGTCATCTTATCATTCGAAACAAGAAAAAAAATCCAAAAGGCAAAGTAAGAAAAACATTTTATTTGTGGATTTACACCGATATAAATGTTTTATAAGGTGCCATTAATAAAATCTATCTATCTATCTATCTATATGTAACAAACAATATTACCCCCCTCAACTTTGTCACTAAGCCAACCCCCCCCCCCCCCTTTAGCAAAAAGCTAGATCCGTCAACACGAGATATTTTCACTTTTATTCAATTATTAGAAAGTCGAGCTCATCCTCAAAGGTCGTCTGGTTGCTTGCGGTGTTTACCATCTTGGCGACGAGTGCAGAGTTCATAAGAATCGAGATAAAATTGAACAAGAACTCGTTCAAGGTTGATGACCTGAAAGCCGTGACAGTGGGGGGATGCCATGGCAAGGAAGGTAAAGGAAGGTTTTATTTTTAGTTAAATCTGAGGAAATTTACCATGCATAGGAGCCAGGCCAAAGGCAACCCATAAACGTACAGCAAGTGTAAGAACCTCATCATTAAGGAATCTTCAAATACCATGCTTTTTCTATATGATTCCTATGACTGCGCACCCTCCCCTCCCCCTCAGCCATTCCTAGGTACGCGCCTGCCTTTATTTTACTAGTGTAGCTGGGGTTGTTGCAGGGAGGGATGGGTAGTGGTTCCAAGGGGACGGGCGGGTGGTGGTTTTAGGGGGGAGGGGTGGGTGGCGGTTCCAAGAACGCTGTTCAGTTCAACAAATTTGTTGTCCGTCATATAAACCGCTTAAAACCCGTTGGTTTAAAAATACGTTTATATATAAAGAAACGTCCGCTCAGAAAAGTGGGGGGGGCGCCCCCCGACCCCTCCTCTTCCGCCGCCCCTGCTCCAATTCGTCGGGGGAAATGTCCCCCCCTCCCCTGCTTGCCACAGGAATCCCGAACCCCCAGGAAAGCAATTTCCGAATTAACCCTGGAGGGCCGGCTAAAAGAGGGCCGGGAAAAAGCTTTTATTGGTGCTTTTCAGGTTTAACTAGTGCTCCGCTGTCCATGCGTCGGCGCCGCGAGGCTCCGCAAGACGATGTCCCAAGCATCAAACGGCGAATCTCACAGATTCAACAAACGCTTCACATCCTCACACTCCGCAAAAAACAGTCACAAAACGCAGGAGCACCGCGAGGCTTGCCGGGTAGTCCAGGCCCCAGAGGCGTCAAGGGACCACAGGGTGACCGAGGAAAGCGCGGGAAAAAGGGAAAAATGGGCCGGCCCGGGAGACAAGGATCTGACGGGAAACCTGGGCACCAGGGACCACAGGGTTTCAAAGGCGAAAGAGGAGAAAAGGGGCAGAGAGGAGATGTTGGGCCCAAGGGAGCGAAGGGAGATTAGTCTCCGCCATCTTGATATGTCAACATGGCTCTTCTCCTGTATTGTTGTCTTGCCGTGGTCTTTATTGTCAAAAGCTTTGCAACATTAATAAAAATACGTCAATATCGTCTGTTATTATTGTCACACAACACATACAATGGAACCTCCATAAAACGAACCTCAATTTAACTCTGTATAACAGACACTTTCAAAAGTTCCGAGTTCACAGAGAGAGATTTTTATGTACACTATAATCTAACTGAAAGGTGATCTTGAACCCTATTCTAGAGTTTGAAAGAGTCAGACCCACTTTTTTAGTGTGTAATTCAACTGATGTATTAATTTAACTGATGTAGCCTGGGCAGCGGCTCAAGGGAAGGCTACGCAGGCTATAACTGGTACAACAATGGATGATTTTCTTTAGGGACAGACCATTCGAAAAGCGAAGGGGGGGGGGGGGATAAGAAACAAAAAGAATTATAGCTTCATGCACGTCTTGGAGACAAAAAAAAAATGCACGACTGAAACTAGCCCTCCCCCCCCCCCCCCTTCACTTTTCTAAAGGTCCGTCCGTTATCACGTGGTGAATACACCTACTTCAATAAAGGTTGTCAGCACAAACGGTGAAAGGCAATGCCAAATGGCAGTTCTACGACCGGAAGGTGTTTATGGATAGCAATAATTTGTAAAAATAACTTAAGTGGAACAGAACCATTAAATGGATAGCCGCATGTTTTATTGATATTTTTCTAAATTTATTGATATTTTTCCCAAATATTTTGGGATCTACGGGTCCTCTCGGTCGTAGAACTGCCATTTATCAATGGCCATCTGCCATTTGCACTGACAACGCTTTATGAAATAGTTGTATACTGTATAATGAATACTATAATAGTGTATTATAATATTTCTGGCATCACAGTATCAGGCTAAGCCATTTTTGCTTCGCTTATTACAGCAGTATTAAAGTATGCAACAATACTTAGTTCTGTTGCTTTGACCCAGGCCTTCTCGGGCAAAGATGAAGCCTTGTGGAACACCTGTTTCACATCTACGGTGAGGAAAAGATCATCGTGATCTTCAGTAACTATAGCCTCCCCTTGGAGCAACAGAAACAATGTGTCTCCTGGAATAATAGGAATATAAAATATCAGAACAAAGCAAGATAATATTTTTGAGATGCTGATTTTTTATTTCGATTGGCCTTAAGTGCAGATATGAAATCCACGCAATTATTTCTTCAAATAAATAGTCATACTAGATTCAAATTGTATCAAATAATATAGTGGTTTTAAAAAATCCCGAGCAATAGTCAAGCCAGAATAAAAGAAAACAAAGAAATTATAGTGTATAAGTACTAAATAAACTAAATAGTATTTCACGGATTTTTGAAAACAACTCTAACAAAAATGATTAGATCGATCAACACGCATGTATTTTAAGCTTTTTCATTTAATATTTTCAAGACTTACTGCCGATCATTGACCCAAGCCTTTTGCTTGAGTGTTGTACTATGCTTTAGAGTTCATTAGATAAAAAAGATAGGAAAGAAACAAATAGTAGTTATAGTTGTCACTTTTCTATGCTTCTTCTGAATGCGTAGGCCTTCTTAGTAAACTAGGACCGATAGGTTGTTGTAATCCGCCTACATTTCCACTACGGCGTAAGTAGCACAGCTAAAGTACAGTTGAAGTGTAGACGACTGGTGCAGTTGAAGTTTAGATCACTACAAATTCTTTTTCCTAGACCCTTTCAATGTGAGAGCATCCGTGATAAACCAGGACTGACAAGATTGCCGTAGTTCGCTTACCTTTTTTGTACTGCGCATGCGACAACACAGCCTGCTCCTCTTGGATTTCCCTTACAAGCATAGATAGTGCGATGATATAGATGAACCCTGGAGGGCAGTCCTTGAAGAATGCACTCTGCCTTAAGGTCATCCTGAGCATCTCAAGGTCTAGTGCTCCGCCATACTTTTCATACAACTCTTGGTCTCTCTTGCTCAGGTTTTCTTTCCACTTTTCATTATAGACCTATAATAGAGGCAGAGATTTGAGGCGGCTAACATTGGGTAAATGGCTGCATTGCAAGTTAGAGTAAATGGGTATTTAACAAACACCTGCATAAAACTGGTTTCTGGGATTCGATATGATGGACTAATTTATTCGTTAAAAATAAAATGAAGCCATTTTTATTGTAGAATAGATTGATTTTGACAGAGAATCAATTGGATTTTTATTATTTGGGGCAAACAAGTTGAAAATGCTTCACCTTTAAAAGGGGCTCTAAGTAGGATATACTTCTCGCTGAAAATTTAAGGTGGCTCTGAAGCAAAGACAAAACTTTTTTAGTCTTTGGTATTCTGGTGGGCAAGAGGGAGTGGCTCCCAAGAGCGTACGCCCCGACCCCCAACCTGCCACCACTGAATTTCCTCAGCTTACCTGAAGTATGACCTTTTCGTTGGGATACTGGTTGAGAATGTAGTAGAAGTGGTGCTTCTTGAGGGTGATGATCTGGCATGGAGTAAGGGCCTTGATAGTACACCTATACCCCACCAGGCGAAAGGTTAAGGGTACTATACGAGGGTGATGATCTGGCATAGAGTAAGGGCCTTGACAGGGAACTATACGAGGGTGATGATCTGGCATGGAGTAAGGGCCTTGACAGTACACCTATACCCCCATTGCTAGCTGATGTTAAAGGCATACACATGTCTACATTCCGAACCAACAATTTCGCCATAAATAGTATAATAACCAAAAGTCCATCCTATAACTTGTCCAACCAATGTATTATGTGTTGTTGGTTAGTGCAAAGGCATTCTTACTCGTATTTGCCCATCCTCAGATTGTATAAATACCTAATGGTCCATCCCATTTGCCCAATCCATGTGTATTGCTGGATTCTCTATTTATATATATATTTGCCCCCCCCCCCTTTTTTACCACCTAATTATATGTCCAATTATTTGTTTAACCTATATCTGTTTTGTTGAATGAGGTGAAAGGCTGCCTTTTCTCCCATTTGTGTATTGCTGGATTGAATGAAAGGCCCGCCTTTTCTCCCATATGTACATTGTTACATGAGGTGAAAGTCCTTCCTTTCCTCACATGTGTTCTGTTAGATAGCGTAAAAGACCTACCTTTTCTCCTTGTCGGTAAAGAATCCCTCCTCGCCGAAAGTGAACCCTCTCTTGTCACCGCTATCAAACACTGCCAGCTGGTGCCCTTCTGCAAAGAGCCCCACCCGCCCATGGACCAGGACATACATCTCATGGCCTGGGTCACCCTCTCGGTAAACAGCACTCCCACAAGGGTACAGCACTATGATTTCTGATATGTAAGAAGAAAACAAATTTGGTTACAGGTACAGTAAAAACCCATGTGTAATTCTGTCAAAACAGGTTCTTATATTTTGGGTACTAACTAACAATCAAGGCAAAATAGATTCTCTTTACTGTAGGTTCTTACTTTTTTTCCAAATGGCTTTATCACAGTGATTCATATCTTTAGAAGTGTGACTGAATGCATAGCCAGGTACTTACTAACAATCAAGGCAAAATAGATTCTTATTACTGTAGGTTCTTACTTTTTTTCCAAATGGCTTTATCAACAGTGATTCATATCTTTAGAAGTGTGACTGAATGCATAGCCACTTTGCTATAGAGATATCCTTACTGTATGATGTTATATTGTAATCTTATCTTTATTATTTAGCAAATTTTATTTCAAAGCCCCATAATTTGTTTCAGTTTTCATGAGGTAACCCATCATATAAGAACCTTTTGAATTTTTTAGCTTTGTACAGCATACCTGTCAACTCTCCCACAATAGGCGGGAGTCTCATGATTTTGGAACCCTTCTCCCGCTCTCCCGCGTTGGGCACCAAATCTCCCGATTTTTGGGGTTTTTTATTGCCTCCGAAAAATAATTCTATAGAAAAATCGTTATTTTGCCTTTTTTCTATTAAAATATTTGAAACAACAAATCCCTTGCGTAGCACAATTTATCTAACACCCTTGTGAGATCTATAAGTGGATTTGTTCGCGAGAGCTTTCTATACGGCAAACGCCTGCAAGGTTAAACCCACCTCTCCCCAAAAAAAATGAATATACCCCACCCATCCCCCCAAAAAATTCTCAAGCCTTGAGATTTTGGGAGGTTGACAGGTATGGTACAGTAGGTTCTTATTATTTTATTTTATTTTATTTCTGCCTATAGGTTCTTAAATCACTAGGTTCTTACATGCCGGTTTTTACTGTATTTTCATATTGCTAGTGGTTTGGCACATAAACAGGATTGTGATAGGGAGGTGGGCTGTCTTAGGTATCTTACAGAAAAAGGAAAGTACTTGACCATTCTTCAAAAAGAAATAACCCACTTTTTGGGTCTACAATTAATGATTCTTTATTAAGCAAGAGACTGCTTTTTGGCAGGTGATATGTACACCCCATGTGCGTGCCCCTATCTACATAACAGTATGTACCTGTCACTTACAAAAACTAAAACAAACTACGTTTATGCTTTTCTTAGCATGGGCATAGCCAGTGAGCCGCACTAGCAGTAGTGGGAGGCAGTAATGCACGTTCTGTAGTCTTTTACAGACAGGGGTGTACGCAGGATTTTAACAAGTTGCAGTCAAAGCATTCAGAAGCTGAATGAGGGTGTGGCCCCTCATCCGGAATCCCGTGAAGATTTCATAGCTCTCACTTTTGGGTTTGAAATTGGCGTCAATGCTTTTGAGAATATTACACGATCCCCTGTAATCCTCGATCTGAAATAGGACTTTAGTCGTCGCGTGGCACTGAACGACATAACAATATGCTTGGAAATCATCTGTAGACTACCATGAAAAGAAAATTATAGTTTTTATCCTCATCATATATATAAACCTAATATGTACATAAAAATGAATGAGTAAACATTTGATTTTTTTCCTCTCTTTATGCAAATAAGATGGCCAAATTTTTTTTGCAGTCCACTGACTGCAGGCCTATAGGCTGCGTACACCCGACAGATAAGTCCACTCTCTTAGAGAGTAATACATAGATTTAGGCATAGCCTAAAAGCGCAGCGCTAAACCACCAAATCTTTGATTATTTTCGCTTAATAATAAATATTATTATATTTTTGTTTTTGACGACGTCAACGATTTCACAGACCACACGACCACACATTGTTATGCCCCCTTCCCCCCACATCTACATGACTCATAACAAGTTCAGTTGTCATTCGATGTTTCGGCGTCAGGGAAGTTTTAATTTATTAATGTTATCGATGACGTCAAATGAGCATATCATTGCACTACACTTGAAACATACATCACACCTACTGAGGTGTCACACAATGTTTCTTTCAAGAGATATGAATGTTTTTGCTTTTTATCACGATTTTGCTTTAAGTGACGTCACCCACACGTGACCATATTGTTGCATCCCCCTTGACACCTACATGACACCTACCGAGTTTGGTTGCCATATGATGTTTCCTTTGTGAAATATAAATATTTTTTGTTTTGATGACGTCAGCATATTTTTTTATTCTAGTGACATCATCAATAACGTCACAAATCACATGACCACATATTTGCACCTCCCTTCACACATACATGACACCTGCCAAGTTTGGTTGTCATACGATGCTTTTAAGGGACGGACGGACATCGCGTCACGAAAACTCGAGTCGATGTGTTACCAATATTTGTTAAAATATTTGTTTTATATGCCACTTTTTCTTAGGTATGGGGCTCCGCTCACGCGGCACGGCTCCACTATGAAAGCACGATCAACAAGCAGTAGAGAGAGGGATATTGTATTTGTATATTACATTACTAGCAGAACCATAAAACATCATCAAGGGGGATTGTGGATATTAACTTGCGTTGTGGACAACTTTTTTTTCATTTCTCTCAGCAATAGCGATTAATTACTCGCTCTTCCTTTGCAAAAAGATTATTGGAATGTGGACAATTACCAAGAGCTAAATGGACAAGGTATAGAAGGATATTTTAAACAGCCGTGTTTGACTAAAACACGCTCAAAATTTACATCTACTTATCTTACTTTGTAGACTGCTTCTTTCGGTTAAACGCATTTGAGAGAGTTACTCCAAGCAGAGACCTGGTTATATTGTAGAGGTAAGATTTAAAAGTGTGTATGTTGCTTTTGACGGTAAAATGGGGTAAAATCTATTTTGTTTTGAAGAGCTCACTTTTTCAAGTGAAATTTATTTATTAATTGTGCAGAAAATTCCAGCTATCAGATGCATTTCAAAATGATAGGTAAAAAGTTTACCTATTGGGCTACACAACAAGAAGAGGAAGAAAAAAAATCTACTGTGTCTTTATCGATTAAGAAGCCTTAGTTTCTTTTCCATAATACACTTATATCTCAAAATATACAAAAAATCTTTAGAATATTTTAGTCTCTTTCAAAGCTTCAATATCTCAGCTACATGCTCTGCAAAAATTAGAGATTGGAGGCCGTCTTGGGGTAAAAAAGATTTATAAGGAAAAGTTGTCCGTGACGCAAGTTAATACCCGCGATCCACCTTAAAGCAACCCCTGAATCAGGGTCACATTACATTAACTTTTAGATTGCATCTATTTAACAAATATCTCAACTTATTTTTGTGTGCATATCCGTCTGTACACGAACAGATGCAGGCCCGTAGCCAGGATTTTAAGGGGGGTGGTTTGTTTTTTCTATTTCAGAGGACCAAATTTCTGGTAAACACCTCTCCTCACCTTATGTGCCCCTTACGTCATGATGATGTTTCTTATGGCCCAGTATAGTGTGAGTCATCTAATATGTCGAGGTGTGGACAACCCTGGGGGTGGGACCCTGGGGTGATCGCCCTATCTTTTAGGGTATCAAAATTTGACCAACTGCTATTTCTTAAGGGGTGTTCAACAGTTCTTCTAATCCTGCTCTCTCTAAAAGTCCTCCCTCGGGGTTGACAACCTTTTTAAGTTCAGCTGCATATTAATACAGACAAAATACATACTTCAAGCATACAGTAGCAGTCATACCTTGCTTCATTGCTTTAATAAGGTCCTTGATGGCGGCCTCTTCCCAACCATGAAGCACCGGTACTTCCCTAAGCACATCCAGTGCGACCATCTTACTCAATGCCTGATCCTCAAACAGATGGGCAGTGTCCAGATACCTCCTGATGGAGCACAATCTTAGCATTGGCACCTCCAGGGGAGGAGTCAGGATCCCCTGCACATCGGCAGCCCTCAGCAGTATGAGCGAGGCTTGCGAGGGAACCCTCACATTTGCAATGCAAGGGATATCATACAGAACTGATACCTCACCAAAACACTCCCCTTCTGTAAACACTCGTATGACATACTCTTTTGATTGAACCTGATTCAATTCAGGATTGCTGTTTTGGTTGCTAGGGCCCTGGTTGCTAGGGCCCTGGTTGCTATGGTGATAACTGCTAGGATCCAAACTTACAACTTCTGCCTCACCACATGTTATGATGTATACTCCAACTGGGTCAGAGCCTTTTGTGATTAACAATTGTGGTGTGTTTATTTCAACAAACGTTGCAGCTTTATAGATAGCTTGAGTTTGGGTTTCATCTAGTGTGAATGGGGCGTTGTCAAGCCAATTTTGAAGACGTTTCCTTATTGAGGGATGCAAATTGGTATTGCGGACCTGTTAAGATAATAACAATACAAAGTAGGTACACTTAAAAGCTTATTGGCACTAGTCATTTGAAACCCGCACCCCCATGGTCCCGGGGGAAGTGTGGGGTTAACGTGGGGGTTTAGAGGACTTTTGAACAAGAATCTGCATAGAGAGGGTGGGGGAATTGACAGTTTTTGACTCTAAGACTTATCCCCACCGTGGGCGCTTGGGGACAAATGAATAACATAACAAATGTACTTTGCAAAAGTCATGTCAATTTCTGGTTTGAGACTCTTTCTCTGTTGTAGCAAACAATTCCATGTATCAGCGTCAGATATAGTTGTCCAAAAAATAAATTTAAACCCTAAGGGATGGCAGTCTTCCAAGACAAATCATATCGGACTTCTGTATTCTATTAACAGTCTCTTAATACATCCAAGATGGTTTGGATCAGTCCCCGGTAACGCTCAAGTAGTCACCCCTAAAGTCTAACGACAGCAGTGAGCTTACTTTTATCCTTCTAGCAGAGCCTTTTTCCTGTTTGTTTCTATCAGTTCACTTATCCGTGTCGCGACTCTGTTCTTTTGTGTTTTTGTTTGTTTAGAAAACAAACGGAAAAGAACGCGTAAGAACAGAGTCACGACACAGATAAGCTTAAGTGAAAGGTGAACAGGAAAAAACTCTACCAACAGGGTAGCTTACTTTACTTATAAAAGTATAAACATGTATATTTAACAGAAAAGCGGATGAGGAATTATGGAGTCCATTGGTCAGCATAATCACAAATATTTTGAGTGCAATTTTCGTAGTCTTACCTTTAGATTTGATGATCGATCAAGGGTCTGTGAATTCCCACTCGCCCCGTTTCCCATCAAAGCAAAATAAAGGAATCTGTTTTCAACACGAAAAGCTTGTATCGTATCTTAGCATTTTTCTTATCTTCTAGAGAAAATTATAAACACTCCCGCTTGGTTACCGATGAAAATGTCCGCCATGTTGGAACGGGAAGCAATTTCCCACGGACGTAGATTGTGGTCGAGTCCGCGGCCATACAGCGGTCATACCCAACCTCTCAATCGGAAACTTCCGAATAAACATCTTCGGAATCGAGCATCATAAAAGAAGATGGCGGCCATATGACAAAAAAGTCTCTCTCTTATGTACCCATACGAGTAAGAGAGACAATTCCTGCCTTTGTCGTATGCTGAATGAAATTTTCCAACCATTTTCATTTAAATTTTCAGATAATGTATCTTACATAACTTTGAACCATGACAGCTGGGGGGTGCTTTTACTTTTTTTCCTTTGTTCTATTTTACTAAAGTTATAAGCGTAAGCTTAATTGAGCACTTTTTTTACTTACTTTAATGGGTACCTCTTAGCATATGAAGTTATATTCACAATGGATGTACATGGATATATACTCGTCATCATAAGTAACTTATTATTATAAGTACTTTAAAATTTTCAATTAAAACTCACAGAAGAGTCTAAAGAAATAACATCATGAATTGGCATTTTTTTCAGATAGGTATTATATGATACCTATGGCTGCGCAACCGGGCTTCTACAAAACGAAGACCTAAAACCTAAAACCTGTGACCCCAAAAGCTACGACCCCTTAGCCTATACCTTGTTTCCCAAAATGGCTACACAGCGTGGAAGTTTCATGTGAAATCAGTGATCCTTATGAGATAATAAGCTTATTCAATTTGTTTTTTTAATTGGGAAATAGTGAAATACTTGTGTTTCCAAGTGGTCGTTTCTTAAAACGCCGATAAACTCAGAAACCCGAAATGTCACCCGGTAAACTTTTTCGGGTGTTTCTTCCAAAATCATAATTGCCCGCTAACTTTATACGGGAAATCGCTTCATGTTCTAGTTGTAGAAAGTTTTCATCACAGAGAAAACCATTCCACTGCCCGGAAAAAGTGGGCTAATCAAGGCTTACATCATTTTATCGGATTTCCTTTCAACCAATCAGGTTTCATCTCTGTCAAATGATTTGACATTGAGCTGTCACAGTACGCCTAAAAATATAAACAGCTTTGCGAAATTATTAGAAGTTTTTCTAATGAGACTTTATTTACTTGTTCTTGTCTTTCTTTCGAAAAATGTCGATGCCACAGCAATGTTTGGGGTGCAAGTTGTCTACAGACATCGACAAAACTTGGATTTCAATAACTATTTAGCCAATCTATTCATAAATTTGGAAATTATAATTTACTTGTCGGGAACCCGTATCGGCACGCTACGCAAAAGCTTTGTTTTGATTAACACTCTTCCTCGCCAGGGAGTTCGAAAACTTTTCTGGATGCATTTTTCTGAATTACCGATGATTGCCGGGTCTGTTAGGTTACCGGGAGAGTTTTTGGGATATTTTTTCGGGCAAAGGAGCGTGTCTAAAAAATTAGTGCAATTACGACGATTAAAAATAGTTCTTGGCGCGCACATGAGAATATTTCCTCCATGAAAAGCACAACAAAATCCGCTGAATTGCCTCATAAGGATCACTGATTCCATATGAAACTTTCGCGCTGTGTAACCATTTGGGAAACAAGTTAGACTAAATAATAACTGAAATTTTTGGGGGATCGTAGCTTTTGGGGTCTAACAGGTTTTAGGTATTAGGTTTTAGGTCTTCGTTTTGTAGACACCCCTGCGCAACCCCTTCACCCCCATCAGCTAATCCTGTGTACGCGCCTGCTATGTTTGCGTTCTTATGATTACCAGGGATAAAAGGCAAACGAACCCCGCGTTCCTAAGTCGAGATTAGGAAAATAATTGGCTGACTCACTCGTCCGTTCTTGCTTATTTAATTTTTTAATCTGCCTGACGACATATAAATTAATAAACACTAACTAAATTGAGTAGACTAAGACTAGATATTTATATGGTCTGTCACCACACACAAAAGTCGGATCGCCATCTTGGATTTCTCCGACAATCTCGCCCTTTCCGGAGATGGTGATCGGAAAATTCCGACTGTGAGGTTGGGTATGACCGCTGGGAGTCCGCGGACTCGACCACATTCTACGTCCGTGGGAAATTGCTTCCCAGTTGGAACAGACCTAGACCCATTGCTGCTCGTACACAGGAATCCCAAGCTTCCGAGTATAGCATTTTTATTTGTTATCTTCCTAAAAAAAGTATCAAATAAGCGCCCCCCTCTAAGAAGTAAAATATCAAATAAGCACCACCCCAATAAAACGATGTTGTAATGACCTAATGCATGCTTCTACAATCATTTTCCGATTTTTTAATAATATAATTAACTTTTTACAAGCATGAAAGCCCCAAAAGAAGACATTATAATCTAAATTAATCTGAACTAAATAATATAATTAAGCAAATATAACCCTACTACACCTACTCTTCTGCTTTTGTTGCGGCCAGTTAGCTTGCTCTTTTTTCCCCTTCATCTCTGTCATCTGGGATGTTATGCCTTTTAGCCAAGAATTGCTTGTCCCTTTTATTAAGCCAACACGGTCTTAAACAGTCCCTGTCAGAAGCCATTTCAATACCTGTCAACCTCCGAAAATCTCATCAAGGCTTGACAATTTTTTGGGGGAGGGGCAAGGTATAGGTTTTTACTTTTGAGGGGAGGGCTGAGTTGGGTATACCCTCAGGCATTTGCCATATAGTAGGTTCTTGCACACAAATTGTGCTCGCTCAAATTATTGTTTAAATTATTCTTATAGAAAATAGAGGAAATGTTGATTTTCTATAGAATATTTCGGAGCAATAAAAATAGATCGAAAGCGGGAGATCTGGTGCTCAATGCCAAATACGGAAGAGTTTACAGGTATACATTTTGTCATCCTAGCAAAGTACCAAGTTCTAAAAAGAATCCATTTCCATTGGCGGATTTGGGGAAGCCAATGAGACATTTTAGATTGAATGGTAAATAAAGTATAAAACTTCATTTTTAGATGGTTATTTTGAGATTTTAGTACATTATGTGACTTCTAATATTAAATCAAAACAATAATAAAGGTGTGACTGGCAAGGACCCCCTAAGGAAATCTGTGTCAAGAGAAGGGACAGGAGGCCCAGAGTACCCACCCATTGCTTATCAATAGCTGAAAAAGAAGAGTACACTATGAAGCAACAAAACATTTTATAATATATTTTCTCCAGGAGTTCACATCTTTATTGGTGCACCACCATGACTGAAAAACCTATTGAACATGCACACTTCGAAGAGAGAGAGAAAAAAGACTGATTTTTCCTTTTCAAAATACAAATAGTGTGAGGCCAAAATGCACACTCAGATTTTGGCTTTTTAAGATATTTTTCTGATCGTTCTTGTGCTATGTGCTGCATGGGCTCAGGAACGAAGCTCAGATTTCAATAACATTTTACAAAAAGTTGCATAAATTAAAAAATGTCGCATTTGATATTTTGTTTGCTATTACTCACTAAGTACTTAAAGGCATTTTCATCATTATTTGATGTGAAATAAGCTTATTTTAAGTGACATGTCATGTTTTTCCGCCATGTTGGGTGCAGCAAGAGGGCAGGCGTGAAAGAAGCAAATCATAGACTCGACCACTTGCTGTGCAGAGTCTCCCTCTTCAAGAGATCTATCACTCCCCTGCCTCGTACCCAGGTGCTTACTAGCGTGACAGGGCTCTCCCATTGACCCTTCCCTTGTTCCTTTGTACCAGCACTAAACCTTCCCATGGCCCATTGTGCTTACTAATATATTTTTCACTTGTTTTTTTACTGACTTGAGACGCCTGGGTACGAGGTGGTCATTCCCCTGTATGGAGAATTGTTTTTATACAGAGTTTTCCCTCTGACACTTTATGGTAGCAAGAAAGCACATTGTACCTAAGGGCCATAGGCAGGAAGCTACAGAGAAAGTACTGTACCCCCCCCCCCCTCCTCCCAGAGGTTGCAGTGGGGAATAATGCTCTACTTCTCAGTCAAGTAAAGGAGCTGGTCTGAACTTTTCACAAACTTTTCAGCCACATCACCACCCACCTCTCGAGCCACCCCTCCCTTTTCTCTGGATCAAAGGAGCACGGCAGAATGTGTTTCTATTTAACGCGCCATTGATATTATTACAAAAATAAACCACTTTGTTATGCAATATCTCATGGGTGTTTGTTTTATAAGGGGTAATCAGTTGCGCTGTTTGGGGTGTTGGGCTCGCATTGGCTTGACGGATTATGTTTGTCAACAGGGTCTTTGTTCGTTTATCGGTTACAGACAGCGAGAGAAGTGATTTCGGCATCAAACAAACAAAAAACCTGTTGACAAACATAATCCAATTCATAATCCGAGCCCTACACCCTGAACAGCGCAACTGATATCTCCCCTTACAAAATGTAATAAAATCAATCGCATGTTAAATAGCAATACATTCTGCCATGCTCCTTTGTCTGGGCCACAAGCTTATGCTAGACTCACAATGGTTTGAAAGTCCACAACTGAACAGTTTTGGAGCCCTTTCTCTTATTCTGCAAATCCATAGGGAAGGTCAGGTCCTTATACGCTTTGAATGCTTGATGTTTTGATGGACAGTCCCCTTTTTCTCCATCTCTGTGTATGCCCTTTTATTGTTTAGGCTATGTGGAGGCTGTCTTTCACTGTATGTATTATTGTCATTGTTAATAGTTGATATTCCAATTCCATCTGTTTCTGGGATGACTTTTTCCACAGATTGCAGCCTTTCATTCAATGACACAACAACACTTTGTAGCTGGAAAAAGATGACAGAGGAAAAAAGAGTAAAAAAATGAGAAGAGAAGTTTGTTTGATGGAAATGCTGTGATATATGTGGGATTATGGATGACCTAGTGTGTCAGCACCTTAGCATATATGGGGCCTCTCACCTCTGCTGAAACGGGTTCGATTCCCAATCAAGACATGGATAGTATCATTCTGTCTCTCAGCCCAGAATTTTAATTTTTGAACATATGTGAGCTTCCTAGAAGCTTGTGTTTCTCAGTTCCAGGCTATTCTTGAATGCGTATTAGGATTTTAAATGTAAAAGTGTCGAGTAAATAGGATGCTCTAAAAAACATTTTTTTTTTGTGACTATTCCGCACTGTCTGACTGATGGTGTTGCCAGTTGAATGCAGACTCAGAACTCAGGGGTTTGTCTGACCTCAGTTCATTCAATTTACAGTACAATAAAGTAAACAGCTTAATTGTCTCTTTTATAACTGAACCTATTTTTACCATTAATAAGACACTTTTTTTACTCAAAAAGGACATCAAATCATGGTGCATGTTATATACTAAACCACATTTTATTCAACCAATCAATCAACCAATCAATCAATCAACAATCAACCAATCAATCAATCAATCAACCAGCCAACCAACCAATCAATTAACCAATCAATCAATCAATAGTCTTTACTTTCAGAGGTTGAACATTCTAACCTGGTGCAAAGTTTTCTAGCAAATGGCCCTCATTCATAAAAGGTCAATAAACTTATTGTTTTAGTAGTTTGTATGAACACATTCAAACACACATAATTAACAGAAAATATTTTTTAAATGCATTTTCTTCCTTTTTATGAGTATAGCCCTTGAGAGTTCAAATGCATCTAGGTAAATATGATAACTCACCTTCAATATTTCATTTTTTAGATCCTTTGCAGTAGGTATGTCTAGAAGTTCATCTGCTGTTTTATAAGAATTCTTTCCAGCTTGAGTTCCTAACTCATAACTGTTTTAAAGTGTGAAAAACACAAAAATACATAAAAAAAATTGTCATACAACAATTGTTAAAACTCAATACTGTGTAAATTTTTTTAAAAAGTACAATACCTTTTAATACTAGAGCAATCCAATGAAAAAACATCCCTGTAATTACAATGATTTCACTTATTAATTCATTAATAAATATGAGAACAACATGAAAACCTAAACTAATGAGGCAATCATTAAATGTTGATAAGATAATTTTCAGGTTGATCAATTGGGTTGAGTCTGTATACCTTATCATATCAAGTTCTAGAGGTGTGGTTCTGTAAATTCTACCAATTCCAGATTTGCAAGACTTGCATCTCAGTGGAATAAATGTGCTGAAAAAAAGGAAACAGCATATCTATTATTGAAATATTTTTATCAGTTCAGGAATTACAAGAAATTTTAACAGGCAAGAAGAATATCATTGTGACTCCCCTCCATATTTCCATGAATATATACAGATATCATCGCTTCGTAACAGTCCCCAGTGAATCTTACAGACTGAGAAAGAAGAGGTGAGTGTCAGATGAATTCTGGGTGATGGCATCCTCGGGTATTCAGGGCGACAAGGTCAGCATAATGAGGCGTGCTAACTACATAAATCTACTTTCCTACCCCCTCCCCTCCGCCAGCGTTGTTCCGTCACCTTCTCCCACCTGTGACCTTGACACCCTGGGTTCCCAAGGATGAGCTGACGGACACTTGAATATGTCTGGGCAGTTCTATTTTTATTCAGCTCAATCTTCAAGCTAAATTGGGACAAGGACAAGCCAGTAAATGTCATCCCATGAAATGCTATGGAAAGTTTTTGACAAACTGCTCATCAAATACAAACCTGCCAATATCCTGTCCATCTGTTGACGTCTCCAATCCTTCTTCTATTGACACATTTGATGTGACAGCTTTATAACAATGAAAATAGCTTCTAAGTTTCCTCTTCAAAAAACCAGGGGTGGATCCAGGATTTCAAAATGGGGGGTGGATAATGGCCGGATAGACGGCTTATAATCAATTGGTTTTTGGTAGGTCACTACATAGATCTTACAATACTTCACGCTGAATTTGATTGGTCGCGTCAGCAACGTCCAGAAGGGAATTGGCCACTCCCTCCGTCCTTCAGACATTTATTCTCTTTAAACAAAGTGACTTTCCATTTTTTTTACTCAAAAAGGGGAGTGGATATCCACCCAATCCACCTCCCCTGTTTCAAGTGAATTATTGTTTCAAATATTTTAATAGAAAATAGGCAAAATGACGATTTTCTATAGAATAATTTTTCGGAAGCGATAAAAATCGCTAAAAAGCGGGATATTTGGTGCTCAACGCGGGAGAGCGGGAGAAGGAATTAAATATCTTGGGACTCCCGCCTAATGCGGGAGAGTTGACAGGTATGAGTGTGTGGCGCACATCTAACTTAGACAATCATGGGTACGCGCCTGTAAAAAGGCAGCTAAAATTTGGAGAGTTAAAAATCATTAGCTCCCAAAATGAAATCCTTATATCGATAAAAGTTGCCCTTTTAACCAGAAGGTTTAACTGTACAATTACTTTGGCTAGTAAGATGTCTAGTAAGATACGAGTACGATTCACAAAGCGCAACGTCTCACATAAGTTACCTGACAGAACCACAACTTGCAGGTCTTGATCGGCACAAACCCAAGAAAAACTATCTCCTAGAATAACTTGACAGCTAAGGCATTGGAAAACTATGGGTAAGATATCGTCGACGGTTTCTGGAGATGCGTTTTGTCCACGATCTGACACGGTACTTTGATCAACACTTGCTGTCACATCCGCCATGTTCTTTAATGTTTTTGCTCATATGCGCATGTCAGTCAGAACCGCTGACAGCGTGTTTCCCGCCAAAACTTAATCTCTTTCCCAAAAGCCTAAGTAGTCAGATCAGATAACGTGTAATTTGTGTACCAAATACATCTGTAATTTGTGTACGTAATACAGGACCGCAGCAGGGGGGGGGCACTAGCCTAATGCTTAAAAAAATGCCCAGTAAGTGGTGTGTCTGTGCCCCCCCCTATTGTTTTCTTAATGTTTCTGTATCGTGGCCCCCATCCAATAATTCGAGGCTTTTTACAGCTATTGTAATATATAGATTTAGGCACTGCCTAAAAGCGGAGCCAGCATAAACACCTTTTGTGTTGACTGATCAAAGGTATTATTGGGGGGTCTAGGATCCTGCTCTCTACTGAGATTTATTTATTGTACCAACCAAATGGATCCAGGCCTTATTCAATAATTTAAATTATGCAGTACATCAAAGTTAACAAACACAATTCCTGGTGTGTAATGGCTATCAAAGTTGTCAAGAGTCTAATGGTAAATTCTTATGTCCCATCATAGAAGTTCCATTATGAATATCTTTTTTTTTAATCAAAACAATACTTCCACAAGCTTTGCCCTTGTGCAGAAAATGTCGTGGATGTAACAGCATTCCAAAGATTCAAAATAATATATTGAGACTGTTTAGATGCCATACTGTGATTTTTATGTATTGATTTAGTGGCGATTCTCTCCTTCATTGGACCGAATATTCAGAAAAATGTCTGGAAGTTAAAATCCAAAAATATATCTCCTTTCATGCATTACATATTGGTGCACCCCACTTTACCATATAGTGGCCTTGTTGTTGGTGGCCTACTCCCAAATGAATGCAATGAAGAAAAAAAGATTGAAAATAATAACTTCTAATTTCAAACCAAACCCTTTCATTGAACTATGTTTGGGGTAGAGAGGAATCAAAGAATATCAATTGACTAAAAAATAATCGACGGGAGAGGAGATATAAAGTGAATTGACTCAACTTGAAAGTATCTTGCCCTAAAAAACCCTTCCCCTTAATAAAAGTTCCATTAATGTAAATTTGTAAAGCTACATTCTGACAAGCTTTGTTCTTGCGAAGAACAATGGATGAAACAGAATTTCAAAGATGGAATATAGTTTTAGATAAGATGCAATGCTGAAGATTTAATGTACCATTTTAAGTGGTGATTTTCCATCCCCATGGGAGTTAATATCTACAAATATACATCCAGTAATGCATTATAGTTTTGGTATTTTGAGAAACCCTGGATCTAACTATTCCAATGAAATAAATCTAAACATCTAAAATAAATGTAATGGGCAAGAGACTTGGAAAGAAAATCCTAAAAAGAAAATATAAAATGAAAATTTCTAATTTAAAAATCAAATCTGTTCATTAATTTATTTTTGGTGTAGAGGGGAAATAGCAAAGAGCATCAATTGCATAAAAATAGTCAACAGGGAGAAGAAAAAGGAAGAAATATGACTCTTCCTTAAATTTTTGAAGAGAAAATACAATAACAATAATGTGATAATTATATTCAGTACTTTTCTAAAATATCCCCTTTCCCATTATCTTTAGGTTGATAGAAAACTGTTTTCTTTACAGATTTATTATTTAAAAAGCAAAAGTTTGTTTTTAGTTTTATATTATATAAGTATCTTGTTCTAAAAAAACCTATGAGTGTATACTGCTGAATCACATAGTAATGAACTAGTCATTTGCGCCCCCTCCCTTATGGTCCCGCAGAAGTCAGGGGTTAATGTGGGGTTTTAGACCACTTTTTAACCAGGATATGTCAAGAGGGGTGGTGGTATTGACTGTTTTTGACTCTTAACTTGGAAACAGGCTTTTATTAAAGTTTAATCCCCCACCCTTCCCTGGGACCATGGGTGTGGGGGTATCAAATGACTAGTGAATAAGAACATCCTACTGTTCTCTTCAAGACATGATTTTTAATTCTCATGTCTTTCAGTCTTTAGCATTCATCTTGGCCCTCAGGTAGTTCCTGGTTCATAAAAGAGTGAAAACAATGGGAATTCATATATTAGCTAACTTAGCAAATTAACTTACTAGTACTAGTAAATGAAATTGGGGGCGAGAAAGTTTAGTGGTATTTTTTTGAAATTTTATGATTTTTTATGCTCAAATTATTTGAGCATAACAGGTTTTGTTTTGACATTCTTCGTTTTATCTATATTCTTGATTGTGTTGAATAAAATACAATACAACAAAAACTGGAATTCGTCTTTAATAAGACTTCTTCAGGGCAGATTGATTGTGTTGAGATATTTCATAAAGGCTAACCAATATCGTGTTGCATTTCTCTAATACTGCTAAAGAAGACCGTTCTTGTCTTTATATCCTGTGCTCTTAGTCCTAAGAAGAGGGAATTCATATAAATGAAAAACGACAACACGCCCCGAGGTTTGGTTTATTCACGGGAATTAGGATACTTTGTCACCGATTTCTCTATAAAATAAACAAAAATGAATCCCCAATTTATGTTGAATAATGAACTCGGCTAATAAAATATTTCTAACCTTATAATCCGAAAGGTCTCCTGTCTTTTGAGTTAGCGAAACCCTTTTTAGTTTCCTCTCGTTCCATTTCTATTTCTCTTGTCTAAAAACCCTAGGGATCGTTGTTTTCACTCGAAACATTTGAACGGTACTGTGTAACCATAGCCTCTTTAGGCCCGAGCCCGAGCCCTCTCCAACCTAACTTCGTATTTAGGTTCTATATAAAATAAGAAGGGAGTGATTGATTCCATTGTTCGAAAACCTGCCTAGTTACGGCCAATGATGTGATGTTGGTATGAGACATGATTGATTGACAGCTCACCTTCTCTTTGAGCTGATCTCGCCGCCGACACACACCCAGGCATGCGACAAGTGCTGTGATCGGGGCTTCTTTTTAAAATGTTTCTACGGTCCCAGAACCGTATCCAGGGGGGTGGGGGGTTGCAGGGGGTGCGAACGCATCCCCCTACAACGGCCGAAAGTCCACTTTTGGTTCTCAGTAGACGTGCTATTTGTAGACAAAACTCAAAATTATAAGCTAGATCCCTCTGGTATTAGCCAAATCTGGCAATAAACGACCCGTGGAGATACTGCAAAGGCATAAAAATGTCCCTTTTTGTTCTTTCGGAGGTGGTTAGATTTTTATCAGAAAACTCTCTCCCTCCCTCCCCCCCCCAAGAAAAATCCTGGGTACGGGCCTGCTTCTTCATACAAAAAGTTAAATGACAGGAGATGGTCAGCTGATTAGTTGATTGGCTCTATCCCCCCTTCTCCACTTCGCCATTAATAGAAACACTTTGCCCTCTGCCGATAACTTGCAGAATTTTCTGTTTTCTTATTACTAGTAAACCAAATCTCGGAGAGTGTTGTCATTTTTGCTTTACGCCCAGTAATTTCTTGGTACTAGTAAACCAAATCTCGGGGCGAGTTTTCGTTTTTGCTTTACGCCCAGTAATTTATAAGTATTATAATTACTTACTACTAGTAAACCAAATCTCGGGGCGAGTTGTCGTTTTTGCTTAACGCCCCGTAATTTATAGGTATTATAATTACTTACTACTAGTAAACCAAATATCGGGGCGAGTTGTCGTTTTTGCTTTACGCCCCGTAATTTCTCGGTATTATGATTACTTACTACTAGTAAACCAAATCTCGGGGCGAGTTGTCGTTTTTGCTTTACGCCCCATAATTTCTCTGTATTATAATTACTCAATAGTAAACCAAATCTCGGGGCGAGTTGTCGTTTTTGCTTTACGTCCCGTAATTTCTCGGTATTATAATTACTTACTACTAGTAAACCAAATCTCGGGGCGAGTTGTCGTTTTTGCTTTACGCCCCGTAATTTCATTTAATAGTATAGTTATTGTTATACTAGTAAACCAAATGTCGGGGCAAGTTGTCAGATTGCTTTCTCTCCCCTAAATTTTGTTTACTAGTATTTTTTTATCTATAAAATTTTTAAATTCTATAAAATTTCAAAATAATACCACTAAACTTTCTCGCCCCCAATTTCATTTACTAGTACTAGTAAGTTAATTTGCTAAGTTAGCTAATATATGAATTCCCTCTTCTTAGGACTAAGAGCACAGGTATAAAGACAAGAACGGTCTTCTTTAGCAGTATTAGAGAAATGCAACACGATATTGGTTAGCCTTTATGAAATATCTCAACACAATCAATCTGCCCTGAAGAAGTCTTATTAAAAACGAATTCCAGTTTTTGTTGTATTGTATTTTATTCAACACAATCAAGAATATAGATAAAACGAAGAATGTCAAAACAAAACCTGTTATGCTCAAATAATTTGATTACTAAGTTAAGTACTCACATTCTCAAAGCATACAAAAAAGACAACATATCCTCAATAGACAATACAAATCGTCGTCCGAAACTCACCTTGCATTGTTTTTTTTTTGTTTTGTTTTGTTTTTGGTCGCTTTCTTGTGGTTATGTTCGCTTTTTAATGTGAACTGTTACTTGCTTAAATTTACTAGCTAAAACCAGATAAATCTTGGCGTGGATGAATGTTAGTAGATCTCCTCTAGTTGACTTTATCCTTAAGTCACAAAAGTTGAGGCAAAATAAATAATCATCGCATAATCGACAAGATCTTTTTCCCTTGCTCCGTGCTTGTATTTAGTCGCCATTTCGGGGATGAGTGGGGCCTGGGAGTCGCGCGGCTGACTGGCTGGCTGGCTGGCTGGCTGGCTGGCGAGTGACACCACAGGGTACCCGCGCGATGACCACAAAAACCAAGTCGCATACCTATACCATATTTCTATGCCTATGGGGCTACGCGCGCGGCCTGCGGCCGCGCTTGGCTCCGCTAATATATCTGTAATAATTTCTTGAAGTCGTTAAGTTGTTCTAGATCCGTTTTATCTGGGATTGATTCACAACCATTGAAGCTAATTTTCTTGCCCCCATTTTCTTGATGTCTCTGAATCCCCCCCCCCCCCCCAGAATTTAGAAGCCTGTTACAGTCCTGTAACTTGATTAATATTTTACCAGAAAAAAAAAGAAAAAAGACTCCATCAGTATGATCGAATGTTAATAGGCCGTTTGCGACGCCCCTCTCCCAATCGTTTTGTTGTACTCTAAAGAAAATAGCAAAAGGACTCGAAAGAAATGAGTGAAGCAGCAGCCTCGAGTCCCCAGGGATTCGTGTCCAGCGTAACGAGGCGCGAGAGCGAGGCGGTGGAAGGGGAGGGAGGAGGGGGGAGGGGTAAGGAGCGAGAAAAATTCTTCTCGCTTCTTTCTCTTCTCTACCGCCTCTCCCTGCCATTGGCCTTGTTCCGCCTCGTTCTCGCGCCTGTGACCTCGACGCCGGGTATCCGAGAATGGGAAAGCAACTAAACAATAACCTATCAAATATCTACTGTTTATTACAATAATAGACGTTACACTTGTCATGTTTATCATTTATTATTAGTTTTCAACTAATAGAGCGTTCTGCATCTAGTCCGTTAACTTTCGATAAATGACAAAAAGCCTTTATTGTCCGAATAGTTTTGACGGGCAATTCAAGAACTGTAATTTCAATTGCACATGCGCGATCATATCTGCTGACCAGGCTTTGTCACCATTATACCATCACTTTACGCGAACACTCCAATCATGGCCAATGCACTTTCAACATTGTGACGCCAAGCATTAATCGAAGTTGTTTAATAATTTCTTGAATTTATTCTGCAGTAGTGTTCATATTTGTTTGTTGTCGTTGATAAGATTCTCACGTTTCTCACAACATTTCCCCATAGCTCGTTGCTACTCGTTATTTACAAGAGTTACAAATTACAAATGGTTATTTTTAGCATTGAATACTTAGGACCACCCCCTCTCATTCAGCAGAAGCACTGGTCGTATTAACACCTCGCAGTTGTGTAGCCAGAATCCCCTCAGGAATTAAGGGGGGGGGGGGTGCACAGGCATCATAAATATCACATAAAAATAAGCGCCGTTTGAGTAGGGTCAAAAAGTAAAAGGAGGGGGGAGGGGACGGGCAGCGCCCGCCCATGCACCCACCCTAGCGACGCACCTGGCTTTGTTATAGTTTTTGTCATTAGTAAAGAAGACAAATCCAGTATTAAGGACTATTAATTAAGTCCCCCCCTACCTTTCGAGTTAGTAATCAAGTAACTCTCGGACCTCGCAATTTTAGGTTGGCAATTTTAGTTTTTAAATTTAATATGAGATTCGAGGGTAATTTTAAATCCTCTTCAACACACGCTCCCGTGACAACCAAAGACGTCACCGCGAATTACAAACTATTAGGCCTAAAGTGAGTTTAAATTTTTCGTAAAATAATTTTTTGAGCCCTATAGTTCAGTTTCTATAAAGCCGAGCATTTTCAAGAGGAGCATTTTCTTATATTTTATCTATCGAGTAGGGGACTGCTCCACTCGCTGCGCACGCACGCTCTCTCAGTCGCACCGCTGTTTCTCGATATCGCGGGCTTGTGCACGGTAATGTACCGCGCCAAAGCTGAGCCCGCGACCCGCAAACCGTCTGTCAGTTTGTATTGCGTCCCAGTATATTCACGCGCAAGGGCTAAAACTGGAAGCCTTCTTGGGGCATTTCCCTGGGACCGAATTGGTATTGCGCTGCGGAGGGGTCTGTAGAAGGGATCAGCTTTTCGTCCTCGTCGTCCGCGCTGAAATAGTTCTCGATGATCTCGAATGATTTGCGGTAGATTTGCTCGTTGTCGTGTCCTTGGAGAAATTCCATTTTGTCCAAACCTTAAAAAGAAATGAATGGATTTTAGTGTGGCCATAACAACTTTTGGCATTTCCCTGTTCTTGTAACGGTATTTAAGCTTGTTACGCACCATTATTGTGACCATATCACGTTAAGGTCTTTCATTGTCCTGACCATATTTAGGCTCGTCCCACCCCGCCCCCCCATGTCTAACCTTCTTGACATCAACCCCCTCCCCCTTCTAACACAGTCATACTCTGCACCTTCATGCCCTGCCTTGACGCAACTACTCTCCTCACCCTAACACAACCCTACACTTTACCTCCACCCCCTCCACCATTCTAACACAACCCTACACTACACCTCCACCCCCACCCCTCTCCCCCCATTCTAACACAACCCTACACTGCACCTCCACCCCCTTCCCTCTTCCCCCATTCTAACACAACCCTACACTTCACCTCTGCCCCCACCCCTCTCCCCCCATTCTAACACAACCCTACTCTGCACCTCCACCCCCACCCCTCTCCCCCCATTCTAACACAACCCTACACTTCACCTCTGCCCCCACCCCTCTCCCCCCATTCTAACACAACCCTACTCTGCACCTCCACCCCCACCCCTCTCCCACCATTCTAACACAACCCTACTCTGCACCTCCACCCCCACCCCTCTCCCCCCATTCTAACACAACCCTACTCTGCACCTCTGCCCCCACCCCTCTCCCCCCATTCTAACACAACCCTACTCTGCACCTCTGCCCCCACCCCTCTCCCGCCATTCTAACACAACCCTACTCTGCACCTCCACCCCCACCCCTCTCCCCCCATTCTAACACAACCCTACTCTGCACCTCTGCCCCCACCCCTCTCCCCCCATTCTAACACAACCCTACTCTGCACCTCCACCCCCACCTCTCTCCCACCATTCTAACACAACCCTACTCTGCACCTCCACCCCCACCCCTCTCCCCCCATTCTAACACAACCCTACTCTGCACCTCTGCCCCCACCCCTCTCCCCCCATTCTAACACAACCCTACTCTGCACCTCTGCCCCCACCCCTCTCCCCCCATTCTAACACAACCCTACTCTGCACCTCTGCCCCCACCCCTCTCCCCCCATTCTAACACAACCCTACTCTGCCCCCCCATGCCCTGCCTTCACACATCTACTCTCCTTACTATAAACGCTAGGCTAAACATTCAAACATGTTTGTCAAACATTACATTTGACTCAAATGCTAGTATGTTTAGCCACCCAAAAAACATGGCACTCAATTCGCTTACACATCACGTCCAGATGTTTGAACGAACAAAAGGAATGTTTGCCGTTTTGTCACTCATCAAACAGAATATTGCGTACGCTTCGAACTTTTTCCCAATCAGAGCTAGAGATTTCCATGGCACCACGTTTATCCATCGTATATCCATTACAAGGGAAAAGCACGCGCTAGTCCACGGGTAACCCAAGCTGATAGGGGATCAGGGGGTAACAAAATATAGGAGAAAGGCAGACCTAGAAATTTGTATGAAATTGTTAATAAATGACGCTGAAACTCACACTGTCTAGTTGTTGGGGGTGTTAGTGCCCTGGTTGAGTTTCGAGAAAAAAATCCCTGCGATTACCCCTCGAGGTGTTCACTTTCTACCCCCTGATCCCCTATGAGCCTTGGGTTACCCATGGCTAGTTTTCCTGATCATACATTTGGGCTATCTTTGACAATATTCCTGATCATATATTGGTGATATAACTTACCATACGCCTCCTCCACCATAATGGCATAAGGGTTTGGCATCCCAGATTGTTTGGAGTCCTGCTGGCCGATCTTCAGGATGTTGTCCAGTGCGTTTAGTCCAACCTGCACAATCTTGGGGTTGAGAACGGTCAGAAGATCACACAGCGGTCTGATCGCACCTTGGCTTACAATATACCTGTGGAAATAAATTGCCATTGACACTTTGTATTATGACCATGAAGACATTGTTGATGTTGATGTTGTTTTTGCTACTGCTGTTGATCTTGTTGTTGTTGATGTTGATTTTGTTGTTGTATGCGTTGTTTTTGCTGCTACTTTTGAAGTCAATGTTGCTGTTGTTGTTACGATTATTGATGTTGTTACATCAATAACATAAACAAAGGTGTGGCTGACAAGTCTCTTTAATTGTTCAGCTTTAATTGTTCATCTATGAGTTTGCGTAGGTCTAATGTAAAAACACCCGTATACACAGCATCGTCTTAAAGCCGCATTGTCAGCAGTTTATTTCCCATTGATTACGAAACAATCTCAGATAATTTTGAACGGAAAATGCGCAAAAGATTTTAAAATTGTAAAACCAGTGCATCTATTGGAAGTTTCTTTGAGGATGGGACTGATAATTTAGAGCGGATGGCCTGTTTAATAGCGCAGATCCTAATAGGTCTCTTGACGGTAGAGGATTCCGCCAGCACTCCAAAAGTTAACTATTGACAATGCGGCTTTAAACAGTGGAAAATAAGGTACCTAATTTGTTCAGCTGTTCCGCCAGATGTGGCATTTGCTATTGCCCACGCTGCCTCCTTTCTGGTTTTGAATTCTGCTTTATTCAAAACGTCTATAAGCATTGGTATGATATTGGCATCTATGACAGCCTGTGGATATTGAAATAAAAATGTTCATAATGTCTGACAAAAATCTGACAACAGTATTTGCTATAGCAACAGTCTTCTCTTGTTGCCATTTGCTAAACCTATGTCAACAGAGGGTATTTATAATTTGACAAGTGTGATATAGAATAAACTCTAATTCATTCATGTCTGACATATAAGATGCTACCAAATCACTGTCATTAGACAGTGAATCAAATCAAGCTAGGAAACTGTGTATGGTTGTTTAATACAAAGCAGAATATCAAGAGACAAGCATATAAAATAACACAATCCTTACCTGGACCTTCCTGCCCCACCTTAAAACCTCTTCCCCTCACCCACAGAATCCTACCCACACCACCCAGCACCCCCCCCCCCCCCCCTCATCCTAACGCAATCCTACCCCGCACCTCACTGCACCGCCCCCCATCCTAATGCAATCCTACCCCTCACCTCACTGCACCGCCCCCTCATCCTAATGCAATCCTACCCCACACCTCACTGCACCGCCCCCTCATCCTAATGCAATCCTACCCCACACCTCACTGCACCGCCCCCTCATCCTAATGCAACCCTACCCCTCACCTCTCTGTCCAGTCTTGACACATTAACCTTCTCAAACATAACCAACCCTACATTGCCCCTCCCTCTCCAACCATCACCCTTCACCTGTATCTGAAGGCGGTTCCCAGCCGTGATATTGGAGATGGTCCAGCAGGCTTCTTTCCGGATACTCTCTTTCGTGCTGCTCAATAGATGCAGCAGATTTGGCAATGCATGACAGTTTAGGATAACCTGCCAATTAGGTAGGGAAACTGTTAGAACATGTTTGGATGAATCAGTGCTATAAAACAGGCTATTCACTCGAAATTATCAGTCACATCCTCGAAGAAACTTTCATTGGACACACTGCTTTTACAATTTTGAATTTTTTTGCTTTTTCCGTTAAAAATCATTGGAGATGACTTTAACCTAATTGACCAGAAGTAAACTGGTGACAATGTGGCTTTTAATCTCTAAATGCTGTACGTAATATGTAAATCTTACGTCTCCTCTTCCTTCTCTGTATCTGTTTTCTTAGTGAAATGCCGATTTTAGGAACGACCATACAAAATTGAGGGGGGACTATCGGGTGTGTTTAGATCAGGAATCCATCGTACAGCAAATGACAATTGAAAATGATCACCTGTGTCTGTATGTCATCACCAGTGACAATGTTGCCAACTGCTCTGAGTGCTGCCGATACCACACTGTTCTGGTTATGACTGAAATGAACCATAAAATGGATCCATGAAAATGCCTACTCAATGGCAGTGTTCATTAAGTGCTGAGTAAAGTCTAAACGGCCCTTTTGGCCGAAAAGCTTGCACAAGTTTGCATTCTCTCTACATAACAAACGTACATTACAACCAATTCAAAAATAATAATAGCGATGGAAAATAAAATTGTTGGTTGTGAAGATGATAATAGACAGACCCGTACTTAGGGAAGGGTGCAGGCCGAGGGTCCACTTTCAGTTCTAGATACACATTCTATTTGCAGACAAAACTATAAACCATAAGCTAGATCACTCTGGTATGTAGCCAAATCCAACAATAAACATCCCATGGAGATACTGCAAAAGCAAATCCATTTTTCATTTTTCGGGAGATCTTACTCCCCCCCCACCACCCCAGAAAATTTAAGTCCACTTTTTCTGATTTCGTCCCCCCCCCCCCCCCCCCCAAGAAAAATCCAAAAATCCCGGGTACGGGTTTGATAGTTATGTGAATGTGATCACGATGATGAAGATTATGGTCATGGTAATAATGATGATGGTGATGACAATGTTGATCAATGATGACAATAATGATCAAAAAGAGTACAGTATGATGATAAAGAAATACATTGTATAATTAATAACACAAACTCACTCCAACAACTCCACAAGCCGTCTGCAAACACCAGAGTCAATGACAGCTTGGATTTTCTCATTTGGTCCATCAAGCAGATAAGAGAGTGCCCAACAGGTATCAGCAAGAACTTCTGCATCCGTACTGAATAGGAGTCGACTTAAGAGCGGGAGACATGGCGAAACCTATAATGGATAATAACAATGATATAGGGGAAAAAATGCTCCCAATAACAAAAACAAAAAAAAAGTTTCCTGTGAGCAGGGTTCCTTTTAAATGGAAAAGTTTCTAAGAGAATATAATACTGTAGGACCAACCTTGGCAAAATCTGGAGGAGGATGTCGTCCTCGGCAGAGATTAGACAGCGCCCAGACTAAATTTCTTGTCATTGATAATCTGGTAGACTTGGTCAATAAACTAGAAGGGAATTACAATGTAAGATAATTAACAATATTTTAGGTCATTTCTAAAACTAAAGGGCTTTTAGTGGAGCTTGCATTCTGCTTTTATTGGCTTGTTTGAAAAAGAAATGTGATCATCAATGAAATAATTCTATACTGTGATATTCATGGCCATGGTTAGGGGGCATGCAACGAATAGGCATGATGAGTGTGAGATTTTACGCCTCCAAAAATACAAGCTGCTCAACTGCAAATCCAAGGGCATGGGGTCAGTACGACGCTCTTACAAGCTGCAATTTGATTGGGCAAATGAACAGTATTCGCACCTCGACACAAAGAACGAGAAGAATAGAGACAAAATAGCTCCTTTGTAGAACAAAGATAATAGGAGACAAAGCAGCTGCGTACTTACTCAGGGCATGGCAGATTTTAGCGGGCCATAAAGGACAATACAAAGGACATTGAAAACTGAGGGGCATAGCCACACCCCTACTGGTCATTTCCTTAAATTGAATAAAACTGGGGGGCACATTACTCCTTGTACTTCACATTCAAAGAAGTCTAGCATTGGTTTACAAGATATAACCACACCCTCCCTCATTTTACAATGTGTTCTTTTCCCCATCCAACCCCAAAAAGGCAACAATTTCAACCTTAAAAAGTAACTGGACCTAAAAGCTGATCATGAAGGCCCCACAGCCCCACACCCTTTCCTTGGTGACAAAGAATACAATTATAAAATCAGTCTAGTATCCCTAATGTTGAACTTTGATCATAGTCTTTATGAGAAATGACTCCTCTTGTAATGTTTTACTAACTGTCGATATAGAGGAGAGATGATAAACTTTATAACTTACTTTAGAAAGGGTGTCAGAACTCCACAGTTCAACACATAGTCTCTACAGTCCGCACTGTCTCCTGCTATATTTCCAAGTGCCCACACAGCCTAGTGACCCAAAAAAATAGCATGACTATGGCGTTACTGCAATTTTGAAAAAAACACAGACATTTTGCCTATTTTCAATTAAAATAATTAAAACAATAATTTCCTTACAAAGCGCAATTTAGCAACACCCTTGCAAGATCTATAAGTGGATTTGTGCGAGTGAGCTTTCTATACGGCAAATGTCTGCGATGGTATACCCAACCCTCTCCCAAAAAAAATTCCTCAAGCCCTGAGATTTTCGGAGGTTGACAGGTATGCAGCTATGACAACCAATAATCAACAAATCCAAGTGGCCACAGAGACATACAAAAATAACATGGACTATGATGTTTAACAATAAGGAATAAATCCAAAAAAAAACAATTGTCTACTTCTATACCTAAATAATTATCTACGCAACACAGGATTTCACTTCACTTTAGCTGTAATATGTAAATAAGATTATCTGTGCTTGTAAGTAAAAATAAAGTCCTAGGCTTTTATGAGGCTTTTTAATTGATAATGCAGGGCTGAAGCTCAATGTTTCTTTTGGGTGCATATGTGCTGGGTTTTTATCATCTATTGTCCATCAAACAATAGCTTTGCTGACGTTTCAAGCGTCAAAACTTTTACAGTATTATCATGAGGGCGAGTGCTGATACTCAAACATAGTCAGCCTTTTCAAAACCCTCCAGCTGACGGCTCAACAAGCTGCCTTCTCTAGAGGTTTGAATAAAGTCAAAGCTCTCTGAGCGACCGCTCTTGTAAGCGACCAGCTCCGATAACAACGATTATCACGAATCACTGATTGAATTGTCACACAAACTCTGTAATTCTAAGCTCTCATAAGCAACCAACTTATCGGTGCGACCAGCTCCGTTAAAGACCACAACTTCAAACCACCTACTGAGACCACCACAATGATTTTTGGCTTTACAACATCAGTCAACACCTTATAAACATCATATCCAATGCATGCTGAAATCACATATAAAGCGGAAATGTTGTAATGTTTTACAAAATCTGTGTGTTGCCTTTCAAGTAGGCAACTATTAAAGAATTTCATAATTACAATTTTCTAACTTCAATTTCAACTATGGGATTGACATTTCTTTGTCTCCAGAAAATGTAATGCAAGGAATCTCTAGTCCATCGCAAGCTCCACGATTTATCCTTTATCCAGTTACAATAGCCATCCACTTGTTTGTTGACGCCATGCAATCGTCGTAGATGCAGAAGAAATTCTCATTGCGAAAAGCTTAAGATATAAGCGAGCAACTTTGCGTCGAATTAAAGCCGCATTGTCACCAGTTTACTTCCTGTCGATTACGTTACAATCTCCAAAGATTTTTAACTGAAAACGCAAAAAATATTTCAAAATATTGAAATATTGTATATTGCAAGTTTCTTCGAGGATGTGATTGATAATTTAGAGCGGATGGCATGTTAAATATCTTGGATTCTAATAGATTCTTTTGTCTTTTAACCGTTGAGGTTTGCGTCGGACCTCCGGAAGTGAACTGGTGACAATGTGGCTGCAATTGCTATTGTATAAAACATCTCACTCTCATGATAAGTCAAATACCTTCTTTTAAAATCAAGCAATAAACCAAAATATTACAGTGTTGTTATCACAATAATTTTTAGATTCCATTTTAATTAAGCTTCCGTACGCGACCAACACCTATTGTTCAAGTTTTTGGTGCCCAGTGGTTGCTTATGGGAGCAAGCTCTCATAAGAGACCAGCTCCGTTAACGACCACAATTTTCAGTTCCCAAGGTGGTCGCTTACGAGAGCTTCAACTGTATCTCCAACCAGAAAATTTTTTTTGCTTTGTTACTGACAAGGAGAAAGAAACCTTCAGCGCCAAAACCACTTCCAAACTTATAATGACCTGCTCCTCAAAATCTTTTTGAGAAGGTTGATAGCATACAACCACATATACCACAGCCAGGTTTTAAGATATTATAATGAACATTGACAGATGATTGATAAACAAAAACATGCAAAAAACAATTGAAAAAAAAAACCTGACAAACCTGCTCTTGCACTTCCTCCTTTGGAGACTCCAACAGCTTGATAAAACACGGCACTGCACCTGCATTGACTGTTTCTCTGGTTTGCATTGACGTCCCTGATGCAATATTTGTCAATGCCCAGGCTGCTTCAAACTGTGAAACAATGTTCAGTTGAGCCTTTGCAGGTTCTCACTCAATGTGAGAAACAGCGCTAAAACCAGGGGGAGGGGGGGCGGCCAATGAATAGGAGGCACATTTGGGCAAATAATTGAAATTTTGAGTTGTCGCATTGCAAAATATGTGACATTTTTTTACATTCTAAACTGCTTTCTGGATATAATTAAATTTGAGTTCTAAACAGGAGCAAATTTTATGCACCATTTTTTGCCCTGAGATGTTCAAGTTTGTTCAAGTTGAGAATATGTCATGTTCAAGCAATCCTACCCACACCTCCCTGCACCACCACCTCATCCTAACACAATCTTACCAACACCCATCTGCACCTCCCCCTCATCCTAACACAATCTTACCCGCACCTCACTGTACCACCCCCCCCCCCCTGTTCAAGTTGATAAAATATAATCAGAGGCCTTTGATGGCTGGTCTCTGAGAAGACCTCAAGCCTTTTAATTGTGAGAAAGTCACCGCATCATAAATGCTCTAATAAACGCCCTGTTTATTAATTACGATGGTTTGAGTTGGACATTAAATAGATAGGAGGCGTTTATTAGAGAGGGGCCTTCATTTTAAACTATAACTACAATAAAACATCCCAAGTGAATCAGGTTTTTAATTTCAGTCAGGATCACATTAAATCCTAGCTAAATTGTAGTATTTCTTAGCATTGAGCAAGTCTCACCTAGTAGAACCCAAGCTCAGATTAAAGTAAGAAAGTAATTAAATTTGATTTATATTACCAGAATTTCTATGTCATATGTTTTTAATAGCTGGGAGGGAATGTGGGCATTTGTTAAAGGGGGGGTGTTCAATACAAACTTGTAAACTTAGGGGGGCATTCATTAGATAGGAGGCATTCTTCAGATACCGAGCGTTTATAAGATAATTTACAGTGCATTTTGTTGATTGAAATACCTGTAGAAAATAAGAGTTCTCGGAATTCAAGCAATAAGCAGAAAGAAAAGTCAGAAATAGCAAAAAGCAAAATGTAGCAAACAAAAGGTCCCCACCTGTAAAGCACTATTGTCTTCTCTTTGAAGGAATTCCACAAATTTAGGAATAACACCACACTTTATTACATCATCAATTGGGGGGTTGGGCTCTGCAATGAAGGACAATGGTAAAACTAATGGCAACAGGGAGTATTTTACTACAAATCATTATGATGATATTAAATGGAAAGTGAGTGATTAAAAGTACTTTATGTTTGGACAGAGCCTTCAGAGAGGTGGCGTGACTGGAAACCATTTCAGTGCTGGCTAATGAATTTAATTCAAGAATTCTGAATACGCCGGCAGGCAATATAGCTTTTGGAAATTGTCAGACAGAGTTCACAAAATATTGAAAACTGCAGCAAGAGATATATTGAGTAAAATATATTCTACTTTTTTTTACAGCACATACCTTTTGAGAGTATTTTTCTAAACCTCTGAGTAGCAGCAAGCTGCATTTCGACATCATCAGAAATGATGGCTTGAACCATATCTTGGAATAATGGCCCCTGCCACCAAAACAAGAGAGAATTAGACAGACAAACATAATAGAAGGGTTGGGTAATAAATGGGGTTGGGTGCATGGAAACATTTTTCACATTTTTTTTTTTGGTATTTTGTTGTTATCATGTTTTTGCCAGATATTTGAGGCATAATTAGCTAGTAAAACTGTTGCTCTCTCATTGTCATTATTATTATCATTATCATTATCAACAATATTTTTCAGGATAGTCCCTTTGGCATTATGATATCAGTGCGATTAGGGTTATTTTTTACTATTATTTTATTTTGTCTTAATAAGAAAACCCTATAAACAAGAATATGCAATAAAAGATGTGAAACCTCACAAATTAGTGTTTATGCGGTGGTGTTTATGTCAGCATTGTTAAAATGGTAAATGTGGTTCAACTATACCTGCAGTTCATAAAAATAAAATAATTTTCTAACTTTTCCAATAATTTTATTAAATCCATTTCCAATATTCAAGAAGGGATATTTTTCTAAATAATTTTGAGGCATAAAGATTTGAGAAAATAAATATAAGCAATATTCAATTGAGATTAATTTGCACAATTTCAATTGTACTTATTACACGGTTTTACAGCCAAAACACTATGGACGTAATTTACCTCAGCCATGTAATCACTCGTTAGCAATTCCTCCAACTCGCTGCCTGTACTACTCGTCCGCGTAACTTCCACATTGCGCCTTTTAAACATCTAAAGCCAGGTATATTTATCCGTTAACAAGAGCAGTCAATATACATTATAACGTTATGTCAAACTCGAGTCAATCAGAGGCATACAGACCTGTTCTTCCCTCTTGGCCTTCCGGAGCTGTACTCCCTCTTCTTCGCGTCTTCGTCGCATTTCTGACACATCAAGCGACTTATTTTTGTATGCTTTTATCCGAGGGTTTCCTTTAGAAGCCATGTTGGTGTAGTTTAAGGCGTGGAGCCTTGTCTATGGCGAGCAAACCAGCCCAGATCTGTAAAAATTGTGCTCCACACTTTTCTACATAACGGCTCAAGTCTGCCTCGTATCGGACAGCGGATACTGTAGACAAGTATGCGCACTGCACGAAAGGTGACCGTCCCGAGACGGAGAAAGACGGAGAAAACAGGGAACCCAAAATAACAAATAATACATTCTTGGGGTGCGACGATCGATTCCTGTTGATCCTCGAGGCAAAAATGTGTCAAGAAAATATTTATCTTACAAATCTTGAAAAGCCCTTAGACCGAGGCCTCCTAGGGATTGGCCGAGCGAGTTTTAAGGTCACCCAAATATTGATATGAATCGCCATCGGGGGCGTAGGGAGGGCAAAACAAGGGATGGAGTTGATGTAGTGGTATACAATAAAAGAAAACATTTGTTTCAATATTTTTTATAGTGCGTCACTATTTCAAAGAATCAGCAGAACAACCTTAGTACAAAACCTTTGTACAATGTATCAGCTTTTAAGTACACCAAACTATTGTATAGCTACTAAAGGTACAAAACCTTTGTACAAAACCTTTCCGTACAAAACCTTTGTACAATGTCTCAGCTTTTAAGTACACCAAACTATTGTATAGCTACTAAAGGAATGCCTGGGGCCGGTTCCTGAAAAATCATCAGTTAGCGCTAACCCACGTTTGAATTTTTACCCCCGGATTTGTTCTGTTCCCGAAACGCTGGTTAGCGCTAACTCTGTGTTAGTTTGGACGCTGTGTCTACTTGCACGGCTTCCGGTAAAGGAGGCTGTCTCCAATTTTCAATTAACAAGTATCTGACTATAAAACCCTTCTACAATTATTTAGAACAGCCAAGCGATGTTTTTTAGCTTAAAAGGCTATGCAACGTGCAACCGCAACCGCAACCGCAACCGCAACCGTGCAACCGCAAATGCTCGGCACAGTATGAACGAAGCGTGGAGTTCGACACAGTCGTTTTCGCCATCGATCGCCAAACCACACCTGAAACAGGTAAGAACTAAGTAAAAATATTTTCTGGCGCTAATCTATGGATTACTTTGACTGCTTTATCCACCAATTTCTGGCCACCACTAAAAGCCAAGAAACCACACTTTTAATAAAAAATCACACCAAGCCAAAAGAGGGCGTGAAAGAGATCCATAAACCCTCGGAAACGCTAAATGCACGGCTGTCACATATATCCGGTTCGCTTCCAAAAACTCAATCTAAAATCAAAATATTGAACATCTGAATTGTTAAAAATCGGATCAGTGAAAATATAAACACAGCAATAAATTTCTAGGGCCCAACAGTCCTATCCGACAACATAACATAACCACAGGCTTGCTTGTTCGTGACATAACCCCAGGCAATGGTTGCTTGTTCGTAGCTCGGAATTCGGCTGTTCTGCTGAGAGGGGACGAGTAAAGCGTTTTTTGTGTGAAATATTGTCAATAAAATTACCTTAAAACTAAGACGATGCCTTGTTGTTGTCAAATTTACGTGTAATACACGATTTGGGGGGGGGGGGTTTCTTAACGGAATTTATGACTTCTCTCCCCCTACTAAGGAAAGAAACAAGGTTGGAGGCGCCATTTTCGGTAGCACTCAAATACAGTCGAAATTCGAGAGGAAAAAACAACAAACAAAATATTTTTATCTCGCAGACCTATGCCAGGGTACACTTGCATTCGATATATGGCAAAACATCCGAGCTAAACTATTTTCCCTGGCCGCTAGCCGTATTTTAAAACGAGAAAGTAGCCACAAGCATCCTTGACCGACGCCGTTGTACGGTTAGTTACGCTGGACCGCGCTGGGAAGGAGCACAGGTAGCCCAGGCAATGGTTGCTTGTTCGTAGCTCGGAACTCGGCTGATCTGAGAGGGGACGAGTAAAGCGTTTTTTGTAGAATGTTGTCAATAAAATTGCCTTAAAACTTAGAACATGCCTTAATTTTTAGAATTAGTGTGGTGGCACATTTATTCCTAAGAGCTCTTATGAAATTTCTCACATTATTGTTTTATTTCTGTGTGTTTGTGTATCTCCTTTTATCAGCCCGCCAGATACACGCCATTCACTTCTCTCGATTCTTCGTATTCCTGCCGTTTCTGCTGCCTGTGCATCCGCATATTATTTTCGCTCAATATAGGCCATCGCATAAACTCATCGCTTATCAGCCACTATCTTAGAGCGCGCATCGTTACACAATCTCTCTTTACACGACACAATATAACACCCCGTACTCAAGGAGCCAACTGTCCTATACTTATATAACCACTATCTATCTCCTATTTGCTGTCCATTTCTTTCTTTTATACCGTATCTGCACGCCTTCATATTTTATTCCTATAACCGGCCTTGTAATTCCATTTAATTGTCTGCAGGCTCGCATTGCGCTCCACAAGATTGAACAATATGTTATCACAAAAAGTTATCAACATGTAATTATCGCCTTCCTCCTAGGGTCAAACACACAGTTCTCCCCTAACATCTCACTGCTAGCCTATTTCTGCCTCTCATACATAGCCACTACTCCGACCCTTACAGCCCCCAATGCAATACACCATATAAAATAGCCACACGTACACACTTTAACCCACGCACCAACGTCCATTACCACACAATTTATCACCCCACACAGCCACAGTTAAGCCCCGACGCCTCGGTACGAATACCAGATTAAAACCAAAACGGTGGTAATACTCCGATGCAGCGTTCCCAGGGCCTGTGAAATCGTAGACCAGTAGACCGCAGCCTTTTTCAAACTCGTCCCTGGAGATGTTCAGCCCCCACCGCGAAACGTGCCGCACACATTGTCAAACAGCATGTGGTACAAATCCACTCCTTTTCCATCAGCCCTGCTGAGCGCATTGTAAGGGGTTTCTTCACCGTCCACGGTCACCTTGATGTCGGTCAGTTTGTCTTCCAGCTGAAAATTGAAGGGGTTCTTGGTGTAATCTCCGTTGTATGCTGCATCCCCACGAATCCCAGGATCATCCTTTTTGGAACGAGTCCATTGAATAGGTTCGTGGCTTCGAAGGAGCGTACGCCCATGGGTATCTGCCGAGTTTTCACGACTGCTGACGTTAGTGGATACATGCCCATCTTGGGAGAGGAGGGAGAATGCATGATCTTCGCATGGGATAACCTGACGGTGTCGGATGGTGTGACGTGGTGCAGGCGTATGAGTGCTGACTCAACTTTGTATTATTCAGTAGCAGGTGAAGTTGATCCTGACATGAGGCAGAACTTGGGTTCGTGAAGTTCCAGTCTGATTTTATTTCCATGTTGTTCACCAAGTATCGGTCAGAATGGAATAGGTCACAGAAGAGAGGTCCTGCCAGACCAACCAATTTGCTTTCTGCCGTGTACGCTGCACGACGCATCAATCCTTTGTTGGGGGCAATGCTAGCACCGGAACTAGCGACCACTGTACTCAAATGTTGTTCAACGGTATCTTTGTCCCAGAGTGCCCATTGCAAGTACGAATTTTGGGCTTCACCCGGGTAGTTGAGGAGTGTCTCTATGAAGGCTCGGTAAATCTCTCAAAAATCATTAAATCTCTCAAAACCCAAGGCTCGGCCCACGCGTAGGACGATGATCAGCCGTGTCATGTAGGCCAAAGAAACCGTCATCGTTTTATCTTTTTCGTTTAACGTTACGGTAGCATCCATCACGGATTGCCCTAGGCGTCTCCTCGTGTCCGCACGAGATTCGTTGAATTTATCAATGCCCTTCTTGAGACTGGTTGCGATATCAATCCAATCTGGCTTCACGAAATCATCCAACTTGATCTCGAACAATTCGTGTACAATATTTCTTTCACCAGCGACGGCATTTGAGTTGTTTTGATTAGCGTGTAGCCATGCTTTTTTCGGTACCTTGGTCCATATCCAGACAATGTGTTCGTGAAGGGCAAAACTGAGCCACGTGTTCGGATAGATCAGGGAAGTTAAACCGATTTCCCAGTCACCATCACGCAAATCCAGTGTCTTTGGCGTACGTATGGTGAAATTGGAAATGGTGTTGCCCGGAAGAGCACCCTCCAAGGCATTACTGGGTAACGTCACGTAGAAATGATGTTGGTCTGTCATGGTGCACGAAACAACTGGACCCCGGCCACGTGGATCATGAGATTTTATGCACTTGTTGGGCAGACACCCAACTGTTGTACTTGTCAGGCCATCCACGCCATTGCACGAAATACTCTTCGTTCCGACCCTTCCCTCGCGTCCTGATCACCCGTTCGATGCGGAACAGATCCCGTTGCTCGTCGAGACTGACGTGTTGCAGTTCGGGTTCGTAAAACCGCCCCTCTAACCACGTTCCATCGTATTCGCGAAGTCGGTACGCGTAGTTCTTTTGATTCGTGTTGTTGTACCGCTGACCCACCGTAAACACTTCTTCGGTCCAATTGGGAATGTACCCTTTGGCAAAGACGTGTTTGATTTTACTGATCCGCACCCTATCCCCCACGTTAAATTTGGGTGGAGCTCTCTTCTTCTTTGGGTCCCCCGGTCTTTTCTTTCCGTACAAGATAGCCCAAACCTCCTGAGCATCGTCGTACGTGACCACGTCCGCAGGAGCACGTCGGATGCTACGATGGTACGAGTGATTGTAATTGTGCACCAACTGCGGTAACATATCCACGTAACGGCATGTCTCCTTGTTGGTAAACCATCGCCACATCCAGGTCTTGAGAGTGCGATTGAATCGTTCGACCACAGAAGCTTCCAATTCACTTCGCGTGGAAAAGATTCGGTTCTTGAACTCGGTGCCATCGTTCGTTTGAAGTTTTTCTGGCTGGCGTCCACCCTTGAAAATCGACTCAAACGCCTCGACGAGCCGTTTGCCCGTCTTGTCCTTGAGAAGGACCACCCAAGCGTACTTTTTCAACACGTCAATCACGGTGAGTAAGTAGTTGTACCCTTCATTGTACGAGCGTAACGCCTGCATGTCACACAGATCCGCTTGCCATTGTTCGTCCATACCATTCACCACCACCCGTTTGCGTGGGTAGCGACGACGGTACGGTTCATGGAGCGTGTAGGTGGGTTGGCTCCGGAGCCACGAATTCACTTGGGCACGACGCACTCCTTTGTAACGTACCGCTCGGACTAATTTGTCCACTCCCCCCAAGGCTGCTGGATGATTCGGATCGTAATAAATTGGGCGAAGAAGACGATCGATCGTCTTCTGAGTCATCGTCTTCTTTTTCTTCTTCATACTCGTCTTCTTTTCGCGCACGGATGATGGTGGGTGTGGGAGGGGGTGGGGCTGGGGGCCATCGAGTTGCGAGGCATGAATTTCGATTCGACCCCCGCAACACGCAAAGAGACACCGTAAACGTTCCCACACCGTACGACAATCGAAACGCGGTTGAAGAGGATCCGCACCAAAGCAACCCATGCTACAAGTGATTCCTTCCCTACCAATCCTCACCTTATTTATATACAAAAACAACAACCTACTACCAGAAAAAAAGGCTTTTATTAATCTACATCTCTCTTTAATTTTACAACTTAAAATAACCATAAGGGTAAGTGCGCATGCTCTGTCGCACGCGTTTGTTGTACACGACACGAAATGTCTTGTGCGCTTGCACCGTGTGTAGAGTTCTGTCGTGCACATTGCTCTTAATGGTGTAAGGGAGAGTAACGTGACGCTCTTCTGCAACCGCGCCTTCAACGCGCAAGAGTTCCAACATGCTGGTCAGGTTCACGATATCAGCCGTACGAAGGTTGATGTGACGTCCCTTCACTTTACACGTTGCGTGGTATACCCGTAACTCTTGGGTCCCGTGGACGAATAACGATCGATAAAGTCTCCAGGCTCCAACTCGCTCGTCAGGTCTCCTAGATGGTCCCCGAGGGGTGGTTTCCACTCTCCAGGGCGATGTAACAAAATGACGCTGTCTGTGTCATGATACAGACAGCGTTCCCCTAGGCCGTTCAGCACGTCGTACAACTTGAGGCGGGCGTACGCTGTGGTGAAGGCAGCAATCACCACGTTGGTGTGTGGTTTCAATTCTTGAGACTTTTCCCCCAGCCTGTAGTGAACTTGAATGAGGCCGTCGTTCACGATAAGCACATCATGTACCTCGATACTGTTGTTGTTCAGCAGAGCAAAGTAGGCTTTGGGGTCGTCCACGTACTCGGTTCGTTGGGGGTTGGGCTGCTCACCAAACTTTCCCCACATACAATTCAAGCCCATCTTTGCCACGGAGTGGAGGCCTGGGTTCTTCTCGATCTTGCTAGGATCCATACGGACGCCTTGGTGACGCTCGTAATCGTCGACGTACTGCATCTTGTCTGCGTCGGTGGTGCACCAGCCGAGCCAGCCCGACGTTTCTTGTTTGTACTTCAAAAAGGTCTTGATGTACTCTTCAAACAACGGTGCCCAGCGCTCCCAATGCCACACCTCGTACACACAAATCACGCAATAGCCTTTCTCTAGAACTTTGTAAATTTCACAATGGGCCAACGTTCCCGTGAACGCCCGCTCCTCGTCCAAATGCGTGCACGAGCCTTGCTCTTCCACTTGGGCACACCGGTGACACAGAGAGAACATCAACTTGTCGTTGACACGGACAGGAAGGACGGGGAAGAATAGGTCGCGAGGCGGTAAAATACGTAGCTTCATCAGTCCCTTGTACGCGTGAAGATCTTCCTTGAAATTCTCGGTAAGGATCGCGTCGGGGTGGCCCACGGGGTAATCGCACATGGCATTGACCCACGGGTACAACGATGTAAAGTCATAGTGAATCTCTTTGCACTGCTCCACGTTGGCTTCGCAATGCAGTCGAATCGCGTTGGTCCTTCCTCCGAAAAAAGCATCACGAGCTTCAAGAGGTTTTCCGTGCTCGACATCCCCCACGAGAGCACGCAGTTCGGGGTGCGTGTTCAGTTGCGCGTCAAACTGGCACTCCCACACCTCTTCGTAGTTGTACCCCTGAGCTTTAAGACGCAACTCCACCGCGCGCGTATGCTCACGAAGCTATTGCATCGTGGTGTTCGTCAAAGGGTTGACAGTGTGAGTCTGGAAACACGTGGTGCAACCATGGCAGAAACACCCGTGGTACTGATACACCGTGTTGGTAGACTCGGCATACCCGTCCACCTTGATCCGACCTGCCAAACGCACTTCGCCACGGTTCCCGGCATGCTGAATAAACACTCCTTCTCCCTCGCGATGTTCGATGTACTTCAACCACTGCAACGCTTTCAGAGATTGCACGTCGTGGCCACGGTACCCGCGCGTGGGTATCAGTCCAATAGTCTTCTCCTCCAGAAACTTGGTGCGCAGTATACGGCTGGACTACGAGGCAATGGTGATGGCCACCTGAAACGGGTGAAGGCCTGCAGCGGCCATGATGAGCTCGTCGAAAGCGAGTACCGCTCTCTTGAGCACCTCAACGTCCAGATGACAGTAGGAAGCGAGATCCTCTTATAAGTGAAACACTGTGCCACGAGCCACTTCGGCTTGGTGCCAGGCACGTAGGGCGCGGGCATCTTCTTCTTTTATCCCTTGAAGGTCGTAATAGCTCAAGTCGGGCATGGGTCCCACGTAGTCTTGGTTCTCGGGGGTATTGAAAAAATGAGGAAACGTTCCCTTTTGGGTCACGTGATCAAACCCAAAAGCTTTGGGGAGCTTGCTCAAAGGCATCTGCAGAAAGTTCAGGGTGCACTTCATGTCGATCCGCAACGACTTGATGTTTAGGTACATCACCTTTCCTCCCGTGAAAATCACTTCGGGTTTAAAGCCATTCGTAAAAAGGTATTCGAGGATGAAATAGGAGTCGTAACCTTTGAAATTGTGAGCCAAACACGTTTAGCCAGCATTACTCCCATCGAACAGCCAGTCGCAAAATGCTTGTACCGTGGTAAAACTGCGTTTGCGAAGTCCACGCGTCTCGCACTCCAGGCGATCTATAGACCATTCCTTGCAGGTCTCACACAGTTTTTGCACCCCGACAAAATTCACAGTATGCTTGGCTTCCAGAGGCATGGCCTCGAAATCAAAGATGATCAAGCGCATCGAATCGTCATCATAATCATCATCGTCAGTGCTGTTCTTCTTTTTCGGGAGAGCATCGTCACCCACCGTCACGTAACACAAATGACCGGGGGGAACCACTTCCTTGCACACGGAGCACTTGTACTCTCCACACACATGATCTCCTTCCTTTCGATTCATCATATCGACGCGTTTACCACACGTCTCACACTTGTGGTACCGTTGGCAATACGACCAAGAGTCCTGGGGATCACCACCACCACCACGCTTCTTAGCTCCTCGAGGCTTGACACGTCCGTGGTTCTCGAAACACGTCTGCGTGCGAAAGTACCGGTGACACTCGTCACAATACTGCCACTTCCAACGATGGTCTTGTTCGGCGGGTGGAACCAAGAGGGAACACTCTTGCTCACCACACCCATAGCACAGGTTGTTACACTTGTGATTTTTTCGATCGTACCCCTTTTGACAACTCGTACAATAATAACACCGGCCAAGCATCCCCGGCATGCTATTGATATAATCGAAATGTCCCTCGACACCACGTTATGCTCGAAGCCGCGCTCACCCAGATAGCGTTGAATTTGCTGGATCTCGGGAAGACCACACGGGCTCTCAGGGACTCCCGCATTGCGATGCAGTGCTCGAGCGCGCTCCGTCTGAAAGGGAAGTCTAGCACCTCCAGCTTTTGGGTTGTACAACTTAGCGTAGTCAGGATCCTGAGTGAGATGAGCCATTCCGATCACGAGTGCTCGAGCCGCGCACAGTTCGTCGTGATTCCTAACGCGTGTGATGCTCTTTCTTCCCTTAAGCCAAGTCTCTAAATCCCCCGTATCCAGGGTAGAGGAATTCTTCTTAGACTTTCCCCGTTTCCCACCCCCATAAGGCATGTGCGTGCGTACGACATGGAGATGGAAATTACCTTGCAACACAAACTGCTCGTTCGATTGCACCACAGTCTTAACGACTCCCATAATGCGTTGAGGGGTAAGTTGATGACGGCGCATAAACGGTAAAGCAATGGGATTCTTGAGAGCAGGGGCATCGAGATTAAGGCGCGCGTAATCGTGCTTTTGCACCCCGCGTAGCGTGTCGTCGAGGACCCGGTCTAACACCCGCTCCACATCCTCCAAAGCTTCCTTGATAGTACCACGAGTAGGTAGATCGACCGACAGTTCGTAATCGGTACAGTCAGTACGCATTTTGGTAGAATGCCGAGTAGTCACTTGACGTAAATCATAGTAACATCGTCCTCCTCCTCCTCTTCCTCATCATCATCATCACTATCAACAGCGCGTTTCTTTCCACGACCTTCTTGTTGTTGCAACCCGGAAGGACCAGGTTCGTTCAAAAATGGATCTTCAAACGAAATCTCCTCTCCCTCCCCCTCTAGAGTGCAATAATAGTCAAATAATTCGTCAAAGGAGCTAAATTGAGGTAAGTCCGACTCAGCGAGATCATCGTGAAAAAAATCAGGAGGAAGTTGTTCACTCTCTTCTTCTTCGGGATCGGGTAACACTTCTAACAATTTGATAAGCCACTCTTCATCATCACCATCATAAGCCATGGCGAAGTTCGCGAAGAACAAACTGAAATGCGAGTGAAAATGCAACCTCTTTTATAGAACTCTTATCCAATCAAAAAGCTTGAATTCTAGTAAGCTAAAAATACTTTTTCTAAAAACAACCAATCATTTCTAATTTTCAACCTTTTTTCTACCCTCTCATTGGACAAATAAAAAAATATTTAACCCAATCAGTGGCGTTCCTGATGATCTCATCAATACACAGGGATCCCGTGACCATTATTTTATTTTTAAAAACACTCTATACTGTTTATAATAACATTTATGACAAAAAAGCAAATGAGAGGGGGAGGGGTGGGTAAAAAATAAACCATGACATCATTAGTATGACGTCTCCCGATACACAGGGATACCGTGACCATTATTTTATTTAAAAAAAAAACACTTCAAGCCCTTAATAACAAAAAAGCATAAAGAGAGTGGGAGGGGAGGGTAAAAATACACCGTGACATCATCAGTATGACGTCTTCCGTTTTTCCAAGCCTCTGATTGGTCAATACACCCCTTAGCCAATCAGAAGCGTTCCCGATGATCTCTTCGATACACGTGACCTACTTGAAGGTCTATAAAAGACGACGACGAGCCGGGACCACTTCACAGTCAGACCAAGACTCAATAAAACTACACAATAAAAAAATATAAAAATACACAAAATAATAATAGTAATGGATCAAGATGAATGTCTCATCTGCCAAGATAAGGAGGGGGAAATAATGGCAACCGTTCCATGTTGTAAAAAATCAATGCACAACAGCTGCCTCACTAAATGGTTTAGCAACCAGCAATTACAAGGTCTACGTGCTACCTGTCCACACTGTCGTGGAGAAATTTTACCAACACCACACCCCAAGATGAAAAAAAATTACAATAACCATCACCGAAGAGGATATGATCTCAGGAGCTATCACCACTACATCAAGAGAGATTGATTACCGAGACGGGTGGCTGTAGAAGATTGGATGGTGGCACCCCCACACAGGGACTTTTCTACAGGACAGAGAAGAGGATAAAGGGACACTTTTTTAAAGAACATTTTTTATCTAAAACATTTTGCAAAAATACAAATGGTTAATAAAACGTTTATAACAAAGCAAATGTCTCTTTTCTCTCTTTAAGAAAGAGGGGTGACGGGTAAAGGGGTTTCCCCTGCAATTTGACGCGCAATGTCTCTGGTCACACCCCAAACTTGGTCCTCTCTTCCCCGCAACAAGCCAGGCAACTCCGCCTTCTGGAGCATCATCTGGAATATCCATACGGGGGACATAAAGTCCAACAAATCTTGAATATAAGATTTCCAATGCTCTTGCACAGCAAGCCCAAGTCTATCACTCAGGTTTCGCAGTCCCTCCCATGTCAATTCCATACAGTCCCTCAGGGTGGCTCTGGCCTCATAAAAGGCCTTTTTCCACAGCTCATGGTCACGGTGCACCAAGGGATCCCACTCGGCCATTAGGTCTAGAATCCTAGAATCAACGCCTCCACATAATGATCCACGACATGCATGATATTATACGTATCAATCACATCGTAAGTTGCCTGAGGGTCATCAAGTTCGTTATAAGATTCCATGGACTCTTCCTCTTCCTCCCCTCCTCTTCCTCAACCCTAGTGTCACTCTCGACGACAACTACTTTTTCGGCTTCTTCGCCATCGGTATCACTTCCACTACATCCGGCATCTCCTCCTCCTCCTCCTCCACATCTTCTTTTATGGGTGGGGGGACTGGGACGCTTACGTTTACGCAGGTTGTAGGGAGCTTCTTGCCTTTGCCCTTGCCCTTGACCTTCTTCTTGGAGGGTGGTGTCCATAGTGACACTGCCTTCGTCTTCTTTGCTTCCTTCGGAGGCTCCGCCCACACAAACCGGTCGCATTTCTTGTTTGGAGGTCTCACGTCACACGCAAAATACACACGACCGTTGGAAAACTGACCGCGGCTCACTCCGACACGGCAAATGAGGTTATGTTCACACACTGGAAAATCGGTGACGTTAACTCCCTCCTCGACAGCCTCTCGCACTGCTTTGACCTCGTCTTGATTGAAATAAAAGCCACACCCTATCTGGTCTTTTGAAAAATCCACAGGAGTACCGCACTTTAAGGCAGACCCTATACTTTTTTTATTCCTACGTCACAAAAAAACTTCATCATCAACAAACAAAGCAGCAATGTTCTTCGCTTCAAAATTTCCATCTTATATATTCTTTTTTAGGGTATCCCATAATAATACCCTCACCTATGACGTCACTTCCGCCCCTCATATTCCGACCAATCACCACCCCTCCCCTAAAGTCCAAAGGGCAAAGGCCCAAGGCCCAAGTCCAAAGTCCACCTGTGACGTCACTTCCGCCCCTCCAAATCCAACCAATCACAGCACGCCATTTTCAACAACCAATCAGAACGCGCCACGACCGCGCGGCCGGGGGACTGGAATCCACCCCCAATATAGACTTACTTTACTACTCGCACAAAAAAACTATTTGTTAAGTAACCCTCCGGCCACTTCCGCCGCCCCAACCCTCTTCCACTTTTGGGACCATTCCGCTGCCCCTGGTATAGAGAGAAACCAATTTTTTTTTAGAAAAGGATATTATATGTAGAGGATCTAGTTGGTCTATTCAATTCGATTACAAGGTTTGAGTAAACGTGCAGCCTGTGCCAACCTAGAAGTACTAGCTTCAATCCATTCCCTAAGAATTTTTAAACCACAATATTGCAATTATATGAACGATAAAAAGTCCTCACCCCCGGAATTTTTGTGGATTTTAACCCCTAACTTTTCACACATTCCGTGCCACGAATGAAAAGTCCCTACTCGAACAATCGTTCGCTTGAAAAAAAAAATGATGAAATATTTGCATTTTGCTAATAGTATTGAAAAAGCGCAGTATATTATTTGATTGTTTTATATTATATTGGTTTTTCGCCCAAGGTATAATTTTTTAATTACATTTGTGTCATTGAAATCTTTTTAACATCCAGGTGTGCTAATAAGAATCTAGCTGGATACTCGCTTGACACTCAGGGAAACGTTCCCTTTGCAATCCAAGGGCTCAAAGTAAGTGCTATCGATTTTGCTTATCAGCAAGAAGGATGACTTCAAACACAGGGTTGTCGATTGCCATATTTCCCCCCAAGAAGTATGAAAAGACATTAATGATATCAGTATACAAACCCTAGGAGGAAAAGACATAAAACAAACTGCGCGGCTTTCTTTGAGCAGCATCAAACGATTAAGTGTTTAAGAACTTAAAATTTCATCAAAAGCAAGAAGAAAATTATTTCTACTAGTTGGAGGTAAGCTTGTACGTAAAAGAGTCCTTATTCTAAGTCAAGCAGCGAAATAGGTAATTTTCAAATGAAATGGAAAATTGTCATTTTACATAATACTTCAATTATATTTTTCTGTATACTATTTCTAAGATTAGATCTTATTTCTTATCACGATTAGTTTAATGTCTTATTAAGGTTGGATGCAAAAATATATTTTTTTGGCTAGAAACAACCAAGCTCAATAATTAGTTACAGATGTCAATTTTTTAAAGTCAGTTCAATTTGTTTTTTACTTCATGCTGTTTCGTCGGCTAGTTTTAATGAAAAAATTCGAAATCCATCCAACTTATTTTTAGGGAAATGTGAAAATACATTAACTTGTATTAAGCTTTTTATTCATACCCCCTAAAGCTCAAATGACATTGAGAATTTTATTTGTTAGTGGGTTAGCCCAAGAAAATAGACTATTAACTAATTTCTTTATGCAAATTATCTAAACTATCACTTTTAATGATGTTAACGACAGGGTCTCATTTATGAGCCCCTGTCACGAAAAAATTACCTGAAAAAACTTCCGTTTGAAATTTTAATTGCGCTTACTGGAACCCGACTATCTATATGCTAATCGTTGTAACAATGTGATTGATACAGCAGAATGGCTATTGCATCGTCCTCGGTTGGGCAGAATGGGAGGGTAGTTTCATTAAGAGGGCGAGAAAAGATATGCTATCCTTGGAGCTTGTGTGAAATTGTAGTGTTGTTTTTTTATTATCAGTTATTTTTATGAATTGGTATTCATTTATCTATTATTTATTTATTGATTTAATTGCTTATTCCCTTTATAAGGCAACTTCACACACTCTTTTTTTTAATATTGGGGGGCACGTGCCCCCAGTGCCCCACCCCCTGCTACGGCCCTGTTAAATCCTCGATCAAACGGAGATGAAAGTCGATTTGAGTTCCAACTTTCATGTCCGTTTGACTATGCACTCTCACACACTCTCTTCGACTCACACCGACTCTCATGCACTTTGAATATGTTCGAATTCGGCATGAGAGTCGATGAGAGTTGGCGCCGTTTGATCGCGTGAATGATAGAGTTGATGTGAGTATTTCGGTCAACAGCTACCCCGCTAGCAGAGCTTTTTCCTGTCTCTTTCTATCAGTTCACTTATTCGTGTCGCGTCTCTGTTCTTTCGCGTTTTGAAAGAACAGAGACGCGACACGGATAAGTGAACAGGAAAAAGGTCTGCTAGCGGGTAGTCAGCAGTTTTCATAAAAAGTGGAATTTAACATGTAATTCCTGTTCAGTTTTTAATCCTGAAGTCAAATAATTACTTCAATTTCCAAAACTCAATCTGATGTTTATTTTTTCCCCGAAAATTGAACTCGTGAGCAGCGCGCGCTTGTGCACATGAGAGCAGCACGGGCTGGTTGTTTGACCACTCTCACCAACTCTCAAAGACCATTTGATCGGAGCCCTGTGAGAGCTAAAAAGAGCTGAACTCTCATCGACGTTTGATCGAGGCTTTACGCAAAAGGGACGGGAAATCAGAAAAATAGCGAGACTGAAATGCACACTGAAATAGACTCTGTCTGATACATTTCCGGCGTTTCCCTCCAAACACGAAGTGCAAACGTTTGTGCTGTAAACTAAACTTTCATTTCTAAGAGCAGGCCCGTATATCCCTTCCCCCGACAACGAACCGTAAGTTCACTTTCGGTTCTCAATGAATAGACGTGCTATTTGTAGACAAAACTATCAAGCATAAGCTAGATCACTATGGTATGTAGCCAAATCCGTAAATAAACATCCCGTGGAGATACTGCAAAGGCATAAAATAAATCCATTTTTGTTTTTTTTTCGATGGTCCACTTTTTCGGATTTTGCACCCCCCAAGAAAAATCCTGGGTACGGGCCTGATACGGTTTTATACTTCTCTTCACTTTTTTGAAGAAGCGAAACTAGTTTAGAATTGACTAAGCATTCTTTGCTCACGTTATCCTTGCCGACTCGTGTAACACCGTATTTTCCATGACCTGTATTCAATGCAAATACATGCAAATGAAGATATAAATCAATGCACCTGGTTTATTTGCATCAATTTGCATTGAATACAGCTCATGGATAATACGACGTTTGAACTTAGCCTAAAGCCCCGTGCAAACTGCACGGGCACCTTTTCGCTTGACTGACTATATGACATAGGAAATGTCAAAATGGAAAATGGACTTTCCTACATTTCCTTTGTCTTGTGGTCAGTCGAGCAAGAATTCGCCAGCAATGCTGGCAGGTGCTGGCGCAGTTTGCACGGGGATTAAGGTTCCCTATTGCGATATGGGAGGGAGGATGAAGTTTAGTGATGTGCCTTGGAGTAAATCAACAATTGTGTCAAGTGTGTCATATTTCATGATGTGTCTAAGATATGCCCTCTTGGTCACTCAATGAAGATTGTCCTTCGCAAATTCATATAAACATATTTTGATATTAAAATATTCGTTATTGTAGCATGCATACAGGCATCCGGTGTTTTTTTTTTTTTTTTTGTCCTTCAAAAAAGGGACGTTTGACAATGAAATTGGCAATTGAAGCAGAGCATATGCGCTCCATTAATCCCACCTCTAACCTCCCTTCATCCCGCGGTCAGTTAATATACTTTATTTTGTTGTCCAATGCATTATTTAGAACAAAAAAAATATTTATCCAAATATCATGGCATCTTTGGCTTTCCCAATGAAATCGTAACAAATCCAAAAGGGATTGCAGATAGGACAGAAAGTGGATTTTCCAAATGATGACCGTACCCTATTTATCTAGTTGAGGCTGGGCCGTTCTTATTTTTGGGACATTTTAAGGCTGAATATGTTTTTAACGATATTCTTAAATTTTAGTGTATACTGTATAAGAATATAATACCCAATGACTTATTATGAAGAGAATTACACTAATGATCAATAGCAATAATAAGGTTGTAACTATGAGCAAAATTTGATTCTGCATTTTAGAACGCATCAGGACTAATAAAGAATTTTTTCTTCTATCTGAGCCTCGGCATGTTCTTAAAATTTGGTAAAATCTCAGGCTGGACGTTCCTTAAAGGTTCTTATAAAAAAAGAGTGTAGTGGATTTTCCCAATGGTCGTATTGCTGCCGGGGTTACATGATGGCTCCTGACAGTGCTACTTAAAGAATCGCCAGAATTTGCAGCTTTCTGCTCACAAAACCTGGATACGACCCTGCGGTCTCTCCATGAATTAGTATTGACTATATTTAAGACACATAAATGAATAAATAGTAGATTTGCTATCACAATGGACGCGGCAATCATTGTAGGGTTTTGTTTCAATATTTCTGCAAAAAAGGCGATTGACTGGCTAACAAGCCGACCAAAAAGATAATGACAGGTTGTTCTGGATTTAAGTCCTTTTTTGACAAATATTTGATCTAAAATGACATCTCAGGAATAAATAGATAAATGCTTTCATTGTGAAAGGGGAGCGATCGACTTATACAAACAGTCGCGATGAAAAAGAAAGAAACTTGCAAAAAGTGAACGGAAATTAATTCCTTTCGAGTTTCTCGCATAGCCCTTTGTAGCTCCTAAGGTAAGTCGAATTTTTTGTCTTTCTTTTTGTCAGATGATGATTTTTCGAATTTTATATTTTCGAGAGGTTACATTTTTACAGCTTAGATTATTTACACAAAAAAAAGGAAGCGGTGTTTGTCCTTATTTTAAGATGGTCTTGGCGACAACTTTTTTTTACAATAACATTTGCACCTTTAGCAAAATCGAAAAACAAATTCAAAGACCTATAACTTGCTATTTAAGACTTTTATATTTTTTATTCTAAAGCTGTCTTTCTCGTAGTATAATCCAGACTAGACAGATTGGCATGACGATATGGCATGTTACACCGATTTACTTCTGAAATTTCTTGGTCTTTGATCACCGAGGCAATTTTGTGTGAGGCATTAATTCTCCAGAAAAAGGAATGGTCTACTACGAAATTCGATGGTTAAATATAAGTTATAGTTTATTCAGTCGTTTAAGTAGCAGATGCTCTAACTAATACATATGTGAGACGAACCATAACGCGAGTCGGCCGACTGAAAATATGACAGCAAGAGAGAGACGTTACATTTGTATGGTCAATTAAAAAATATTTTGAAAGAAATAGATAGCTGAGTGGGATAGAGTCCCCCTCCCTCCAAAAAAAAAGAAGAAGAAGAAAATAAGAAATTTAAAAATAGGCCAAGCTGCTCCATCTGTTTTGCATTTCTGGCAGGGTAAACAGATGTTAGATGTCCAATTAAGGAAGGTAGAATTGCATACGGTATCTTATGCTCTCTTGGTTCAACCAATTAGAGCACATGATTTATAACAGAGCACCAGGTGATTACTCTCATGCGCAGAGCTTTGTGTCGCTCGTTTTTCTAACCAAACATGTGGGGTGAAGATAACAGGGGCGGATCTAGCATTTCGCTAAAGGGGGGGGGGGGGGGGTTGGCTCAGTGGCAAAAGAGGATGGGGGTAATTGTTTTTGTTACATATGACTTTCTGACAGCCCAAAGGGGGGGGGGTTAAACCCCCTAAAGCCTCCCCCTAGATCCGCTACTGGATAACGAGTGACAATGAAAGCTCTACACAGGAGGGTACTGTAGGTAATTCTACTAATACACTATCTATCTCTCTAATTTATTTAGTCACAAAAGAACACAAGCGATGGAACAACCTCTCATTGTTATTGCAACCTTTGCCTGCGCCTTGCAAATTTTTGCCGCAACACACCAAAAGAAGCCGCTTTATATCGGCTGTATGTCGCCAATGACTGGAAAATCAGCATGGTGGGGACGCGGGATTCCTGTGGCCGCGGAAATCGCGTTTGGTCTAATAAACAATCGCAAGGACATTTTGCCTGGGTACGAGTTCATGCTTCTTGCCAATGACACGCAGGTAAGTCACGTGAATGTAGAGAACCACCAAAATCAAAAAAAGGCCTGGACCTCTGCCTAGAGACATATCAATCAATGGCAGTCAGCTCTTTGGAATCCTGTGGTGTTTTAAAAACACTAGGGCCTGAGCCTGTTTAAAAATGGCGCCATGGAAAATCGTAGTAAACACGAATGCCTGCACCTTTACTTAAAAATTATCGTCGTATACCGTACTTAAGGCGACAAAAAAGCGAAAAATGATTGAAGCGAAATTCAAAGATGGTATGTAATGATAAGGAATTGACCGGGAGAGCTAGAAATTGCTCCCAGTCTTTTTAGTTAATTTACTTACTGACATCTGTCAATCTGTTTGGTTACTAGGGCAACACCGGTCAAGGCAATAAGATACTGTACGACTATCTGTCAAAGAAACAAGTCGTTATGATACTCGGGCCCGCGCGGTCAAATGTGGCCTTGTCGGTTGCAAGCACTTCGATGTACTGGAATCTGATTCAGGCAAGTGAAAAGGAGAGAGATACGAAGAAAAAATAAGAAAAGAAAATGAAAAAGGTTGGGGAAAGGGACCGGGGTTATTCCCCAAATCCTAATTGTAGGGCTGTCCATCTTATTTTTGCATGCACAAAATTTGCATGAGCAAATTTTCTGCAAAAGGAAAAATTAGGTATTCTTTCTCATAATCTTGGCAACGAACATTTCACACAGCTTTTTTCTGTTGTTGGTATTTTCCACAGTAATTTTTAAGCGAAGCTCTGTTTTAAGGTAGTCAAGTTTTCACGGCTTGGCCAAAGTAATCCCCTCCCCCCGGTAATAAGGTAAAATAATATGATCATCATCATCATCATCATCATCATCGTCATCGTCATCATCATCAACAACATGATCGTTATCATCATCAGCGTCATCATTATCATCGTCGTCATCATTATCATCACCAACGTGATCGTCATCATCAACAGCATCATCATCATCACCATCAAAGTCATCATCATCCCCAACATGATCGTTATCTCTATCAGCAGCAATAATAACAACGTCGTCATCTTCATTAATATTATCATTGCCTTTAACATTACCATTACCATCCTCATGAACAGCAAACATCAACACCAATATCATCATCATCGTCATTATCATTATAATCATCATTAAAACATCATCACTACCACTGTCAAAATCATCATCATTATCAGCAGCAGCGGCATTTGTTTATTGATCAATTTTGTATTCAGGTATCGGCATCTGCGACACACAGTGACTTGTCGTCTTCAAAATCCTATCCATATTTCTTCCGCACCATCCCCTCCCTGGGAGCAATGCGAAAGACGTTTCTGACCCTGGCGAGACGATTTCATTGGACAAGAATAGCCATATTGTTCTACAACCGTGATATGCAAGCGCAGGTACTATGGGATCGTGCTAGGGAAGGGGGGGGGAGGTCTTCCTTTGCTCCAGCTTTGTTCCAGGCGTACTTACCCGGGTGTCTAATTTGGGTTTGTCTAATTGGGTTTCTTGTGGTGAGTAGGAGCTCTGTCGCCACATGCCTTTCAAGACCCCGCGCTAACTCATTCATCTCCAAACACGTTTTAAATTTCAAGTCATTTTCATGGAGTTTCCAGAAAGTTGACCTTGACCGTAATGTTATAGGGATTTTATAGGTGCCCTTGGTATGCTTACAAATCTCACCATTAAAAATTCACCACAGGCAGCCCGAGAGCTTAGGGAAGAGCTCACTGACAATAACATTACAATTCTGAGTTATGGCAGCTACTTTGATGGTGACGACGCAGATACGCAGATTAAACACCTGAAGGTACGCAGCAACTCACACTCCTTTATCATTGTTTATTATTGAAAATACAGCGGTTTATTCGCAAGGAAACTTGAAAATAACAATCAACGAATGAAGTCTGATATGTTATTGACGATATTTGATTGTAAATATCTTGGTTACATACTTGAATTAGCCGATGGGAATGGATACTTTGTGTGAGTCACCATTGAGCGGGAGACTTCCTTTGGAAGTCGCTTGAATTCACTAAGTTAATCGTTTGAGTTTCCCGCCCTCAGGCACTTGATGTTCGGGTTGTGTTTGGTTTTCTTCAGTTGACAACATCAGTTATATGTAAGGTAATGTTTTCCTGGTGAATACCCCTTCTGATTTCATGCATTGCGCATTCTTTCCTTAAAATCAGAAAAACAATGCAACTCTTTAAGCACTTAATTTCTTTTTAATCATTCTAGCTAGAAAAAAATATATATATATATTCAAATTGAAACATATTCAAAACTCCTTATTGTATTTACTCAAAATCATTCTCAAGTTTTCCGTTGCAAATTTTGAATGGAAAAGAATCGGCGTTTCTTTACACGCATGGCAAGGAATCAGCCTGTAGAATTATAATTCACCCATCAAGCGACTCTTCTTCGTTGTAAATTTTTATGATTCGTGCCAGTCCCACACGCAACTTCCATCCACAGGATTTTTTTAGCTGGAACTCCGAAAACTCTTATTGCCGTTCTCCAATCTAGTGGTTGGTCATTCTATTCCATTGCAGATTTACCGTCATGGATTATACGGAAGGAAGTACGCGTGGGTGATCAATACGCCGGATAACAAGACCACGTGGTGGCGACGCACCTACCCCTCCCTTCCCTGCACCGAGGCGCAGATCTACAAGGCAGCGGAGTACACCATTAGTTTAGACGATATGCTCTTTGGTATGGACACGGACCAAGGAGTGTCCGGATTGGTGAGGGGCTTTTAAGATAAGTTCTATAGTGTATGGTGTTATGCGTATCAATCAATGGCTGTCGTTTGTCTAAATGGTTCAAAAGAGCCTGGGGCGAGCGCGCGGGAGACCTGTGATATTCTAAAACGTTAGGGACTAGGCTCCATATCCAAGGTGGCTGCCAGCAATAAATCGTAGTAAACACAAATTCCTGCAAGTTTACGTGGAAATTCTCGAATTACAAAGCTCTAGAGCGATAAAAAAGCGAAAAGATTGAAGCGGACTCCCAAATATGGTATGTAATGCCTAATAAGGAAATGACCGAGCGAGCTAGGAAAACGACAGTTTTTAAAACAAGATTGACTGATATGCTTAGAGGTGCGTCCGGATTGTTGAGGGAATATTTTTTTTTCGGGCGTAGTACTCACATACAAATCGCCCGACAGATCGCAGCTTTGTAGAAGCTCTGGCCCAAAACCGGTGTGTGCAAATCCACTTATCCTTCTTCTCACTATCAACTTCAACAGACCACCGAAGAGTTCCAAAAAATGTATACACTCCATTCGCAATATCACGGGCTTCGCACATCCTTATACGGTGCACTGGCATTCGATGCTGCTTGGCTTATGGCCCTTGCGTTGAATAGCTCCGCGCAGGAACTGGGCCCAAATAGTAGTTTGGAGAATTTCCACTACATGAGTGAGAGCATGTCTGACGTCATCAAAAGAAATCTTTTGAAGATTGAGTTTGTTGGCGCTACCGTGAGTATGGAATTGTGGGAATTGCCATATAAGGGAAGTAGGAGTTGCCATATAAGGGAAGTGTGGGAGCGAGTTAGATTCCCATAAAATATACATTCGTTTGACAAATGGTTGTTGGCTTTGCGACTACGCGACAAGCCGGCATGTAAGCATAGGTAAAAACCACTTAAACAACGACGACGGCAACGTGGACGACGACGGCAGAAAATAATGGGATTTGATTCAGAATTCAATAGCAACACGTGAAAATGCGTTCTGTCTGATACATTCCCAGCCGTTTTCCATAAAACTACGACGTGAAAACTCCAACTTTCATGGTCAATTGAGGACGCGGACGTTTGCCGTGTAAACTCCTCTAACCACGTTCGCTGCTGTCTTTAGTTTATTTTTATCTATCTCTGACTTTAGTGTTTTGCTTATTCCATTGCAATTAATTTATAATTGATCGCCAAGCGCGAACACATCTTTTTCGATCTCGTTGTCCTAGCCGTCGCCGTCGTTCTTGCTTAAGGTCCCTTTAAGCCACCGCTACCGCGTCTAATTCTGCATTCACACCAAAACCATGTTTAGTTAAACAAGATTTTTTTTGCCTGATAACTTGCCAAGATCGTCATTGTGCTGAATTCTTACTAGCTAAATGATCACTTAGTAACACGCCCAGCACAGTCTGTTCAGTTTTGTTCTTGGTTAATTAAATGGTTAATTAATTGGTTAATTTAATTAAACCACCTTTAAACTGGTTTAAGTGCTGGCGTGAATGCGGTATAAGTCTGACGTTATGCGGTGGCTAATATACAGTCGTTCCACAAAAGGATGGCTAAGATATGCAGCTAGGTGCTTCAGTGGTTTCCACCCATGCTTACATGCGGGCTTGTCGCGGAGTCGCAAAGCCGGTTGACGACAACCTTTTGTCAAACGACTGTATAAAGCATTCTTATCAAGCTAATGTCTAAAGAAAGTGGTTCTACTTTAAAGTAATTTGTGACCACCTTTCCCTGTGACGTGGCAGGCAGCCAATCAAAACTACAGAAGTTGCCCCTGTGTTCATTATTCCCAACTAGTTCCAGTCCCTTCGACGAATGCAGTGCCATAGCAGGCCTCGAAATTTTAGGGGGTAGGGGACGATACAGAAAGATTAAGAAAATATTGGGACACAGCCACGCCCCTACTGGTCACCGTGTAATTTTTTAAACTATTGGGGGGAGGCACGTGCCCCCAGTGCCCCACCCTCTGCTACGGCCCTGGAATAAATAACACACGAGATAACGTCAGAAAAACAAATCTATTTACACAGATTTAAAGCACCCAAAAATATACACAGATTTCGATCAGTAGGAACAAGCGTCTAAATTTTGTTTGAGATCCGCACTTGAGCTTTCCAAGTAAATTTTGTATTTAAAGAGTATTCGTAAGTATACTAACTTTTTACTAATTGTGTGTTTAATTGTACAGGGAGTCGTGCACTTAAAAAGTAACGGCGACAGATATGGCAATTTCGAGATTTTTCAAGTACAAGGTATATTTTATACAGCAGAATAGTGGGTGCGTCACAGGGAAAAAAATTCTTAGATTTAAAGATATCTTCGTTACCCGGGCTAAAAACAACAAATTGGGATGTCTGTGGTTCGTAAAACTAAGTAGAAAACGTCTGATTTAGAAAGTTGTTTGATATATTCGACAAAATAAATAACCATTTAAAATGTTTTATACTAAATTTACTGCTGTGACTTTCGATTTAACTGAATACAAAACCGGATTGAACCGGCAATAGTCGACAATAACTGATCGACACTTAACGATTTTCTCACTACTCGTTCTTAGGCCTCTCCCGGCTAACTCAGCCACGGGCCTTTACAACATAACATTGACAAAATTTAATTCAGATAATTGGTCTTCAAATGTGATATTTTATCCTCCAATGTGGAATAAAAAGGAAGCTGTGGCTGGCTAAACATACACGCTGGAACCTGGGTAGCCATGGTTTCAGCGAAAACACTACCCGCCAAAACCACGCGAAAACGCTCCCTTCGCGAGAAGTGTACACGCCATAATAGTTCCTGTGATAATGACTCCTTTGTTTCTTTATTTCAAGGCAACTCAATAAAGCTGATCGCGAAACACGAGACCTTGAGTAGTAATTTTACTCTTCTTCCCGGTCAGGACTTTGTCTGGAGAGGTAAGTATCATTCGGTTGAGATCGCGACATTGACAAACAACAACAACAACAGCAAACAAACAAAAAAACAAAGGCAAAGAAACAAACAACAACAGCAAACAAACAAACAACAACATCAACAACAGCAAATAAACAAACATACAGTAACAACTACTGAATCAGAAACAACAACAACAACAACAACAAAAATAACAGCAGTTGAAGCAACTAATAAATGAATAAACAGAAGCAACGAAAACAACATTAACACAAACTACAATAATAATAATAACTACAGAAGCAGATGCAATTACAGTAACAAATACAACAACAAAAAGCAACAACAACAACAACATATTCAACAACAACGGTGATCTTAAACCAACAACAACAACATCAAGAAACAGAGATAGAATCTTTTATACTCTCAGATGGTCGGCCTCCCTTAGATCACGTGACTATCGTCCCGCAACTTGTCGAGTTTTCCCGCGTGGGCTTTATCCTGGTTTGCGCATTCGCCTCATGTGGGATATTGATGTCCTTGGGATTCTTGTATTTCAACATTAAGTTTAGAGAGAAAAGGTGAGTGTACACAGCTCACACATTTAATAGAAGGTCTTTATAATCATCATCATTATAATAGTCGTCATCGCCATCATCATCATCCACAACATCATCATCATCATCATCATCATCAACATCAACAACATCAACAGCATCATCATCATTATTATCATCATCAACAACATTAACAACATCATCATCATCATCATCATTAACAACATCATCACCATCATCATCATCAACAGCATCATCATCACCATCATCTTTAACAACATCATCATCATCATCATTAACAACATCATCATCAACAGCATCATTATGATCATCATCATCATCAACTACATCATCATCGGCGTCATCAACATCATCATCAACAACAACATCATCATCATCATCATTAACAACATTATCATCATCATCATTAACAACATCACCATCAACAGCATCATTATGATCATCATCATCATCAACTACATCATCATCGCCATCATCAACAGCATCATCAACATCATCATCATTATCAACAACAACATCGTCATCATAATCATCATTATTATAATATTTTTTGGCTCAAAAATTTCGACCCTCCCCCAAACTAACACACAAACATGGAGACCCCCCCAAAAAGGCGAAAAACTAAAGCCTTCCCCCAGAACAAAAAAAGCTTTAATAGCGTATTGGTTAGCTTATTGAAATTAAAATCTAGTTGTATAACTAGAGTATAACGCACGGCACGTAATAAATGTAGTAAACCTACAATTGTAATAACGAGCAATCTGTTCAACACAAACAAAGGGGGCTGGGCAATTTGCCAAGAAGAAAATAATGTGTGTAAACGAGATTTCAGTTGGTGAAGGAGCTAATGATGCTATTTTCCATTAAGGTTTTAACAATAATGAGCATTTTCTATATTTGGAAATGGCAATTTTTTTACGGGGGAGCATGTTCCCAGACCCCCCTATACCCCACCCCACCCCCCTATACAATAGTATTTACACCCCTGAAAAATGGGCACGTAACAACACTTCTACTGGCTTGTGCTTGGTGGTTTAAGGCCATGCCTAAGTCATCGCCCTCCCCCCCCCCCCTCCACACACACACTTCTTTTAGGAGGCTCGGCAATTGATCAGAGTATTTGTTCAAAAATAAAGCCCTCCCCTAAACCCTGTATCAAAATTTGAGGCAAAACAAAGCAGCCCTCCCTCCGTTAAATAATTACCCTTCCCTGACTACCACATAATTCACCTCTGCTGCAAAGTGGTGAAATAAACGATTAATTGATTGGTTCATTTATTTTAGTTGTAATCTTTGTTTGGCCGACGGGCTAACACACTAGGCCACCCGTGCTTCCACTATTTATTACCATCATCATCATCATCATCATCATCATCATCATCATCATCATCATCATCATCATCATCATCATCATCATCATCATCATCATCATCATCATCATCATCATCATCATCATCATCAGCTGCAGCAACCATGATATACCAGAACTAGCCTATATTGATAACCTGTATAACCCGAACCTTATATCTTGGTCATTGTCTAGGTTCATCAAAATTCCCAGCACTAACCTGTATAACCCGAACCTTATATCTTGGTCATTGTCTAGGTTTATCTACGATATCCAGCCGTAACCTAATTAACCCAAACGTTTCATCTGGTTCGTTATCTAGGTTTATCAAGATGTCCAGTCCTAACCTTAATAATCTGATCATTGTGGGCTGTGTGTTGGCATACGTATCCGTCGTTCTCTTCTGCGTAGATGGCGACAAGCTAAGTGATCTTATCTGCCAGGTGATGAAAGTGTGCAACCTTAATTTAACCACCATACAATAATAACCAGGCGCATACACAGAAAAGTAAGGGGGGGGTTAGGGGCACCCCATGGCCCTTGGGTCATTTCTTCTTAAGGAATCCTCAAATACTATGCTTTTTCCATATGATACCTATGACTGCACCATGCCCACCATGCGTGGGTAACGTGAACAACGGTAACAAGCGTTAGATTCCTACCTTGCTACGGTTGTTCACAAAGTAACAAGAAAAAAAAAACAGATATGCTGCGGTTAAAACGGGCAACATATGACTGCGCATCCCCAATCCCCACCTCCCCCCCCCCCCTCTCTCCCCCCACAGACAATCCTGGGTACGCTCCTGATAGCCATACCATCAATTGCGCCTTAGTTAAAAAGCCCTCACCCGGCTTAGGATTAGTAGTCATAAACTTTAAATCGAGACTGGGCGCTATCAGAGGCCCTTTAGAAAGCCTGAGGACAGAATTTGTTCTCAGTTTAATTCAAGGTAGGTCAAAGACGAGTTCCACTTCTCGATCAAATGTAAGCGACATGAGATGGCAAGAAAGGGGACTTGAGGTTTTAAAAGTTAAAAAGGTCATGAAAGATAAAAGATATATTGATGAAAGCTTCCTCTTTCAGAACCTAATAAATTACTTCTATAACAGCACAGAGGGAGGTCGCTAAATTTATATATGACTGTTTTTTTAACTAGGGGTGGGTAGTCTTAAAGTAGCTGGACTCTTCTATTACTTCTTTTTGTATATTTATTAATGTTTGTTAGAATGACAGCCATATACTTGTGTGTATTAGCTGCTAATAAACTATATCTATCAATCTAGCAGATGAAGTAGAAAAGACAACTTTGAAATATTTAATTTCAGGTGCGTGTGTTTACCCTCGATATAGGCTTCACGTTAGCATTTGGTGCCATGTTTTCCAAGGCATGGAGAGTGCACAAAATAACGCGAAAGCTCCGACTTAAACGCCGTGTAAGCATCACCATCACACATAGTTATATACTTATAACATAATCATCAAATTTATCATCGTTGTCAACATCATCTTTATCAACATCATCATCATCATTATCAACATTACCATCATTACCATCAACATCAACATTATCATCATCGTTAACGTTATCATCATCAACAATGTTATTATTATCATCAACATTATCATCATCATCATCAACATTATTATCATCAACATTATTATCAACAACAACAACAACAACATAATCACCTTTATTTACATCATTAACATAATCAACAATAACAACGTCAACCACAAAAATTATCATCATAATTATCATCAACAACAACGATATTATCATCATTGTTACCACAGCAAGACCGCAACCATCATCATCACCAAAATCATATAATTATATCTGTCGTTTTCGTGTTTTCTTCTCATTATCATCCCTCTCTCAGTATATCAAGGACGTTCACCTGGTTGCCATGGTGATGATAATGCTATCCATAGACATCATTATACTCGTAACATGGCTACAAATGGATCCGCTGACCAGAGATTACAAATGGCTAAACCGGAAGGTAACATTGCAAGCACGTGGTATGCGATAACCAACTACATTTACAGTCCACTCCCCATAAACCTTTTATCCCTCCCACAATCCTTTGCCCTCCTTTTATTTTTCCTAAAATCCTTCGCTGTCCTGTTATCGATTCAACAAATCTCGTTCCCACAACCTTCGCTCTCCTGTTATCGATCCAACAAACCTCCTTCCCACAATCCTTCGCTCTCCTGTTATCGATCTAACAAACCTCCCTCCCACAATCCTTTGCCCTTATTTTATTTCTCCCACAATCCTTCACTCTCCTTCTTTTTGTCCCCAAACCCTTTTTTAATTAATAACACAATCCTTCGCTCCTGTTTTATTAATCTTTCAATCCACCAAAATCTGAATTCGATAAATGTTTATGCGATCACCTATTGATTTCTTTCTTAATTTTTTTTTAAATTCTTATCAGTCTTGCTGTTTATCAACACTTTTTATGGTATGATAATGAAAAATAACCTTGAAATATATTATTACATTTTTACAGTTGTAAACACTTGTTGCAGTAACTTCATTTACGTATACGGGCCTATTTTTTACGTAGAGTCACAGCGCCTCGCAGCCAGACGTCATCTTCCAGTATCGAATCCTTCACTGCAAAGGCGAGAATGTGTTCATATGGCTAGTGATTATCTATGGGTTCAAGGTCTTGCTACTACTTTTTGGACTTTTCCTTGTCTGGGAGACGCGAAAAGTGAAAATCACAGAACTTAATGATTCACAGCACATTGGTAAGCATGGAACGGGGAATTGGACTCGGGGATTTGGGATCGGAGAACTCAATGTTTCGCAACACATCGAAAAGTTTAAACAGGAAATTGGACTTGAGGATTTGGGATTTAAGCAAATGGTTCTCAACACATCGGTAAAAATTAAACAGGGAATTGGACACGGGAATTTGGGATCGGAGAATTTAAAAATTCATCGGTAAGTATGGGAACAGGGGATCGGACTCGGGGATTTGGGATCAGAGAACTCTATAATTCTCAACAAATCGGAAAATATTTAACAGGAAACTGAACTCAGGGATTTGGTATCACAGAAATATTCTCACGAACATATGTCCATGGAACTATCTTACATACTATCTTACATACCCTATTGCACTTCGAAACACCATTCCTAAGTAAGGCGACTTTCAACATTACATCACATCCACGACGCTACCGCAGATCACACCACATTCCCGTTTTAACATTACCTCATAACAAACAAGGACACAAACCATGCCACATAACACAATATTACAGGCAAATGAAATTCAAGGAGATTATAGAGTCTCAACCAGCCGAACCTTCGTTATTATTATTCAATATTGGAAGCTAAATTTTGTTATTGAAATAACCATTTAAAAACAAATCCGCGTTTCCATAAACGATCGTAGTTTCGCAGTCAACTTCATTTGTTTGTGAGATGAGAATCGAAGCGCGTAGGTCGGTTTGGCTCAAATGATCAGCTGAAATTGCTTCAAAACGTTTGGAACAAGGCACGAACAGTGCAGGCAAAAGATTCACAGGAATTAGAGCAAGTGATGGTCTAATAAGCAGGTCGCAAAATCAATTATTATCTGAACAAGGTGAAATTATCGCTGATAACAGTGGCCGTTTGTTGACTTGAATGACAGCGATCGAATCTTGAAGGAAGAGTTTCGAGGCTTTCTTTGTGAGATGACTGGCAAAACCTGAACCTTGAATGTTTTGCAATATATTTTTTACCCTTTTATGAGAACTGAACTTTTGCGTTTCTTTACTGTGTTGTCATATGTGGCTTTCTCGGGTCCTGAGTAAAGTCGACTACAACTGTAGTTGTAGTCGACTGTAGAAGTCTGCCTTGATCGTTATGGAAACGCGGATGATTGACGTCCACAAACTAACCAAAATCATCGTTAGAATGTCAAGGCGAAGGGTCGCGATGTATTGAGAATCGCTATGTCACAATAGCTCCCACAAATCAGCCAATAGAAAAGGATGCCTTCTCACACTCGGCATTTTGCTAGGATGAAGACATGATTGCAGACAGATACTCTTCAATGTTTATTGTACTAGTTCTTTTGTTAATAGATCCTATAATTTTATTTTAACGATAATATCGTATTTTTCAGGCATGGCAGTGTATAATGTTTTCATCGTGTGCATAATCGGTGTCCCTGTCACAATGCTGCTTAATGAGGATATGTACGAGGCATCATTCATCATCACCACTCTGTGTATCATGTCTTGTACAACCCTTACAATATGCCTCGTGTTTGTACCCAAGGTAAGACTGAGGTGGTGGTGGTGGCGGCGGTGGCGGTGGTGGTGGTGGTGGTGGTGGTGGTGGCGGTGGCGGCGGCGGCGGTGGCGGTGGTGGTGGTGATGGTGGCGGCGGTGGCGGCGACGACGACGACGTCGATTTGCGATAATGATAATTGTGATGATGGTGATGATCATAACGGTGATGATGATAATAGAAATGATTATCAGTTTTATAATAATTATATAGTTACCCTACGCTTGGTTCGCACGCATCGGGATTTTCTAAACCAGAGCAAAGTTTACACGAAGAACTAGTTTCTTCGAAAAAAAGAGCAATTGGAGCGTTACTTATATGGCTAATCAAAAATATTTTGGGGTTTACAGTTCTAACAGCCGCTATGCCTAACGGTGGATGCTCAAGGGTGTTCGAAGATTCTGCTATCCCTTAGGACGCACAAAGTAGAGATTGATTTGTTGTTAACCGCACCCAATGCGCTATGTGTTGGGGTAAAGATTGATTTTAACTGCCAACCCCGTCTGTTTTTATAATAGTCCCTTGGACAAAGTTGTCCACAATAGATCAGAGAGACATTATTAGAAAAAGCTTCGCGAGACGAGAAACCTTAAAAGTTTAATCAAACGAGGTTACGCGCAAATCCAAAGCATGAGTAAGCAAAACATGTTTCCCCATGCTCAAGATTTATCTTTTATTTACCTTTTGCATGATTGAACGGGGATGCGCATGTCGTGCAGGTCACTAAGGGTGAGAATGTGAGTGTGGTGCATCATTGATCATTTTTGTGTCGGTGTGAATTATATCCAGTGCCGTGTAGCAGGCTTCGAAATATTGGGGAAGAACAATACAGAAACAATAAGAAAATATTTGGGGCACAGCCATGCCCCTACTGGTCGTTTCCTTATAATTTTTGAAAATATTTGGGGGGCACATGCCCCCAGTGCCCGACCCCCTGCTACGGCCCTGATATCAATGCATATTATTCAAGCATTCTGATGGTAATAACAGTTCCTTTTCAACCAACAGATAAGAAAGTTAGTAAAGTCCACTCTTGACGAGAATCCTCCCAACGAACCCTCATTCAAAATTCGCTTCAACAATGAGACAATCAGATGCACGTGTGAATGCCATGTGCGCAGTAAATATGCAGCAGATGAGGTGACTACTAATTAAATAATCATGATCCCTCCAACTACTCGATTGGCATTTGAGTATTACTTGTCAGTTGGTGTTCTCTATCGTACAGTGCCGCCTACCACACAATATTACTCCTCTTTCATCTACCCTTTAGAATCACCGCTAAAAATGTAAAAAATGCCGCTTTATGTAATAACAAATCAACGCTTAATGTAATAAAACGTTAATGCTTAATGCTTAATTAGATAGCAACAAGCGGTGATACACCCTCTAGGGCTTGTTCGTCAGGGTGCCCCCATATCTAAAGCTACTAAGGGTGTAGAAGGCTTACTGAACTATTCAGGGACCACATACACCTATTTTAATAAAGGTTGTCAGTGCAAATGGCAAATGGCGATTGGCAAATGGCAGTTCTACGACCAAAAGTAACCATGCGTGTGGAGGAATCTGGATAAATCAAAACAATTATCCATTAAAGGCTACCAATGCTTGGCTTTGACATTCCTGGATTTTATTTAACACCTTTAATCACAGGTAGCCCAGGCTCACGGCGAGTAAATTAGAAATAGTTTTAGCCGAAAATCGTTGTTAATATTTGAAAGCATCAACATGTATCTATACTAATTAAGTTACTACTTACCAAACTTTCCATTCTTTTCTCGCTTTGACATTCTTCCCGAATCCACGTTGCACCCCACCCCGGTTGGTGGAATTTGGCATGGAATTTAGTATTGTCTTTTTATCCACGGACGGCCCATCGAGCGTCGCCATCACGATTTTTTTCAAATTCAAAAGAAAGATATTTGCCGCTCAAACGGCAAAACGGGGACAAGTAGCCGATTAAAAGGTTGGAAAGATAAATATGTGTGATTCTGCGAGGTTTATTTTGCCCTGCGAGTCTGGATTTCAAAAGGATCGGTGGAATCTTTGGAATTTGGCGGTTGCCGGAGTTTGCAACCTTGTCTATTTTATATACAGAAGGCGACGGAAAAAAAAAGCTGCGGCTAAAACAGCTTAGAACGACAAATAATGGCGGGATTGAGCAGCAGCAACGTCAAGCTACTGTTTTATTTTTAAATCAGAATATTTATTTCAACGAATTTTTTGCTCATACAAACTCTGTATTAAAGCAACACTCGCCGTGAGCGTGGGCTACCTGTGCTTTTTAAGAATAAACAATGTCCATAAGCCATTTACCATTTGCAATTCGCCATTTGCAATTTCAACCTTTTGTGAAATAGGTGTATATTTTGGGTGAAAAAGGGGTGGGCTCCAACATCTTTCTTGATCCCCGTCTCTGTCGAATATTTTTGACAAAATTTAGGAGCCAAAACAGGGTTAATTTCGAGGTAATAGGATTAAATTTCATTATTTGCTGCTTATTAGGTACCTAATATCCCGGATGTTACAGGAACAAGGTATCTTCAAGATGACATCAAGGAGTTGGGGCCCAAGTTTTTTATTGGACAGAAACCCGTCAAGCCGGGTGACTTAGATTGACTCATGGACAATTTGCTTTAGAGAGGGTGACGTCAATGCTTAGATTAGGCCACGGGAATTTGAAATTCGCTTAACAGAGGGTCTAACCAATTCACAGATTAAGCCAGGGGAATTTGAAATTCGCTTAACAGAGGGTCTAACCAATGCACAGATAACGTCGCTTAACATAGGGTCTAACCAATGCACAGATTAAGCCTGGAGAATTTGAAATTCGTTAAGAGAGGATACACCCAGTGCTCAGATTGAGCCAAGATTGTCGCACGCCCTTTTTTTTCAAAACTCTAAAATTTTGCTGCGTTTACTGATCCGTCAATCACCGGAGGAGGCGGGGCGTAAACTCAGGGTTCCGAGCTTAAGTTGCCTCTCTCCGCTTTCATGCTCTGTTAAAAACATGGCTCGAGCTTTTCCGAAAGAATTACGTTGGAGAGTGGTTTTTATGTTGAGATGTGATGATTGGAGGATTAGAAAGAGCAGCAACTTTATCGAGTTTTGAAAACGGGGGGCGCGCAACAACGAATTTGGCTATAAGAGAGGTTATAGCCATTTAGCAAAGGGATCTAGAGTTCGCTTTAGAGAAGGCCGCGCCAATGCTCAGATTAAGCCAAGGGAATTTGAAATTAAGAGAGGGTCTAACCAATGCTCAGATTAAGCCAAGGGGATTTAAAATTCGCATTAGAGAGGGTCTCGCCAATGATCAGTGGATGTAAGGTATGTAAGAATTCGCCCATCTCAGAGCCATTAAGGCATGGCTCCAATAAGAAAATGCCGAGAAATGAGAAATAGATTCATATCTTTTTTTACAAAAAAAGATTGTACTGCCAAATTTTGGACGTGTGCTACAACTCTTCAAGGCAAACAATATTTTGATGTCAGTATTCATGGAAATGAGGACACGAGACTACAAATGACCGCCATCTTGGATTTTAACAATAGGCCATAAAAAAACTTTGCAGATCTACTTGTGTTTAGTATGTCTAAATGGATCCAACTGGAAAACTTGTTTTTAATTGCGAATATATATTTTTTAAATACTTTTCTTTCTTTTTTTGTAAGTTGTTACTTTTATATCTGTTTTGATTTTATATTTTTCCTAAGTCTTCAGTTGGATTTATATAGATGTGGTATTGCACTTTTGTAGTTTGCGATTTTCCCGAAAAGTTAAAGTGTCTAAATATTTTTTCTATGAACATTTATCAAAATCCAAGATGGCGGCCATCTGTGTTCACGTAGTTTGTTTCCATTGCAACAAACCAGTTAAGGTTGCGTATTTGTTGAGATACAACCTATGACCAAGTTTGGTGACAACTATAGTTCCAATATTCCGTTTTAGAGCCATGCCTTAGATACAATAGAATTAAAGAAAATATCGAGAGATCAACGGAGACGACATCGCGTAAAAATCCCGAATGTATATCTCTATTGTGGTGTCTGATAAAGTTCTGAACACAAAGACTTAAAACAATGCTTCCTTCTATTTCAAGTAAAACATCCAAATCTTAACATTCTATTCTCCCATAACCCCATAATAGAGATTCGCCTTCACCCTGAAAAAAAACTTTGGGGCGGGAATTTTGGGGCGTCTTTTTCTGAATGTGTGCATGGAATGCTGGATAGACTCGCCTTCTTGGGAGGACACCCATAAAGTTTCCTTTAGAAATGAGGTTATCGCCAAGATACTCTGGTTGCTGCATCGCGAGGGGTTCGATCATTATCCACGTCCTGTCGAACACGCCTTGCCTCATGACCTTCTTCAAGACCGCCATTCCGGTGGAATGCAGTATACCCAAAGCACAATCACTTTAACCGTCTTTCGTGTCTTAAGTTTGTACACTATAGAGGAAACTTTCTCCAAATGTCCTTGTGGTATAAACTCCTTGATTCCTAGACAAAATTTCTTGGAATATATTGCCTCTCGTTCAAGGGCGAGAGCTCTTGCCGAGCTGCGACAGTAAGAGTGTCATCTTCCGCAATGGCGGCCACGTATCGCCAGCCGTATCGCTGGATGATTTCGGCGATTGCTTTCGCCTGGTTTCCATCGGCGGGGATGGTTCGGAGATAGTCCTTGTAGAGCTCAAGGCTCAATTGCTCACTCGTTGCCAGGGACTCAATCATAGGAATATTCAAGGCTTGCAACAGAGGCGATATCGACAGCGCTAGACTAGTCCTCCTACGACGGCTAGGATCCCCTTTAATTCCTTCGAGTAATGAGACGAGTTGTTAAATGTACCGTTCACAAAACCTTCTGCAGCCACAACTGCGTTTTCGTTCAGAGTTGCGAACTCGAAGGCATGTTTTGCTGCAAGAATAGGACTTTGACAACAGTCCCGAATGTCATATCCGAATTTCGGTATTTTGCGAAATGTTTCATCGCGGTTGATTTCGTCGACAGCGAACACAATAGCCTCGGCGACTCCCAAAGCAGGCACATCAAATTTCCCACACTCCTACACTCCACGACAGTCTACGGAACAGATGCTCATTTGCATAAGCCACTGTCCGGCGTCCTCGATTCCATGCGACGCCATTTTCTGCGACGTTGATTCGGATCAATTGCTATCGAATTAAAGCCAGTTGTCACGAGCGGTATTCTGTTAATTTCTTCCTGGACATTGGTGCGATCTCAATGTAATTATCGTGGATGAGATCTTACCAAGATCTTTCATCTATATGAGTTTAGTTTGATTCGGATCAATTGCTATCGAATTAAAGCCAATTGTCACGAGTGGTATTCTGTTAATTTCTTCCAGGAAAATAAAGCGATCTCAATGCAATTAACGTGGATGAAAGATCGGGATCGAAGACCGGGATTAGGGCAAATCAGTGACCCATACTTTTCGAGCACGGCGCCCTAAACTTGAAAAATATGTAAATATATTATAAGTATTTTATTAGGTTAACGTCTAATCTTGTTACTGGAAAAATATCAAAAGTGTTCTATTCTAAGTGTTCTATAAAGTTATGGTGGTAAATGCAAAAACCGCCCGTAATTGGGGCAATACACTGTAGTATGTATTGACAGCCTCATTATAAATAAATTTTCACCCCTCACCATATCTTAGTATGAATGAATAAGCGCCGCATTCCCTGACAGGCGCCATAAATGTATGTAAATAACACCGCGATACTAAACAGAATACCAAAGAAACCCGTGGAGTTTTAACCCGCAGCGAGTTTTAGTTTACAAAAAAAAACATTACTATTTTTAAGTATTTCTATTACCCCTCGAGGTCTCAAACCTCGTTACCAAGTGACTTAGGTAACAGGAATGAAATAGTATGAAATGAACATTTACTTTCCCAGGTCGTAGTTATGAAGGTTCACTCACGCTTGCAAACCTTCCAACGTTGCACGAGCGAAGTAATATTGCATGCCGGCGGTTCGTTTCCAGAATCAAACCACAGAATCCTCTTTTTCCTATCATTAAAGGGCGTCGCATTACACATGATTCAGGGTATAACCTCAGGTATAAATCTACATCGTATCGGAGGCCTACTAATACGAGTCGTTTGAACGAGTTCGTTACTTTTAAATATGCAGATTACATTTAAATTAATTGTACTTTGTTGTAGTGCTTACTTGTATCTCTGACTCACCTGTAATCCAGTCTATACTTCGAGAGGTTGAATTAAACTTATTATTACTTTCATGTTTCTCATAATATAGAATTGAACACGAAGTTGAGTATAAGGATTTGATCTAAGGATTTAATTACACATATACTTTCCATGTTTATGGTATGACATTTCTTTCCTGCCTTGAAAAATCTAAGCTGCTGATAAATGCCGACAACAAACTTATAATTGTTAAACAATGAAGCAAATTAATAATTACGCTATTTTTTATAGTGCTAAAGTAATGAGTTAAATTTTACGTTTGTATTTAATAAGCGATTGTCAGGAACGGTCTTCAAATAGTAGCCGTCACACGAGAGGTTTTGTCACGAGTGGTTGTCACGAGTGGTTGTCACCAGTGGTTGTCACCAGTGGTTTTGTCTCCAGTGGTTGTCACCAGTGGTTGTCACGAGTGTTTGTCACGAGTGGTTGTCACGAGTGGTTGTCACGAGTGGTTGTCACGAGTGGTTGTCACGAGTGGTTGTCACCAGTGGTTGTCACGAGTGGATGTCACCAGTGGTTGTCACGAGGGGTTGTCACGAGTGGTTGTCACCAGTGGTTGTCACCAGTGGTTTTGTCTCCAGTGGTTGTCACCAGTGGTTGTCACGAGTGTTTGTCACCAGTGGTTGTCACGAGTGGTTGTCACCAGTGGTTGTCACCAGTGGTTGTCACCAGTGGTTGTCACCAGTGGTTGTCACGAGTGGATGTCACCAGTGGTTGTCACCTGTGGTTGTCACCAGTGGTTGTCACGAGTGGATGTCACCAGTGGTTGTCACCAGTGGTTGTCACCAGTGGTGAAAAACGTTTTGACCCCTGCTCACAACAGCCCACGCTTTGACGAAGGCGGTGTTTTGCGAAGTTTTATTACATTTATAACATTAGATAGTATGCTCGCCTGTTATACTTTTTAAACAAAAAAATATCATAACAATAATTATAAAGGTCAACTTATCTCATGTTAGAAAATCAACTTCCTAAGAAGTCTTAAAAGAATTAGATTTTGGCGATATTTTGAAGAGGATGAATCACATGAGAAAAGTTCTAACTCACTAAATTTCACATTTTTGGTACATCCAGTCATAAGCAAAGTTAAAAGCCGAGACTCACAGCATAGCTAAAACTGTTATTTTACTTAATCTGAGTGAACTCTGAGCACATATTTCCACCTGGTTTTAAATATGTTAAATGATTACGAGTTTGCATGGTTTTACCTTCTCCAAACCGCAAAAGCACGCATCTAATTATGTTCTAAATATCTCGAAAAGGCGTGGAAATCGCTGGAAAGTTTGTATTGGACGTTTGATAAGAATTCCTTCAGGAATTTGTCTGGGAGGTCTGATTTCCGTAGCACCCTTTGTTAAGAGCAATAAGTCCTTTTTATTAAAATAGCATAGACATGCAACAACAGCCAATAATTATGTTTGCTTCTAAAAACATTTTTGGTACACCTTGTCATAGACTCGTTTTATGAAAATCATGTACAATATATGAATCTCCAACTAATAAACTCTCGGTGTGTGAAAGATGGGCTCCAGATCCTAACGCGTTAAAACTAGGAGGATAAATTCAAAAGTGTGTCATTCACCCAGTCTCGACTAAATCCGTTTTCTAGCCGTAGAAGCGTGCGTAAATAGCAAAAGAATAAAATGAACAAGTAACCGTGCATTCCAGCATGGCAACTGCGTTAAAAAAAACTTTTTGACTCTTGTCATAGGTTCTCTATGACAAGAGTCATCAAACTGTCATGTGACCCATAGTCCCTAATTTGTTAGGGTAAAGCGGTTAAAATCGAGAGAGTCCTCTGTTTCAAAACTAATTTAAACCACGCAGTGCATGTTGCAGTGCTCTAAAAAGGTTAGTGAAAAAAAAAGTTAGAAGACCCATCTTTAACTATGGTTGCAAATCAGACAGCCTTTGTTACATCAACCGTATGCTAGATCAAAGGTAAACCCCCGTGAGTCAACTAAGAGGTCATTAGGCAGGCATCAATGACAACTAATTTTATAATTTTAAATAGAAGCTTTAAACGACCAGAAAGGCGTAATGCGCCATTGAAATTGTTGTGTGTAGTTGTGAACAATAGTGCGATAAATTTTAGTGAAGGAAAGAACAAAATACGTCCGATCTTCAAGATTTCTAAGAAATGATCATGTTAATGTGAATGATTTACGAAGTTTGGCGATCAGCTTAGAAACCTTGAGCAAAACAGCCTTCTAACTCAAACCCCCAAATGCACTGTCAGGGGCGTACGCAGGATTTTAACAAGTTGCAGTCAAAGCATTCAGAATAAGGGCAAGGCTCCTCATCCCGCATCCCCGTGAAGATTTCATAGCTCCAGCTTTGGGGTTTGAAATTGGCGTCAATGCGTCAGACTTTTGAGAATATTACATGATTTTCTGTCATCCTCGATCTGAAATAGGACTGAACGACATAACAATATGTTTGGAAATCGTCTGTAGACTACCATGATTAAGAAAATTATAGTTTTTATCCTCATCATATATATAAAACTACGTACATAAAAGTGAATGAGTAAACATTTGATTTTTCCCCTTGTTATGCCAATTGTTTTTGCAGTCCAGTGACTGCAGGCCTATAGGCTGCGTACGCCCCTGACTGTTCGGTCGCATTTCTTATCAGAAGCTCTTTTTCACCATATCAATATTTTAGTGCGTTTCCTGAAAATTTTTTTTTAAAGAATTCGGCTAGAAAAATTGCTCACGCTAAACTTTGAAATGTTTCAAAGTTGTGCTCAAGTACAGGCTTGGGTTTATTATCATTGAGCTAGGTAGAAAGCTTGATAAGTTATCTCATCGGTGTGAAACGATGACTTAAAATGGCGTCTCATGGAATCGAGGACACCGGACAGTGGCTTATGCAAATGAGCATCTGTTCTGTAGACTGCGACGTCTATGAAGCGACGTCAGACCACCAATGATTACGTCACCTGGTTTGTGAATCCGCTGGTTTGAGGTAACGCAGTTCAATCTCAGCCACAGGAGTACCACTCGAAAAGCAAATTTAAACATTGAAGAACGTGATGTGCCTACGGATATGTCGTATTCCATCGTAAACTACCTTTCAAGGCTTTTATTCAGGCAGGAATCCTAAATAAACGTTCATAAAAAGTAGTTTTTCTTTTAGCGCCCTTGAAAGTTCGACGATTCGTATTCCTTTCAATTCCGTGGATTTTTAGTTGGCTACAGAGAGCAACAATTTATTTCTTGCTTACTTTATTATATCCTTGAAGATTCATTCATCATGGTAGCGCCACCTACAAACATTCGACATTCAGCGAAAAAACGATCTCACTAAGAAAAAGCATTTTTTTTAGTATCAATCACGTAGACACAGGTAAAGACTAAAGTTAAATATCTAAACGGTTTCCAAACCCAAAATCCAGTGAAAGAAAATAGTCGACAGTGTCTTTTAGTCGGCTGGACAAGTGTCTGCACACCTCTTTAATAAAACGGTTTACTTTTGCATTTTTCAACAAACGATGAAGCTGCCAGATTCTAATATAGACGATTAAACGATTAAACGATTTTTATCTTTTTACTTTATTTAATCTTTTTTTTTATTCTGCCTTATTATTATTTTTATTCTGCCTTATTATTATTTGTATTATTATTTATTTTTTATTTATTATTATTATTATTATTATTTCTATTATTATTTTATTTTATGTTTTTTATTTTTTTTTTATTTTTTTTTTTTAAATTTATTTATTTATTTTAGTTAATTAATTAATTAATGTATTTATTTATACAATTAATTTATATCCACAGTGATGGTAACCCCTTTGTGGATTAACAATGTAGATGTAGATAGACGGAAATAAATTATTGTATGTATATTGTCATTGAACCTGGCAGTCGCTAAAAACAAGGCGAAAATAAAATCGAGAATGATTTCAAAACGGAATTTAAAAATGCCTGGACAATCGCACCATTTTAATATAAAATACAAATATTTGAAATGTCGTTAATTTTGTCGATGGAGCAGCGTCAGCCTAAACCCTCATTGGTTTTTGAATTACATTAAACTGTGACAGGAGAGCTCTCTTGACTGTGGTTAATTGTTAATAAAAAGATCAATATTTTATTAACGCGCTACCCATTTTATTGGTATCAGTTTAAAAAGCAAGGAGATCTGCCCGCTAGTAATGAGGTACAACAATAATTTACCAGAGGTAGCACTGTGTCTTACCTTTCAGTCCGTTTAATTCTATAGGAAGACATCAGACAATCAGCAGCCGAAAACTGCGTTCAACAGCTACGGGAAGAGCAAATCGTAGATTGTTTTAATTGTTGGTAAATTTAACTAACTGGTATAGACCTAAACTATTAAATATATTTTAAGTCTTAATTTCAGAAATAATGTCCAAAACTAAAGTCTCAATCGATAAATGACATCATAATGCCCTTTGGTTTTTCGTTTTTACCAAATTCCAACGGTCTAGTCTTAATTAACAAAAAGCAGTGATTTCCTAATTTTTTTTCAAAGTCAGACCCGCTTATGCTAACCAAATTTCAATCCTGATAAACCAAATTGTTACTAAGATTGTTTTTACTTACCCAGGGCACACATAGGACACAAATACGACGTTTGAATGTTTTTTCTTGTTTCTCTAGTTTGCGTCTCACACTATCTTGGCCAATCCATTTCCTTTTTGTGTGCAGTCAAACAAGGTTTATGATTGAGTATGGCGTAAACAAGTAAATGGTAAAGTTAATACATGAAAGGTATTGATTGGTTTAGATAGTGCATTGAACTATGTGCTCTCTCCAGACAGGAAAATACTGTTTCCCGACAGGTTATTTAGTTTCGATGGTCGCGAAACTACGAAATTCGGCTATAAATATCTAATTGAGAGTAGTTTATATAAGCACATCTTTAAAAGTCCCCCTGTTTTGTGTTCCTAGAAAAATAGTGTGAGAAAGCATTTTCATCGACTGCTTAAGAGAAGCTTTAACGACAATTTTCATTTAATTGGATAAACTTACGCTAAGTTCAAACGTCGAATTATCCATGAGCCGTATTCAATGCAAATGCACGCAAACACTGATAAAATTAAATTAATGGTAAATTAATATTTCCACAAAGATGGCTTCTGGATGAGAAGACTTAAAAAGATGGTAGTATGCACGCTTTCCCTCAGTTTAGGTAAATTTCAAAAGATAAAGATGAAGTCGGCTTAAGAGGGCAGGTTGCCAGAAATTGATTGTTAAAAACAACTGCAAACACAATAACTTTGTATGTCTTTCAATATTTTTCAGACTTCAATTTGCACTTACCTACATCAGTTCTTCTTCAAAGAAACGGTCATTTTTTTTTAGGTTTCTTTGGTGTTTTTTGCCGAGGAGGAAGCTGGAAATATGAGGTTTCTTTGAATAGTCATTTGCCTTGTTGGTCAATGGCTATCTTCAATTCTTCTTCAAATTTAGATTCAGTAATTTTGGTAACACCTTGTCTGTGGATTTCAAAGGAAATATCTACTGATGAGCTTGCATATTTTTCACCTGAGTATCCAGATTTGCACACATTTGTGTCGCTCCAAATTGAAAAATACGACCTCTTAATTTTTTTCACAGTTCGTTGCCACAATGGATTATTTTACTAGTCTTCGAATTCCAATGTGCGTACTCTAAAAGGCGGCTGCGGAGTTTCCGCCCATCCTAATGGCAGATTCCCTTTGAATTCGCCGAGAAAACAAAAAAATATCAAACACTGAAGCTATTGTTGGTTGTACATGAAAAATGGGCAAGGGCATCTTCTCGTTCTTCTATTATATCAGAATACTAAAAACTGTTTTCACATTTTATCCTGGCTTTATCCTTAAATACATATATATATATATATATATATATATGTTATAGGTGTTATTGAAGTGGATGCGAGCTTTACGTAAAGTCTTAATATGCAGATTGAACTCCGAGAAAATTCAGAAAAAAAAAAAACGTTCAGAATGACCAAGCTCAAACGTTTCCGATTAATCATGGGTCTAGGTTATAGTTGGGACGGATTTGGGTGCATTTTTCTAGCATTTGGTGAATAAAGTTTGCAATAAGGTTAACTTTTTCAAAGTTGAAGACAATAGGGTAAACTCTTTCAAAGTTGAAGACATAAAACTCACCTCCTATCAGCAACAATGACCATCCTTTGAATTGTTTTCTGATAACACTCTTTTAGAAAATTAAGTCAAATTCAGTTACACCTTTCATAGATAACTGTGTGGGCTGGGTGGAGAGTCTCAAACCATTAGCAAAGTCCATTAACGTTTTTTTTTTTTTTTTCAAACACAGCAGTTTGTCTGGTTGGTAGTGGGATAGCAAACACATTTAGTAGTACGTGGTAGCACTTAGGACTAAAACACGGACTATTAACACACGCAGACAAGCTCACGGTAAATAAACCTCGTTGGATATACAAACACTTTTTTAGTGTAAAGTAATCAGTTTATTCTTAAATATAAGGTTAACTTTTCTCTTCTTTGAAAATTTTTCCATCCGGTAGTGATTGAAGACTTGTCTGAAGCGTGAAAAGAAGAAAATCACCGAAATGTGGAAATTTTGCGGTATATTCAATAGAGGACACTACTCAGGAAACAGGAAGTAGAGGTCTTTGCAAAAAATTGAGACCTTTCTTTTTAAGAATCCATATCTTATTTTATTTATATTTCTTATTGTTAACTCAGTCCAGATTACTAAAGCCGTGACCAATATTATATTTGGGCAAATAGATCCCTCTTATGTCATCTTACTGGCAAGGTGTCTGAGAATTTCGGAAAAAATGCTGTTTCAAAATAACACGAGTTTGACATGAGTTTGTGGAGTCTCGTGCCCAACGGATTTCAAGCTAAAGAATAAAGCTAGTAACAATAGTAAAGAGTTCAAGAAATATAATAAATCTAGAAAAATAAATAAAAAGAACATCTTTTAGTTATGGCAACTGCAGTAAAGAGTAAATAAAGAGCTCAAGAGTGAAAAGAAATCTAAAATGAATCGGAGCTTCTGGCAGCACGTTCACATTATTAAACAGTACGAGAGATAATGAGCTGAGAACTGCTATTCTGCAAGTTCTTTCATGGTGTCTACTGGGTATAGCAATACAGAACTGTCTTTTATGAAGGCAACAGGGATTCGTCGTGAAGAAATGTAAGAATGATTTCATTCTCGGGATACCTCAAAGTAATTCAAAACATGGAAAGGAGAGGTTCCACTAAGTTGGCTGTGGAGATTGATAAGTAGGGGGTGAAAGTTTGTTCAAATAAACTTTAATAAGCTCGGAAAACAGTAGCTTGCGGTTCCGCCAGCTGGAATACCACCATTTTCTTAAGCCTTGGATACCATAGTATATATAATAATAGTAAAAAAGGCTGGTGGTAAAAAATAAGCCGAGACTTTATTTTACTTTATTTTAGCTTTCAACGATATTTAAATGGTTTTATTTACCAGGGAAATGAAACGTCATCTGCTCTCTAATTATTCACAAAGCCCAATGGCTAACGGGGTATCCATCATGCACTGCTGTGCGTATCCATCATGCACTGCTGTGCGTATCCATCATGCTCTACGGTCTAAAAAGACTTGTCTCCAGCACCACGCGGTTCTGGAAAAATTGATTTTTATTTTGATTAGCGACATTCTAGCCTACCTGTATGGTACCTGTGTCCTCCCCACCCTCCCCTCCGGCGCCTCATCTTTTGTTACTAGAATCCAAGATGGCGGTCAGGAGCTACGATTTCGGGTTTTCGAGGGTTTTTCTCGCCGAAAACAGCATCTAAAGCCTACAGGTAAGCTAGCGACATTCCAATATACCGGTACACGGTTGCTCTCCCGGAAATGTAGATTGGTCTTTCTTAGTCAAGGAATGTGACATGTTTTGTACACTCTGTGACTGGCTTTACACGTCCTGATAATGATGGGCTTTGCCCGAGTACACTACGTTATCTAACGCTGTCCGAATCACAAAAATAAATTAGTCACAAGGATATTCCTAGCCATTCGCAATTCTCGATATTTCATCAACAAACTTAACTACCGTCATTACTGTCTGCTCTCAGTACTCGAAGGTCAGCGGTTTCAGGTCACATGAGTTATCGATTTTCAACACGTAACTAGCCTTAGTCTCCCTCCTCTTCTTCGTCGCTTAGGTACGAACTCTTGACAATTCGTCGCTTTTTGCCCCCAGGACCTTCCTTTGCAGCACGGTCAGCCTCGTTTTGGGCCGCCAATCGGGCCGCTTCTTCTATGGCAGCGCTGAGACTGGACTCGTATGGGTCTTCCCCTTGTTCCTCCTCCTCTTCTTCCTCCTCTTCTTCGTTAAAATCGACATCTTGTCTGATAAGAAGGAAAAACCATCAGGGCGAGTTTAGTGCTCATTTAATTTCCCACAGTTCTACGGAACAGATGCTCATTTGCATTTTCCTTCACTAAAATTTGTGGCATTTTGTTCACAACAACGCAGAACAATTTTAATGGCGCATTACACCATTCTGGTCAAAGCTTCTATTTACAATTATAAAATTAATTGTCATTGATAAACTCTTAGTTTTCTCACGGGGTTTTACCTTGGATCTAGCATACGGTTGATGGAACAAAGGCTGTCTGATTTGCAACCATAGCTAAAAAAAAGGGTCTATTAACCTTTTTTTCACTAACCCTTTTGGAGCACTGCAACATGCACTACGTGGTTTAAATTAGTTTTTAAACAAGGCACTCTCCACATTTTTAACCCATTTTTAACCTGACAAATTAGGGACTATGGGTCACTTGACAGTTTGATGACTCTTTTCATAGAGAACTTATTAACCAAGTATTTTTTTTTTTGGTTAATAGCAAAAATAATTGATAATATGTTTACATTTTGATTCGATTGAATCGCCTTGCTGAAAAGCTGGTAAAACAACTTTCACAAATGAAACAGCCTACACTATCATATAATTGGCGCTTTCCTTCTTCGGAGTACCAAAAGTGATGTTTCTAGCTGCTTTTCTACCCTCTCTCTCGGTGTCTCACCACCATAATTTATTGCGAAGGAAAATTTACAATAAAAATCATGCTCGACTCATTAGCATAAAATCTCCAGGACCATTTTTCCTGTCCTGTATACAGAAGGCGACAGGAAAAATTTGCAACGGCTAAAACAACTTAGAATGACAAATATTGGCGGGATTGGGCAGAAGCAACGTCAAACTACTGTTTTATTTTCAAATCAGAATATTTATTTCAACAAATTTTTTCGCTCAGACAAACTCTGAAACCTACACTCGCCGTGAGCCTGGGCTACCTGTGGTAATTTCAAAACCAGGTGGAAATATGTACTCAGATTTAGTAAAATAACAGTTTTAGCTATGCCGCGAGTCTTGGCTTTTAACTTTGCTTATGACTGGATGTACCGAAAATGTGAAATTTAGTCAGTTAGAACTTTTCTCATGTGATTCGTTCTCTTCAAAATATCACCAAAATCTGATTATTTTAAGACTTCTTAGGAAGTTGATTTGCTAACATGAGAAAAGTTGACCCTTATACTTTATTGTCTGATATTTTTTTGTTAAAAAAGTATAACAGGCGAGCATACTATCTAATGTTATAAATGTAATAAAACTTCGCAAAACATCGCCTTCGTCAAAGCGTGGCCTGTCGTCATGACAAATGGCAGAAAATGGCGTCGCATGGAATCGAGGACGCCGTACAGTGGCTTATGCAAATGAGCATCTGTTCCATGGACTTCCAACTTACGAGACATTTTTTTTTGCAAATAAGGTAATTTTCCATATGTCATAGGCAATGTGGGAATTTGAGCATATCAAAATATGATGCATCCAACTAACAAATAGATCTCATTTTTGAGTGCGCCTATCATCTGATAGTCCGTCGATGACGTCACTGTGTCTCACGAACAAAAAAGTGCGCAACAAGCGATGTGATTTTAGTACAAAAAAAAAAAATGCGCAATGACATTAAATGTGCATATTTACTCAAATCCCGAATTCTTTTTGACCTATCAGAGCTCGAATTTTACTAGCGTTGTCGAAGACAGATATTTAAACCATATGCTACCCATACTAAAAATTTTGAATCGATGTATAAGAACCCTACCGTTTAACGTACAAAAAGCGAAAAAAAAATCATGCCAAGGTCGCGCACGCTCCGGCATACGGCCAGAAAGTGTCAGAAATGGGTTATTTTCATCTAAAGATTTCATTCTTTCATCGCTCTTTGGCATTCGTTCCATTCTAATTTTGCCACTGAAAAGGCATGTCATTTTGAAATACAAGCCGCTAAATGGTGCAGAAACTAGAAATCTAACTTTCACACACAATAGCACATGGCGGGGAAGGATCATGCTGAGAAATTTAATTTGAAAAAATGATATCCTACCTGTCATTTTTGTTTTTCCTTTTCCTTATTTTCTTTGGTGGCCTTTCTCTTTCCCCGAGCATATTCTTTGGGCACTCATAGCTCAAGTGCCCCCCCTCCTGAAAGGCAAGAAAAAATGTAAAGTAGAAAAAAAGCTAAGTGAGTTTTCACACATGGCAGCTAGCTGCGTACCCTGGGTACCAGAGTCTCGAGCTTCGTTCGTTTCCTATGCGCCCTTTACTGACTCGTTATCGCCGCTTCGCGGCTCGTGTTGTCGGTGTGAAGCACGAGACTCTGGTACCCAGGGTACTAGCTGCGCATAGGCAAACATAGATAAATAATTTCTAGAAAAACACCAATAGCTTCATCACCTTGATTTAAAATTGTTTGCAAGTGCTATTCAACTTATTGAATACACCTTGATTGACTGACTTTCTTACTTACCCCACACTCATAGCACCGAGACTTATCCGGGTAGTCCCTTCTCCGGATAAACTCTGGCGCACGCCCATTATCTTTTGCTATTGTACATTTAATTGTGCGACCAAACATCTGGGTAAACAAGATTTTAATACAGAGCATTAAAACGTTGGCGAGTTAATAGCTTTGAGGATATGCACAGTATTTGCGGAAGTAAACTTGATAAAATAACATCACTTATCTATCTTTTTTTTTTTAATCACAAACCTGCTTTTTGTTGACAGCGGCCACAGCATTTTGAGCAGACTGCCGGTCGATGAAGAGAATAAAGGCCACGCCCCTACTTTCCCTCGTCTCCTTGTCACGCAAGATTGTTACTCTATAAAGAGATTAGAATATTGACTACTATATGACTAATCTATCGGGAATCATTTCTTATACTTGTGACAACCTTAATGGTCTTTTGATGTTAACCTGCTAGCTAAGAAATGCTTCACTGTACATAAGAACAACAAAATCCTTCTACCATAAATGATCCAATAAACAACTATTTGTATTTACATTACTTTGGGTCTTATTCGGACTGCTATATAAGGCGCACTGTGCTGCGACGCAGTTTACATGGATGAGAGAGTGTTAGTATGTTCATGCCCCTTTTGGTTTTGCGGCCAAGTACAGACACTGGATGGACTTTGCCTTTTTCAGTGGTTCTTAACGTCCCACAAAAACAGGTTGGTTAGCTAGGTTTTTGGGAGACAGGACGGCCAGGTTTTTACACCTCTAAAAATCCCAAGTTGCAATTCTATTGGATCTATGTCAGGTGGGGAAGGAGAGGGGGGAGGGGTAATGGACACAGGGTGTTTGGCAAAGAGGGCAATTCAATACAAAATTATAAGCTAAGATTTCCAAAATCTGTGACAACTAAAGCAGTGCCCCCTCTTCTCCAGGACCATGTATAACCAAAATAGTATTTAGAAATAATTCAAAAATTGCATCAAATGTTATATATCAACTTACTTAACAACTTTTCCATATCTTTCAAAGACCTGCAAATAGAAAAAAAATGTCTTATTATTTTTAATATAATAACTAAAGGCTGACTCGTGTAATTGTGTTTGATATAAACTGATAAAACATTTGCAAATAGAAAAATGTCTTATTTTTTTTTAATATAATAACTTAAGGCTGACTCGTATAATTGTGTTTGATATAAACTGATAAACATTTGCAAATAGAAAAATGTCTTATTTTTTTAATATAATAACTTAAGGCTGACTCGTATAATTGTGTTTGATATAAACTGATAAGTTTAATAAATAAAAAAGGAGAACTAAAGCCTGCCAGGCAATAACATGACTACAGTATGGCCAAGATGATAAAACAGAAAATAGAAGAAGGCTAGGAGAAGTGGCAGTAGCAGAGTAAAGGTTTAGGGGGGTTGAATTCCCTTATACAGAACTTGAATGCTTCAGACATGGAATTGTTCATGTGCCTAACCCAAACAATTAGGTTTGGCATAGCAAAAGAGCGACGTATGAATTGGGCCTAATTGGAACAAATTCTATCAATGAAACTGCCCTTTGAGGTGGAAATTTGTGTCTGTGGGAGTTAGAAAGCAAAATGTAAGGAAACGATGCTTACATGCTTCTCCAATTGTAATTGGATCAAGTCCCCATTTCAACTAAAAGTGCCCATTTCAACTAAAAGGTAGATCTACCCCTAAGTGTATCATAAATGATCAATTATATCACTATTCTAAATCATGATTAAGGCAAGTGTTTTGCTTTGCCTTATACTGGCTACAGTCCTGAAAATTGAGTGCACAATCATTTGTGTATTTGTTTAACAACTACAAATCTATATCTAAATCTATATGTGTTTACTACTTAATAACAGGGTTGGGGTAAAAGATACTGTAGATATTGGTCAAATAAAAAGCATAAAATGGCATCTCGGGCAACTCTCAAATGACCATGGAACACAGCTCAACTGAACTCAACTCTCGTTTGAAACTGGAATCAACCAGGGTCCAGTGCTGCAGAAACTCTTTCCGAATGGCACTCTGTGAACTGTGCCACCAATAACTGCCTGTGAGACATGTACAGTATCATGTAAATACCTTATGTAGATCACTGTTGGTCAGCGAGTATGGAAGATTTCCTACATATACAGTAGACTTACTAGGGGCCAAACCACCGCTCATATTATGAAGGCTATGGAACAAAATAATTATCATGTAAGTACATAATAAGGTAAAAGCGATGGGGGGTTGATGATGTATCTGATATACAGTACAGTAGGAGGGTAGACAAAACACTTACCCCCATGTACCAAGTCCTAGGGGGGGGTACTCGGCCTATGTTTGGGTATAGGGGTGCCGTTGGGGTTTTTGAAACCTGACCCTGTTTAGGACAAAAATTCTGAAAAACCATACCCTGTTCAGGACAACACCCTGAATTTAGAGCAAGCAAGGCAGTCAAATCGGCGGCGGTATCAGCCGTTACGAGTTTTAGCAAGGCATCCAAATTGGTAAACCTGTTTAGGACAGCCTTGCTTAAAATTATGTACCCTGTTTAGGACAGATTGGCCTGAAATATATACCTTGTTCAGAACAGAGAGGCCTGAAATGTATACCCTGTTTAGGACAGAGAGGCCTGAAATATATACCCTGTTCAGAACAGAGAGGCCTGAAATATATACCCTGTTCAGGACAGAGAGGCCTGAAATATATACCCTGTTTAGGAGGTCAAAAACCATACCCTGTCCAGCGGCACGTCTCCGTATAGCCCATATAAGGGAATACCCCCCGGGGTCCAAGTTGGACCCCTATGAAATAGATTTTTTTCAAGAGCACATAATAAAAACCACAGATATCACATAATAATTTCCTAGGAATCGTTAGTTGTTTATCCCAACATATTAATCAAGGGTTTTGTTAGGCCCAGGCCGCCGGCGGAAGCGCCAGCTATTTTCCACCAAGCGCAGGCTACTTTTTTTTATAGTCAACTTAAGTTTAATTTGAACTAAAAAGATAAAATGACTTCCACCCCCTACTTATCAATATCCACCGCTTACTCCGAAAGTTAATGAAAGCCATGTTAACAATGACAAAAACATGATTAGTGACAATTGGTTGTGAGAAAAGGGTGGCTTATAAGTCAATGTGAGTTTCTCAAAGATTATAAAAGCAAGATTTGACATTTGTAGACCAATACTTTTTACAGGCCAAGATCTGCATCGCAAAGAGAGAATGATAGAGAATTATATCTAATAATAGATCGACAAAAGGGCCTTAAAATGTTCAGAGAGATCTGGCTATTTCAAAAGTAGGGGGGCTTTATGACTTTTCTACTGTATACAGTAAGAAAAGGAGGTTAAATTATCTAAATACTTTATTGACAGCGCGGCTGGTATACTTATTCATATGCAGATAGGGGTATTTGATATAATTGGCTATATATTTCTTTTTGTCATATGAGTTTACCTTAACAGGATCATAACTTGATAGTAACGTCAATACTTATCGTAGATTAAACAGTATAAATTGGTTGCGTCCAGTCTGTTTAGTTAAATTCAATTAACATTTATCCTCGGCAAGTCTTGGTTGCTTAGCTAACAGCCATAAAAGGCAAAAGAAAAATAACAGCTAAGACAAACCTAACAGCCATAAAGGCAAAAGACAAAAATCACAGCTAGGGAAAACCTAACGCCTCTTAGCTTTAGAGAGTTCAAACAAAACATCCATACATTAATGATTAAGGCACCATAATCATTACCTACTTTTATGGGTAAAAAGAAGCAACAGTGTCCGCCATCTTGTTTTCTAAACACCGTGACCACGATAACAATGGCGTCACGCTAACGCTATCGAGGTCCTTCCGAGGGATCGACGAAATAATCGTCTTTAAAATCGTGAGTAGCTCGTATACCGAGTGGAAGACGTTGAATTTTCAAAACCTTCCGGAGTTTTTCCGATGACCGGAAATTTGACAGCGAGGTTACTTAGCCTCGAGTTTGCCTCGTTTGTAAGTCATAACATTTATCCGCGTGCCGTGAGCGTGTTAGAAGGTTTGAAAGAATTCTTGGCAAAAACGGCAAAAAACTCTACTCAAATGCTCCCAGTTGAAAAGCAATTTAGGCCACATTTATGCCTTTCTCTGTAGTTGTAGTATTATTTCTGTTGGGAATAACTCCGTTTGTGTTCTCTGATGAAAGCTTACGATACTGCGGTCGACTTGCCACATTTCCACAGCCGGAATTCAAGTTTAATTTCACCTTGCGGTCGCAAAATGGACAGCAATCGTTTAAGGAAGTTCGACATGGTTTAGCGGTTGATCCTTTTTTCGTCAGAGTGTACGCAAAGCCACAATCTGGACCCAACCAAGGGTTTTGTTTCAATGGGGTTGGCGCAAACCAGGCAAGCTACCAACACAGTTCATATGGTGGCCTTATTTACGCTTACAATTCTGAATTTGTACGCGTTTGGGCGCCAACAAGCCCAAATGGCTTCATAGTATTTATTAAAGATGGCTGGGCTGGAGAGAAAAACGCCCAGCAGTTGAACGAAGCACATGTTTTCGTTGAGGTCTGGGGTAAAGGCCCAGAACCTAATTTTGACATCGATACTGTTATTGGCAATGGTACAGTTAGAGGGAGTTATGGCGAGGTGGACCACCGGCTTAGACAAGTTCCCGATCGAATAGTAGTCCGTGTATCGCCTGAAAGCCATTCTAGTTCTAATGGTGGCTTTTGGTTTCCTGCCATTTCCACATCCCAGAATTCAGACCCCCTTGGCCACTATGGAGGGGTAATCTATGCCTTTAATGAAAGGCTAGTAAGATTATGGATTCCTAGCCAAGGCTTAAACAATACAGGCTGTATACTTCTAAATGATCTTTGGGGTGGCGGCAAGTATGAGCAGCTTGAGACGAGGTGTCGTATTAATGTGAAAATCTGGGTGAATCAATTTCCAGTTCCGGCATTCCAGTCAAATTGGACAAGATTAAAATCACAATTGGATGGTTTCTCTTTCAAGGAAATATCTCATAATCTTGGTCAACTTCCTGAAAATGTTGTTGTCCAAGTCAAAACTCTATCTGGAATGAACGTCCACTCTATATTTCTAGGGCAAGGCTCTGTGCAGTCTGACGATAATAACACTAATGGTTATGGCGGGGTGACTTATGCTTACAATGAAAATAAAATTCGCATGTGGATGCCAAGTAGAAATGATGGATCAAAACTTGGCTATATGGTACTTGTGAATAGAGGTTGGGGCGATGGCTTATTCCTGGAAAAGGGGGTGAACCAGGCGCTGGTCAGAGTACTGGTGTACAGTAGTGTCTGTGATGGCTCAGAAGAGACCGCTCTTTTCAATAACCAGTGTGTCAAATATAAATATCAGACGTATGGCTGGAGAATGTCTGACTGGTCATCTTGCTCAAGTATTTGTAACCAAGGGCAACGCTCGAGGAAAGCTACAGGTATGATATTATTAAAATATAAGGAACCCATTAAAATTAGACTCTCAAGGGAAAATGAAAAGATTTTAAATTATCCATGTCGTAATTACTGAAAATTGCTCTCTAGGGAACTTAAAGTCTGTTTGGTTGTGAGTTTGAGTTATTGGGGTTTTACTGTTGTTTAAAAAATCTATGCTATGAGACCTGCCGGACATCCCTGCCACTCCCTATTGTTCTGTGTTTTTTGCTACTGAAGTAAGGAATCGCTGGACCCACAACCATACAACAAAACAATATTTTGAGCTGTGAAGATAAAAAATAATAATAATTGAAGTAGCCCAAAGGTGTATCCTTAGATGCCATGATCAGAAGTTATAAATCCAGCCTCCCTTGTGCTTACAAATTCCCCTACCAAAAACTTTATTGTTTCTTCTGTGTATTCAAAAATGAAATACATATTTGCAGGTATGTTATTGTAAACACTAGCACATTATCTTATTCTATGACAGGTACTTTTGACATGATAAAAACAATTTTACTAGGCCATAAGCCAAGCACGTTTTTCTAACAAAAGAACTATTAACGCCTGAGTGAATTTTTAATAATAAGAAGGTTACAGAACAGTGGGTGCTAATTCCTGAGAAAAATAAGGATAAGTATGCACTTAAATACTTAAAAAAGCTGCACAGAATTAACAGACTGTTCAATTTGGCTTTTTGATTCTTATCTGTAAATTAAAAAAAAACTTGCTTGGCAAATTTAAAGTGAAGATTGATTCAACTTATTACACTTTTTTCATTTTATATGATGTAGCTAAAATATATTTTTCTGTGTTGTTTTGACTAAAGAGGTCTAACAAAAAAAGCATTTTAGAATAATAAAATGGTTGTCTGAAAGGGTATACATACAGACCTTCCCATTTGAATAGTTTTTTTATTGATGCAAAGCAGAGCATGATTAGAATTCTTGTTTAGACAATCAGAAGTGTTTGCTTTTTCTTACAATGCAAATAAAAAGCACATGTTGTACTTAAACTACAAGTGGCATCAGATATTGCTTGCTGCTCGGTCTAAAAGGAACCCCAATAAATATTGGATAACTTTTGGTTCTTCTAAATAGGAGATAAAAAACACTTTGCTTATCAGCACAGTCTTTGAAAATTAATTATTGTTAGCAAACAATTGTTCTAATAACTATTCTCATTTAACAGCCCAATAACTCCAATTAACAACTGCTTTTTTACAGTAATTTTTCATTTTACAGCCCTTTGTTATTGAAATCAATACCCATACTTTTAAAATTACTTTGCTTTCTACATAGATTGGAATTGTTTCTTATGTCCCTTTGTGTTTTTTTAAACAAGCTTTTATTTTTTGCTAACAGTTTTTTAGGCAATTACCAACACTTTTTGTGGTAAATACGTAGTGTCCCTCAGTTTTAATTTCCTTTTTCACAGTTTGACATCAATTTTCTGTAAGTATTATTGGTACTAAACAATCAAGTCTGTGATTTTTGCTAAATTCTAATTTAACTAAAGATACAGCTTTGTTTCTATGGTTTAAATAAAATTCAAAGACTAGAAAAAAATGATACCTCTTTCAGTTAATATGGTTCCCAACCCTAGTTTTTGTTAGCCCTTTAAAAGTTCATAATGGAATAAAGCCATTGATACATGTATGTTATCTTTTGTTTCATCTTGAATTAAAAAGTTAAGCTAAAAAACAACTATAAAGCATGGTTTGTGATAATGTAAACACACAGGGAAGGTGCAAATAATTATAATTTCTTTGCATTTAGGTACCGTAAATTTAGAATGGTTTGTAGGTGTTATCTAACAGCATTATGCTTTTCATAATAAATTTGCATTTGGCACACCTTGTCTGATCAATTTTGATCTGAGAGAGCAGACCAGACTATTAGACGCCATCAGCAGCTGCATGTCACAATATTGACACCATGTGACAATTATGGCCTTGCGCACGGTGTTGCGCATCAGAGCATTTTAACAACAATTCTAACGCCAGGTTTATGATTATAACTTTGATCTCCAGAAAGCTACTTGGATAACATTTGTCTAATGTGCATCTTGATTCCAAAGTTAGAGATAGGAAAATTTTTTAAAACATTTAAAAAAAAGGAAATAAAACTACCATAAAAACTGGCCTTTTTAAACCCCATTTTTTATGAACATTGCTCCTTTTTTTTGTTGATTAAAAAGGAACTTTTTCTTTTGTAATTTGATCAATCTCATAAATGGGATTTCAGGGGTGGTCAGATTTTGGTCGAAGAACTCCCTCTACTAGCTTATCTATTGGGCCATATTGCACATTTTATAGCATATATATCTCAATGTGCTCTTATGGCTAATAGAATTATTATAAACAGTGGAATACAAGACACGTAAACCAATATTACCCTTCCAATGGTCACTTTGATACAGTGTTATCATGGGCAAGTCTAGAGAAAAATGCAGGGACGGGTCCAGAACAGTAATTAACAGAACTGTTCAGTTGAAAATGGCATCCTTAGCTCCATCAAAATGTCACTAGATCTGTCTTTTTTCTCTCTTTTTCTATTGAAATACACATAGAAAATTAAACACTTTATTAGCTTCTAACAAAGATGTCAACCAGAGTTGAATTAATTCATCAGATATTTATGCAATTTCTCATTTTGGCACAGGTATAGGATGGAGTCCTAGGAACCTCCTTCTGTTTTTTTTTTCTCTGAGAAAGCTCTAAGAGACAAAAAAAAGTGTTAGTTTTATATGGGATGGTAACAGGTCTGTCATATTTATTGTAGGGTGCTCAGTGACCTCTAAGAAAAAACTTGCCATCAGCTGCGATTTTGAAAAGGATACATGTGGGTGGATATTTAGCAGCCAAACAGTACGGAGTATGGAGTGGCGACGCACCAAGGGTGCCACGCCCACACTGAATACTGGTCCTCAATGGGGCCACCCTAAAGGTTCATACTATGTGTACACTTATTCTGATGGAGTGATCCCTGAAGGAACAGGTGAGTGACCCAAATAGAAATTCTCCCTACTTTACTAGTATGATCCTTATTGATAAGGTGAGGGGAATTGAAAGTATGATCAGAGCAATGCCTACAGGGTAGTGTTCAACCTGTCTGCTTTGAGAGCCTAGCCCCCTACCTAAACCTTGCACAACTGTAGGGATACCCTTTCAAGCAGTTACTTTATGACTTTCGTTATGAAAATTAGCCAATAAACATATGGGAATCATAGTTTTAATTGACAGAAACCTTTTAAAAGGAGAATTCATTGTGTTCTGCTGTTAATTGAAGCATGTCTTTTCCACGCTGGTTGGCTAGCGAAATTCATCAAATCAAGGCTTCTGGAATTACGTGCACAAGCGCGTAATTTGGCTTTTTCCGCGTAATTTGGCTTTTTCCGCGTAATCCCGCGTAATTTGGCTAAATTATGAAAGACAAAACAATTAATTTCACAGCCGATGTGTTCTTTTAGGGTTCTTACCTCTATTTCTCATAAAAAAAGAGATATATTCTTCGTAAGAGTGCAATATTTCGAACTGAATTTCGAAAACAAATAAAATGACTAGGCGTTCTTTGCTAAACCGCGAAGGCCTAGGACTAATAATAAATCCCTTTTTTATTGGCTGGTGGCTAGGAGCCAATGAAAACTTGCCTAAGATATTTTCACGCAAAAAAAATAACCTTTTCAAGTTATTTCGTGCTTTCCTTTGGTAGAAAATGTAGTTTGGGCGTAACAGTTGATATTGCGTGTAGTGCATAATTCAGTCAATAATCCCGCAAAATTTTGATTTTTAAAGAAAAATGTATTGCAAAATCCCGCGTAATTTATCGCGTAATGATTGATTTTCCACGTAATTTAGCGCGTAATTTAGCAAAGAATTCCACGTAATTTTGAGTTTTTTTCCGCGTAATTCCAGAAGCCCTGTCAAATGTATGTTTTTCCCATCCTCAACTGTTCTCTTTCAAATGTTCCGTTTTATTCTTTAGGAACTCTGGACAGTCCGATGGTACATGGGCGGAGTAGATGCCATCTCACTTTCTTTTGGAGCATGTTTGGAAATGATGTTGGGAATCTTTCTGTGTACGTCAGCACTGCTGCATGGGGCAGCTGGGTCAGCACAGGTGAGGGCCTGATGTCAGTAGAGAGGGGATGGGTGTGGTCATTGGTGTTGTAGGACTGTTGTATGGGGCAGTTGGATGGGCACAGATGAGGGCCTGATATCAGTAGAGACGGGATGGGTGTGGTCATTGGTGTTGTAGGGCTGTTGTATGGGGCAGTTGGATGGGCACAGGTGAGGGCCTGATGTCAGTAGAAAGGGGATGGGTGTGGTCATTGGTGTTGTAGGACTGTTGTATGGGGCAGTTGGATGTGCACAGATGAAGGTCTGATATCAGTAGAGAGGGGATGGTTGTTATCATTGGTGTTGTAGGACTGTTGTATGGGGCAGTTGGATGGGCACAGGTGAAGGTCTGATATCAGTAGAGAGGGGATGGGTGTTATCATTGGTGTTGTAGGACTGTTGTATGGGGCAGTTGGATGGGCACAGGTGAGGGCCTGATGTCAGTAGAGAGGGGATGGGTGTGGTCATTGGTGTTGTAGGACTGTTGTATGGGGCAGTTGGATGTGCACAGATGAAGGTCTGATATCAGTAGAGAGGGGATGGTTGTTATCATTGGTGTTGTAGGACTGTTGTATGGGGCAGTTGGATGGGCACAGGTGAAGGTCTGATATCAGTAGAGAGGGGATGGGTGTTATCATTGGTGTTGTAGGACTGTTGTATGGGGCAGTTGGATGTGCACAGATGAAGGTCTGATATCAGTAGAGAGGGGATGGTTGTTATCATTGGTGTTGTAGGACTGTTGTATGGGGCAGTTGGATGTGCACAGATGAAGGTCTGATATCAGTAGAGAGGGGATGGGTGTTATCATTGGTGTTGTAGGACTGTTGTATGGGGCAGTTGGATGGGCACAGGTGAGGGCCTGATGTCAGTAGAGAGGGGATGGGTGTGGTCATTGGTGTTGTGGGACTGTTGTATGGGGCAGTTGGATGTGCACAGATGAGGGCCTGATGTCAGTAGAGAGGGGATGGGTGTTGTCATTGGTGTTGTAGGACTGTTGTATGGGGCAGTTGGATGGGCACAGATGAGGGCCTGATGTTAGTAGAGAGGGGATGGGTGTGGTCATTGGTGTTGTGGGACTGTTGTATGGGGCAGTTGGATGGGCACAGGTGAGGGCCTGATATCAGTAGAGAGGGGATGGGTGTGGTCATTGGTGTTGTGGGACTGTTGTATGGGGCAGTTGGATGTGCACAGATGAGGGCCTGATATCAGTAGAGAGGGGATGGTTGTTATCATTGGTGTTGTAGGACTGTTGTATGGGGCAGTTGGATGGGCACAGATGAGGGCCTGATGTCAGTAGAGAGGGGATGGATGTGGTCATTGGTGTTGTGGGACTGTTGTATGGGGCAGTTGGATGGGCACAGGTGAGGGCCTGATATCAGTAGAGAGGGGATGGGTGTGGCCATTGGTGTTGTGGGACTGTTGTATGGGGCAGTTGGATAGGCACAGATGAGGGCCTGATATCAGTAGAGAGGGGATGGTTGTTATCATTGGTGTTGTAGGACTGTTGTATGGGGCAGTTGGATGGGCACAGATGAAGGTCTGATATCAGTAGAGAGGGGATGGGTGTGGTCATTGGTGTTGTAGGACTGTTGTATGGGGCAGTTGGATAGGCACAGATGAAGGTCTGATATCAGTAGAGAGGGGATGGGTGTGGTCATTGGTGTTGTAGGACTGTTGTATGGGGCAGTTGGATGTGCACAGATGAGGGCCTGATATCAGTAGAGAGGGGATGGGTGTGGTCATTGGTGTTGTAGGACTGTTCTATGGGGCAGTTGGATGGGCACAGATGAGGGCCTGATGTCAGTAGAGAGGGGATGGGTGTGGTCATTGGTGTTGTAGGACTGTTGTATGGGGCAGTTGGATGTGCACAGATGAGGGCCTGACGTCAGTAGAGAGGGGATGGGTGTTATCATTGGTGTTGTAGGACTGTTGTATGGGGCAGTTGGATGGGCACAGATGAGGGCCTGATGTCAGTAGAGAGGGGATGGGTGTGGTCATTGGTGTTGTAGGACTGTTGTATGGGGCAGTTGGATGTGCACAGATGAGGGCCTGATGTCAGTAGAGAGGGGATGGGTGTTATCATTGGTGTTGTAGGACTGTTGTATGGGGCAGTTGGATGGGCACAGATGAGGGCCTGATGTCAGTAGAGAGGGGATGGGTGTGGTCATTGGTGTTGTAGGACTGTTGTATGGGGCAGTCGGATAAGCACAGATAAGGGCCTGATGTTAGTAGAGAGGGGATGGGTGTAGTAATTGGTGTTGTAGGACTGTTTTATGGGGCAGTTGGATGTGCACAGATGAGGGCCTGATGTCAGTAGAGAGGGGATGGGTGTGGTCATTGGTGTTGTAGGACTGTTGTATGGGGCAGTTGGATAAGCACAGGTGAGGGCCTGATGTCAGTAGAGAGGGGATGGGTGTTATCATTGGTGTTGTAGGACTGTTGTATGGGGCAGTTGGATAGGCACAGATGAGGGCCTGATATCAGTAGAGAGGGGATGGGTGTGGTCATTGGTGTTGTAGGACTGTTGTATGGGGCAGTTGGATAGGCACAGATCAGGGCCTGATGTCAGTAGAGAGGAGATGGGTGTGGTCATTGGTGTTGTAGGACTGTTGTATGGGGCAGTTGGATGGGCACAGATGAGGGCCTGATGTCAGTAGAGAGGGGATGGGTGTGGTCATTGGTGTTGTAGGACTGTTGTATGGGGAAGTTGGATGTGCACAGATGAGGGCCTGATGTCAGTAGAGAGGGGATGGGTGTGGTCATTGGTGTTGTAGGACTGTTGTATGGGGCAGTTGGATGTGCACAGATGAGGGCCTGACGTCAGTAGAGAGGGGATGGGTGTTATCATTGGTGTTGTAGGACTGTTGTATGGGGCAGTTGGATGTGCACAGATGAGGGCCTGATGTCAGTAGAGAGGGGATGGGTGTGGTCATTGGTGTTGTGGGACTGTTGTATGGGGCAGCTGGGTCAGTACAGATGAGGGCCTGATGTCAGTAGAGAGGGGATGGGTGTGGTCATTGGTGTTGTGGGACTGTTGTATGGGGCAGCTGGGTCAGTACAGATGAGGGCCTGATGTCAGTAGAGAGGGGATGGGTGTGGTCATTGGTGTTGTGGGACTGTTGTATGGGGCAGTTGGATAGGCACAGATAAGGGCCTGATATCAGTAGAGAGGGGATGGGTGTTATCATTGGTGTTGTAGGACTGTTGTATGGGGCAGTTGGATGGGCACAGATGAGGGCCTGATGTCAGTAGAGAGGGGATGGGTGTGGTCATTGGTGTTTTGGACTGTTGTATGGGGCAGTTGGATAGGCACAGATGAAGGCCTGATGTCAGTAGAGAGGGGATGGGTGTGGTCATTGGTGTTGTAGGACTGTTGTATGGAGCAGTTGGATAGGCACAGATAAGGGCCTGATGTCAGTAGAGAGGGGACGGGCGTGGTCATTGGTGTTGTAGGACTGTTGTATGGGGCAGTTGGATAGGCACAGATGAGGGCCTGATGTCAGTAGAGAGGGGATGGGTGTGGTCATTGGTGTTGTAGGGTTGTTGTATGGGGCAGTTGGATTGGCACAGATGAGGGCCTGATGTCAGTAGAGAGGGGATGGGTGTGGTCATTGGTGTTTTGGACTGTTGTATGGGGCAGTTGGATAGGCACAGATGAGGGCCTGATGTCAGTAGAGAGGGGATGGGTGTGGTCATTGGTGTTGTAGGATTGTTGTATGGGGCAGTTGGATTGGCCCAGATGAGGGCCTGATGTCAGACAATAGTATAGTAAACAGATCCCTATTGCAACTAGGTTCGTTAAATACACTGAGGGGGGGGGGGGGGGGGGTTGAAGATTTTTACTCAAGACACCTTAAAATTTCAGAGTCCCCATTTCATTGTAAACATTTTTTTCGGTGCTCCCCCAAAATTAGAACCCCAAAATTGTCTTTCTTTTCCCTTACTGGACTTTTTCTTTCGGAGCCCCCCTATTTGGTGGTTAAACATTTTTGGAGCCCCCCACAATATCTTCCCTCCCCCCCTCGGTGTATTTAATGAACACTCCCCTAATAGAAACCTTTCATTGGCCAGAAGCAAACATGTGTACAGAAGTTTTATTGCAAATATTTTCTGACAACTGTGATTGGTGGAGGCTAGGTAGCAGTGTAAGCTCAAAAAAACTTAAATTTTCCAGATTAGTAATGGCATTTTCCACATTAGAATGTCACTTTGTCATTAGCAATGTGGTGATGCTGGGAATGGTTTGCCTAGAAGAGAGACTTGCACTGTTTTGTATGTTATAAGTGTCTCTGACCAGCAGACATAGTGGAACTCAAAACAAGGCTGTTAAATTTTCGGTTGAAGGCGGGTATTCGTACCAAAGCACCTGGGGTGGGTGGGTGGTGGTGGTGGGGGGGGGGGGTGTTAGGTGGATAGATAATCTGGAAGGGAGGAAAATGTTGAACATAAATGATGGCGTGGAATGGCAAGAATGGGGATGACAAAAACGAGTATATAGAGTTACAAAATGGAAAGGTGGGATATTTCTTAGAGCTCTTCGAAATGTAAAGCAACCTTACGTGTATTCTAGCACAAGGTTTATCATCAGGAGGTAAGACCAGGTACTAGTCAAATGCGAAGGGGAGAAATAAAACTGGGAGCCGAGGGATGCTAGGGGGTGGGTGGAAAGATGGAGAAGGTCTAGTGAGAAAGGAGTTCGCATTTGAGACATGTTTCAAAGTGAATGAGTGGCTAGCCAATTCACCTTACCCCTACACGTCTATGTAAGGTTGCTTGGGGAACAAGGCTGTTAAAATCCCCAAGTTACCCATATAGAGGACACATGTTTATCATCCATATTCGTTTCCAACAGGCTGGTCAATGGAAGGCTCCCAAGGGCCGGTGTACTGGAGATCAGCTTATGTGAACCTAGAGCAGTTCATAGTTTATCGTATTCGATTTGAACACACCCTGCCAAGAAGACCATCCCATTGTGACAGTTGTGGCAATGCAGATTCTGCCATTTGCTTAGAGTGTAAGGTATGAACTGCAGGCTGTGACCAGGCATGATATCAGGGTGTTTTGCTTTTAGACCATTTTCTCTAAATATATTTATTTCTAGTTTTTTATTTATTTTACTTTTACAGACTTCCATGTTTAGCATCTAACCACATTGCTGCTAAAACAAAATCATGATAAAGAATGTTGTGATCACAATATTTTGAAAATAATGCCAATCCTTCCAACATAATTTGGTCCCGGATCCAAAAAAAACAATGCCCATAATACACCTTGTTACAACCCTGCTGATGATATGGTTGAATTCTATGGTTCAATCTTAGGCGTGCCCTGGTGATGTGTGCCCCCGTGCTAATGTTGCTATCGACGATGTCAAGCTGATGTGTGAGGAACTTCTTTCTGAGAAACCTCCAGAACTATGCAGAGCACGCAGTAACCCACTCCCTGGGTGCGAACGCCAGGCTGTCATCAGAGACCAAGTAATGCAAGGTATATGGGAATTCCAAATGTGGATCTACTGTAGGCTTTTCTCTTTTCAAGGAGTATGTGAATAAACATATAAATAACTCCTGGATCCCCACCTGTCATATTGGAGGTGCTGTAGAGTCCAATTGGACTTCTTGTAAAGTAGTTCAAGAAAAAAAAAAGGAGTAGCTTATCACTCTCATCACAGCTAGATGCTGAATTGCGAGAGCGCAGATTCAGACGTGGTCGAGTTAAAGGCATGGGAAGGCGCCTCAGGCAGCCTCCATACAACTCATGTCTGACCACAGATCACAGCTAAGATAAAAGTTGTTAGTTTTTGGAGGAAGAAAACCGGAGAACCCAGAGAAAAAACCCTCGGAGCTCAGGCGAGACCAACCAACTTAACTCACGTTGGAACCAGGAATCGACCCCAGAACCCATTGGTGTGAGGCACAGGCCCTACAGAGCGATTCTCTGCTAGTTGCACCACCTAGGCTCCCCAAGAAGATTATAACTTGCTAGGTGAAGTCGCACATTAAACTATTCTATTCTATTCCCAAGTACTGTAGCTCTCCACTAATTTTTAGTCATGTAGACATCCAGGCAGTTTACACAGGGCTTTAATCTGTTCAGAGATTACTGACCATTCCATATTTACACTTAGGTCCAGCCTATAGTCAGCAGTGGTCCTATGATGATCGGGGTGTCCCATTTGAGTATGTGCGGGCTAATGGTAGCCAGGGTGACGTGCTTGGCACCTACACCTTTGACATCCATTACACTGCCGAGTACACCGTGTGGATGAATGTGAACAGTACTGACCTGACTGTTAATGAGGTTGAGTTCAGGATAGATGAGGGAGAATGGAAGTTGATGATTGCGGCTGCCAAGAAAAGACACCATCTGTGGCTCATGTATCGCCTTGAGGTACAGTAGACATATTTGAGCCTACAATCAGCGAATTAAATGGTTTATAATATGTCTAAATGAGTTATGTACACTATATGTCATTTTTGTAGCTACTGCGCATGTGCGAGTAGCTACTATGTCATCACGGAGAAAAAAAAGGAAGGAAAAAAGATCGGCCGCCGGGTTTGCTGTGAAATTTGACTTCGAAAACACTTTGGGATATGACGAAGCGCCAGCCTAGAATCACTTTATAAAGAAGAAAATATCCAAACAATCAAAAGATTTTAGGGTTTGTTAAACAATTCTTTCATATTCGCTCCTATGGCAGCTTGCTTTGATAAACTCGAATGCGGCTGTTTTTCATTCACATTCCGAGATATAATCTTTCAAACTTTACGTCAAGTTATTCAAAAATCAAGTTACAAGGCTTTATTGAGGTTCTCTGTAGGTTCAAACACATTATTTGGTACAAAAACATGCCCCCGCATATTTGACTTAAGCTTATCGAATGATGATTTGCACTTTTTTAGGTTATTATGCAAAATACATATTGTACAACAGTAATGTGATCAATTGTATCGGGTATTTTATCTTTCTGAAGAAGAAAAGTAACTGGAATTCGACATGCTCTTATAGAACATATAATGCAAGCACTAAAATAAGATTACTTTTAGTATGTATCTATGTTTTCTAGCGCGGGCTTTGTGGCTCAGTGGTAACGTGTCTCACTGAAAGGGGGCATTGAACAGGACTTGAAAGGGCGTTTTAGACAAAGGTGGTGGGGAACAAAGGTGGTATTTTGACGTGAAGACATGGGGAGCGTTTTCAATGGAAACATTATCAGCATTTAATTCGAACGTTAAGAGAGCCTGAATTAATGGATCCCCTCAAAGGGTCTGTTGTACTGTATGGTAGATGTTAAAGGGGGCTTTGTAGGACTAAGTGTAGTTTTAATCGTTATTTATATTAATATACTGCAATAAACATCTTGGGGGGACCAAAACTACCATCCAACTTTATAAAGATAACTTGATCATTCGATATTTAAATAAAAATGTTTGATCTTCGGTGGAGCATAGAGTCTTATTTGCAAATCCTTCATAGACACCAGAAGGCCATTATGCACGGGTGGCCCTTTGTTTGTTGGACCTCTGACCTGCTGTTTAACAGGGGTTTTATTAGGCACCGGCGGAAGCGCCGGCTGTTCCACTGTGCGACTTAAGTTTTATGTGAACTAAAAAGATAAAATAAGTTCCACTACTTATCAATCTCCACCACCTACTCTGAAAATAAATGAAAGCCCTGTTTAACAAAGGGCAACTAGGACTTATCTGTATTTAGGTGTACACAAGACAAATAACTTATAGTTTTAGCTAGAAAAAGCCCCTTCCAGCCAATATTTCTTTGTGTTCAATGCACTTACATGCGATGCAGTATCAGAAATGGAAACAGAATAACTCGATATTATTCTTTATTAAGGTGTACAGAGGGCAAAGAACCCCCTATACTGAATTCCAATGTTACTCCGTGTCCATCATTCAGACATACCAGTGAGTACTTTTCCTAACTTTATCGTTTGTCTATTCTAGACGTTTAAGCTGCATCCTGGTTCCCACACCATCACTTTTCGTCAGTATGAGTTTGGCTTCCAATACGACAGAATTATCCTTGCACCAAGCAAACTGGAGAAATGGTCTGACCTGGGCATGCAAAGTCGACATATACCTGACTCCTACTTGAGTGCAAATATAGGCTCATTGCCAAAGCCAAGATTTGGACGGCTCAATGCGCCTGGTAATGCCTAGTGCACACTAGCAACATAACAACATAACAACATGGATGCACGCACTATGTTTAGCCCGACATTTTTTTCTCTTATGCGCCTATGTCATTATGTCGATATGCCGCTAGTGTGCACTAGGCATAAGAGGATATACAGGACAATGTTACACTCCCCCTTTGAATCCGTCACCTTTAGAGGAAGTAATATTTGTTAGCATTATTTGGTGAATTCATGAAACTCCACTTTCTCCAACTTTATCCCCTTTCTCAGGACCCACATTTACACCTCATCTTGACTTAACCCACCTATTGGTTCATGTTACCTCATGTTACCTAATCACACATTTCCATACCTTACCTTATATCACCTATCCTTAGAAAGGAATTTCCTTATTGCACCCCCCTGGCCTTAACTCATACATGGAGCTCACCATGCTTTTCAATGCTTCATCTTAGCATAGAATACCTTTAGGCCCTGGCCAAACAAGGACACATGTTGCTGGAAACATTGTTGTCCATGCGCATGTTTCGTCTATGTTTCCCAGGTCACAAAAAAATGTTTCCACAGCGAGGTAGAAACATTTCATGTTTTCAAGCGTGCGTAAACATGTTTCTCGATGTTTCATGACTGTTTGACCACACTCGAAAACATTTAGGAAACACTTTTCCCCAATGTTGAGGGCAACCTGTGTCCTTATTTGGCCAGGACCTTACACTCTTACTTCACCTCTGTTCACTTAGCCCACTTCACCCCACCCTATCTCAATTCACCCCACCTCACCAGGCCTCACATGGTCACACGTCACCTTATCACACCTAATCTCACCATCTTAGTCTAGCATGCCTTGTCACTTTTACTCCAACTCTCCTAGCCTTACCTGGTACCTAACTTCTCCTTGCTTCTCCTTACCACACCTTACCTACATGTAGCCCTTATCTCACCCTTCCTCATCTCACCTAGTCTTGCCTTACCTCACACCAGACTTAGCCTTGCCTCAACCTCAACTAACCTCACCTTACCTGACCTCACGTTGTCTTGCCGCCTTGTCTTACCTTAATTAATCTCACCTTTAAAAAGGCCTTACACTACCTCAACCCATTGACCTTTTAAATGCACAAACTTACCATACGTTTTCCCGCCTTTAAAACTCAATCCCACTTCTACTTACACCACTTCAGCTTTTGCTTACCCCACATGGCCCCACACCCCTTAGCTTTGACATACCCTTCCAAGCCTCACACAACTATTTTTTTTCTGTTTCTAGAGGGCTGGTGCTCATCTGATCAAAACAGTCGGTTCATATACCTCCAAGTCAAGCTACCCAACCTTGCCATGCTCTCACGCATTGCTATACAGGGGGGCAAAGACATCTTCCAAAAATCTAATGACTATTGGATCAAGAGGTAACCCCATTTCCAGAGACTCTTTTATCATAAGCGAGAATACTGTTAACAAACCAAAGATGCTGACCCTGTGAAGGCTTTTTAATTTTGTTTGCTGACTGTATTTCACTGCTGGCGTAACTGTAGATTAAGACGGGTTATTTAGGGCCCTGTCACACGTACGTTTTTCTTTTTCTTTTTTGTTCCCCATCAAGGCAAATCATTTTCTCAAGTAATACAAAAATGTATAGTATATATTGTCTTGGAAAACTTAAATGCATTAAACTTAAATGCATTGCATCTGGCAAAATTGCCAAGGGGAACACTAACAGCTTATTACTTTATTTATACAATAAAATTACACCAAAGCCAAGTGAAAAGGTTTCCTTACTTTTTAGTTTAGAGTTTTGACTGCTGCTCTCTCAAATACAGCAGCTTGACATTTCAAACCAGTTTGTGTTAATTTGTTTGATTTGTTTACAAGTTGCATGCTGACTTAAAACGTAGATTTATTGATTGGATTTATTTACAAAAATTGCAAATAAATATACCTACCCACATACGAATAGACACTGCCCCGCCAAAACCTAAACCGAAGTGTCGCTAACAAATGTCCTTTTTGCAGCTTTTTGCTTAAGGTGTCTCTAGATGATGGTGATTTCGATCATTTCACCTGGTACAGGGATAGAGCTGGCAAAAAGGAATTCATTGCCAACAAAGGTTAGAGAGTTGGGGGATTCAACCTCCCAGCCTTCTTGGTTTTCTTGTTTTTTCGCTTCTCTTGTTGTACGTCCTTCACACTGATTTCCACATAGAAATATGTTCCGTTTCAAGTCTCCTCTCTTCTTTATTTTGCTCCATTTGCTCCCTTCTCTATGTTGCTCTCTTTTTATAAGACTTGTCATCATTATCAATCTGCCACTGTTTTGGTATTAAAAATAAACGATTTATTTGAAAAAAAAAAACCTTTAAAATAGCCATGCACAATAAGTATCAGTTACGTCATTTACGATATTGGATGGGAAAGTAAATAACTAGCCGATAAAAATGGATTCTTTTCTCGGCCGGAGTCGATAAAGTTGCATTATTAGCTTTCTTTAACAGTTACTCTCTTTTCCTAGACGCATCCAGTATCACCGAAATAGAACTGCCCTTCGCAGCCCCTGTCCGCGCCATCAGAATCTACCCCGAGACCTGGAACTATTGGCCCTGCTTACGAATTGAGCTGTATGGTATCTATTTGTCTGAGAGCGCATGCGCAGCGTCAGGCCTGGAGCTGCCAACAAGAAAGCCGTGCATTGGAGATAGAAACTGCGGTAGCAACGCAGCTTGCCATCCCAACCAGTCTGGGAGAATTGAGAAAAAAGGTATAAAATACCTTGACTTTGCGCTTATCAAAGTTAAATGTATGCAGCAATAAGTTTAAAAAAAACCCAAGGAAGCGGAGGGAACATTTCCTGTAAAAAAAAGGATGACACGAAAGTACTTAGAAAAAGAAAGTAATCAGGTTTCGAAATAAGCATAAGGTAAAAATGGTCCACCAGGGGCTTATTAGAGCTTTAATGTTACTTCTTTAAAGGCATGTATTGAAAGTATTCTTAGTTAGATGCTTGACTAGGTCGATAGAAGTGGAACCATTGTGTGGCTTGATATTGTGTGAGCTTAAATGGCATTTTTATAGAGCTTGATCCTAATAGCCCAATCCTTCAAGGAAAATCGAAAATAGTTAGTTATCAGTATAGAAAAAGTTGATAGTTAATTACCAGTATATACAAATTTCTTTAAAGCCGCATTGTCACCAGTTTACTTCCGGTCGATTACGTAAAAATCTCCGATGATTTCTAACGGAAAACGCCAATAATATTTCAAAATATTGAAAGCAGTGTGTCTATTGGAAGTTTCTTTGAGGATGTGATTGATAATTTAGAGCGGATGGCCTGTTAAATATTTCGGATTCGAATAGATTCTTTTGTTTTTTTAACGGTTGAGGTTTCCGTCGGACCTCCGGAAGTAAACTGGTGACAATGCGGCTTTGTTGGGGATTATAATTGCTTTTGAAGGCGTGTTCTCCCTCTCCTGCTGACCTTGGTGCCCATGGTTGTCGAGGGGTGTTCTATTTAGCCGGACTCAACTCTCCATCAACTTATTTATCTTCATTTGAGTTGTCCACTCAACATGCATAATTACTATTGTACCGGTATTGGATGGAATGCAAAGGGTTTTATTGTTTATATTCCCTATTGCAAGCATAACATAATAAGGTTTTTTTTAATTCAAGGGAACAGTACGACGATCTTCCCCACCCCCTCTTCCCACTTGAACACCACAGAGTCGTGCTACTGCCTACCTGGTTACCATGGAGACGGTTGCCAACACTACGGCTGCACCCCAAACCCATGCCAGAATGGAGGCACGTGCAAACAATCTCTTCAGAACGGCTCCTTTGTCTGCGCATGTGCGCCAGGTTTCCATGGTAATACGTGTCAGCTTCCTTGCCCTGATGGCCAATGGGGAATTGATTGTAAAGGCGTTTGCACGTGCTCGGAGTATGGGTCATGTGACAGCCGCACGGGAAAGTGCCATTGCATGCCGGGGTACAGTGGACCCACATGTATTGATGAGTGCCCAACAGGTAGGCTATCACATAATTGCAGACATTGTTGCGATCTTTACTGAGGGTTTCCATGTAATCACTGTGCTGCCTAGCACCCAGGACCATGTGTTTGGAGCGTGTGCGCCAGTGTGCGAAATTGGTGAGCGTACCTTGAGTCATGGGCTTTTGCTCCAACAAAGGTGGAATCACGGGTGGCCTAGTGTGTTAGCGCGTCGGCCTCTCACCGCTGTGGCCCAGGTTCGAATCCTGGCTCAAACTGGGGATTTTTTCCGGGTTCCTGTATTGATTCGAATTTGTGTCACAAGTGAGTTGAAGTTTTTCTCCCGTGTTTCTAGTCTTCTCGGATAAGGACACTAAACCGGAGGTCCCGTCTCTTCAAGCTGCACAACACTAACCTGAAGCGAAGAGACGTAAAAGAACCACTGGGGACGCATTAAACCCTCTGGCAGTGACCACCCCCAGTGACAGTGCTTACTAACCGAGGGCCATATTTTAGAAAACTGTATATTCGGTTAAATATGTTACCCTCGATAAACAAAGACAAAGATTAAAACTACTCTCTTTCTATGGAGGCATAAAACGTACCTTTTCAATCTTGCGTTGATTTATTTCCCTGATTCCACCATGCCTACGCTTGCTACCTAGTTTTTCTACAACTTGTCCGTGGTCTTCCTAGTGCCATACCAGTCATGGTACTTGCTTCTTATGAAAACACAGAACATTGTTTGGCCGACTTGAGACGCTTAGGAACGAGTAGGATTGCTATGATCATTTAAGCTGCAGTTGAATGAACATTATTCGTGATCGCTGACCATCTCTTCTTACAGGTTATTATGGCTACGAGTGTACACAGAAATGTCAGTGTGTGAATGGAGCTTCGTGCGATCGCCGCACTGGCTCGTGTAACTGCACTGTGGGGTGGATCGGGAAGTTTTGCCAGCATACCTGCCCGCACAACACTTGGGGGGAGGGGTGCGCCAGGAATTGCTCCTGCTCGGCCTCTGCACTAATGTGTGACCGGATGACAGGGGAGTGCATTTGTCCACCTGGTTGGTACGGCAGGTAAGGTGATGTGACACCTAGGGGGAGAGGTGCGTGAGAAACAGGGAGGGGTGGGGGTAGGAGGAAAGGGGGGAAGAGGTGATGGATGAACGGATGACGAATTTGCCCAACTTGTTGGTACGGCAGGTAAGGTGGTGTGACACCTAGGGGGAGGGGTGCGTGAGAAACAGGGAGGGGGGTAGGAGGGAGGGAGGAGGTGATGGGTGAACGGATGACGCATTTGCCCAACTGGTTTGATTGGCATGTAGATATTTCTGATACCTTTCTAGGTAACTAGTTCTAGGGGACTGTCACTGATGCTGTATTATTCACACCAATCTTATATTTTATCTCTACAATTTTTAGCTTATTCACATAATGACAATCAATGAACCAAAATAAAAACAGACTGTTACAAGTTCTAGATATCATAGTTAAAAAACACACCCAAAAAATACTGCAGTTTCTTCTGTAAACTCTTGCCAGCGATTTTTAACACCTATACTGCAAGTATATTAATTTACAAACCCTAAATGGCTTCGGATCACGCCGCAAGGATTCGACGCTAGGAGCTCAACAAAAAGAGAACAAAATGCGTTAAGAATTTAACGGTTAAACGATAGTAATTAGTTTGTTTTGCTTTCCAAACAACACAGAAATTGCTAGGGTAAGACACATCACGGAGCACTCGCTAACTATTCTGAAATCCTTTGAAGGTACTGCAAAGAAGAATGTCCCAGGGGAATATACGGAAGGAACTGCAGTTACACATGCCAGTGCGCCTACAACCAGACCTGCAGTAAACGTGATGGACTGTGTGACTGTAGGGTGCCTGGCGTGACTGGCGTGACATGCCGGCAGCCTTGTAGAGCCGGCTTCTTTGGCATCGACTGTAATCACAAGTGCCCATGTATGAACGGTGCCGAATGTGACCGAGTGTCGGGTAAGTGTTGTGAAAGGTAAGCAGCCTTTTAGGGAGATTTCTTTGGCGTGTTTTTTTGGTATTTATCAGCCGGGGAGGCGTTTGGACTGGAGACGCAATATATTTAAGTGCATCTCACACTTCAATGTTGGTTCCTCTTTGAGCAAATCAGGCCTATTCCAATCAGGAATTCGTGAATTCGAAAGATCTTAGACTCGCCAGCTTTTTTTCCAATTTGTAGATATTTTGGTTGTTATAACGTTATGTTTTAGCAAGAGATGTCTTCCATATGTTTTAGCGTTCATAACTCACCATTTGAGCCCATTGGAGCACCCAACCACTAAATTCAGGATGGTAGTTTTTTTTCACGTATTTCGGACGTTCTTGCGACTTTCATATATAAATTTTTACCAAATATTATATTTTGTTTAAAAGTTTTGGCGAGGAATTGTTTGTGAAGCGAAACCATGATTTGAGAACCCTTTAACTAATCGAAAAACAGATATCGTACCCCTTTCCTCTCACCTCCCTGGACATCCGGCTAGACTTACAGACCTTGAAGGGTAGCTGCAATGTGTCCCTCTGATTCTCCTTTCATCTCTAGGCGTGTGTAGCTGCTCCCCAGGCTGGACAGGTCCCTTTTGCAGCAAACCCTGTCCCCCATCCCTCTGGGGTCACAACTGCGCCCACCCCTGCAATTGCACCAATGGCGCTCGCTGCAATGCGGTCACAGGTCAGTGCGCATGCACAGATGGCTGCTCATGTAATGCCGGTTGGACTGGTCCAGAATGTCGGGATCCCTGTGGCTTGGATAGCTGGGGGCCTGGATGTACCAATACTTGTCAGTGCTCTCGTAACGGCGAATGCGACGCTGTAAGTTTCTTTGTTTTTATATTGCTTCTGGGAGTTGGTACAGTAGGTACACGCCGACAAATTCACATACTTCTATATATATATGATTCTGTTTTCTTTTCAGGCTAGTGGACGATGCGCGTGTGCTCCAGGGTTTACCGGAGACAGATGTGAGTCACGATGTCCCAAAGGCTACTATGGTACAAACTGCTCCAACGCTTGTACCTGCAAAGCCACCAACACCAATGTGTGCGACGTCACATCCGGGTTCTGCCACTGCAATCCAGGATGGAGTGGACGATCATGTTATCAGCCGTGCCCTGGAGGGTCATGGGGTGTCAATTGTAGCAGCAAATGCGATTGCATTAATGGGTCATGTGACCCCGTCACTGGCGCTTGCGTGTGTAACCGCCGCGTGACTGGCCAGCGGTGTGACAAACCGTGCATTAACTGTAACAGTCCTTGCCCCAAGTGTTACCATAGCAACGGAGCATGCAACGCTGCCACCGGGAAATGTGTTTGCCTGGATGGTTACCATGGTGATTCGTGCCTGGAGGCGTGTTCTGTGGGCTACTTCGGGCGTCAGTGCCAATCAAAGTGCCAGTGTCTCCATGGTTACTGTGACCACGTGACAGGGTCATGTGAATGCTTGCCGGGATGGACTGGGAAAAGATGTGATCAAGGTAGACAAACACAACAATGCTTAAACGTGTTGATTGAGAAGAAAATGTACCGTAAAATAGAGGTATCGTTGCAAAAGAGGTCCTCGATTTTACGATATAAAGGAAAATTCATTGAAAATATCGTTGTAGTGATAGTTAATTATCAACTTTTACAAAATAATAATATTGTAACTGTACTCTGTGGAGGATTGTTCAGTTACTTTCTATCAGACTGTAATCTGCATTTAACAAGATATGTAGATTAACTGTATTTGTATAGATAAACTGTATTGTACGTGTGTGTTGTCTTAAGTTTTTCTCTCTATGTTGATAGACAGAATCAGTGATATCGTTGTATCAAGGTAAAAATTACGCTCGGGAGAAGGGATTTGTAACGTAAAATCGAGAATATCGTTGTATCTAGTATCGTAAGTTCGAGGCAAATTCTTATACACTTCACTGTATTCCCGCCGGGAGAAAGGGACGCCATCGTAAAATCGAGGTTATCGTAAAATCCAGGTTCTACTGTATTAGAGAAAAAAAACAAACAGACTTACAACATCGATTTTCTTCCCGTTCCAGCTTGTCCATCCGGGACCTATGGCTTTAACTGTACCCTGCCCTGCGCATGCGTAAACGGCTCTTGTAACGCCACAGACGGCTCGTGTAATTGTGCCGCCGGTTACCATGGGAATGCATGTGACAGGCCGTGCCCCGCTGGTAAGCATGGAGCAAATTGTGGACTCAAATGCTTGTGTGCCAATAATGGCACGTGTAATGCTATCACTGGCCGGTGTTCCTGTGGCACGGGGTGGACTGGACCTAGCTGTAACGCAAGCTGTAGCGCGGGTCGCTATGGAATTAACTGCGTCGCAAGGTAAGAAGTGAGAGTTATAGCCTGCAAAAGGATGTCCTTAAGGGATTTTTAAATAGTGTTATACACGCCGTCATTTGGGACTCGCGCGTAATACCTAGTCCTTGAAATGCATCAATTTTTATCCATTACTAGGGTGGTGTGGGGCTACGCTGGGCAAGGAGCTATGTCCCGATTATAGGAATTACAGTGACGACAGAAGAAGCGGGGCTAACTGAATAACTTTGACCAATCAGATTCGGCTTAAACACCGTAAACATTTTGTAAAAAGAAGTTCAACCAATGAGAAACGCCGTACGTTTCTTGTACGTGTAGTCGACCGTGGTAAAGCGGCTCGATCACTCGTAAAAATACGAGTGATAAACAACGTCGGGCGTTTTTTATTGGCTTTTCTTTTGAAAATGTTTACGGTGTTCAAGCCGAATCTTATTGGTCAAAGTTGTTCAGCATGGCTCGCTTTCTGTGTCCTCACTATAATCTAAAAGGGATGTTGAAAAAAGTTTTCGTCGGGCGTTTCTCATTTGCTGAACTTTTCTTTTAAAAATGTTTCGGTGTTCAAGCCGAATCTGATTGGTCAAAGTTGTTCAGCATGGCCCGCTTTCTGTGTCCTCACTATAATCTAAAAGGGATTTTGAAATAGTTTTTTCGTTGGTTTTTAAACGGATTTCTAAGACATTCAAAGATGTTATTAGAAGCCTGTAATATGATAAAGTGACTGGGACTCTTAAGTCTTTGTCTGTCAAACTCAAGTCTTCTATTAGTATACACCTATTTTAAAAAACCCGTTGCGAGTACAAATGACGGGCGGCAAATGGAAAATGTGTAGTGCGAGGACTGTCCGCTGTAGTAATAAAAATGATAAATAAACGACATGGCAATTTTCATCCACCGACGTTTATTTCTTATACGGAATGCAAATTTCGGAAAACGCCCCTGTGCAGTAATTGATAAAAGATAGCAATAACGACAATATCAATGAAAATCTTTTGCCAGGTGCCAGTGCGAGTCATGTGATCGGTTTAGCGGGAAATGCCACTGCCCACCTGGTTACCAAGGACACACATGCTCACAAGTATGCCCAAAAGGCTTCTATGGCAGCGAATGTATCCATCCCTGCCCTTGCGCTAACAATGGCACGTGTGATCACGTGACTGGCTCGTGTACCTGTAGACCCGGGTGGACTGGGAAGAGCTGTAAGGATCCGTGTCCCGCGGGCCGTTACGGGATGATGTGCGCGAGTAGCTGTCGATGTGACCCCAGCAAGACAGACGTGAAAAAGCCATGTGATCATGTGACTGGGCAGTGCAACTGCAGGCCGGGGTACCGCGGGCCCAGGTGAGCGATTGGGGTCTTTAGTGTGATCTCGGGTTGATTTGGATATTTTGTGTGACTTCGGATTCATAAGGATATGTCGTGTGATCTCAGGTTGATTGGGATCTTTTGTGTGAACTCGGGTTGTCTGGGATCTTTTGTGTGCGTTTTGATTTAAATATTTTGTGTGATCTTGTGTTGATTGGGATCTTTTGTGTGATCCCAACTTAATTTGGATCTTTGTGTGACCTCGGATTCATTGGGATCTTTTTTGTGATCTCGGGTTGATTGGGATTCTTTGCATGCTCTCGGCTTTATTGAGATATTTTGTGTGGTCTCGGCTTTATTGAAATCTTTTGAGTGATCTCGTGTTGATTGGAATCGTTTGTGTGATCTCGGCTTTAATGAAATCTTTTAAGTGATCTCGTGTTGATTGAGATCTTTTGTTTGATCTCGGCTTTAATGAAATCTTTTAAGTGACCTCGTGTTTATTGAGATCTTTTGTGTAATCTCGGGTTGATTGGAATCGTTCGTGTGATCTCGTCTTGAGTGGGATCTTTTGTGTGATCTCGGCTTGAGTGGGATCTTTTGTGTGATCTCGGCTTGAGTGGGATCTTTTGTGTGATCTCGACTTGAGTGGGATCTTTCGTGTGATTGCGGCTTGAGTGGGATCTTTTGTGTGATCTCGACTTGAGTGGGATCTTTCGTGTGATCTCGACTTGAGTGGGATCTTTTGTGTGATCTCGACTTGAGTGGGATCTTTCGTGTGATCTCGGTTTTATTGAGATCTTTTGTGTGCTCCAGGTGTCTTGAGCAGTGCCCCGAGGGTAGATACGGCGACCAGTGCGCCAGAAAGTGCGAGTGCGACAACCGTGTTCCCTGCAGAGCCACAGATGGCGTCTGTCTCTGCCTCCCTGGTTACTATGGTAACAGCTGTCAGCTGACGTGCCCACGTGATCGCTACGGCTTCAACTGCTCCAGCACGTGTCAATGCGTGCATGGGAATACCCGGATGTGCGATAAGAAAGACGGGTCGTGCGCATGTGCTGATGGGTAAGTCTGCTTTCGAAATGTCTCATTGTGGCCCCATTTCTTTAAAAGAACCAGGCTTATTTCCCAAGCATACTCTCTATATTCTATAACAATCTTTTCATGTCAGATTTCTCTTCTTGTTTTAGTTTGGGACATTCTACAGCCCAAATTATAGGTTTAGTAAATGTTGTCGCACGCAAACAAGACCGCTTGACATGCAATATATGGCATGCCATTTCGTGTTCATTGTGCTTGCATAGTAGTTAGCTGGCTTCATCCCTTACAGAGCTCTGTGCATAGTTTTCAAAGGTGTCGATCAAAGTTGGATGTTTAGCGATGCTGCTGCAGAGTCAGTTGTTTCAAGACCTTTGCTTTCGTACAGATATGTTGGCGTTCTTTGTGAGAATCGTTGCCCGCAAGGGACATACGGTCCTGGTTGCCATAACAACTGTACCTGCCTTAACGGCGCGCAGTGCGACCACGTGACAGGCACGTGCACCTGCCCCGTGGGATACAAAGGGAAAGACTGTGACGTCATTTGTGACAAGGGGACGTTTGGTCCCGGATGTACTCAGAGATGCCTGTGTGAGAATGGGGCCAAGTGTGACCGTAAAACAGGTACGATTGATATTTATAAAATTATGAACGGCAACGGAACGGGGACAAACTCTACAATGTGCCTTTTTTGAAAAATATTCAAGTCGTCAAATTATATAACTCGATAAAACTTATTTACAATACAACTTTTCGCCGAATAAATACAAAAAAAGTTTTTTTGTATTTATTTGTTTATTTTTTATTCATTTACTTATTTGTTTGTTTATTTATTTATATATTTTTTTTGGGGGGTGGCTAAATTTCAAATATTATGTGTCACAAAATATTTGCTTTAATGGCGCTCAAAACGGTAACCAAAACAAAGCAATTCATGTTGGGATGGGGGGATTGCCCCCCTTTAAGTCGACCTACTGTCGCTGGTTGATGTTGATGGCGTACAAAAAGGCCACCCAAAGCAGTGCATCACGGGAAGGCTGTGCTAGCCCCTTTAAGTTATCCCCTTGTCATATTATACCCAGGTGCATGCACTTGCGCCCCTGGGTTTGAAGGACTCCGCTGCAGCAGACCGTGCCTGGAGGGTCGCTATGGAGATAACTGCACCAAGATCTGCGACTGCAACCCTCGTAACACTAGGCGGTGCGATAATGTGGATGGGAAGTGTTTGTGTACGCTTGGCTACACGCCCCCGAGATGCGACAAGCTCTGCCAGGATGGCTTCTATGGCCAGGTAAACATTGAAATAAGCCTCGTTCCCGACACTTCATTGGTATAGTCATAATGACAATAATTATGATGATAATGATAATTATGGTGGTGGGGATAATGATGAGGGCGATCGTTGTGTGTTTTTGTGGTAATAATAAATGATGACTGTGATTGTTATCATATTAATGATTAAGATGATAATGATGATGATGATGGTTGTGATGATGATCGGGGTGATGGTGAGGACCTTCTTGGTGTGTGTTGGTGATAAAGGATGATGATGATGATTGTGATGACTGTGATTGTTTTTAATGTCTATGATGATGATGATGATCATTGCTGCTGCTGCTGCTGCTGATGATGATGATGATGGCTTATGATGATGATGATGATGGCTTATGATGATGATGATGACGAACATGGCTGATGATGATGATCATCGTGATGATGATGATCGTCGTGATGATGATGATCATGGCTGATGATGATGATCATGGCTGATGATGATGATGATGATGATGATGATGATGATGATGATGATGATGATGATGATGATGATCATGATGATGATCATGATCATGATGATGATCGTCGTGATGATGATGATCATGGTGGTGATGATGATCGTTGTGATGGCTAATATCGTTGTGATGATAATGATGAATTCGGTGGTGATGGTGGTCGTGGTGTTAATGATTGTCGTGGTGAAGATGACGGTCATGGTGGTGGTGGTGCTGATGATGTTTGTTTTGGAGGTAATGGTTCGGATGATAATGGTTGTGATAATGATGATTGTGATTATCATGGAGATCATGGAATTGTTAAAATTCAAATACTGCATGTGATGATCGATAATAATGATAAGAGTATAAGATGACACTAGAAACATGATATAATTTACATGCATACGTGTCTTGCTCTAGGACTGTCGCATGCGTTGTCCCGACTGTTCCCGTCACGTGATAGCTGCTTGCAACAAGCACCACGGAAACTGCACGTGCGCAGCAGGTTTCTATGGTTACCAGTGCTACGACCCCTGCGAGAGTGGCTACTATGGCGTCGGCTGTGCGTCAATGTGTACCACGTGCAGTGTGACGTCACTGTGTGATCACGTGCACGGCACGTGTATCCGGTACACGCAAGGGCTCTTCCACATTGTGGTCATGGAGGACTTTGAGCTGTTTTCGATTAGGGTGAGACAGAGGGATTTGAGACTTGGACTAGAGCGACTGATGGAAACTTACTTCGACATTTACAGGTAAAGTGGCTATCTTGGCAGATATTTTTATTGCTCTAATTGCGAACATTGACAAGTCTACGTAGCAAGAGCGAGGAGAGATGAGAGAGGGAAACAGCACCGTATACTATAGGAGGGGAGCGGGAGGGGACTACGGCCACACTATTCCAATAGGCTGGAAAGCTATCAGCTTGTGCCAAATTACAATAGAAACCTATCTCAACTACCAGAATGCATAGCGCGCGCCTTTTTAACCATGCGCGCTGCAATACGGTAGTTGAGGTAGGTTCCCATGAAGAGTGCGCGCACATGCTTATAGCTGGAATGGCCTATTCCTCTCTACCGTTTTGTACAAGTATCCCAGTAAATAGTTGTATACGATATCTAGCAAAATGATTGCCACGGAATACATACACCTATTTCAAATAAGGTTGCACTCGGAACCGTCGTAACCCGCAGTGCTTCATGGGTATCAAATAAATAATAAAATAAGCGTAATTAAAAACACACACAGCTTTAGAAAGCCTAAGCATTCTTGTTTATGCAGCTCTAAACGTTCACATGGCGTTCAGAGACCAGGAAACAGCCATTTATACATTACCCATGAACCACTGCGAGTTACGATACATCGATTCGCGGGTGCAGCGTCCTTCAGTGCCTTTCAAGGCACAAAACATTACTTACCTACCACATGTGTTTCACCGGCTGGATAAATGTTTTTCACGTATTCTTAAAGTGCCATTGTCAGCCACACCTTTATTATAGTTTTCATTTAGTATTAAAAGGCGAATGGTGTGTTAAAATCCCGAAGAAAACCCATCTAAAAACAAATTTTAATATTTTATTTACCAAATTCAATCGAAAATATGGTATTGGCTTTTTCAAATAGGGGACTTGCGCTAAGAGATCACGTGATTGTTTGGGTGACAAACAAGTACGTGCTTAGGCTTTTAGCGGCGAAATAACAGCAACAAAAAGGGTTTAGTTTCATTTAAAGATTGTATTTTTTCGTCGTTCTCTGGTATGACGGGCGCTGTCATTTCTGTTTTTTTTTCGATTATTTTGTTTTGAATATGCCACCCAGTAAGGTCACGTGATATCTTAGCGCAAGTCCCCCTATTGGCCGATGGAAATGGATGCATATTAACACTTGATACTTTGCTAGGATGACAAAATGGCGGCTGAAAGAGGCTGTTTAACTAATCTTCTAACTATTTTCACAGTCAACCCGACGTAGCTGAACAACACACTGACTCACAGGTCAAGCCTGGTGCTGAACGTACTCTAGGGCAATCTCTTGACGTGCCTGCCACTCAGCCTTCTAGGCAACGAGCCAATCGTACGCATGACTTTACCGTCAGGATCCTCGAGTTAGAACGAGTTATGATATCGAGGAACGTGAGTATCTCGAGTGAGAGCGAGTTATGATATCTAATTGTGTGAGTCTAGAATGAGAGCGGGTTTTGATCTCTGTAATTTTAATACCGCGAGTTAGAGCGAGTGACGATATTGGGTTACGGAGAGTATGTAGTTAGAGCGAGATAAGATATTGAGTAGTTATGTGTCTCGTTAGCTCATGCAAGAGGAACAGGGTTCAAACCTAGGTCAGGCCAAACTGTTTTTTTTTTCTGAGGTGCAAAAAGCTGGCACTCGATATTGGGGATTGTGAATCCCTCGTCTTCTCGAATGAGGACTTGAAGCCGGTGGTTCCATCCCTCACCGCACATCATTAACCTGTATTGGGGAGCGTAAAGGAATACCTAGGGACGCTGGTCCATGGTACCAGTTCAGTAACAGGAGTTCTGAGTTCTTCGAGAAAATCCACATTTCTTCTTGACGATTTCGTTTCGAAACGTGTTCAAAGAAAACATGCTTGTTTTTAGTTTTAACAGTGGTTGTTATTCTCTAAAGGTGTCCGGTGTCCGGACCAGCTGCGTCCTCTTGGACGGTAGCGTTGTGGTGGACGCCATTCTGGTCAATTCTGTGCTACGTCACGTTTCCAAAAAAGAGGTCTCCGAAGGCATCGCGTCAGAGTACTACACTGGCAAGCTTTACACTCCTCCCGTCGCCTCCCCTGACAGACTCAGCCTACCGTCCATTATAGGAACCGTGGTCGGTAAGTCCAAGTCAGCGATTTTTGGAAGCGCATGGAAGTCGAATATAATAGCGCATAGGAGTTTTACCGCTCTTGGCCAGGCTCGAATCATCTCCGACCCTTTGGATCTTTTACGAGTTCGACTCGATTTTATTTTTTTTTCTTCGCAGTTTTTGAAAACGTTCAATTACATCTAGTCTGTAAATCGTATACAAAGCTGGAATTGATACCATAATGCTTTCCACTTCACTGTCTTACCCAGTCCTCCGCTTTCTGTATCTCCACTTGTCGAAACGATGCCGCAATGCATTGCACTTCACTGTCTAACCCAGTCCTCCGCTTTCTGGTCATCTCTAGACTATGCCACAATGCATTGCACTTCACTGTCTAACCCAGTCCTCCGCTTTCTGGCCATCTCTAGACTATGCCACAATGCATTTCACTTCACTGTCTAACCCAGCCCTCTGGTTCCTCTCTCTCCACAGGCCTCTTTCTCGTCATCTTGATCCTAGTGACATTTAAGCTGATGCGCTACCACTACAAGACACGCAGCACTTACCGCAAAGCCAGGAAGGACCAGACAGAGTTCGAGCTCCAGCCATGCATCGGGCGCAATGTCAGCAGCTTCCTGGTGTTTGACAACCCGTACTATGACATCCTAGCGGCCATGGGGTTGGATGACGAGATCGAGGAAGAGTGGATCAACCCTTTGTACGACGACGTAAGCGTATGTAGTGATAGTTATAATAGTAATACAGACGATAGCTGCCACAAGGACCTCAGTGTCATGGTGCTCAGATAACATTAGTGGAAATGGCCCACTAGCGATTACGGACCCCATCATTGGGGAGCAAAAAAATGGCAAAATTCAAATTGTAAGGTTGTGTTAGGTTACATTTTGTTTATATTTTGCCTAGAGGTTCCTTGCATAATATAAAACAAAATAAGCAATAGTATTTTTTGGTAGATGATCCGTTCTTGAGATATGATTGAGCAAAGTTGCCATAAATCATGAAAAAAGTAGCAATTTCGCCCAAATTGGGCAATTTCAGACAAGCAAGAGTCTTACAATTTGCAATATCTCAAGAACGGATTATCTACCAAAAAATACTAAAGCTTATTTTGTTTTATATTACACAAGGAACATCTATGCAAATAATCAAGCGAATATTAGCTAACACGACCTTACAATTTGAACTTTGCCATTTTTTTTGCTCCTGTCTCATTGGGCCGAGGGCCAAAGTCATCTCTTGAGTTTATGGACCTTATCATAAGGGATATATACCCGAGGGGCCAAGTTATCACTTGAGTTTACAGACCTCATTTACGGACCCTCTTTCTGATTTGAGGAAGCTATTACGATATTTTTTTGGGAATTTGGTAAATAGATACCCTAGGTATCAGAGGCTCGTGAAGTGAGTGAAGCTCGCGCCTCTGGTACGCAGGGTACTAAATGGAATATAAAAGTGTTTTTTTTTTTTTTAATAAAGTGGTTTTTTTTCTTCTTCTTCTAAATTTCACCAAATTTTTCCACTTCCAATTTTGAATAAAAACAGCCCGTCGTCCCAGTTTGGGGATTTAGGCGGCTCTGAAGAATAAACAAAATGAACAGTAATCTGAAATGTTCCCTGGCGAATCATCCCTGATGAGTCAAAAAATTACTGATTAAGCAGTGGCCAGGATTTATTCAGGAGTCTTCACGAGTGACATGGTACTATTCGGCAGTGTCCCAGTACAATCTGTTGCGGTTCTAGTTTAAAATGCCGTACTATCAGTTGTGGCCCTAGTTTATAATGGAAACGAGATCGACTATTTATTGCCATCGATATTTGTGTATGTAAGCATTAAGATATTTGTATTTTGTAAAAAGTTCACTTTTGTACAGTTCACATACAGCTAGAAGCTCTTCAGATTAACATAGATATATTTTCGATAAAGAAATAATATATGAATTATATAATGAGAAAAATAAGACACAAACATTCTATGCAAAACATAAAAAACATATCTATTAGAACGTTTAAGTTTAATAATGTAAACCTATTTCAAATAAGGTTGCACTCGGATAATCTATGTGTCTTAACCCGCAGTGTTTTATGGTTATCAGATAAATAAGTAAATAAGCGTAAATAAAAACAAACAGAGGATTAGAATGTTTTAACATTCTAGTTTAATTACCTCTAAACGCTCAAACGGCTGACAAAGACCAGGATTCAGCCATTTATACCCATGAACTACTGCGGGTTACGATACATTGATTCTTGGGTTCATACAATTCAAAGAATTAAAAGCTTTGGAATTTATACTGCGACGCGAGCTACCGCCGAGATAAGGGTTTCAGAAACTTTTAACTAAAGCGTTTTAGATTGACACGGACATTGAAAGTACGAGGACTTCCCTCATGCCTCGCTGGTTGCTGTATTCAAGTCAATCTATTAGTACATTTTTGGCAAACTTGATACAACTATCAAGGTGGCCACGGTAGCGCGCGTCGGAATGTTGCGTTGATGTCTTGTATGAGGATCGCCATATCTTGATAATCATTTTTTTTTTCATTAATAAATTCCACGTGGGACTCTGTATGCCCCGAGCCCCTCTAACACTTGTGCTCGTATAGATTCCATATGGTCGGTGTTTCTGAGAGGACGCGAACGAAAAAGACGAGTTTTTCCATTCCATTCCATTCCGCGTCCCCCCCCCCCCCCCCCCCCCCCCCCGCATTTATTGATGTCTCGAGCAACAACCTTCAAAATCAGGGGCGAATCCAGGAGTCCCAAAAAGAAGGGTCCGAAACAAGGGTTTCAAGAAAGGGAGCGGATTAAATGCTTTTTCGTAGATTTCCTGTTATTTTTAAACATGAGGTTCCGCTATAAAAGGGAAAGCTTCCTCCCCTCCCCGGGCTCAAATTATCAGTCACAAATTATAAGTCTCTTGTAAAATTGCTTATCTCTGAGCCTATGTCGGCTGGAATAAACTATTTTTGCACAAGTAACAAGACAGTTGTGTTAAGAGATTGATAACTTAGTGATTTGCTTTCAAATTTTAAATTTTGCGCTATCCATAATCTAACGCATCTGCATAAATTATTCTGGTGCTTTAATGAATATGCTCGAATTTTAGAGCGCATACAGCTAGGTATAGCATTATTTCACGATAGATAGAAACATCTGTAGATGGACAACTCTAGGACTGATATTTATTTTGGTTTATGAAATTTAAATTTAGCGCTCAGAGCAATGGTCGACATGTTGACTCATTGACGGCTGATTGATAACTAATCGATCTTGAGCCCGGGGGTGGGAGGAGCTTTCCCTTTTATAGCGGAACCACGTGTTTAAGCCAAATATCAGAAAATGGGGGGGGGGGGGGGGTGCGCTTGTCCGGCCCCTGAAGCTGTCCCTCTGGCTTCCGGTAATCAAAATTTCAAAAGAAATTACCGGAACATTCTACGCGGTAAATCGGGTGACTTTGAAGTTTCGATTGATAGACGCCAGTAAGCAATTTTTACAGCAATTTTGTGCCAGGATTGAAGAAATCTAGAAAGAATTGTAAATATTCACGAAATATTCGCGAAGTTTTGTAAACGCTCAGTCGTTGTAAAACAAACATACAAATACATTCTTCAAGGAATGAATATATTATATTTATAAGTCTCATGACACAATTATTTTACACTATAAGACTGCTGTCTAGAGGCAAAAGAAAGTCTTCTAATTTCATTAAAAGTCGTTTAATATGTCCTCAGCATAGTCAAGGCCATCGTCACTAGCCCGCGATACTGTGCGGTCAGTGGTCATCAAGTCATCCTAAAAAAACATAAGACATGACTTTAAAGAATGATGTTAACAATAAACGTATTTTAGGATTCTTTTCGCCTTAGTGCCCGGTTTATCAAGGTCGAGAATGCTAAGAATGTTACCAGAGGATATCACTACTGTCCGATTTTTCAAGGTTTTACTTACGGCGTTGCTGTTGCTACGATAGCTGCTCAGTTGTTCCTCGATATCTTCACTTATGCTGAGGCTCTGGTCGCTAAGATGAGAACTGCAAAAGACAACGCAAAAACGGATCGATATTCATTAGGGATCTATAGAAATGTTCACTGGGAATGGATCGATATCCACTAGGTACGGATAGATGGATCGATTCAATAAAGATGGATCGATATTCACAAGGAATGTATCGATATTCACTAGGTACGGATAGATGGATCGATTCAATAAAGATGGATCGATATTCACAAGGAATGTATCGATATTCACTAGGTACGGATAGATGGATCGATTCAATAAAGATGGATCGATATTCACAAGGAATGGATCGATATTCACTAGGTACGGATAGATGGATCGATTCAATAAAGATGGATCGATATTCACAAGGAATGGATCGATATTCACTAGGTACGGATCGATATTCACTAGGAATGGATCGATATTTACTAGTGATGGATCGATATTCACTAGGTACGGATCGATATTCACTAGGAATGGATCGATATTTACTAGTGATGGAACGATATTCTCTAGGTACGGATCGATATTCATAGGTAAGGATCGGTATTCACTAGTAATGGATCGATATTCACTAGGTACGGATAAATGGATCTATATTCCCTATGAACGGATCAATATTCACTAGGTACGGATCAATGGATCTATATTCCCTATGAGCGGATCGATATTCACTAGGTACGGATTAATGGATCGATATTCACTAGGTACGGATCGATATTCATTAGGAATGGATCGATATTGACCAGGAATGACGCGGAGAAGAACAGTTGAACTCCGCGCATGAGAAACAAAAAAGACTTGTCCCTTCCTTATTGCTGATCCCATCCCTCCTCCATCTATTTTCCAGGGCAGCGCCCGTATTAGTCTCAACATAACAACATAACGACATGGGCGCGCGCACTATGTTTAGCCCGACATAACGACATGGACATAATGACATTAAAGAAAAAACATGTTTTTCTCTTATGTCGGTATGTCCATGTCGTTATGTCGAAGATAAGAGTGCGCGCGCCCATGTCGTTATGTCGATATGTCGCTAGTGTGCACTAGGCATAAGAGATCACATGACTTTTTAGGTGGTAAACTCGCGCACTTCAGCTTTCGGCGGCAAAATAACAACAACAAAATTCAACTTATTTAAAACTTACGTTTAAGCCAGACAGTTTCTTTGCTAGAAAGGTCTTATTTTCATTTAAAGATTTTAGTCTTTCGTCGTTCTTCTGCACCTACGAAGCCACGTGGCAGGACCAAAACAAAACAAAGCGCTCGGCCTTTGAATTTCGCCGGGTTTCGTAACCATTCCCTTCTAGCAATATTGCCTAGTGCACACTAGCGACATAACGACATAACGACATGGGTGCGCGCACTTTTATCTACGACATAACGACATGGAAATAACGACATAAGAGATAAAACAAGTTTTTTTTTCTTTTATGTCGTTATGTCCATGTCGTTATGTCTGGCTAAACATAGTGCGCGCACATGTCGTTTTGTTGCTAGTGTGCACTAGGTATAATCCATCAATGCTTGGCTTATTGCTGTTTGCTAGGAGTGGCTGGTAGTTGTTCACTGACCTTGTCGGCTGAAAATCGTCGTCATAATCATTGTAGTCCTGAGAATGCGTGCTTTTCTCATCGCCTGGGATATCTGCACAACACAAAGAGCTGGTTAGTGCACACTAGTGACATAACGACATTACAACACAGGCGTGCGCACTCTTTTAAGCCGTTTTTTTTCTCTTATGTCGTTGTGTTCATGTCGTTGTGTTGGGCTTATGTCAAAATGTCGGACCATTCGCATTTGAACATATGGACATAAGGGTGCACGCACCTATGTCATTATGTCGTTATGTCACTAGTGTGCACCAGACATTAAAGAGTCTCTGCTAGCCGCCTTTTTGTCAACCTTACCAGGTATGACAAGGCTTCCATTCCCATAGGGAATGAGAAGAGAGAGATATCGCAATACTGTCTAACACTATCCCACATTGGCCATTTGTCATCTGCAATGGCCATTTGTCAAGCACTAGTTCCAAATGGCAATATAATGCTGTAGGATGGAGGGATGATGGGGTGGATTTGATGAAGTGCTAGGGGGAGGGGTGGTCCCTCATACTTAGCAGATACTTAGCACTGCAAGTACCATGGTCAAGGCATAGGGCTATGTGGCAAATGGTGGGAATGGTGAAAAGCAAGGGGGAATTGTGGTCCACCATACCCTTAGCAGACACATAGCACTGCAAGTACCATGGCCATGGCATAGGGCTATGTGGCAAATGGTGGATTTGGTGGAGATGGTAAATATGGTGAAAAGTAAGGGGGAGGGGTGGTCCACCATACCTTTAGCAGACACATAGCACTGCAAGTACCATGGCCATGGCATAGGGCTATGTGGCAAATGGTGGATTTGGTGAAGATATATTTCATAGAGTAATCTAAAGGCATTTATTTCCATTAGCTGATTTGAAGAAGATATTGCCATATATTTCAGAGTTGGTAAAGTATAAATTTTTGTTTAAGATGTTTTTCTTCTTCTAAATTTGATCTCATTTTTCCACTTCTAATTATGCATAAAAATTTGACCAAAGACGCTGGATCTGCTGGCCTGCAAAACATTGACAATAAATTTTTTTTGAAAATGTTCCTTACCGAAGCCGAGTTTGTTAATTCTGCTGTCAATCTCAGCAAGGTCGTCCCAGTTGGGGGATTTAGGCGGCTCTGAAGAATAAACAAAATGAACATTAATCTGAAACATTCCCTGGCGAATCAGATGGGTCATGACCAAAAATTACTGAGTCAGTAGTGACCTGGTTTTATTCCAGAGTCTTCAGGAGTACTTTTCGGCAGTGTCCAAGTACTAGTCGGGAGTAATGCGATATAGAATGGGAGTAAAGCATGCAGTGACCTTGTGTGTCGGTGTGTCGCTGAGGCCCAGGTTGGAATCCTGGCTCTAACTGGGGATTTTTCCGGGTTTTCTGCCTTGATTCAAATTTGTGTCACAAGTGAGTTGAAGTTATTCTCCTGTGTTTCCCATCTTCTCGGATAAGTACACTTAACCGGAGGTCCCGTCTCTTCAAGCTGCACTACACTAACATGAACCAAAGGGACCACTGGAGAGGCAATAAACCCTCTGGCAGTGACCATCTAGTGATAGTGCTTAAAATGCTTACAACAATACACTCTAGGGGGCACTTGATTGGAGCCTAGCTCTGTTGTACCTCCCGCACCAGTATAACTGGTGGAAATAAAATACTGTATTTGGGATTAACTCAGTATGGACCAGGAGTGAGGGAGTACTATTTCGGGGTGATTTGCTCCTGAATAGTACTGAGTAACTCCCGAATAGTACTGAGTAACTCCTGAATAGTACTGTGTCACTCCCGAATAGTACTGTGTCACTCCCGAATAGTACTGAGTAACTCCCGAATAGTACTGAGTAACTCCCGAATAGTACTGAGTAACTCCCGAATAGTACTGAGTAACTCCCGAATAGTACTGTGTCACTCCCGAATAGTACTGAGTAACTCCCAAATAGTACTGTGTCACTCCCGAAAAGTACTGAGTAACTCCCGAATAGTACTGAGTAACTCCCGAATAGTACTGAGTAACTCCCGAATAGTACTGAGTAACTCCCGAATAATACTGAGTAACTCCCAAATAGTACTGTGTCACTCCCGAATAGTACTGAGTAACTCCCGAATAGTACTGAGTAACTCCCGAATAGTACTGGGTAACTCCCGAATAGTACTGAGTAACTCCCAATAGTACTGAGTAACTCCCGAATAGTACTGAGTAACTCCCGAATAGTACTGAGTAACTCCCGAATAGTACTGAGTAACTCCTGAACAGTACTGAGTAACTCCCGAATAGTACTGAGTAACTCCCGAATAGTACTGAGTAACTCTCGAATAGTACTGAGTAACTCCCGAATAGTACTGTGTCACTCCCGAATAGTACTGAGTAACTCCTGAATAGTACTGAGTAACTCAAGAATAGTACTGTGTCACTCCCGAATAGTACTGAGTAACTCCCGAATAGTACTGAGTAACTCCCGAATAGTACTGAGTAACTCCCGAATAGTACTGAGTAACTCCCGAATAGTACTGAGTAACTCCTGAATAGTTCTGTGTCACACCTGCGACTGGTGCAGCCCCAGCCAAAGTTAATTGTTTCAGGTGTCAAACTGTTCATGTGCCCAATCCAAGCAATTAGATTTGGCACAGTAGAAGCACGCCTCAGAACCTGGCCTCAGTCCACTACACCATATTAAGTAAGTCATTTTTTTATAGATACTTAACTACTACCATACAGCCTGTACAGCATCAAGACCTATCCTTGACTGCTGAAACAAGGGGGTGGGGGTGGGGCACTGTACACACACCTTTAGCAGCCTTAGTACCAGGGAGAGGGGGAGCATTTTTGAGTGACCCTAGTCCTCCCCCGGAAAGTGGTGGAGCTCCTCTCAGAGAAGACAGCATTCCACCTTGTTTTCCTGAGATAAGAGATCTTTAGAAGATTGCTCATGTAAAATGCAAGGGTCAAAGTAGAACTACTGACTGTTAAGAGGAACAGCTAACAAAAACATTGTTGTGTCTCAATCATCTCTTGTATTTCCTGAGAAGGGGTAGGGGAGAGAAAGAAGGGAAAAACCACTTGCAAAAACTATAGTTAGTGTAGAAAAAGAGTGAAGACTAGAGATAAGAGTTTACATCAAGGTTTTTATGTGAGTAATCAAGAAAGCCTGATCACACTATGTGCACAGGGAATTTTTCTGCAATTCTGTGACATGTAAGTGATGTTCTATGATGAGCAAAAGATTAGGTGAGGGGGGAAAGAGCATTCGTCATTAGTAAGTGCATCAAAGATGCCAATAGGGTTTATAAAGTCCAGTTTTTCTCCACTCAAATAATAGTAGGCTAGTACCAAGAAAGAATTATACAGGCATGGAAATGTCTTGAAATTGTACCTGACTCCTGGGACTTCTTATCAAGATCACTCCTAAGAAGAAATTCATGCTTCAGTATTAACAATTTCTGAAGTACAGTAATAAAGTATGAAAAGAAAAAAATTTGCATACACTTTAACTGGTAGAAAAATAATACTAACTTTTTGACATCTGAATTTTTAGTTTTCTCTGTTTTTCTTGTGAATTCAGCAAAAATGTCATCCTCATCGCTTCCTATAGTCTTGTCAGGACTCCTAAAGAATAAGAAACCGAGAAATGTTAGTGAAGAAATGCAAAAGCTTTTTTTATGATCTTCATTATTTATTAGACTTACATAGTGACTGATGCAACTTTAAGGATAAAAGAACAACATGAATAAATCAATACTTGAAAAAAAATGTCTAAAATAATATATGCAGCCTAAACCAGAGAGAGAAATGGCAATAATGACTCCACAAAAAGTTGCACAACAATATTTGAAAGAAAGACATGCACAACATTTCAGAAAGAAAAATTCATCATCGTCATCATCACCATCACCACCACAACCACAACCACCACCATCACCACCACCACCACCACCACCATCACCATCACCATCACCATCACCATCACCATCACCATCACCATCACCATCACCATCACCATCACCATCACCATCACCATCACCATCACCATCACCATCATCATCATCATCATATCACTAAAATAAGAAAAAACAAAGACAAAAAACATGCAAGACTAAAACCTCTCACCAACCCTTCCCATCACTGTTCTATTAGTCCGCCCTTATCAGGCAAAACTATGAATTTTTTTTAATAATACACTCCCATAACACCAATTTTCCTCAGATCGTCCACATACCCACTTCTTGCCGACTTGAGGTCTGATTTTTCAAAGAAAGAATCCCCACCGTTTTCACTGGCCTGACTGTTATCAGACTTTGATGACCTGTCCTCTCGTATTCTCTGGGGAATTCTACTTGGTTTCTGTGGAAAAAAAACACCAAAAGCAAAGATAAGTTATGAACAAAATCTTTAGCACATGCAACAACTCTCTAATCTTCCTAAGGACTCATATAGAATGATCTATATTATGCTGTCCTTGCTGGTTATAAATCCCTTTTCCAAGTTTTTTCAGACAATACTTCTCTACCCTAATACAAATTCAGCAAAAAAGCTTTTGGTTACCTTTCAAAAAATGCTGTATCAAAAATAAAATATTTCCGTGAACATTATTTTCTGTTTCAGAAAAAATGAAAAAAAGGAAATATTTAAAAAAGACAGTTTGCTTTATGCGGAATTATATTTGATTGTATTTATTTTACTTTTGACAGTATTTTGTTGGGATCAAAAATAATGAATTAGCTGACTCGTGTGGGCCTGGTGGACCAAATGGACTTTTTTTAGTTCTGCTTGGATTTAAAACTCTGGGCCGCAAGCATGGGATTTGGCTAGACTTTAATCATGCATTTATAGCTTCATTTACCACAAGATAAATCCTGAAATTAAAATCCCCAAGATAATATTGATTATAATTTTAAAGTTTATAACCTTACTTTCAAAGTGTGATTATTAATGACAATTGTTTATTATCAAGTATTTGATGGATTAACGATTATAAATACCATTTCTTCATCACTTTCAAACCCAGCACTGATCATGAGCTCTGTGAAGTCCTCATCCTTGCCCTTCAATATTTAGTTTACATGGTAAAGAGATAGAATTAAATAAAGGGTTTAACTGTAGAGCATTTCATACAACTTAATTTATACAGCCATGGAACCCTGTAAATTAGGACCACACACATTAGGAATTTAAAAAGGGCTCTTTTCAATGAGGTGTGCTATTAAGCATTTGCCCTCCTTCAGGTTTCCACTGTTGTAATGAACAATTAATTTAATACTTTAAAATTAGTGTGTAATTGTTAAATAGGTATGATTGTTTCATTTGTGTACAAGGCATTATGTATATTTTTTTGTGACTATGTATTATGCCACTGAACAATGGAAGCTTGACTTCTATCCTTAGGTTAACGTCCAGTATGTAATAAATAAATAAGTAAAACAACTTTATTTTCAATAAAGATTATGGTGTTATGTATAACACAGATTAGGAGGCCCCAGTTATACTGGTATCCCTGTGGTCACTGATGGAGGCTTACTGTACCTTCTCTGAGGAAGGACTGGTACTGAGATAGATTAGGATGTTATGTATCACACAGCTTAGAAGGCCCCAGTTATACTGGGGAGACCTGTGGGAACTCTGACCAAGACTTACCTTCTCTGAGGAAGGACTGGTACTGAGATAGATTAGGATGTTATGTATCACACAGTTTAGGAGGCCCCAGTTATACTGGGAGCCCTGTTGGAACTGACCAAGACTTACCTTCTCTGAGGAAGGACTGGTACTGAGATAGATTAGGATATTATGTAGCACACAGGTTAGAGGGCCCCAGTTATACTGGGAGACCTGTGGGAACTCTGACCAAGACTTACCTTCTCTGAGGAAGGACTGATACTGAGATAGATTAGGATGTTATGTATCACACAGGTTAGGAGGCCCCAGTTATACTGGGAGCCCTGTGGTCACTCAGACCGAGGCTTACCTTCCCTGAGGAAGGACTGGTACTACGAGGACTGGCTGGGCCGTTGTGGCGAGGTGATGAGAAAGCTGCAGAGTTCTTTACTTGTGGCTTAACATTATGATAAAAAACTCATCAATTGCCTAACAACACACTGATTTGGTACACACTCTAGCTACAGTATCCGTACACTACAAGGTCTAACTGCTCTTCCTTCAATACTTTCCTATCTGCCAGCAGGCTAGAAAGGTTTTCTTGGGGATGGGGAGAATATTTGTAAAAAAAAAAAACCAGCAACCATCTCTCTTTCAACCTTTCATATAATTTCCAGACAGTACAGGGGTTTCATTAGGCCAGCTATTTTCCACCAAGCGTGGCTACTTAAAAAACAAATGATTTAAGTATAATTTGAAATAATAAAATAAAATAACTTGCACCCACTACCATACCTGTCAACTCCCCGCATTAGGCGGGAGTCTCAAGATTTTGGACCCCTTTCTCCCGCTCTCCCGCATTAAGCACCAAATCTCCCGCTTTTTAGCGATTTTTATCGCTTCTGTAAAAGTATTCTATAGAAAATCGTTATTTTGCCTATTTTCTATCAAAATATTTGAAACAATAATTGCTTTGTGTAGCGCAAATTTTACACCCTCGTGAGATCTATAAGTGAATTTGTTTGTGAGAGCCTTCTATACAGCAAACGCCTGCAAGGTTAAACCCATCCCTCCCCCAAAAAATGAATATACCCCACCCCTCCCCCCAAAAATATCAAACCTTGAGATTTTCGTAGGTTGACAGGTATGCACTACTTATCAATTGCCACAGCCTACTCTGAAACTTAATGAAACCCCTGCAATATATAAAATCTTGAGTGTCAGGTTTATTTTGGGTAAGAAAAACAAACATTTCAAAAGATACCCACTGCATAAGTAATAACATAAAATGGAAGATCATCATTGAATTCAAAATTATTTCATGTTTTTCCCTTACTGGGAGAGAATGGGAATACAATGATTCAAACACATCTGATTTTTTGCAGAATATACATTAAGGACTGACCTGTGAGTCAGCCATATGGTGAGTAGGCTTTGCCCCTGTTGTACCGTTGTTTGACGCACTTCCTGCATACTTCATGTGCCTCACAACCTCGGCTAAAAGTGGTTTAGTTGCAGCAGAGTCTGAGTCAGGCAGGTTCAGCTCATTTGCAAGGTTGTTTCTTCCCTGGTATTTATCACTCTGGAAGATATTTTAAAAATCGCTCAGTCAACATCTTCTATTTTGACCTATTTAAAAAGCTGCTTTGTCACAAGTTTACTTTTGGTTGATTACGTAACAATCTTTGATTATTTTTAATGGAAAATGCACAAAAATATTTCAAAATTGTAAAAGCAAATAGCACAGATTCTAAATGAGGTTTCAGTCGGCCCCCTGGAAGTAAACTGGTAATAATGCAGCTTTAATAACAACGTACTTACAAAGTTACTCTCCGGGTCAAAGACAGCAATGGTGAAATCCAACTCAAAAAATTCTAGGAACTCTCTGACCAGCCCTGCCACAAGGCGACCTAACAAAAACAAGGCTTCAACGTTTAGTGAAAATGTGATTTCAACCAGAGCAGGAATCAAATTTTCTGACCAGCCCTGCCACAAGCCTATCTAACAAAAAAAAAAAAAAAAAAAAAAAAACGCTTCAACGTTTAGTGAAAATGAGATTTTAACCAGAGCAGGAATCAATTACCAACCGACAATTGAATTTCTGTTTGATAGTGTATGTTCTTTTTTAATTTTTTTTTTTTTGCCCAAATTTGATAAAAGCATGTTGCCCAAGGATTTCTTTTGCAAAAATATGACAGAATTCATAGTCCTAACCTCATACCCAACTTACCTTCACTTGTGCTAATAAACTTTTTCAGATTACCATTTGTCAAGGGGATTTTGTTCTGGAATAAAAAAAATATTCTTTATTTAAGAAACATACTGATGTATGTTTGACTCAAAGAAGTTAAATGGAGATCTGTATTTATATATTAATCACATCATCACCAAATTATAATTAGGTGTCAAATATGACCACAATTATCAAGTATATTTTGTTGACTAACCACACAAAACAAACATGCCAAGTAAACCAATACACTGTACGTTTTAGTAGCTACTGTATATTTTTGTATTGTTTGCTGTGGCTAATGAACAATTATCAAGAATATTTTGTAATATTGACTAACCACACAAAACAAACATGCCAAGTAAACCAATACACTGTACGTTTTAGTAGCTACTGTATATTTTTGTATTGTTTGCTGTGGCTAATAAACAATTATCAAGAATATTTTGTAATATTAACTATCCACACAAAACCAACATGCCATGTAAACCAATACACTGTATGTTTTAGTAGCTACTGTATATTTATGTATTGTTTGCTGTGGCTATTGAGCATAATACAGTAAGGCTGCATAATACGGATTCAACTAAACACAGGAATTTCAAATGTAAACAATCACAAAGGGGAGGTTGATCAACATTCCTTAAGAGGACAAGTACCATACTACACTATGTGTGTTTATTTGTTTAGAAAGTTGACTGAATCACCTCGGGGCCTTCCTGTTCCTCTAGAGCAAGAAATACACTTGCACGCAACTGTGCCTGACGATCAAGAAAAAAGAACATATAATAATATTATCATAGTGTCTAGCTACAATCTGTGACAATAAAAGCTCGGATTTTTTTGACCACTTGCAAAAAAATACAACATCTTATTTTCCTGTAATAATGACAATTAACCCCCTCCCCGAATCAATTTTGGCTAATGCAATTGCTTTGAAACAACATCGAAGAGACGGTATAGTCTGCGCATTTTGTAAAAGGGGTGGGAATATGGGTGGGGGGTATCAGCATTTTGGTCACGGATTGTATCTATGTAGCTTGGGAGTGCACCAGACATAACAAAATGTCATCAAAATATGAGAAAAAAACATGTTTCTCTCTTATCTTGATGAATGTTGTTATGTTCTAAATGTTCACTTGAACATAAAAAATGCATGTCTATGTTGTTACGTCCTTTAACTATGCTAGAAAAGTAAATTAGAGCAATATCTATCTATTCAGCGTTATCTAAGGAGTTTTTAATGTGATTCCCAATTCATGGAAACTCTTTGAAAGATATTTCTGAAATTAAATGTATAAACACAGGATATGAAAATGTTGTCAGTTAACCCAGCTTTAAATAGGTTAACGAAACATGATCGCATGTAGCGATAAGATATAAGCTTATTTATATGCATGGTGGTTTAGCAATGAAAAGCAATTCGCTCAAACAACAAACAATTCCTGTCAAAATTGACCACATATTCAAAAACACGAAATACAAAATAAAAATGATAAAATATATAGCATACGTAGCGGTAAAAGTCACCATTCTATTCAAAAGCGAGATTTTTTAATGATCCTTTTGTTTACTTATTTTGTAAACACGAAATGTATATACCTCCAATGTCAAACGGAAAATTGGCGCGCTAGATAAAAACAAATGTTTTCCCCCATAAAGCACAAAGAAATTACATTAGATTACAACTGATAGCGTTTTATAAGAAAGCCTCTGAGGTATTGGTGTGTTCTTACCCGTATTTTCCCCAAAACACCTTTGCTTTCTAGCGATTGTGCTACTAAATCTCTCAATTCTGTGTCTTCGTCGGTCGACATTTTGAATTTTCTTCAAGGAATTCCACGCAACCAGGCTCTCTCTTTAAAATTTCCACAGGCAACCCAATTTCAGGCGGAATCAACTTGTTATCCGATTTGGTTTAATTCTATTTCATGAGCTTTTTGCGTCTTTCAAAAATAAAAATGTATGCTCAAATGTTTGATTATTCAACAAATCCAAGAAAATTACCTAAAAAATAAGAGATGATTGGCATACGAAAAGTTATTGAGCTTGAACGACTTATTATCGATTGGTATTTTCCGCGCCAAATTCGCTCCTATTTTTACCACATTGGCTCTTCATCGAGTAGAAATTAGCCTTTCTGCATTGTAGTCGACATCTATTCCTTCCAAGATGGCCTTGCAGCCCGTCCAACAGATTTCTCTGGGTAATTGCTTATATAGATCTAGATTTTCCTATTTTATTGGTTGTATTTTGACAATTATTTATATTGATTTTCAGATTCCGCGGCAGAGTCGGGATTTCTGTCATTCTACCGTTCGTTACCCGAGGTTAGTGTCGATTCAAACCTATTTCTTACTTAAAATCATTGTTCTGTTGTTTGTGGATTAAGTCGCCAGTGCTGTTTTTATGTCAATAAATATTATCAAACATCTGTGTGATTGTTGTGTTTGTAGATGAGAAAAAAGGTATTGGTGGGGGGGGGGGGGGGGGGGGGTAGGGGGGCGTTGGAGCCTCTTCACAGTGTTTCGGGTTTGATTCGCCATTATTCACTGACCCTGTCGAAGGCTGCCTGCAAGCACTTTTTATTTTTTGCTCTCCACCAGGGGAGCCAAGGGGCTCTTTGCCCAGAGTGTGCAATCTATAAAAATCAATATCGAAAAACTGATAGATAAATCGAAATCAGTCGATAATCCTTGATTAATTGATATCGATTGTATCGGATGATCGATATTAATAGATACTCACAAAACTCTTCCCAATTAAGGCTATGGATTTTATCAGTACCTATCGTTTTGTGCAAGCGACAATAATTTTCTTGATAAGCACCTTTTTTAACTTGGAAATGCGAAGCATGTACGAGTTATTGTGGGGACTCCGATTACACTCCATCATTGGATAACTAATCTGTTGACCTTTTTATGGTCTTTCTGTGCTTTTGCAACACAGCAATCCTTAGGTCATCCTGTAAACTTCTGGAGTTCAACTTCCGGTTAAAGCTTAGTACTATAAAATGGCTTTGGCATCGACTCGCTACGGTCATATGTTTGTATAGCCGTAAAATATATATATAAGCAAGTATCTTCTACGGTTTAGTCCAATTCAAGTTATTTTGCAAACAAAACAAGTAAAATGCTAGCAAAGCTTTAAATTCTCTTTCTTTTAGTACTTGCTGATTCACGTCTCTGGGTTTTTGCATTCGCATTAAGTCTGTTAGCTGGGTCTATGGTCGCAGAGTAATAAGAAAAAAGCCTCTGTTTGAAGGACAAAATACAAGAGGATAGATTTCCACAAATCCTTTTTCTAATTCTTCCCAATCAACTAAACTAAATATCAAACAGAACTCGTGCAAACATATGCAGATATGGCTCCGCTTCTTCATCGAATAACGATTTTGCGCTTTTCTAGATTGTTAATAGCATAAAACACATTGTATGACAGTAGCGTGATCAATTATTGCGGGTATTTTATTTTGTTTCCGGAAAGAATATGCTGAAATTTGACATGCTAGCAAAAAGCTTTTTGATCATTACGATTCCAATAGTAATAAAAATAATTTTAGTTACTGGTCAACTCAGTAAGTGGTGCGAACGCAGCTTCCCAGGTTCGATTCCCACTGAGGGCCCTAATTTTTTTTTTACTTTTTATGATAATCTATACTGTTCTTGACATGACATGACATTGAAAAGAAAAAAGGTGTCAGGACATTTTTATGTACTCTCAGCATCTTGGGTGTGTTCATGCAGGCCCGTACCCAGGGGGGTTGCAGGGGGTGCGAACGCACCCACCCACAACGGACGAAGGTCCACTTTTGGTTCTCAATAGACGTGCTATTTGTAGTTTGTAGACAACACTCAAAATCAAGCAAGAACACTCTGGTATGTAGCCAAATTTGACAATAAACGTCCCGTAGAGACACTGCAAAGGCATAAAAAAAATCCCTTTTTGTTCTTTCGGAGGTGGTTAGATTTTTATCAGAGAACACCCTCCTCCCTCCCCCGGAAAAATTAGGTCCACTTTTTCGGATTTCGCACCCCCCCAAGAAAAATACTGGGTACAGGCCTGTCATGCTTTGTTCATCCTGTATATCTTTTATGCACACAAGAACATAACTATTAAAACATTTGCATTCACGAGTTGGCTCAGAGAGCCTTTGATTATAAAAATGTCCGTTTTTGCCCAGGCTGGAAGTTGATTCTTAAACGTTCTTATAAAAAAAAGTGTATGCCTCGGTCACTGTACTTTTTATGTACATATACACCAGTATATGTTTCTAATTATCCAGGGTAGTAAAGGTGGGTATGGACCGAAAAATGGCCTTAATAGTAACCACGTTTCACTGGCGTAGAAATGGACGATTTCACGTTTCTTGACAGTGGAAAATTGGCCAAATCTCGTTTACCACCCTGATTGTCGCGGCTATGGCTGCAAGAAACTGAAGCAGCATGAGTACGCATGAGATAATACAGCCTATATAGCAAAAGGAAAGAGAACATGAAAAAAAAAATTGAGGCGGGGACGCGCACGGGGTAGAATGCAGAACTAGGCAAAACTCAAGACCATCAGATAAAGATATAAACTGATATTTTCCTTCAATTTTCACCTGTGGTTACTTGGCTACTACTAGTTAGTGTTGGTTCCTTAGTTTTGATGTTTTGTTTGCACATTGGAATAATAAAAGTTTGTGAAATCTCTCAGACTTGTCTTTGATTTTTTTTTTATTTTGTTGATAAATCAATCAGGTAATCAATAATTATCAATTTTCCTCAAGATTTTTTTGTATAGATTGCTATCAATTACCGATACAATTAACTTATTTTATTGATTGAAATCAATTAATATCGATTATCGATTCTATCGATTGCACACTTCGGGCACTTTGTGATCTGGGTCAGACCCAAATTTGTCCCGATTGAAATTATATGAAATTGACATTTTCTCCTGTATTTTAGATAATGTCTCATACATTTACTGTATTTTTGGCTGCTAGAAGGGGGGGACCGGGCCCCCTGGGCCACCCCCCTGGCTACACCCCTGCCCCCTTCACCCCCTTGTTTCACCAAACATGCTCAGTTTCTCCTCCTCTCTTTTACCTTGCGCTTGCTACACAGGGGGCTGTGCCAAAGAAGAAGAATTACTCAAAATGATTTGCTCATTTACACGGTTTGCTTGTCAAATGTCACCTTGACTTCCTCTTGACACAAATATCGTCTATTTAATTCTTCCAGAAACCAGAGACTACATTCCGAGTTTTTGACAGATCAGTAAGTAAAACAGCCATGTACTGACAGACAGTGTCATAGCAAGGGGTGGGGCCCTGGGGCACATGCTTTCCCAATATTTTCAAATATATTAAGAAAATGAACAGAAGGGGCATGGGTGCGCCCCCCCCCCCCCCCCCCCCCCCCCGCAATATTTTCTTAATGTTTCTGTATTTTGTCCCCTCCCAATCTTTCGGGGCCTGCTAAGGCTCTGACACAGCATGTAGACGTTTCATCGTCAAGCCCACTATCTTGAGGTGTGGACCCCCTCCCCATGATGCGGCCTTAGATTTTTATTATGTTTGGGCAAAGCCACGGCCTATTTTTTATGCCGGTGCCACGCCCCTGCTACAGCCGTGGTACCTGGATACCTCTAGCATTAATATTTTTTGACAGGATTACTATACTGTTCATGGGCCAGATGCTCTCTTTGCGGCCAAAGAAGTGTTCAAAACCTCAAGCGTTGTCAAATATCTTGGCACCGGTGACCACAAAGTGCCATCTGTGGTCCTAAGTAAGATGAACTTTGAGTCGACGTGTCGAGACCTGCTACTTATTCGTCAGTACAGGATTGAAATGTACCGCAGTAAAGGAGGCAAGAACAGTAGTGCCTGGGAACTGGTTGCTAAGGTATGTAGAATGGGTGTTATCCCCATAAGAACTGGTTACTAAGGTAGTGAGGGGTTGCTAGGGTTCTTAAAAGTGCATATAGAATGAGCAGTGGCTACTGGATTCTTCTGGTTGCTAGGTTAGATTTAGTGTTTGCTAAGGTGTTTTCTGTGAGTTGTTTGTATGATTCTCCTCATTGTCAGGATATAATGGTTGCTTTATTTCTGATTGCTAGAGTGGAAGTTGTTACTTATAAGTGTGGTCTACTTGTATCTAGGGATCTCCTGGCAACCTGCAGCAGTTTGAAGATATCTTATTTGGGAATTCTGAAATGTCTGCTTCTGCTGTTGTCATGGCAATTAAGCTTGGTACAGTCACTGGACAAAGAGTAAGGGTATTATCTTTTAGACTGTGAGTATTTTTAAGTATTTTTTTAAAATCGAATTTTTAAAACTTTTCATCAACTTGAAAACTGTATGTTTTTTTTAATTCGAGAAAAAAAAAACTTTTTATATTGAATGCCTGTTGTTAAAATAAGCAAAAACGGGAATAAATATACATTTGCTTTATGGGAATTTTTTATATTTTTGAGATAAGATGACAAGAATATCACACCTGGAATGTTTTTAAGTAAAAATCTGACAACTCTTGTGAATTGCTCAAGTGAAAGTATTATATTTTAGATTTTACTGACACAGCAATTTTTAATGACTTTGGTGTCTCATTAAAATGCATGGTGACCCCTATTTTTCTTCACACCATTTTTGTGGCCTCTGGGTAGTTCTACAAGTTTTAAGGAAGTACACACACAAGTTTACAAGTTAGGAATTTAAAAAAATATATATGTGAAGGAATTATGTGAATAACCAATCTATAAAAAAATGGGCCAAGGGCAGGTCCAGAAGGCCCTTGAAGAGGAGTTTGAAACAAGGATTTCAGGGAGGAGAATCTCCTAGATATTTTTTCATTATTTTAAGCAAAATATCTGAAATAAGAATGGGGGGAGGGGGATGTAGTCTGCTTGCCCCGCCCCTGTAGATCCGCCCATGAGGACTATTATATTTATATATTTTTTCCAAATGTGGTGTGTACCCAAGAGTGTTATCATTATTAGTATCTAGATACCACATTATTACTGTATCTCCACATTTTTTAGTCTGTATATTTAAGTTAAGTAAATTAAGATAAAACTGTAATCTAGTACCATATTAATATCATTTTGTCATATTATCATATTAATATCATATTGTTTTTTTTTTCAGGTTGTTGGAGTTGCCTACGCAGATGTTGCTTCAAGAAAGCTTGGTGTTTGTGAATTTGCCGATAATGATCAGTTTTCCAATCTTGAGGTGAATCAATGTTTGTCAATTTTGTGAATTTTCATAACTACAGGTATTAAAAGCCGTCACAATGTGATTGTAAGCATTAAAAAAAAGACTTTGAAATCAAATCTTTCAACTGCCAAAAAAGCTGTACATTTCATTTTTACTAAAATGTAAAACTGAATATAAAACTGAATTGTAACCCACCACTATGAGATTCAATCCATTCCAATCCATCCAAATTCAATCCATTCAATCAAACCTTGCAGAAGCATAGAATATTCTAGGAATAATGATATTATCCAAGATGATAAAATATTACAATATTCATAATAAAACACGCAAATAAGAAATGTGACGATTTGGGTATTTTGATTACTTATGTATAGGTATTGGTATATAGTAGTGCCCCCTTTTCCCCCCCAAGGGGGGGGGGCACTCACTGATGTCATTGGTGACCATATCTCCTGGCTTTGCAGGCTCTCATTGTCCAGCTTGGTCCTAAGGAATGTCTTATGGCTTCCACTGACAGCAGTGGTGACGCTGCCAAGACCCATGAAGTTGTCAAGCGCAGCAACATCCTTGTTACAGAACGCAAGAAAGGTGATTCCTGATTGATCAAACATTTACTCCTTTTTGGGAAGGTTAACCTGTCTAGGTTTTGTACCCCCAGTGTTTTTAACCATTATATGTTTTTTTTTATACCAGTGGAGTTTTCAAACAAAGACATTGTGCAAGACTTGAACAGGCTTCTGAAATTAACTGCTGGGGGAAATAGCGCAACATTACGTGAGTAGAATAGCCTCACAAAAAATATGAAATAAAATATTTTCTTTTTCGAAAAAAAAAATTTAAAAAATCTTGAATAGAGCTTTAGCAGACCGCACTGATACTTTACAGAAACATTAAGAAAATATTAGGGTTTTTTTATTAATAGAGACCTTAAGCAAGGGCCACGGTGACAGGTAGGACAACAAGATCAAAAAAGATGTGCTCCCGTTTCAAAGTCAATTTCAATTTCATTGGAATAAAATTAGCAAAACAATATATTCAGAGACAGATAATAATATACTAAGGACATCGTTTCTGCTGAAACAAACGTAGTTGGAGGAGTTTACAGTGCAAACGTCCGCGTCCTCAATATGCCGTGAAATTTGGAAGTTTTATGTCTTAGTTTGGTGGAAAACGGCTGAAATTTATCAGACAGAACGTGCTGCTTTTCTGAATTTGAATGGAATTGCATTGTTTTCTGACATCATCGTGAGCGTCCCCGTCGTCGTTGCTTAAGGTCCCTAATATTTGGGAGGGTACCTCCCCCGTGCTCTGCATCCTGCTACATCCCGGTAAAAAGACTCAAATTTTTGTGATTTCTGATTGGTCAAGGTTTAAATAGCTTCCAAACTCCACTCCAAGATGTTGGTCAATCAAAGAGCACATAATATAATATTGTTAATGATTCAAAACCTTGAAAAATAAAGCTGTAACAAGTAAATCTCAATGTACTAGCCAAATGAAATGGTTTACTCGATATTGAGGGAGCATAGAATTACTACAGGGCTGATAAAAGATTAATGAAATTTTCAGCTGAAATGGACATGATACATGCAACAGCAGCCTTGGCCGCAGTCATCAAATACTTGGAGGTTGGCTTCTGTTAGTTTTGATCAAATTTTGTATCCTCCTCCTTGCCCCCCCCCCCCCCCCACCTCCTCCTCATTAGGGTCATCAGTATCACTTTTCTATTCTGATCATCCTTAACATTTTATATAAATTTCCAATCATGTTCTTGTATTCTTCATGTTCTTGTATTCTTCTTTATCTTGTGTTTCTTTCTATCATTGTCATCATTATCATTATCATTTCCTTGATCACCAGCTTATTGTGTTTGTCCAAAAAACCGCCATCATCTTCTCAGTCGTCATTTATAGTCACCCCCACCTTCATTGTTATTTATTATTAAACTGTCATCATTACAGCTTACATTTTTTATAATCATCATCATCATTGTCATCATCTTTTTCAGCACCATCATTATTATCATTATTATCATAATCATTATCAATATTATCATAATCATTTTAAAACTATTATAGTCATCTTTATCATTGTTATCATCATTATTATCATCATTATCATAATCACTATCAAAACTATTATTGTCATCTTCATCATCAACATCATTGTCATCATCTTTATCAGCATCATCATTTTTGTCATCATTATTATCATCATCATTATCATAAATATTATAAAAACTAGTATTGTCATCATCATCATCAGCATCATCTTTATCTTTGCTGTCATTCTGTCATTCAAGTCATTGTTAACATCTTATTACAGCTGCTGTCTGATGAATCTAACTTCAGTCAGTTCAAACTGTCCTCCTTTGACCTGAGTCAGTACATGAAGCTGGATGCTGCTGCTGTCAGGGCGCTTAACCTTCTTCCTAACCCTATGGATGGTATGTTAGAGAATATGGCAACAGCTTCTTATCAATGAAAATGTTTCATGGACATGAAAGCTTAGTATTTGTGGAGTGCAGTTACTGTTGCAACTCTACTCATCAATACCATATGGAATGCTCCATAATACTCACATTCATGAGTGTGAGTTAGAATGTAAGCATTGTCACTGGAGATGGTACCACTAGCCAGCGTCCCTGAATGTTTACTATACATCCCCCAATACAGGCATATGAATTGAGGTGAGAGACTGGATCCTTGGCTTAACATCCTAAACAAAGAAGATGAGGGTTTCACAGCTCCTGATAATAGTAAAAATAAGTGATATTCTAACTCATTTTGAGGGGCTTTGCTTCTCAAGCAAACTAATCATCATCACCAGCCATAAACCACAACAGAGCATGCTTTTGTTTGTTGTGTTGATAAAGCTCATACAGTATAGACAATAAACTGTAATGAGCTACCTCCTTGAGAAGTCATGTGCCTTTTGGGGTGACAATTGTTTTAGATGTGATAGTATATGATTATTTTCGGATATGATGATCTTATGTGTTTGTGGGCTTGTTGACTGTATGGGCGTTCTAGTTGTTTTATGTATGATGATCGTATCTGTTTGTGGGCTTGTTGACTGTATGGTGTTATAGTTGTTTTATATATAATGATCGTATCTGTTTGTGGGCTTGTTGACTGTATGGTGTTATAGTTGTTTTATATATAATGATCGTATGCGTTTGTGGGCTGGTTGACTGGATGGTGTTATAGTTGTTTATGTGTTTGTGGGCTTGTTGAATGTATGGGCGTTCTAGTTGTTTCATATATGATAATCGTATGTGTTTGTGGCTTTGTTGAATGTATGGGTGTTCTAGTTGTTTTATGTATGATCATCGTATGTGTTTGTGAGCTGGCTGACTGGATGGTGTTATAGTTGTTTTATGTATTATGATCGTATGTGTTTATGGGCTGGTAGCCTTTTGTCACCTTCATCACCAGAAGATGTTATTTCTCCACCAGGTGGAAACAAGAGTATGTGCCTGACAGGCCTTTTAAACAAGTGCAAGACTCCTCAGGGACAAAGGCTTGTCGCCCAATGGATCAAACAGCCTTTGATGGACAAGAATAAAATTGGTAAAGAAAATCGACATGTCAAAGATATCTGTTCCAAGTGTCGTCTTCTAGATTAATGATGGAAAATGTCCTGTAATTTGTCCTGTAAATGTCCTGTAATTTGATCCTTTTTTCTTTTCATTTTCCTTTTTTAGAGGAAAGATTGAATATAGTTGAGGCATTTGTTGAGGACACAGAGCTGAGACAAACACTCCAGGTATCTATTACCCTAAGGCTTATATCTCTTGCTGTCACTTGTTTGGCCCACTACTGTGTAAAACGGGAGGACCTGGAAAAAAATCTTGGAACAAGGACCAACTAAGTCGGAACTTGGAATCGAACCCGAAACCCAGTGGTGAAAGGCACATGATAACTGTGACCCAGGCTCCCCTCAAAGAAATAGCATAAGCCCTAGCTTGTGATTGTAAATGGTACTAATAATTATTTTCGATTTTCCAGGATGAAATGAGGAAATTTCCAGATTTTTCCAGGCTTGCCAAGAAGTTCCAGCGACAAAAAGCCACTCTACAGGTAAATTCCCAAAACATATTTACGTAACCCACAAACAGGCTAAGTTCAAGCCCACCTCAGAACATAGGAACTGAAGGGACGCTTGAAACATCAACGAAATTTCCCTTGTATTCACAGAGGCGTTTAACATAACATCTCGACATTGTGTGGATTTTTTTGTATTGAAACTGAAAATATGATTTGCTTATACAGAATTATAGGCAATATCAATTAATCTCTTTTCAAAGACTGTCCATCTGCCTCTCCATCTTCTTGATTTAATAAGAAATATTTTCTTTTTAGGATTGTGTACGCGTCTATCAGTCAGTTCAACGCCTGGAACCATTTGCAGACGTCCTCGAACGTTACCATGGCGACCACAGGAAGCTTCTGGTTGAATGCTTCAGGGATCCGCTTATGGTAGGCAAGCATCTCCTGTTTATTACCTTTTAGCTTGTCATTGTGGTTGGAATTTCCAGGAACTTATCATTTTGATGGTAATTTCCAAGAATTTGTAGATGACTATCAATACCGTTGTAGCTCCTGACTCTTGCTGTAATTTCAAGAGACTTCTCTACGGATCCAGTAAATTTATATGACTCCTGTTACCTTTCTTGTTATTTCCAGGAACTTGAAGATGGCTTTCATTGCTTTGCATTAAATTTCCAGGAAATTAAAGATGACTTTCGTTACTTTGCTTGTATTCCCAGGAACTTGTAGCTGACTTTGCAAAGTTTTGTGACCTAGTGGAGACCACCATAGACCTGGAGCAGGTCGAGAATCACGAGTATCTTATCAAGGCCACATTCGACGAAGGTCTGCAAGGTTCGTACTTCATTAGTGAATGTCTGTCAGGTACGTACCTAATCAGTAAGGGTCTGCAACGTACGTACCTCATCAGTGGAGGTCTGCAAGGTACGTACCTAATCAGTGGAGGTCTGCCAGTTACGTACTTTATCAGGGAAGGTCTGGTAGGTACGAACTAATCAGTGAAGGTCTACAAGGTACGTACCTTATCAGTGGAGGTCTGCAAGGTACGTACTTTATCAGTGAAGGTCTGCAAGGTACGTACTTCAGCAGTGGAGGTCTGCCAGGTACGTACCTCATCAGTGACGGTCTGGTGGGTACGAACTAATCAGTGAAGGTCTGCAACGTACGTACCTAATCAGTGGAGGTCTGCAAGGTACGTACCTAATCAGTGGAGGTCTGCAAGGTACGTACCTAATCAGTAAGGGTCTGCAACGTACGTACCTAATCAGTGAAGGTCTGCCAGTTACGTACTTTATCAATGAAGGTCTGCCAGTTACGTGCCTTATCAGTGAAGGCCTGCCAGTTACGTACTTTATCAGTGAAGGTCTGGTAGGTACGAACTAATCAGTGAAGGTCTGCAAGGTACGTTCCTTATCAGTGGAGGTCTGCAAGGTACGTACCTTATCAGTGGAGGTCTGCAAGGTACGTACTTCAGCAGTGGAGGTCTGCCAGGTACGTACCTCATCAGTGAAGATCTGGTGGGGTACGAACTAATCAGTGAAGGTCTGCAAGGTACCTCATGAATGCCAGAAGTGACTTCCCACGTTTTCACACGTTTTGACGTCCTTGGGTCCGGCATGGTGTATCACCAGGATTTGTAACAATAACCAGATTTTTAACAACAACCAACCAGATATGTAACAACAACCATATTTGTAACAAAAATCAACCGGATATGTAACAAACTAGTCAACCGGATTTGTAACAAAAAGCATCCGGATTTGTAACAACCAATACACATGTGTGACAGGCCCGCAGCTGGTTGTGAGATTTCGGGGGAAGGATTCTGACAAACCACATTCCTTGACAATCCTGACATTCTACTGACTTTTTTCTTGCGTTTCTCTTTAGAGTGCCGGGAACACATGGACGAGATTCTGGAAAAGTTTCCTGTTGAATTGAACAAGGTTTGTGGAAAGATCGCACATAATTCCGTAACAGCTTATACTTGTGCACAAAGGAATGTTGCTTGTGATTATAACATTTAAATTATTTCTTTTTGTACTTTTGTTTTTGTTTTTGCTACTCATTAAGATACATTCTTTTTCCTTGTAATTGGAACAATGTGCTACAGTCTTTAGTAGAATTGGAAATCACAATCCTAGATGAAAGAGCAGGGACTTTATATTTCTACAAACACCCATTCCAACTATGGTTGCGGTGAATGCATGTATCACAATTCGCGTATAAAAAAAGCAATTCAGCCATAAAGAAAATAAATTCCAGTTTCGAAGTCATATTCTTGTTGACGTGCCTGTAAACTTTCACATGGCTTCCAGAGACCAGAATTTATGCATCTTTATGTTACCCATAAACAACAATGGGCTACGACACATGAATTCTCGAGTGCAACCTTATTTGAAATCGTAACATTATTATTACGATTTTTTATTAGATCCGTTTCCCTTGTTCTTTTAGGCTGGCAGAGACTTATCTCTTGAGCCTTCAAAGACGATTAAACTTGAATCTAATAACCAGCTTGGCTATTTCTTCAGAATTACTAGGAAGGTAATTTAAACAATATTATTACGCTATTATCACGCTACCCTGGTCACCTTGTTTATTTTACAGAGTCAGCCAATTAGGATGTGAGCAATGCACTGATTGACGTGAACTTTGAAAGCCAACCAGCATGGCTGAACTCGTTGAAAAACTCTTATCTTTTTAGTTCGTGTTAATGAAACTGATAGCTGCATACAAATTGCCTTCCCTGATCCAAATTATGTGAATAAATAATATGTACCAGTTTTTATTGGATGATTATTGCCTTATCAAGTGTAATTTTCTCATCATATTAACTTGTTTCGCTACTCTACAATTATTCGTCGTTAGCACGAAATTACAGTGATACAAATTGTTGGTTGAATAAGATCATTCTTTTTTTAGGAAGAAAAGGTACTTCGTAACAATAAACGCTATTCGACTATCGAGACCCGTAAAGATGGCGTCCGCTTCACTAACTCGGCTCTTAGTCAACTGAACGATGAATTTCGCGGCTATAAAGACACGTACAACGACGTGCAGGGTAAACTGGCGGCAGAGGTCCTGAAAATCGCAGGTAAAATCACAGTCATTTTTGTGACCGTGATCATGGTCATGAATATCTGTAGCGTGAATACAGCGTGACTGAAGCGTTACTGTAACATGACTATGGCACGGATGTGTGTGTATTGCTGTATCATGGGTGACGTTGATTGCAGTGTGAATACAACATTAGTCAATCGTGAATGCAGCGTGGCTTTATCTTGAATGCAGCGTGGCTTTAGCGTGAATACAGCGTGGCTTTATCGTGAATGTAGCGTGGCTTTGGCGTGAATGCAGCGTGGCTTAAGCGTGAATACAGGTGGCTTTATCCTGAATGCAGCGTGGCTTTAGCGTGAATGCAGCGTGGCTTAAGCGTGAATGCAGCGTGGCTTTAGCGTGAATGCAGCGTGGCTTTAGCGTGAATGCAGCATGTCTTTAGCGTATATGCAGCGTGGCTTTTGCATGAATACAGCGTGGCTTTATCCTGAATGTAGCGTGGCTTTATCCTGAATGTAGCGTGGCTTAAGCGTGAAAGCAGCGTGGCTTTATCCTGAATGCAGCGTGGCTTTATCCTGAATGCAGCGTGGCTTTAGCGTGAATGCAGCGTGGCTTTAGCGTGAATACAGCGTGGCTTTATCCTGAATGTAGCGTGGCTTTGGTGTGAATGCAGCGTGGCTTTAGCGTGAAAGCAGCGTGGCTTTAGTGTGAATGCAGCGTGGCTTTAGCGTGAATACAGCGTGGCTTTAGCGTGAATACAGCGTGGCTTTATCCTGAATGTAGCGTGGCTTTATCCTGAATGTAGCGTGGCTTTATCCTGAATGTAGCGTGGCTTTATGGTGAATGCAGCATGGCTTTAGCGTGAATGCAGCGTGGCTTTAGCGTGAATGCAGCGTGGCTTTATTGTGAATGCAGCGTGGCTTTATTGTGAATGCAGCGTGGCTTTATTGTGAATGCAACGTGGCTTTATTGTGAATGCAACGTGGCTTTATTGTGAATGCAGCGTGGCTTTATTGTGAATGCAACGTGGCTTTATCCTGAATGCAACGTGGCTTTATTGTGAATGCAGCGTGGCTTTATTGTGAATGCAGCGTGGCTTTATTGTGAATGCAGCGTGGCTTTATTGTGAATGCAACGTGGCTTTATCCTGAATGCAACGTGGCTTTATTGTGAATGCAGCGTGGCTTTATTGTGAATGCAGCGTGGCTTTATCCTGAATGCAACGTGGCTTTATTGTGAATGCAGCGTGGCTTTATTGTGAATGCAGCGTGGCTTTATTGTGAATGCAGCGTGGCTTTATTGTGAATGCAGCGTGGCTTTATTGTGAATGCAACGTGGCTTTATCCTGAATGCAACGTGGCTTTATTGTGAATGCAGCGTGGCTTTATTGTGAATGCAGCGTGGCTTTATCCTGAATGCAACGTGGCTTTATCCTGAATGCAACGTGGCTTTATTGTGAATGCAGCGTGGCTTTATTGTGAATGCAGCGTGGCTTTATTGTGAATGCAGCGTGGCTTTATTGTGAATGCAGCGTGGCTTTATTGTGAATGCAGCGTGGCTTTATTGTGAATGCAGCGTGGCTTTATTGTGAATGCAACGTGGCTTTGGTGTGAATGCAGCGTAAATGCCTAAATGGCTTTAGAGGGTGACTGCAGCATGACCACAGTGTGAATAACATCGCGCCAGTCATGTGATTGACTAAATTATGATGTCCATCTCAACAGGAGGTTACAGTGAACCGATGCAGGGACTTAGTGATGTCATAGCCCAAATTGACGCTCTTGTCAGGTAAAGCTACATGCTACTACGGAGGGCATGGATAATCTCAAACTATTGAAAGAAGCGTTACCATTAGTTAATGATATAGCCAGATATACTATTGGCAAGCTGAAGAAAAACTAGACGGGGGGTGGGTGCGCTGGTTGCGCGCATCCCCCTCGCCCTTACAAAAGTGGGTTATTTCTTATTGAAGGATTGTCAAACTCTTTTCTTTTTCTTTATGAAGCACATAATGTAGCCCCTTTAAACTATAATCTTTTTTATTATTTTTTTCCTTAGTTTTGCACATGTCTCTGCAAACGCACCGATACCCTACGTGAGGCCTACTATTACCCCTAAAGGTAGTATGTATTTTAAAGTGATTATCGCGGATCTGTATATAGTCTGCACAAGGGGGTTCACAGCTTATTATAGAGTTTATTTACTAAAGAACTGCTTTAGAGAGAGAACAACACATATTTATGCTTGTGAACTCTTCCTGCTTCCTTTCGTCACTCCTCTAATGGCGGGTAGTCAAGCAAACAGAAAACGTTTTGACGAAGCCTCTTTAAGATGTTTTTTTTTGTCTACTTTCAAACCTCTCTAATCAAACCTCTTTGTTACAATACCCATTGTAAGGGCGGGTCAGACTATGTTATAGGTAACATAAGCAGAAGTGAAAGAAAATAGAAAAAGAATCAGTTTTCCTCTGTTGCTGCTTTTGCTTATCTTGAGTATATTTGTATGTAAACTAGCAAACACAAACATAAGAACCTGCTTGGGGGGGGGGGGGGTGTTGTTGATTTACTTCGGCTTCTTTGATGTCGAACTGTCCACACGCAAAATTATTCTGCCTTTTTTTCAGCTTTTGTTACTGATGGTTAAGAGTGAACCGGCCTTTAATTTGTTTTGTCCCTTTTAGGTGAAGGAGACATAATTCTCACAGGATCTCGTCACCCGTGTCTCGAAATACAAGATAATGTCGCGTTTATTGCAAACGATGTAACCTTATCGAGAGGTTTGTATTACTAGAAATTCTCTCATTTGGATAAGTTATTCATACAATGTATTGAGATGCCGTTCTATATGGCAGAGTTACAAATGTAACTGCACCTGAGAATGCTTCTGGCTTTATATGAAAATAAAAATATAAAGCTAAAACATGTGTGGCACAATCAATTTAACCCTAAAATATTATATATATATATATATATATATATATATATATATATATATATATATATATATATATATATATATATATATATATATATATATATATATATATATAATAATATTATATATAATACAATATAATATTATATATAATACAATTCTGCGTACTTGAGAAAATGGCAACTCTACGTCCTGGAGAGAGGGCAATATTTAAGAAAAGGGACCCATCATTTGTTCGGCCATTCTCATTCAATCTTCATCATCTCTCAGTCGAGATGGCGTCCACGGATTCTCGAGTGCAGCCTTATTTGAAATAAGTGTATCATGAAATATGTTATGGTGGCATTGGTATGGCTTTTTAGTGTACCTTACTAATTTTCCAGACAAACAGATGTTTTTGATAATCACTGGACCGAATATGGGCGGAAAGTCAACCTACATACGACAGGTCAGAGCGCGACTATTTTAGCAATCACGCGATATATGGTGGTTACTTTTGATTCTGCTTCACTCATTGTGATCGGTGCGTGTCATTTAGTTACAATAAATTGGCTTGTCATAACAGCTCTGAACAGTAGTATATATGGGTCCATTCCAACGCTTTTATTTCCATTTGATTGACATCTGCCATTCGTTCATCAGCTCGGTGTTATCGTTCTGATGGCTCAGCTGGGTTGTTTTGTGCCGTGTAGTACTGCCCAGATCTCTATCACCGATTGCATCTTAGCCAGAGTGGGATCTGGGGATAGTCAACTCAAGGGTGTGTCAACCTTCATGTCGGAAATGCTGGAGACTGCTTCGATTCTAAGGGTGAGAAGGGTAGTTATAATTGAGGCTGAAAGATTTATTCATCTTCATGAGTTGAAAAGTGTAGAAGTCCGCTCCTGTAGAAGGCCTAACAGGATTGGCTAGATTACCCTCATTGTTCTATTGTATTCTCGTTCTTTGTTTGTGTTGCATCAATCCAACCCAATCCAATGTGGTGAAATCTTCCGATAGCTTCTACATGACCCCATGAGGTAAATTGGTGTTTTTGGAGGGGCAGTGGGGGCTGGATGGTAGGCCTAATTTTGTGCTCTGGGCTGGAGGGTTGGGAAGGCCGAGGAGTGGTAATCTTCATGTAACAAATGTGGGCAAATACAGCTGAACTAACGTGTTTTTTCTGCAGACTGCCACCAAGGACTCACTGATCATCATCGATGAGCTAGGGCGAGGCACCTCAACATATGACGGCTTTGGACTCGCGTGGGCCATATCTGAGTATGTACATATCGTGCGTGACCATTCAACATCTTGTGTGGGCCTTGCATTCGAGTGCGCCATACTTGCGTGGCAATCGAACATCTCGCCTGGGTCTTATAAAATTACGTACAGATCGTGCATGACCATTGAACGTCTTGTGTGGGCTTTGTATTAAAGTGCGTGATATCGTCCTTGTAAATCGACAGTCTTGCCTGTGTCATATCAGAGTATATGCACATTGCCATGACTATTGAAAGTCTGGGTTGGTCCATAACATAACACGTGTACGTATCGTGCGTTAGCATTGGACGTCTCGCGTTAATCTTGTGTCCAAGTGTGTGATATCGTTTAGAGGTGCATTGGACGTCGCCCATATCTTGAAATACTTTGATCTTGGCCCTGAATATTTTCCAGACCTTCTCAGCATTTTAAGATATGAACCTACCAGACAGTAAATAACCTATTTATTTGTGTTTGCTTGACAGGTACATAGCAACTCAAATTAAATCATTCTGCCTGTTTGCCACGCATTTTCATGAGCTCACATCATTGGCTGACGAGGTTTCTACGGTAACTAACCTGCATGTTACCGCCTTAACCACGGGCGGGACTCTGACCCTGCTTTACAAAGTGAAACCAGGTAAGTTTTGTTTGGCAAACGTTTGTAGAAGATCAGGCCAGAGCTAGTGCTTGTCAGAGTTTAGACATGGAGACATGGAGTTTAGACATGGTTTACTTCAGAACAGCTACCGCCATTATGACTTCACGTTTTGTGATCCGTTTGGGTCATGCGTTCTTTGATGCCTTGAAGCTGTGATCTTGAAACGTCTTTTGAGATGTATTTTTTTTTGCACATTTACCTACCCCGTGTGTTTTGGGATTCGTGTTTTAAGTGTACCTACTTCACGATGTATTGTGCGCCCTCATCTTTCTGTTTCATTCTCAGGTGTTTGTGATCAAAGCTTTGGTATTCACGTGGCAGAACTTGCTCATTTCCCAAGCGATGTCATCGAGGTAAACTAAAAAAAATAGGCACGCAAGACATACATGTAGCTACTAGTTATTTATGACAGTTTTTAAGTTTAATGGTTTTTATCATAAAAATAAAATAATTTGTTATGCTTTACATTAGTGTAGTAGCTACGAAGATTTTGCCTCTTATTTACCAAATCCACCACGACAAGCTGCCTGATCTTGATAACACTTAAAACAAAATCCATCAGAGTAAAACTAATTCCATGAATTAGTTTTATAAGTATCATGTGTGGCATTAGCCTGTATACATACCTCTGTAATTCCTTTCTTACACGCAGCAACTAAAGACATTTCTCTCTTATGCAGTGCAAACAGTATTAATTTATTTCCAAAATATACCTAAAGCGATACCTTCACATCGTTAAAGATAATGGCAGTTATCTTGGTACATGATCTTCTGTTATTAGTTTCTCAAAGTTCTAATGAATTCGCTCTTGTTTTTTAATTTCCAGTTCGCCAAACAAAAAGCTGCAGAGCTTGAGGATTTTCAGGGTAGCTCTGCTGAACTTGGTCAAGGAGTCACAGGTCAGGCACAACCCCAGGGAACCCCTGTGATCTAAAAATTGCTTTAACCACTGTTTCTGTGTTAGATTCTACAGGTGAATCGCCAGCAAAACGAAGAAGGCTTGCAAAACAGGTAATGCATTTAAACCTGATTTCCAGATACCCCTCAAGAGACTGATTCTCTTGTAGGCATCTAAAATTTCATCTACATTTAAAAGAATACAAAGCAAAGCAAAAATGATTCTTGTTCATATTTTTCCAGGAAGGAGAGGTTATCATCAAAGACTTCCTTCAGAAGGTTAACCAGCTACAATTAGAGACGATGACAGATGAGCAAATCTACGAAGAAGTTCAGAAACTCAAGCAGGGAGTGCAAGAAAAAGGGAACCCTTACATAAATGGTCTGGTGCTAAAAAGTTAATATGCCCCTTCAGGTCAATAACGACCAAAGTATTTAGATGTTTTACAATGTGAATGAGTACAAGTGCATGCTAAGTATTTTGCTAAGAAGGGTGTGCAGTCCAAGGTATCATATGGAGAAATGCTAACATTTGATTTTCCTTCAATGACACCAATGGTAGTAGGGGTAAACCCTCTTCTAGTGGCAGCAAACACAAATATAAACAATAGTGCTTAAGATTATATGGTTATTGTGCATAGCTGCAAAATAGTGCATAAGACTATGGTAAAAATGGAATATGTATAACTGCTTTTAGTAAAATTTAAAAAGTTTTTAAAGAAAAAAATATTGGAATTTCCTAGAGATAGGTAACAGGGTTGTTTTATTATAGAGCCAGCTTGAGTTATTACAGTATAAAACCCCATCAGTAAAGATCAGGGCCTGGCGCCCGTTTCTCGAAACGCCCGAGAATTCTCGGGCCCGAAAACTTTATTTTGCATTTTTTCCCAAAATTTCGCATTTTTTCCCTTTGGAGAACCACTTTCATGTTTTAGAACAGTTTCAACTTCCACTTGGTTCGTATTCCAAATGATTATGGTCAATAGGGCTATTTTCGATTTTTTGCTGAAGCCAGAAAGTTACCCAAAAAGTCTCGGGTGACTGCGAAGTCCCGAGAACTTCTTAATATTTAAGACATGTGAATTTCGGCCGAAGAAGTCCGGGAAAGGATCAAAATCTATAAATCTATAAAGAGGATCATCCTTCACATGAATCTTTGTGGTAAAATAAGATATTTCAACACATTATATACCATAAATTTTATAGGAATTAGCCAGCTTTTCAAATTTAAGGAATAAAGCGTTTTCAGGCCACAGAATTCCCGGATGTTTCGAGAAACGAGCCCCAGGTTCCTAGAAACAGGGTCAGCACAAACCCATGGAAAAGTACGGCTATTGGGACATTTGATTGGATAAGAACGTCTTGGCCCAGGCTTCTTAAATAAGGATATCAGGTGTCAAAGTAAAAGTTTTGTAAAGTATTTTTCAATAAATTACCAAAGAAGAACTTGTCAGATTTATGTATTTTTTTATTTTAAGTAAATACTAGTGTACAGTTTCGGTTCAATTATCTTCTTCTTTTGCTCTTTTTGATTTGTTCAAACCATTTCTCAACCCTTTGTCCCTCCTCCTTTGATTGCACATACAAATGTGGATCCTTCTTGTACGGGAGTGCCTTCATGGTCTCGCTGACATAACTTAGGGCTGGAGGGTAATCTCTGAGATACCATAAGGCCTGCTTGTCCCGTCGCTCGTGTTTGAGAACTTCAATCTTCTGAATGACAGGAGAGTAGAGTTGGAAGTTCACCTCCATCGGCTCACCATCAATGACGTTGCGTAGGGTGAATGTAGCCCCAAGCGTGTTCTGCCAGTGATTCATTGCAATGCAGATGCCGACAAATCTAAAGATAAAAGATGTTAAAGATCGCGATCAACCACCCCTTGTTATTATTTCATTGGAAAACAACAATGGTCTGTTCTCAAGGAAACTTGAAATTATTTGATTTGAAGCAGATCAGTTGTATAAAAGGAAGCACAGGTGGCCAAGTTTGTTAGCATGTCGGCCTCTCACCACTGTGGCCCAGGTTTGAATCCTGGCTCAAACTTGGAATTTTTTTTGTTCCTGTCTTGATTTGAATTTGTATCACAAGTGAGTTGAAGTGATTTTCTTGTTTTTTTTGTTTTTTTTTGGATAAGGACACTTGAAGAGACAGGTCCCGTCTCTTCAAGCTGAACTACACTAACCTGAATCGAAGGAACATAAAAGAACCACTGGGGACGCAATAAACCCAGTGACCACCCCCAGTGACAGTGCTTGCAATGCTTACTAACAATACACTCAAGGGGGTACTTGATGTGGAGCCTAGCTCTGATGTGCCTTCTGCACCAGTATAACTGGTGGAAATTCATTGCTTGAATTAGCCGTTGGAAATGTACATTATTTTTGTAACTCTATTATGTATGGGAGTGCAAAATGGTGGTGTGATCAACCATCTTCAAATAATTATTTTTCTGAACAACATGGAGGCATGGCTTGGATGGAAGTACTGTATGGCAGTCACTATTGATGACTGCAGCCGTTATTCAATATTATAGTACTGTAACAGGATCAATAAATAATAGTCATTCCCATTATCACTCATTGTTTCTTTTTCTCACCTGACATGACCTTTGGGGACGTAGTTGTCTGCCCTGGTGACGGCCACTGTGCTGCCAACACAGAACTCTGGTACCTTAAGCTGCTGTAAGCGATCATGACAATCCCTCTGCTCCAAGAAGGTTTTAATATCAACTCCTGCCTCTTCTGGTGATGGTGGGAACCCGTTGTCCGTCTCCTTCCACAGGTATCGTGGGATTGGTTTGGACTTTTCTAGCGTTGTGTGAGCATTTGGAAGGGTCTTGTATATAGATGGGATGTCAATTATTGCAGGATCTTTCTTGAAAAGCTCTTTGGAGTCTATGTGGGATGCTGTGAGTTGTGGTGTATCAGCTGATGTCTCTTTTGTAAAATCACCTACAAAAAGTACAACAACTTTACCAACCAAGATTTCAACTAAAACTATAATGTCAAAATATCATTAATTTTTATGCCAACAATGTAAACCAAATTAGCAAATGTCATTTGCACTTCAGTTACTGGCAATGTATCTACAATGATCCCATCCTCAAGTTCACGTGTTCCATACAGTAGCTGTCAACTCTCCCGCATTAGTCAAGAGTCCAAGATTTTAAATCTTTTCTCAAGCCTAATTTTCTCGAAAATATCCATACAGTTACAGTATTCTCCCGCATTAGTTGGTGTGATATCGCAAGATTTTTTACCGACTAAATAAATGTAGATGTAGATGTAGATGTAGATGTAGATGTAGATTAGCTATCTTGGTACTTCCTGTACATTCACTGTATTTTCTCACAAAATTTTTCTAAAGCGAGGTTTACAGCTATGCGTGTGTTATACTTATAAGTACATAAAGTTAAGTAATTTTGATTTTCAAGTCCACACGGAGAACAAAACGTAATTTCGTGCTATTCGGTAACATTTGTGAATAACTCCAAATTAGAGCTGCTGTCAATGCAAACTATGATAATAAAGCTTCGACTGATATTCAGATAGTTATAAGCTTATATAAGTATACTTAAGCTTATGACTAAAGTAAGAAGTTTTTTAAGATTTTGTTGGTTGAGTTTCCCAGGCTTAAACCGTAAGAAATGTAAAAACAAAAATCAGCCAATAAAATCGCACCTTCTAATAACTCACCTGATTCTAATAAAGGAATTGACAATTCGCGGAGTCGTTTTGCGATTCTGTTTACGTATTTTTCGCTCACAAATGGAGACAAAAAGTTTGCACGTCCCTTTAGACGGGACGCCATCTTGGATGACGAGCGAAACCTGGGCTGAGTCTTCCGTAAATCTATCGACTATCGACTGGTTTAGAAAACACGCATATTCTGACTTTTTTAGATAAAATATGTAAATGGGTAAATCAAAAGTTCTAGATAGTATGAAAAGTGGGTACTTCAGTACATCATTGTTAAAAATAAGACTTCGCAAAAAAAAAGCCTATCAGCCGATCTTCTACGACGGCATTGCGGCGAGTAGCCGAATGATAATTGACTACTTGCAAAGCATGATGGTACAGAGGAATCGTTTTGCTAAAAAGTCGGTCCAACTTGTCTATCGACTGCAAAACATTCCAATTTTCTCGCGAATTAAGAATTGAACAAGATCAAAGTAATATTGGAAGGAGAGAACTGGTAATACGTTAACCGAAGATGCCACGAATCATCATTAAAGGTGGTGTGTGGAGAAATACAGAGGTATGAGTTTTGCACGTGTGTCTTCGTTGTTGATCAGAAAGAAAGAACGGCCATGTTTACTGTCAGATGGAAACGGATGTGTCTACTGCAAGGTTCTGATTTTGTTCTTCTATTTGTAGGATGAAATCCTTAAAGCAGCTGTGATGAAATATGGGAAGAACCAGTGGTCTAGAATTGCATCTCTTCTGCATAGAAAATCGGCCAAACAGTGCAAGGCTAGATGGTAAAGATTCTTGTTATGTTTGCTGTGCAATTTAAACCGGCTTTTCACTAGGGAAGCAAAAATAGGTGGAATAGAAAATATAAGGGCTGAATTACGTGCGAAAATGAGCCTGAAGAGACCCAAGCAAAGAAGGAATATGAGTAACAAGCTCTGTTCCTTCTCAGCTTGCTTCTCCTGTGCACTGATTTCACATGCGAATTAAGCATCACGTCTCATATTTATTCTCCACCTCTGCTTGCTCCCCTAGTAAAAATAGGGCTTTAGAATCTGACAAAGTCAGAAAATAAACCTATGTAATCACAGAAGTAAAGTCTATTTACATGCAATGATTTGAGGGCTCCTTACATGATGGGATGTACCTACTGATTAGAGATTTACTCTACTGTAAGAACATCTCAATATTGGGGACAGTTTAAAAGTCCCAATTCAATAGATGCATGCAGGCACGTACAAAGTGGTGTGCACAGGGTATGGAACACCCCCTCTTGGCTGCCAAAAAGTGTTTCACTACTTATTGAAAGATCATCAGATACTATGTTTTTTCCATGTGATACCTATGACTGTGCTCTCCACCTCAGCCAATCCTGGGTACGCACCTGACATGCCCTCTCAAAAAGGTCTAACCCACTTTAAAAAAAAATGCCCCATTAGTAAAGACAGTTTTGTAGGTTTTGTAGGAAAGCTTTGTGAAATGAACAGCGAGCTTAATAATGGGGTTCCACTGTATGTGAAAAATGAATATTAGAATATACCATATTTACCGGCGTATAATGCACACTTTTTTACTCCCAAAATGACCTAAAAAAACAGGGTGCTAATTATATGCGGAACCCATTGTTCTCAGTATGATAAATAGCGGAAATCAATAAGAAAATGCAGCGATCCCATTGTAGGTGAGAAACAGTCACAAAATCACTTTAAAATAATGCAGTAAAAGGTATTCTAAACGTAGAATATCTTTAATTTCCCCATTGTGTGTTTTGTAAGAAACAAGTATTTTGGCATCCTTCGCGATTTTCTTGTTGTCCGCCATGTTGGAATTTACTCTACCTAGGCTCTTTGTACCTCGCCCAAGATGGCGGTAATTGCCATGAACTAACACAAGATTGCATTTCGATGTTCCGTGTGAAAATACAAATGTTCAGCGATAAGAATAACAGCTTTACAAATGTGCTAAGATGCGCTGCTTATGCCTAAGAGGTTCAAAGTAATTATCACCTTCAAGTTCAGATGTAGAAAAGCATTTAGCGTACTTACGTATATATAAAATGAATTGTGAATCGGAACATTTATCTCGTCTTGGTACTTCTGTTTCTTTTTTTTGGTTGTTTCTTATTTTCTTTCTATTTCTATTGGGTGTGTATTATACGCGGATTTTTGAATTTTCTTTTAAAAAAGGCCTTGAAAATTGGGGTGCACATTATACGCTGGTAAATACGGTAATATAAATTATCAATTAACCTACATCAGGAATGGGAAACAGGTCAACTTTGGATAACTCTAACATCCAAGGAAAAACAAAATTAGTTGTCAATGAACCAGGAATTTGAGTTATTAAGATATCACAAATGTTTTATTTGTGGTTTTTGTTTCTCTTGGAAAATGGCATGTTTACAGAATTCATATAAGATTCAAAAGCAGAAAGTAGTGACTGCATTGAATTTATGACTTTTGACACTTGGGGTTATATGTAGGTGGAGGTATGTATATAGCAGAACAAGTTATTTTCACTATGCCTTTGCTAAGGAGGTTTGAATGTTTGAATAAAGATATATAGGAGAGAACTTGAAGGAGATAGTAGAAAATACAAAGGTAAAAACCTGAAGGTTTTTGAGTTAATTAGGGTTTCATTTATCTGGAATCAGCTGTAGAAATGAAGGCCAAATAATATAATGGTGCGAATGCTTATAGATTTGTTAGGTTTTATAGCTTTTTGTGTACTTTTTGTTTACAGGTATGAATGGCTTGATCCAAGTATAAAAAAGGTAACATTGACAATGAAATTCTGTATAACTTATTAGTTATTCAAGCCCTTAGAAATATTTTTTCAATGCAAGTTTGGCTGCACTATTTTCCCTGGGGCTAAGCTGTGTTTTTTTCAGAGATATGTTTTGTTTAGAGAAAAAAGAAAATTAGGCTTTCTTGACCAATTTTAAGTGTCAATGGCCTTTTGCCTACTATGCAACATGTTTGCTTTATTAGCTCATCACCATTTTTCCTTGACCACAACAGACTGAGTGGAGCCGCGAGGAAGACGAAAAGCTTCTTCACCTGGCCAAATTGATGCCGACCCAGTGGCGGACTATCGCCCCACTTATCGGACGTACTGCTGCCCAGTGTCTGGAGAGATATGAGTACCTTTTGTAAGTGTCAGTGACAGATCTTATTTAAGAGGGGCTTTCTGCAGGATTCGACTCTCGGAGTGCAAGATAAAAAAAATCCGATTTTCTGAAAAGTTGACAAATTGAAGGCCCTGGTTAGCTTGTTTCAAAAATTTAAATTTTATTTTATTTGGATTTTTATTTATTTTTTTATGATTTTTCCTGTATTTTCCCCCTCTGGACCCGAAACCCAACGCTAAAATTATAGGGTTTACCTAACGTCTTTCTTAGCATAATGAATGCGTTGATAGAAATGTTGACTGATTTTATTTAAGGCACTTGCATGGATCAAATTATTCAACTTCACAAAATAGCAGTGCAACTATGTAACCCCCACAAAAGCACCTCCGTCAAATCTTGTATTTGAATGTTTTCGGCTTATCCAAAACCATTGATTTCATGTCTTGATTCCTCAAAGCACAAAAACCATGAGTTAATAAAATGCTTAAACTTGCAAATATTATATAACTCTGCAATTTAGCTTTACATTTCAAAATTAAAGAGTTCTAATAAGACACCCACCACAATGGCTAAAGTTGACTGTTTACAGTTACCAATCAAATTGGTCACTGCTATGTCAAATGGAATGAGCATTTATTTCTGTTTTTCAGAGATCAAGCTCAAGCGAAAGAGGGTGACAAGGAGGAGGGTGACGATCCACGCAAGCTCCGCCCAGGGGAGATCGACCCCAACCCTGAGACAAAGCCGGCACGACCAGATCCTATTGACATGGACGAGGATGGTACTGTGGGCCTATAAAAGCTTGTGCATCTGCCATCTGCAGTTCCTTTGAGCTGTGCTTGATTTTTTTTTTTTTTTTTTTTTTTTTTTTTTTGCTGTTGTCTTCCAGAACTTGAGATGTTGTCTGAGGCCCGTGCACGTCTTGCTAACACCCAGGGAAAGAAAGCGAAGCGTAAAGCCAGGGAAAAACAACTAGAGGAGGCAAGGTATGTATGGATGTCCCATTCAGGTTCTGTGGTTAGGTGGTGAGGTTGTATTTTGAAGTGGACAGGGTTTGGATGTAGTGGATAGGGGTGTAGTGTTAAGTTGATAGGGTGTAGGGTGAAGTGTACAGGGTGGAGGGTAAAATAGATAATGCAGAGGGTGAAGTAGATGGTGTTAAATGAAGTTGATGTGGTGTACTGGTCAGGGTGGAGGATGTAGTGGATAGGGTGTAGTCAATTAAATGTTAAGTTGATAGGGTGTAGTCAATTGGATGTTAAGGGAATTTGATAGGGTGTAGTGGATAGGGTGTAGTCAATTGGATGTTAAGTGGATAGGGTGTAGTCAATTGGATGTTAAATGAATTGGATGGGGTGTAGTGGATAGGGTGTAGTCAATTAAATGTTAAGTGAATTGGATAGGGTGTAGTGGATAGGGTGTAGTCAGTTGGATGTTAAGTGGATAGGGTGTAGTCAACAATTGGGTGTTAAGTGAATTGGATAGGGTGTAGTGGATAGGCTGTAATGGATGCAGTGTAGTCAATTGTAGTGGATAGGATGTAGTGGATAAGGTGTAGTGGATAGGGTGAAGTCATTTGGGTGTTAAGTGAATTAGATAGGGTGTAGTGGATAGGGTGTAGTCAATTGGATGTTAAGTAAAGTGGATAGGGTGTATTCAATTGGATGTTAAGTGAAGGAGATAGGGTGTAGTGGGTAGGATGTAGTGGAAAGGGTGTAGTGGATAGGGTGTAGTCAATTGGATGTTAAGTGAATTGGATAGGTGTTGTGGATAGGATGTAGTGGATAGGGTGTAGTCAATTGGATGTTAAGTGAATTGGATAGGTGTAGTGGATAGGGTGTAGTCAATTGGATGTTAAGTGAAGTGGATAGGGTGTAATGGTTAAGGTGGAGGGTGAAGTTGACTGGATTGATGCTGAAGTTGAATGGATTGAGGCTGAAGTAGTAGACAGCATGTTAAATGAAGAGGATGGGGTGTAGTGAATAAGGTAGTATGTGAAGTAGACATGATGTTAAGTGCAGTAGGTGTTGTTGTTCAGGGCATGTGTAGAAAACAACTTGGAGTGGGTTTCTGAGCAGAACCCACTAACATTGCAGAATGGTCCAGTTAAAAATTGGCCCCTTAGCACCAGTAATAGGGCATTAGATTTATCTAAATCAATCACCTTTACTGTGATGGTGTCAACAGGAGTTGAATTGATTCAGTGGTTTCCCCAATAATTCTCCATCCCGGCACACGAATGGACTTGGTTAAGACACCTTGGCCCCCGCCCCCCTTTCATTAGTCCCTTGTTCATTCAACTGTTCTCCTTATTTGTTAGACGACTGGCTGCGCTGCAGAAGAGGAGGGAGTTGAGGGCCGCTGGTATTGAGTAAGTTTGTCTTTAACAATCACACGAGGATGAACATAACACCACTTGATCATTGTATTAGAAGTGCCTTTTAGCCAACGATTATTGGTGAATAATAGGACTCATAAAAAGCTGTAATTATCCCTAATAATTGACAAAGCCAAACATTTCTAACTTGCTTGATTATCCGTTTTTCTTTCTACTGTAGCATAAGAAAACACAGAAAAAAGAAACGAGGGGTGGATTACAATGCCGAGATTCCTTTCGAGAAGAAGCCTGCCTCTGGTTTTTATAACACCTCAGACGAAAATCTCCCTGACTACCAGCCAGACTTCAAGAGGCTTCGTCAGGATCACCTGGAAGGAAAGATGAGAGATGAGATTGAACAGGTAAGTTTTAGCTTTTCAAAACTATAAGACTTAAGTTAGGAAGTGAAAATTTACGTAAAAATTCTCACACAGTCTCACACAATATGATCAATATTAAGAAACAGTTTTCAAAAATATGCTTTTACAGTATGATTTTTAATAATTTGTTATTTTTGTTTGACATGAATAAGTTGGCTAAAATTGTAAAGCAGAGTTTCAGTGGCTCAGAGGTTTTGTTGTGGTTTGCAGCAAGAACGCAAAAAAGATAAGGAGCGCATGAAGAAGAAGAAAGAAAGCGACCTACCAGGAGCAGTTATGCAAATCAACAAGTGAGTACAACTTTAGCAGTACAGTAGATCTAGAAGATATAGATGAATTCGAATAGAATGAATCAAACAAGCTAGACACCGTCATTGCAGCTGGTATGCTGGATTGTGAGGGCAGATGCTAGAGTCAAAGACATAGAATGCGTCTGAGGCAACTGCCATATGGCTCATGTCTGACCAGAGAAAACAACTTAGATTGAAAAGATTGTAATTGGAGGAGAAAAACAGAACTAAAAAGAGGACTAAAAAACTCAACTCAGTCGGAAATGGCAACCCCGTCTCGGATCCAGTGGGAAAGGGCACAGACACAGAGTTATGCTCTTCCGACTGCACCATCCAGGCTCCCCATATTACTGTTCCTTTTTAAATGCATTTGTGAATATGTTAGTTACAGTATAGTTTACTAGTCAGTCCTTGGTCGGGTGGACGGCAGTCTATGATTGGTTTTGGCAATCAGCTTTGGTTGTTTCCTTATAGGTTTGTTTTGCTGGCCTGTCTGTTTTAAAAGCTTAACAGTCATGTGTGCTTTATCATCTTACAGGATGAACAACCCTGACCATGTAAAGAAAAGAAGCAAACTTGTTTTGCCAAAGCCTCAGATCTCTGATGGGGAACTGGAAGAGGTAGGGTGTATGATTACGGCTGTGCATTCATACATTAAACACTTAAATAAGCAATTTTAGGTTTGGATTATCTCAACTAAACATTTCTTACTTCCTCTCTTTTCAGATTGTCAAGATGGGCTATGCCAGTGAAGTTGCACGAGCTTCTGTGGAGAATGGTGGACAGGCATCTGACGCCTTACTTAGTGAATACTCAGTTACACCTGCCATCAACAAGGCACTGAGAACACCACGAACACCCGCCGAACAGGATACTGTACTGCAAGAAGCACAGAACATCCTGGCCCTGTCCAATGTGGACACGCCCCTCAAAGGGGGTCTAAACACCCCTATGCATGAAAGTGATTTCCAGGGTGTAACTCCAAGACAGCAAGCTATTCAGACGCCCAATATGCTGCTTAGCACCCCTTATAGGACCCCAGGCGAGGGCGAGGGCTCTACTCCTCGTCAAGGCATGACACCCCGCGGAGCCACCGGTACGCCTAGCCAGAGGTCTGTCCGTGATAAGCTTAACATCAACCCTGAAGATGCTGTAATGGAGGAGTATGAATCAGAGTGTGCCGCCAAGCAGCAACAGGTAGGTTGCAATGCATCAGAAGACATGAGTTTGAGGGTGGCTGCCTAAAACACCCTGGCTTGAGGTGTTTTGTTTATTCTTCTTACCACTGGTCTTCAGGTTTGATTTGCGGTTCTGGATTGAGCAGAGTTTGCTTGAGTTGTATACAAAAAGAGAAACAGTGTATGACGACTTTTCTTGTGTGAAAAACAAGTTGTAAGTTCAAATAAAGAGTAGATTGTAATCCTACATATTTTTATGTATTCCTGATCTCTTACAGCTTGTATGCACTTCCCTTACAGAGTGAGGCCAAGGAACAGCTTCTTGCAGGGCTAGCCAGCCTTCCAGCCCCCTCCAATGACTTTGAGATTGTGCTACCAGAGGTAATGTAAAGACCTGCACATAAAATATCTAACATCTAAAATAACAATGATGATATAATGATAATGGTACCGGGTCCAGAGAGAGATAGCTAGGCTGTGAAACCTACTTTTACAAATAGCACACAGTCTCTTTAACACCCTCTTCATATTGTGACAGAACCTCGGTTTTGTGAGCTTGTTTGACAAAAGTAATTCAACAACTGTGTTACCTACAGTAACATTGATCACCACTCTTTGGAGAATTTAGACACTTGAACTTGAGAGCTGTTTAAACATGAGGTTCTGCTATAAAAGAGAAAGCTCCTCCCACCCCCGGGCTCAAGAACAATCAGTTATCAATCAGCCGTCAATGAGTCAACATGTCAGGACAATTGCTTTGAGCGCTAAATTCAAATTTCATATTCTAACCAAAATAAACATCATTCCTAGAGATGTCCATCTAAAAATGTTTCTATCTAACGTAAAATAATGCTATACCAAGCTGTGTGCGCTCTAAAATACTAGCGTTCACCACAGCGCGAGAATGATTTATGCAGGTGCGCTTAATTATGGATAGCGCAACATTTAAAATTTTGCACCCAAAACGTGATAGGACAGCAAATAACTAATTTAACAATATCTTAACACAACTGTCTTGTTACCTGTGCAAAAATAGTTTATTCCAGCCTACTGACGCTCAGAGATAAGCAATTTTACAGGAGGCTTATAATTTGTGACTGCTAGCCTCGCAGTGTTCTGATTATAATTGTAAATTTGAGCCCGGGGATGGGAGGAGCTTTCCCTTTTATAGCGGAACCTTGTGTTTAAATTTGACTGTTTTAATAATATCCCACATGTTTTTACTTTTCCTTGGTAACAAATTCCCAAGTTCCCACACCATTTTGTTCCAGACCCCTGCAGAGGCCTCTGAGGAGCACAAAACCATGGATTTTGTGGAAGATGCTGCTGATATAGACGAGAGAGCTCTTGCTCTCAGAGCTAAGCAAGGTTAGAGGCAAATCACTTCATTTAACCCTCTTGATAATATGCCCAAGTCCGCCATCCCTATTGTCTTTATTCAACATTGAAAGTAGAGCTCCTGTATAAAGACTAGAATCTTGCCATTATTGAACATTAAACTTGTATCTGATGTATGTACAAGATACACTGTAATCTTAAATTAATTATAAGAAAGGACTTGAAAATGTATCATGTACTGTAAGTTCTGCTGTATTTGAAATTTTGAGAAAAAAATTTTTTTTTTATACACCATGATATTTGTCTTCTAATGATAAAAATGTTGTGGGATCACAACAGAAACACCTGTATGCACTTGTATCTTCTGGTATTGTTTTCATTACAGAGGAGTTAGAAAGGCGACGCAGGTCTCAGGCTGTCCAGCGTGAGCTTCCACGCCCATCTAATGTGAACACATCAGTCCTGCGACCAACCAATGTTGAGCCCCCCCTGTCAGCACTCCAGATGGTAGGTTAAGTTTGTTAGGGAAGTGGGACGGGTGACGATTTGAAAAGCGGTGGTGAGTTGAGCTTGTCAGCATACCTTATCAAAGATGAAGAATGCTTTATACCCTGGTATTGTAGTTTGTAGTTTTTTTTTTCTACAAGAAGAGTTATTAATTTGTCAGTTTATAATCAAAACCACTTAAAAGAGAAAGCATGTCACCTCTCTGTAATTTCCAATTTGAATTATTTTTTTAGTTAAATTAAACTACCTTCCAATAAAGATATTTCTCAATGGAAACACCACAATTGATTACTGACATGTTGACGGTTTAAAAGACATAAAATTATTGCTGCAAACTTAAAAACACCTGAAACAAGATTTTTAGCACCTTTTAGTGTAAATTGTTTAATGTTCTGTTAGAATTTGTCTTAAACTCGTGCCCTGTATATAACCCCTCTTGCTTTTTTAGGCAGAAGAGCTGATCAAGAAAGAGATGATAGTGATGCTTCGGAATGACATTATAAATCACCCAACAAGCCAGCAGATTGAGTCCCTGACCAACAAGAAGACTCGAAACGCTGCACAGGCAGTCATTACAGGCAACCGTGCCGCATTAGAGAGAGATCCCATGGAGAACTTCACAGGTTGTTTTTTTTTATTAGTATAAAACATATATTATACAAGCAGGACATGTGTGTATGAGATTCGAAGATGACAAAAACAAAATAATTCCACCAAATACTAGTCATATTCACTTTTTAGTACCTTTAAGATTCTGACAAAGCAGTATCTTTTTCATTCGAAGAGCCCTCTGCCATGCTTTTGTTACTTTGTTCACTCAAAATTGAATGAAAGAAAAATTAATATTGTCTAAAAACTCTAAAAAAAGTTTTATAAGTTGTGTACCCATTTAGATTGGGAATGCTATTTAGAAATTTTTTTGTATAAAACATATATAATACAAGCAGGACACGTGGGTATGAGATAAAGATAAAGCAGTATCTTTTTCATTTGAAGAGCCCTCTGCCATGCCTTTGTTACTTTGTTCACTCAAAATTGAATGAAAGAAAAATAAATATGTCTAAAAAATCTAAAAAAAGTTTTATAAGTTGTGTACCCATTTACTGTAGATTGGGAATGCTATAATTTAGAAAAAAAATTTTTGTATAAAACATATATAATACAAGCAGGACACGTGGGTATGAGATAAAGATTACAAAAACAAAATAATACCACCAAATACTAGTCATTTTCACTTTTTAGTACCTTTAAGATTCTGACAAAGCAGTATCTTTTTCATTTGAAGAGCCCACTGCCATGCTTTTGTTACTTTGTTCACTCAAAATTGAATGAAAGAAAAATTAATATTGTCTAAAAACTCTAAAAAAGTTTTATAAGTTGTGTACCCATTTAGATTGGGAATAGTATTTAGAGTAGCTTTCCCAAATCAGCCGATGGAAGTGGATGCTTCAAATGATGCTTGATTCAAATTATGTGTACCTACAGTACAGTACTGCTCTTGAAGTACGGTATTTAGATTCTACTGTTTGTTTCAGATGAGGAGTTGTCAAGTGCCAAGAACCTCTTGCGTCAGGAGATGGATTTTGTCAAGTCCAAAATGGCTCACAGTGACCTACCACTAGAGGCTTACTCTAAAGTCTGGGAGGAGTGTTATGCCCAGGTAATAAAAGCACGCCACATTGTCAATAGTGGATCTGTGTGTGGGGGAGGGGGGGGGTTTGGGAGAAGGTGATCTGACACTGGAGGCTTACTCTAAAGTCTGTGAGGAGTGTTATGCCCAGGTAATAAAAGCAAGCCAAGTTGTCATTAGTGGATCTGTTTGTGGGGGAGGGGGGGTAGGGGTTTGGTAGAAGGTGATCTGACACTAGAGGCTTACTGTAAAGTCTGTGAGGAGTGTTATGCCCAGGTAATAAAAGCAAGCCAAGTTGTCATTAGTGGATCTGTGTGTGGGGGAGGGGGGGGTAGGGGTTTGGGAGAAGGTGATCTGACACTAGAGGCTTACTCTAAAGTCTGTGAGGAGTGTTATTCCCAGGTAATAAAAGCAAGCCAAGTTGTCATTAGTGGATCTGTGTGTGGGGGAGGGGGGGGGTAGGGGTTTGGGAGAAGGTGATCTGACACTAGAGGCTTACTCTAAAGTCTGTGAGGAGTGTTATGCCCAGGTAATAAAAGCAAGCCAAGTTGTCATTAGTGGATCTGTGTGTGGGGGAGGGGGGGGGTAGGGGTTTGGGAGAAGGTGATCTGACACTAGAGGCTTACTCTAAAGTCTGTTAGGAGTGTTATGCCCAGGTAATAAAAGCAAGCCAAGTTGTCATTAGTGGATCTAATAGAGGATCTCTGGGGGGTGGGGGGGTAGGGGTTTGGCAGCAGGTGATCTGCGTATTGAGGCTTATTCAAAATTCTGGTAGTGTTATGTCCAGGTGATTGTCAGTAGCCGATCTAGGGGGAGGGGTTTAGGAGGTTTTAATGCCCCTCTTGGTATGCTCAAGGAAAGTGTTATGTGCGAAAAATGGCATACAGACTTTTCCCCTTTGAAGTATGCCTCAAACCCATCACCTTTGATGCATGCCCAAAACCCGTCTCTAATTGGCTCACAGAAAATGAGAGAGTAGAAGTTCCTGGAAGGGGATAAGATAAAACAGTATTTCCTCCATGGGGATGCATGCACCCAGACCACTCTAATTGGCCTGCATAATTGGAGGCACCAACAAATAAAATTTGAATCAGTGTTTGTGTGCTCTAGCATCACAAAGTTTCAAGCAAAAGTTCTTAAAAAACACAACAAAACAAATATTAAATTAAAATTAAAACAATCACTGCTTCTATTTTTATTTGCTTCTCAATTATACATACATAGGGTACAGAGGGTTTTAAGGGCCTATGGATCTATCTTTTGGGTCCGTTGCTAGGGAAATTTGTTTTATAAAAGCTTCTGTTTTTTTGTCAAATCTCTTGAAACTTCAACATAAGTGTTTTAGACATAATTGACACAAGTGATGACGTCATCTGATCCCTCCCATGGTCACATGACTTAGAACAGAAAAACGTGTCAGAGAAGCTACTGTTCAAACCTAACATCTTATTTTTCGCAGAAATATTTTAACATCACTATTCTCAAAAAATTCACGTATCCGATTTGCGAAATTTTGATATTTCTAGAAATGGCGAATTTTTATGTTCTTCAAAAACCACATATTTGGTAATTACTTTTTCATTTCTTCAAAAATCAAAAATCCCATGTGCTAAGTTGTTAGGAATGGTAATATCAATGGTTTGAGTGGAAATAAAATTCACAATTGTTCTAAAATGCTCCAAATTAACTTGTTTTTCTAGTGCGGAAATGGTCGCCATTTTGTTTATTTTTATTCTCTAAAAACATGAAAATTGCATTTTCTTCTACAAAATGTTGAAAGTTTATGTTAATCTCTTGGGGAAAAAAATAAGTTTGAATTGGAGTTTCGAAGAAAATAAAAAAAAAGACTCGACCAGGGATTGAACCTGGAGCGCTTGCTCATGAGTCAAAGGTGCTAACCACAGAACAAGTTGGAGGACGCGCGGCGATTTTAGTCTTTTTAATCAAATGTAGCGCTTTTCCCTTTTGTAGCAACGGTGTTTTGAAGCAACGAGATAATACAATAGGCCCTTGAGCTTATCAATTCCTTGGATTTAAAATTGAATACATGCTCCACTTCTTCAGTTACTCAGTTTTTTGTTTCTATCATCTTTCTAGGTTTTGTTTTTGCCATCTCAACAAAGGTATACCAGAGCAGCCATGGCAAGCAAGAAGGACCGATTGGAATCCCTGGAGAAGAGACTTGAGGTATGCCAGCTTGTTCTACCTACCTTTCTAGGGAGACTCTGAGACTTCTGTCCTGGAAACTCACAGAATTCAAAGGAATATATGAGAAAAAGATGTAAAGGTTTACCCACTCCTCATCATTTCAAATCCCCCTCCCCAATTGAGGAATGTAGTTTTTGCTTTCTCAGGGTTGTAGCATGGGGTGGGGCACATGCTCTCCTTATTTTTTAAGAAATTATTACAAAATGGTCGTTAGGGGTGGAGATAACGTCAACAATTCAACATAAAACTTCAACCATGCGTTGCAGTTCTCCGCAGAGACCCTTGTTTTTGTATAGCTTTTGTATTCTTCCCAAATGGCTGTTCAATATAAAATTTCAAGCCTGTGTTTTATTTTTGCTGTTTCTGCAATACTTCCCGGCCACCTGCAATTTTATTATCTCAATGGTTTTACTATAAGATATCAAAACCTCGTGTGTGTGTGTTTTCTTCAGCTGAACAGATACCAGATGACAGAGGATGCCAAGAAAGCAGCTAAGATCGAGAAGAAACTCAAAGTTCTTCTTGGTGGCTATCAAGTAAGTGGCTCAAGAAATAAGCAAAAATTGATAAATGACCACAGGTAGCCCAAGCTATATATTTGTGCGTATTGATCTCATGGTTAACATTGTACGAAAAAAAAAGTGAAAAAAAAATTGCTGAAAAGAAAAATGTAACTTAGCATTGTGTTTATGTTCACATCTTGGTGTTTTGGAAGAATACCGATTCAAACACTGTTGTTTTTCGTAAAATGTTTACCGTAAGATCAATAAGCAAAAATTGATAGGTGACCACAGGTAGCCCAAGCTCTCTATTTGTGTCTATTGATCTCACGGTAAACATTGTACGAGAAACAAAAAACAAATTGAAAAATAAAGAATAACTTGCTGAAAAGAAAAATGCATTTTACTGTTTTATTGTATTTATGTTCACATCTTGCATGCTCTCTGGCCGTATTAAAGTTTTTTTAGTGTTTTGGAAGAATACCGATCAAAACACTGTTGTTTTTCGAAAAAATGTTCAATATGCACAAATAGAGGAATGGGCTACCTTAGGAAGTTTAATATAAATGACTTCAACAACTAGATGCTAAGAAATAAAGTACGTTCTTCCTTTCCCTTGCTGAGTAAGAATGAATGAAATGAATGACCAAATTACTCTCTACTGTATATATACCAACCAACTACTATTTTCCGAGCGCCAACTGCTCGATTAATATTTTATTTGAACTAATAACTTCCACCCCCCACTCATCAATTTCCACCACCTACATTGAAACTTAATGAAACCCCTGGAAACTTGTTTTGAATATGAAAAGTAACCTTAGTCATATTTCCCAGCCCTTGTAACCAGAATGCTTTCATTATCTTATAGACTCGGGCTGTTGGTCTTACAAAGCAGTTATCAGACCTTCACGAACAACTAGAACAATCTCAGGTCGAGATGACAACATTCCAAGCCCTCCGTAACCAGGAACTTCAGGCGATACCTAAACGACTCGAGGTACAGATCTTGGATATACCACCTTACAGTGTTAGCAGTCGTTAGCAACCCTATATATGCTTGAGCATGCTACACTTAATTAAGCTCACATTTTACAACTTATGAAACCATTTGTAGCCCTAGTCAGCCACGACTTTGTATTTGCACACATTTAGCATTGGTAGTCGAATTATGTGATGATGAAATATCGTAATAACCATACAAAAGCAAAAATAAAAGTTTTACTCTTCATTTATCAAATTCATTACAAAAATACCATAACTTCTGCAAATCAGCCGATGGAAATGAATGCTTTCAGCACTTGGTATTTTGCTAGGATGACAAAATGGTGGCTTGTAGAAACTGTATTCTCACTGTGTAGGTGCATAGTCAAATGCAGTCCTTTTTTATCATACAGTACTTTCCCGCTTATTAGCCTAAAATTTGAAACAGGTTCTTACTAAAAAAAAAATGATGAAAATCATGATTGTCAAGCAGTGAACTATGTAAAATATGTATTTTACAATGACCACGTATTGTAAAAAGGCAAAAGACCATGATGTACATCATAGTCTCTTGATGAATGCCAGGCCGGTATTGACATTTCGCCAATCTGAATACCCCACTTCTCCCAGCCATTAGTATATTATACCTTTCTTTTAAATTATGAACCTATTTATAAACCTAAGTAGCCTAAAATTTTAAATAGTACCCGTTAAATGAGAACCTGTTTAGGCTAACCTGGAAAACCCCAGGTTCTTGTAAGCGGGTAATTACTGTATCTATGATTGCGCACCTCCCCCCCCCCTAACTCACCCACCCACCCTCCCTCCCCTTTCTCCCACGACAAACTCCACTTTTGTATACTAGTAACTGTTCAATCTTGCTTTTCTCCAGGCCCTTAAAGAAGATGTTCAGCGACAGACAGAGCGCGAGAAGCAACTGCAGGCCCAGTACTCCGAGCTGCTATACGAGAGAGACAGCTTACTCTCAAAGCTACAAATCTAATAGGAACTCCCACTGCCTCCCATGTTATGTCTAGTCTGTATGTATCAGGACCTACATATCTCCCCTACAACAGTTTCTCTCAAACCAACAGATTAAACAGGTCCTCTGTTATTACAGATGTTAAAACTTAGCCAGCATTTGAAGAAATATGAAATTCTAGTCTTTTTGGTGTCAGAAGCCGCTCGGCAGATACGCCTTCGGCAGTTGTTCGTTACGCCTTCGGCAGTTGTTCGTTGTGCCTTTGGCAGTTGTTCGTTGTGCCTTCCAATGTTTGTTGGTAGACAAGAAACCGGAATTTGCTTTAAAGAGGGTGGAATGGGGCTGCAGAGATTTAGATCAAACCCGTACCTAGGGGGGGAGGGTGCAAACACAAACACAAACACAACGGCCGAAGGTCCACTTTCGGTTCCCAATGGACATGCTAGATATGGAGATACTGCAACACATTAAAAAAATCGGGGATAGTCAGATTTTTATTAGAAAACTTATTCCCTTCCTCCCCCCCCCCCCCCCCCCCCCCCCCGCAAAAGTTTGGTCCACTTTTTCCGATTTCGCACCCCCCCCCCCCCCCCCCCCACCCCAAGAAAATCCTGGGTACAGGCCTGGAGATTCTTTATATCTGTTTTTGGCGGGGAAGGAGGTGACTGCACTCCTAATTGTTGTGCTTTTGTGCTTAAGACTTCTCAAGTTCAGCGTTCCTTTCTTATTTTAACTTCTTGAGGTCCCTAAAACATTTGTAACGTCTAGAGTGCATGAAATAAAACCGAGATAATTACTACTCGTTTGATATCTGGCACTGTACACTCATTCTTAGTTAACGGGTACCATTGGTGTCACACGTATATATAGCTCTACATTTTGTATTTAGGCGCAATTTCTTGAGAGATGTGTGATTTTGCGAAGAGTTTGGGTCTATGGGAGATTTTGTTTTAAGTTTTCTGTGTAAAAAGTTCGACATATTACAAAATATTGACCTCTGAACATGTAACGCTATACGAAAACCATATGTCACAAGAATAAAAAACAAAGTTTAAACCGAAAACTTGAGATGTTCTGCCTGTAGTTGCTGCCTAAATTGTGTCACAATTTGGAGATACATGTTTCAGGACTCACCTAAATTAAAGTTACGGTTGTCGTTGTTGGTTTGCTCAACACACTGGACCGTGATCCAAGTGTCACGTGGATTTGGGTCATTTACGTTACCAGGCACAAAAAATCGAAATATAATTTCTTGTATATCCGTACAGAAGCCCTGAAACATATTTATAACAACTTTAAGGCTCAAAGACCCAAACCAATATTAAGAACTGTTCATAAAAATCAAAGTGTTCAAGAAATCATCACTTCATGCCAGCTAATTGGCAATAATTTTACTGCACTGTCACTTACGTTACTCAATCTAGGTCACAACTGCCAAGCTTTAAGACCTTAGGAGGTCTTGTTAGCAGTGTCACATTGCAGAGCGACCTTAGTAATATCTTAAAGAAAAATAATAATCTAATTTGGTTGAAACGTGAAGAGACAGTAGCTTGACAAATGCTAGTGTCACATTACGTTACCGTAACGTAAATGACAATAGAATTTACGTACTATCGTCTAATGGGGCGCACGTGCACACACACTAGCGAGATAAGGATAATTTGTATAGGATTAAATTGCCAAGATATCTAACGTTTTAGTTAAAGCCCAACAAGCTGTAATACAAGTATTTCCTTCGATGACCTTCGCGGTAGAAGTATCAACTCTATCTTCACTTTTAAACTCAATTTGGTTTTCACTTCTCGAAAAGCAGAATTAAGGTAAGATACCACGCCTATGGTATTGTGTGAAGCTAAATGACTGATAAAGGCACTAATGCATACGCATTAGCTAATATCTAGAATAGTGAGGCTCAGCACATGCTTTTGCCAGTGGTAACGTAAATGACATTGAAAGTAACGTAATTGACAAAGTATTATGGATGAGGCACGCTAGTTAACAATTGGTGGGCTACTTAAAAAAGGATCAAATGACCACTATTTAGAATTAAAAAAGCTTTCAGAATGAGTTTTCTGTAATTTTGTCAAAATTGCTGTATCTTATGGTCATTGTTTTATTCGAAGCATTCAAAATGGGAAAATCAAGAGCAGAGATTCAACGCGCCTACAGAGAACGAAAAAAAGGGAAAGATTCAAATTGGCAACAAAATGAGTCAATCCGAGTGCAAAAATACTACACACCAGCATCCAAACACCGGCGTTTGAAAAGCAACCTCAAAGCTGGGCATGTTGTAATTCAAATGGACTTTGCCGAGAATTACAACTGCCAGTCTTGCGAGGAAGTGCAAAGTGCTCACTGGAATGGCCCCACTATGGTCTCCCTACATCCAGTAGTGGTATATTACAAGGCAGAAGGCAAAGACGACCTAAAGCACAAGAGCTTTGCCTTTGTTTCGGAAGAGCTCTCGCATAATGCAACTGCCGTGTATGCCATCTTGGGGAGACTGAATCAAGACCTGAAGGATCTTGTCCCTGACCTGGCCATTGTACACTATTGGACGGATAGTCCCACATCACAATACAGAAACAAGACAATCTTCGCCATAGTCGCGAACCACAAGGAAGAGTTCGTAGTCCCAGTAAGATGGAACTATTTTGAAGCGGGGCACGGAAAAGGTCCCTGTGATGGTGTCGGGGGAGCTGCCAAGCGGATGGCTGACGAGGCGGTGCGGTCAGGCAAAGTCGTTATTGACGATGCACACAGCTTCTTTGTTTGGGCCACCGAATATCAAAGTAGTGTGACCTACATTTACTACTCAACAGATGACTTGAAAATGGCATCAGCAAGGCTGGACAAGTACAATGGCACACAGACTGTCCCTGGCACAATGTCAATGCATGCCATATGCGCAGTGGACAGACACACCGTTCTCACTCGTGTCACCTCGTGTTACTGTCCCGACTGCCTTTCCAGCCCAAAGGATAGCCATTGTGCATGGGAAGCCGCCATGCTCACTCCACCCAGTGCGTTGAGTCTACGCAATGAGCTCGCTCTAAAGGTTGACGACTTTGTCGCTGCCGCTTACGAAGGGGACTGGTATGTTGGCAAAGTACAGCAGATCGACCAGGAGGACGGCGAAGCTCTCGTGACTTTTATGTCACGTAGTGGCACTACCCTTCAATCTTTCAGCTTCACATGGCCTGCCCGCGAATATGTTATTTGGATCAAGAGGGACATGATCTTATGTGTCATCGAGCCGCCCGCCCGAAGTAGTAAAACGGAAACTGGAGCTCGTTGAGGCACGCTTCCGCCTACCTTAATGTCATTTACGTTACCGTTTTTTATAGAGGTTTTAGAAAAACGATGGTTCAAATCGAAGTACCAAATATCAAATTAAAATCACCTGTAAGTAGAACCAAGTATTTTCATATATATATATATTTACAGTTAAGCGCTTGAAAGCATTTCAACGATTCTTTTTGTTTGGATGTGAAAACTGTCATTTACGTTACTAGTAGCAAAAGTTTAAGAAATTATGAATATGACCAAGTTATTGTTCAGAACCTTTAATGATAACTAAAAGGCGAAAATTTGACCAAAATTTTACAAGTTTAGAGTTGCATCGTGTATCCTACTGAGAAGGTCATATACGTTACTTTACATGTCATTTACGTTACCATTTCCAATCAGCATATATTGTTTAATTGCTTTATCAAATCAGAATCAACTTTATTGCGTTTAATATTTTGATATTGATGGTAGTAATTGAATGTAGTTGTATATTTCAAGACGTTCTAATTTTGTTTTGAGAAAAACTTAAAGGAAGAACAATTTAATAATTTTGAAAACATAGATTCAACTCTTAAATCAAACAAAATTTGTGACAATATAAAGACGAGTCTACGGTGTTCTATGATGTTTATATTCAACAAAATTCATCTACTGCCACAAAAATAATAAAAGAAGGCGTATTTTACTGGTTAAACGGTCTTGTAGTTGTGTGTTTTTGAGAAATGGATATGGAAAAGTCTCCTTTTCAGCTTGATTACCGAGGCATATATAAATTTGTGTAGCTTTTTTGCCTTTAAAGATATTGATGGGTCGTTTTGGGAGCTTAAATGACAAATAATTCTCCAAAATGTTGATTGCTTATCAAACTAGTGTAACAAGTTTTATTTTCCAACTTTTTTTTGGGCCATTGGTACCCGTTTACTAAGAATGAGTGTGTAATCCTAAATCACGTAAGATTCACATCTCCGTCCTTGTCTACAAATGTCTCAACAATCTGGTCCCAATAGATCTATCAAACTATTTTGTCAAAAATTCTACTTATCACAGCTATAACACGAGAAGAAACTCTGACCTACATTCACCTAAACCTCGGCTTCCTCTTGGCAAAAAACAACGCCTGAACGTCGCGTATTTTATTACGAGTGGGGAGGAGGTGAACCGAGATGAGTGTGGAAAATCGCCTAAACTGTTATGAATCAAGGCTTAAAGGGAACCAGATCAATCCATGGCAACTTCAAGAAATTGGCTTTATTACAAATATATTCGGTAAACATATTAAAGATAATATGTGATACACGAACATTTCATATGGTTTGCCCGTGATTCCACCGAAGATAAGCGACGAACGCGTGGCCGGAGGCGCGATCCGCCCCCAGGGACTAGATAGAACAGCCCGTCCAGGGGTTCACTGAGAGCCAACTTAAATCCGAACTCTCGTTTGAAAAACGCAAGACTAGTTCCAGTACCGCGAGGTTAAACTAGCCTTTTTGTTTTGAAATGGCGGCGTTTTACCGGCGAACTGTCACATCTCGAGGAATGCTAAGAAAACTAGACCAAACCTAAGGCTATAATTTTCTTTATGACTCCCTCATTATCAAACAAATCTGTCATCTTTCGTACAGTATGGTTTTAATGCTGTACAGTAAGTCAAAACAGCGACCGGGAGATTTTGTTTGTTTTCGCCAGAACACGCGCATGCGCATACGCTATTCAGTACTGACACTCTCGTTACCAATACTGTACGGCAGGCGACAAGAGAGATCGCAAGCGAGGCAGTCAAAGCGGCGTTAGAAGCACCGCGGTCTCAGGTTCAATACTCAGATGAACTTGAACCTTTATACTTTACGCCTCAGGGCTTATAGGATATGGGGGAATCTTTGGCTCAAAGTGGTGTCAGGGCCACCGGGCAGCCAACCAACTTCTTTCAGCACCTGACATTTTTATTATTTATCGGACAGAAAGCAAACTGTTAAATATAATGAAGTCAAATCAACAGAGGAAATCATAAAATGCGGAGTGCCTCAAGGAACTGTCCTAGGCCCCTATTATTTTTATTACATAAACGATACCCACAAATGTTCTAAAGACCTTTCATTCATATCATTTGCAGATGACAAAAACATCTCCTACTCAGACAAAGATATAGAAAGATTAGAGGCTATAATGAACTCTGAGCTCTAAAAAAATTCAGAGCCACCCTTTGAAGGACGTTCTTTTTTCCGCCCACCCCCCCCTCCTTTTGGTGGGTAAAAATTTTCGGAGCCCCCCATCAATATCTACGCTACCCTCCCCCCCCTCTTTAATAAACACTCCCTAAAGTGAAATAAAGTGAGAAAAAAAACGAGGAAAAAAATTGGCCGAGAATCAAACCTCGTCCAAATCAGGTCAACTGAAAAAAAGTAGACCATACTTCCCGACATGCGCTGAAACACCGTATGGCAGCTAAAGCTTTACGGCTAGGCTGAAGATTTCGGCCCCAGCACCGCTATCTAGCGAACTGAACAATAGACAAAGGAACCTGAGGTACCCGCGCATCAATGGGGAGTCAATAACCAGGATCCCAGGCCTGTTTTATACCGCATTCACAACAGCACTTAAACCATTTTAAAGGTGGTTTAATTAAACTGGTTTAAATCTCAATCTCCCAAGAGTGGACAGAACCAAGAACAAAACTGAATAGAATGTGCTGTACATTTTACTAAGTGATCATTTAGCTAGTAAGAAGTCAACACAATGAGAAACTTGGCAAGTTATCAGGCAAAGAAAAACATGGTTTTGGTGTGAATGCAACATTGTACGGTTACGCCACGCACAGCTCACAGAGATGTAGAGTGAAAAATATCGGGGTCATTTTCACGTTGTGGTCTTTTGGGAGTTGATGTGTTGCTATAACAATGCAGTGATTACGTCATCATGCACAGCAAGTTGTAGTCTAGGTCTATATGAGACCGCCTTTAGCATTTGATCTTTGTTCCAGTAAAGCACAAGGATCATGTTAGTGGGTACTATTTGGCGCAGTTGGCAGAGCGTCGCTCTGTAGCGCCTGTGCCTCTCACCACAGGTTTCCCGGTCGCTCTGTAGTGCCTTTGCTTCTCACCACAGGTTTCCCGGTCGCTCTGTAGTGCCTTTGCTTCTCACCACAGGTTTCCCGGTCGCTCTGTAGTGCCTTTGCTTCTCACCACAGGTTTCCCGGTCGCTCTGTAGTGCCTTTGCTTCTCACCACAGGTTTCCCGGTCGCTCTTTTAGCGCCTGTGCTTCTCACCACAGGTTTCCTGGTCGCTCTTTTAGCGCCTGTGCCTCTCACCACAGGTTTCCCGGTCGCTCTGTAGCGCCTGTGCCTCTCACCACAGGTTTCCCGGTCCCTCTGTAGCGCCTGTGCTTCTCACCACAGGTTTCCCGGTCGCTCTGTAGTGCCTGTGCCTCTCACCACAGGTTTCCCGGTCGCTCAGTAGAGCCTGTGCTTCTCACCAAAGGTTTCCCGGTCGCTCTGTAGTGCCTGTGCCTCTCACCACAGGTTTCCCGGTCGCTCAGTAGAGCCTGTGCCTCTCACCACAGGTTTCCCGGTCGCTCTGTAGCGCCTGTGCTTCTCACCACAGGTTTCCCGGTCGCTCTGTAGTGCCTGTGCCTCTCACCACAGGTTTCCCGGTCGCTCTTTTAGCGCCTGTGCTTCTCACCACAGGTTTTCTGGTCGCTCTTTTAGCGCCTGTGCCTCTCACCACAGGTTTCCCGGTCGCTCTGTAGCGCCTGTGCCTCTCACCACAGGTTTCCCGGTCGCTCTGTAGCGCCTGTGCTTCTCACCACAGGTTTCCCGGTCGCTCTGTAGTGCCTGTGCCTCTCACCACAGGTTTCCCGGTCGCTCAGTAGTGCCTGTGCCTCTCACCACAAGTTTCCCGGTCGCTCTGTAGCGCCTGTGCCTCTCACCACAGGTTTCCCGGTCGCTCTGTAGTGCCTGTGCCTCTCACCACAGGTTTCCCGGTCGCTCTGTAGTGCCTGAGCCTCTCACCACAGGTTTCCCGGTCGCTCTGTAGTGCATGTGCTTCTCACCACAGGTTTCCCGGTCACTCTGTAGTGCCTGTGCCTCTCACCACAGGTTTCCCGGTCGCTCTGTAGCGCCTGTGCCTCTCACCACAGGTTTCCCGGTCGCTCTGTAGTGCCTGTGCCTCTCACCACAGGTTTCCCGGTCGCTCTGTAGTGCGTGTGCCTCTCACCACAGGTTTCCCGGTCGCTCTGTAGTGCCTGTGCCTCTAACCACAGGTATCCCGGTCGCTCTCTAGTGCCTGTGCCTCTCACCACCGAGGGAGACTGGGTGGCGCAATTGGCTGAGCGTCTCTCTCTAGTGCCTGTGCCTCTCACCACCGAGGGAGACTGGGTGGCGCAATTGGCAGAGCGTCGCTCTCTAGTGCCTGTGCCTCTTCTCACCACAGGTTTCCCGGTTGCTCTCTAGTGCCTGTGCCTCTTCTCACCACAGGTTTCCCGGTCGCTCTCTAGTGCCTGTGCCTCTCACCACTGGGTTCCGGGTTCGATTCCCTGTTCCGACGTGAGCTGAGTTAGTTGGTTTCACCGGTTTTCCTCCCTCCAAACCAACAATCTCGATCTTAGCTGTGATCCGTGGTCAGACATGAGTTGTATGTCGGCTGCCTGAGGCGCCTTCCCATGCCTTTAACTCGACCACGTCTGAATCTGTGCTATCGTAATTCAGCTTCCCAGCTGCATTGAGAGTGATTAGTTCTTTCAATTTATTTATTCATTTATTTTAATTTTTTTGTTTGTTTGTTTGTTCGTTCGTTCGTTCGTTTTTTCATTTATTTATTTATTTATTTTACTCAGTTGCCCTCTGTGACAACACGAACTACACAACGCAGAACTGTGAACTGTGCTTTCCCCCCTCAGTTTGTAATACCGATATAACCGTCATTGTGAGCGACCATCATTATTTGAGAATTCTAGCGTTGAAATTTTACTCTGTCGGACCGCTATGGGACATCAGATGGCTGAATATCGCGTTATAATAGCAAATTCCGTATTTAAAAAAAATCAGAATTACTGTCGAATCAGTTGTATCGCGACCCGTGTTTTCAAAACACGATTTATTTTGGTTTTCCGTTCCGTCAGTAAAACCAGTTTGAGCCAATCAGAGTCTCGCTTTGTGCACTTCCCTGGCTATTCTCTGGACCAAAACCAGACGGTGTCGCGACAGTAAGCCAGGCAACTGCACTAGGCGAGAGATGGCAAGAATCTGATTGGCTTAGAATAATTCGACTGGCGGAACAGAAAATCCCAAAAGACAAAAACAAATAGATGTTTTGAAAATGCGGTGTCGCGATACAACGAATTTGACAGTAATGTGATTCAAAGTTTGTAGAGAGCTTGGGAAGGAGGAGATGCCCAATCTCTCGCGAATAAAATAGATCTAAATAAGGTTTATTTCACAGAAACTACAGAGAAAACGGTACCCTGGGTACAAGAGCCTCCAGACTTCTCTCGTCCAGTGACGCTTAGTCAACGTCACGGCATTTTGGCTGAGCGTCCATTAAACTTTTAATGGAACGCAGTAAACGAGAACTCCAGCAAGCCATCATTCGTGAATTTCGAGAGACCAGTTAGGGTTGTGTTTATATTTAGAGCATCGTTGGGAAAGCAGTTGAAAGTTGAAAGCAGTTGACTTTTGGACCTCATGCTCCCTTTGAATATCTTGGGGGAGACGGTATGGGTACAGCAAAATCAGGGTTGAGGGGGGTGGTGATAGGAGGTTTTGCTTATCTTTATCCTACTGTCAGTGCCCCGCGAAATGGATCCACCCGTATCGATTTAGGGGAAGTCTTTATAGATCTCTTGTCAAATGGTAAATCCAGGATATATTGTTCGTTACAAGCGGCCTCTGTAATCAACTCCTCCTCCTGGGCCTTTAGTCATCGGCTTTTATGAGCGATTGGTCAGCGGTTATGTTAGTCACCTAATTAGGTTGTCCTTTACGTCATCAATCAGTAAGTTGCGCGCGTTAGAAGGGTTCAGCCTTAGAAATGTCGGACGTGGTAGAGAAAGGTGAGTCATTAAATGTTAGAAAAGGGGAAAATCACGCGATAGCGGCCGAGTTTCTTAGTTTCTCTTTTACATCACTTGGTAGACCATGGTAACGAGGTACCAGGGCATGGAACATTCTAGCACTCATCTGATTGGCTCTTACTAACTACTAATGATGGAAATATTCTAGAAGTAATTGGTTCTCAGTTATTTTTTAGTATATCACTTGACCAAGCAGTAGCAGTAATATGATTGGACACCAGTTATTATTCATGTTCATCATGATAATTATTTTAGAAGCAATACGATCGGCTCATTATTATTTATATATATCACGTGACCAATTCTAGCAGTAATATGATTGGTTATTCATTATTAATATATAAAAATCAGTAAATCAATACGAATAGAAACAAAAAGCCCAAATTGTCGTGCTCTTGTACCAGAACAATGAATACAATACACAAAAACTGGAATTCCAGTTTTTTGTGTATTATATATAAGGTAAAGTATTCTAAGAGCAATATCTATTTTTTTTAGTAATTATCGGTGTTTATCATCCACATATTTTGGCAACATGTATATTTTCAGTTTTTTGCTGTTTGTACTGCAAGGAGGGTTTGCCTAATTTCCCCTTTTAAAAAAATTGTGATAAACCATTGATGCCATACATAAAACTCTGATTTATTATTTCGTTTAATAAAACGTTTGCTGCTGTCACCTCTGAGGTTATTTCTTTGTTGTTTTTCTTTTTCAGAAGCCATGGCTAAGGAAATTGTAAGTTTTCTCAATTTGTTGTGTTTTGTTGTGTTGTGCTTTAGTCTCGTTATGATATCCTGTGAGAAAATATACACCTTAAAACTAACCTGTATTCGCTTGTTGTTCACAGGAGGAGGTTTTTGAAAAGTAAGTATTTTTATATATTGAAACATTGTTTCAGTATTCTAATATTTAAAAAAAAATAGGCTGACTACATTCACGCCCTATCTACGCGAAAATTAAGTGAGAACTTTATGTATCACATTAGCATGTTATTCCTTTGGCCCCCGACAAGACCTTGACTGGAATTGACTTACTCGTGTGATTTTTTAGGGAAACTGAATTAGAAGTTGAAAATAAAAAAACAGCAGGAAAAATGGAAAGAAATGGATGATGGTGGAACCATGGATAACCACGTGCCCGACAAGGATACAGCAATTGGAGTCAATGCGCCCGATAACCAGGCTGATATGAAAACCGTAACACCCGAGAGGATGGCGAGGTCATTGTTGCAAAATCCAAAAATGACTCTGAACTAGCTGTTGCAGCGTCCAAAGATGACTGAGAGCTTACCGCCGCCTTCCTCGAGAAAGAGAATACACAGGTGCTGACCTGTATATTCTCTTTCTCGAGGAAGGCATTATATTTGAGCATTATATCAGGCTTTTAGAAGATGACTATAGAACTGCAGTACTCTCACATGGTCTTGCATCTCCCTCGGCTCCCTCCCCTCCCCCCTAAGAAAGCTCTGTCTTTAACCTCTATAAAGAAGCCAAAATTTCCATCCTCGTGAATGCGCGTCCTATTGATTTTTTTTTATATTCAGGGTGTCGTTTCCTCCCTCAAAGCAGAACTATTCCGGTAAGCGAACATGATCTTTTATTTGAAATCCTTATTCTACTGACCCGCTGGACCCGAGAATCTAGTTACATTCTTTCTTTTATCTTCACAGACTGGAGGAGAACAATGCCCAGCTCAACACTACCAACGTGAGTTCATTTATAAAGGCTGTTTTTTACTCCTGTTGTAGTTTATATCGACTGAGTATATATAATAGATCGTTGCTGTTACGACGCTGATGACTACTGAATAAGGGTTTCGATGTAAAAGTGTTGATGATATATAATCTTGATAATGATGATGTTGTTTTCGGGGATGATTACAATGATGCTGATACTGATTTACTTTAAAAAAACAATTTTTCTTATCTCCAGAAAGAGCTCCAAGACAACGTTGCCCGGTAAGTCCAAGTTCCTCTGTTTATATTTCCATACACGAAAAAACTATCGCCACCTTTGTGCTTCGGGTACAAAGATTTTCTTAACATTTTATGTGCATGAGAGAAAGTTGTAAACAAATGATCAAATGGTAAAAATGTTACACTTATTGAAATTTCCATCCAACAGTCTGCTGGCCAACCTCGAGACCATCCGAAGTGATGCTGTAAGTATGACTGAACTGGCTTGCGCCATTTGAAGTGGAGACGATATTTGTCTTGAATGTATTGATAGCGAACATCTTCAAAGGCGCAAAATATTGGAAAACAAATAGAGTTAAAAGGGTAGGGCTTTCTTTGAAGAGGACCGAGTGTTCTTAGAGGGTGCCTGCAAGTAACCCGTAACATAATACAAAACATGATACTAAATGAGTCACATATATGACGAGTCACACAGAAAAAAACGAGTAATATAACGAGTCAAAGAACGAGTCACATCTAGCGGATAACACGAGTGATATAACAAGTGACTTAACGAGTCATATAACGGGTCACAACGAATGACGTAACGAGTGACATAACGAGTCATATAACGGGTCACAACGAATGACGTAACGAGTGACATAACGAGTGAAATAACAAGTCACATGACGAGTTACATAACGAGCGACATAACGAGTGACATATCGAGCGAGTGATATAACGAGCAACATAACGAGTGCCAATAACGAGTCACATAACGAGTCACATAGCGGGTAACATAACCAGCAAAGTTACCAGTCACATAACGTGTCATATAAGGGGTAACATAACGATTGACATATCGATTAATATAACGAGTAACGTAACTAATGGGTCTCATTACAAGTCAGAAAACAGCTAACATGACGACTCTTTTTAAAAAGATTCATTTTGGAAAGACCAGGACAAGAGGCACAAGATTTATCCTCTTCCATTATATAGCTCAGATTGCGATTTGTTATTGATAAATAATCATTTTTTGTGTGTTTTAGGCTTCTCGCTTGCAAACAGCTCAGCTGTAAGTTTTTTTCCTCATTTATCAAATTCTGTCATGTTTTTCAAGGTGATTCTCGATTTCGATACGCAATCTATTCTATGCTGACAGTGTCCGCGCGATTTCTAGGTCTCTGAAAAAATATCGCGATTACAATCATGAGCTGTGGAACAACGATGTTGGTCAGGTACAGTATGCTGCTATGTGTTACCCGTTATATGACTCGTTATGTAACAAGTTATATGACTCGTTATGTAACTCGTTATGGTAGTCATTATGTCACTCGTTATTTCACTCGTTATGTCTCTCGTTATGTCACTCGTTGTGTGACTCGTTATGTGATTCCTTACGTTACTCGTTATGTGATTCGTTATGTTACTTGCTATGTGACTCGTTATGTGACTCGGTATGTTACTCGTTATGTGATTCGTTACGTTACTCGTTATGTGACTCGCTATTTGACCTGTTATGTCACTCGTCATCCGTTATGCATCTCGCTATGTTACACGTCAAATGGCTCGTTATGTGTTGTGATTTGTGACTCTAATGTTCTTTTTGTATTACCACTGGGCAGCAGTTGTTGTTGTTTCTGCTGTTGTTGATCTTGTTGTTGTTGTTGTTATTGCTGCCACTGTTGCTCCTATTATTTTTCTTTGTCGTTTTTTCTTTTCTGCGATTTTAAAAGACTCCTTTCGTTTGTCATCAATATGAGGTTGTCGTTATTTATTTTTATCATCAATCTTTTTGTTATCAGATTCGCGAGAACGAGCTGGCAAGAAAAGAGATCAAGTGAGTTATGTGAGCCTATGGGAACAACCCTCAAAATCATAATGATTTAAAGACGCCTTCATGTTTCAAGCAGCGTCACAAATTTGTTGAAAGTGGAGTTGGGGCAGGCAATAGGCCATTCCAGCTATGAGTTTGCGCGCGCATAACCATAGAAACCTACCTCAACTACGAGAATGCAGCGCGCGCTTTTTTAAGTTACATCAAACGAAGCGCGCGCTGCATGCCGGTAGTTGAGGTAGGTTCCCATGGTGAGTGCGCACGCATGCTTATAGCTGGAATGGCCTATTGGGGTTAAAACATGACTGATATTTTCACCAAGCCACTGTTTTCAATAGTCTTTACGATGGCTATAATTGTATGATTGTTTACGCAATCTTACTGCGGGATTCGCACTGTAAAATTCTCTGAGTGCAAAAATAAGAGCCTTGCGCAACTCTCCCACTTAACACGTGACGTCGTCTTTTCATCACGTGACTTCTTCTACTCAACACGTGACGTCGTCTTTTTATCACGTGACTTCTTCTACTCAACACGTGATGTCGTCTTTTTATCACGTGACTTCTTCTACTCAACACGTGACGTCGTCTTTTTATCACGTGACTTCTTCTACTCAACACGTGACGTCGTCTTTTTATCACGTGACTTCTTCTACTCAACACGTGACGTCGTCTTTTTATCACGTGACTTCTTCTACTCAACACGTGACGTCATCTTTTTATCACGTGACTTCTTCTCATCTATTGCTTGCGTTCTTCTAGGCTCATGGACTCGACAAGCAAGCTCGCGGATGTAAATGTTAGTGATTGGACTTTATATCTGATTAACACATTGACCCCTCAACCGGCCTGTACCGGCCTTGAGAAGTACCCACAACCCCTAAAATTCATAAATGCAAAATAAACACAACAAGATGAAGATACTCAGGCATCAATCTAAGGTATAAATGGTCTTGAAGATATGCATTCAACCAAGGTGATAGCAACTACTCTTTAGCCAGATAATAGCCCAGGTTCTTTGACAAGTTTCAAATCGAACAAGGAGAGAAAAGCAGAATCACCCCTCTCAATAAAACGCTCAAAATACCACACAAGGGAGAGAGATCAGCAAACACAACTCAAGACAAATATATACCTTTATTCTGATCCTCCAGGTCGACTTGCATTGCCTCAAAACACAATGTCCACTACTTGAAAGCTTATGAAACAACTTGGATGCCATTACGGATTGCAAAGCATTCTGGGAAATCCGAGGAAAAATTAACGCGGGGAGCGGTCCAGTCAACACTCCTCTCCCCAAAGTCAGATGGTTTTCACCCCGAAGTTTTTTCACCCCGAAGCCAAACAAATCAATTCCAGGTCATACAGACCCAGAATAGCAGTGTTAACAATTTTGGAATTAATTTGGTTACAGAAAAGACAGCATTTAGGAGAGCTGTGGTGATTCATTGGAAAATTACTTTCTTATCCAGGCAAAGCCAAACAAGAAAAAAAGGGCATCAATCCAACTTTGCTTGCAAATATCCATAAGAACAGCACTCAATTATGTCCCAATAGACTTCATGATGCCTTAGGACACACTCCCAATATGCTCAAAGCTGTATTTTTGATGAAAAATACAAGCAACCATCAATTTGTGCTTGCCTCAGCGAAGCGACATGGGATTAGAGATGGGGCCGCAAAGCACTGTTGGAAAGCTAGGATACCACTGACTAGGTGCAGCGATGTTTGACTTTGACGGGCTTTTAAAAAAAACAAAATAGGGGGGAGGTATCTGTTTTCAGTCTGCTTTTTGTAAATTCAGCTCATGTTTTTTTGCATCGTCACAAATTAAAAAAACATCTCGCAGGTCGACACATCACAATTTTAAAGCCGCATTGTCACCATTTACATTTAGGTCGATTACGTAAAATCTCCGATTATTATTAACGGAAAAATCGAAAACTATTTAAAAATTGTAAAAGTTGTCTGTCTATTGCAAGTTTCTTCGAGGATGTGATGATAATTTGGAGTGGATGGCCTGTTTAATATCTAGGATTCTAATAGATTCTTTCGTCTTTAAGGTTTCAGTCGGACTTTTGGAAGTAAACTGGTGACAGTGTCCATATTTGCGTCTTTTCTTGTGCTCTATAAAACTTGCATTTCAGGCCGAGTTGGTCGAGGCTGCGAACACCAAGGACGAGTGAGTAATACACTATAATGTCTAACATGTACGCATAGTACACTATACTGTCTAACATGTACATATCGTACACTATACATGTCTAACATGTACATATAGTACACTATAATGTCAAACATGTACGCATAGTACACTATACTGTCTAACATGTACATATCGTACACTATACATGTCTAACATGTACACATAGTACACTATACATGTCTAACAGGTACACATAGTACACTATACTGTCTAACATGTACATATCGTACACTATACATGTCTAACATGTACATATAGTACACTATACATGTCTAACATGTACATATCGTACACTATACATGTCTAACATGTACACATAGCACACTATACATATCTAACGTGTACACTATACATGTCTAACATTTACACATAGTACACTATATATGTCTAACATGTACATATAGTACACTATACATGTCAATCATGTACGCATAGTACACTATACATGTCAATCATGTACGCATAGTACACTATACATGTCTAACATGTACGCATAGTACACTATGCATGTCTAACATGTACGCATAGTACACTATACATGTCTAACATGTACGCATAGTACACTATACATGTCTAACATGTACACATAGTACACTATACATGTCTAACATGTACATATCGTACACTATACATGTCTAACATGTACATATCGTACACTATACACGTCTAACATGTACACATAGTACACTATACATATCTAACGTGTACACATAGTACACTATACATGTCTAACATGTACACATAGTACACTATACATATCTAACGTGTACACATAGTACACTTTACATGTCTAACATGTACATATAGTACACTATACATGTCTAACGTGTACACATAGTACACTATACATATCTAACATGTACATATAGTACACTATACATGTCTAACGCATACACATAGTACACTATACATGTCTATCATGTACGCATAGTACACTATACATGTCTAACATGTACATATAGTACACTATACATGTCTAACATGTACGCATAGTACACTATACATGTCTAACATGTACACATAGTACACTATACATGTCTAACATGTACACATAGTACACTATACATGTCTAACATGTACACATAGTACACTATACATATCTAACGTGTACACATAGTACACTATACATGTCTAACATGTACATATAGTACACTATACATGTCTACCGTGTACACATAGTACACTATACATGTCTATCATGTACGCATAGTACACTATACATGTCTAACATGTACATATAGTACACTATACATGTCTAACATGTACGCATAGTACACTATACATGTCTAACATGTACACATAGTACACTATGCATGTCTAACATGTACGCATAGTACACTATACATGTCTAACGTGTACACATAGTACACTATACATGTCTAACATTTACACATAGTACACTATATATGTCTAACATGTACATATAGTACACTATACATGTCAATCATGTACGCATAGTACACTATACATGTCTAACATGTACATATAGTACACTATACATGTCTAACATGTACACATAGTACACTATGCATGTCTAACATGTACATATCGTACACTATACATGTCTAACATGTACACATAGTACACTATACATATCTAACGTGTACACATAGTACACTATACATGTCTAACATGTACATATAGTACACTATACATGTCTAACGTGTACACATAGTACACTATACATGTCTATCATGTACGCATAGTACACTATACATGTCTAACATGTACATATAGTACACTATACATGTCTAACATGTACGCATAGTACACTATACATGTCTAACATGTACACATAGTACACTATGCATGTCTAACATGTACATATCGTACACTATACATGTCTAACATGTACGCATAGAACACTATACATGTCTAACATGTACACATAGTACACTATACATGTCTAACATGTACATATAGTACACTATAATGTCTAACATGTACGCATAGTACACTATACATGTCTAACATGTACACATAGTACACTATATATGTCTAACATGTACATATAGTACACTATACATGTCTATCATGTACGCATAGTACACTATACATGTCTAACATGTACATATAGTACACTATACATGTCTAACATGTACACATATTACACTATACATGTCTAACATGTACATATTGTACACTATACATGTCTAACATGTACACATAGTACACTATACATATCTAACGTGTACACATAGTACACTATACATGTCTAACATGTACATATAGTACACTATACATGTCTAACATGTACATATAGTACACTATACATGTCTAACATGTACATATAGTACACTATACATGTCTAACATGTACACAGTACACTATACATGTTTAACTTGTACACATAGTACACTATACATGTCTAACATGTACACATAGTACACTATACATGTCTAACATGTACATATAGTACACTATACATGTCTAACATGTACATATAGTACACTATACATGTCTAACGTGTACACATAATACACTATACATGAACACACAATACACTATACATGTAAAAATAATACACTATACAAGTCTAACATATACACATAGTACACTATATAATCGAGTCCATAACACTGGTTCTGTGTCGACAGGGAAATCGAGATGCTGCGCAAACAGCTCGAACAGGCTGTGAGTATATTTAATCTATCGCATTTCAGCCCCGCAAATTACAATGTCAGCAACATACATGTCATAGCGCCCTCGCAAGACTAAAAAGACACCACAGTCTTCCTTTTAAGTCTGTTTTCCTCACAATTGTTCGCAAAAGTACTCAGGAGTTAGTGGGTGAATATTTTTTTGACTACCTGCAAAAAAGCTATTTCAATAACCTTTTTTTTACAGAAGAAGTAGAAGCAGAGCCGCTGGCAAAAGATCAAGGCTCGTGGGCGCACTTTCTTCGGCCGTTAGATACCCGCGCCTTTACACTTATATTTTTTTAGCTTTTTTTCGCACAATACAGTACTAAAAATCCTTTGAAGAAGCACATCCCAGAATCACAAACCACAATACTTTTTGAATTGCACATAAATATCATCGAACAATCACAAATGAGCATCATTCCCTCATACCCTTTGCACCATTGCCAACAGAACTCGAAACGGAAAGTCAACTTATCATCGTTTTTTTATTTGAATACTTAACTTTGGCCAAGGAGATTGGCTACAGCTTGGTAGCTTTTATAAACAAAAAATCCAAGCGATTCAAAATCAGGCACTTTCAATAATATAAAAAAATTTTAAAAAGTACATTAGCGCCCGGACAGGCGGCAGTTTGGTATCTTGACCCTGACGAAAACCCAAACGATCCCGATTTGCATTTCTTTCTTTTTTTTATAAATAGCCAATTTCATTCCGACCTCAACACTTTAGCATTTAAACCTGATATTTGAGACTTGCGCGACTTTCCGGAAGAGTAACATGAAGCAATGGTTCATGTTATTCAATATTAAAAATCATTTCTTTAGTTATATATGTTTCTATTGTATATCTAATTAGTTGTCTTATGGGCTCTAATGGGTCAAATTGACCTGTTTCTTCGTCTAATTAAGTACTGTATCGTGCAGTCATTCTGGAATTATTGTAAATCACTGTAAATATTTTTAAATTTTCATGACCAATAATATGGCGCAGCATTGGTGTCTATTGAGTAATCTTGAATACAAGACAATGGTACTTTTGTGCTCTCATGTCAAGGAGTGGGCAACGAACATTGAGATTTTGTATATAAATGCTAGCAATCCTAGACTTTACTGTCTCTTATTTGTAACCTGGTAACCTCGACAATAAAATTGAGTATCGGGTTGAACCCAAATCAAGGGGGATATGGACCCAACCCAAGGGGGATATGGACCCAACCCAAGGGGGAGATGGACCCAACCCAAGGGGGAGATGGACCCAAGCCAAGGGGGAGATGGACCCAACTCAAGGGGGAGATGGACCCAACCCAAGGGGGAGTTGGACCCAACCCAAGGGGGAGATGGACCCAACCCAAGGGGGGATATGATCCCAACCCAAGGGGGAGATGGACCCAACCCAAGGGGGAGATGGACCCAACCAAAGGGGGAGATCGAGCCAACCCAAGGGAGAGATAGACCCAACCCAAGGGGGAGATAGACCCAACCCAAGAGAGAGATTGACCCAACCCAAGGGAGAGATGGACCCAACCCAAGGGGGAGATTGACCCAACCCAAGGGAGAGATAGACCCAACCCAAGGGGGGGATAGACCCAACCCAAGGGGGAGATGGGCCCAACCCAAGGGGGAGATGGACCCAACCCAAGGGGGAGATGGATCCAACCCAAGGGGGAGATGGACCCAACCCAAGAGGCAGATGGACCCAACCCAAGGGGGAGATGGACCCAACTCAAGGGGGAGATGGGCCCAACCCAAGGGGGAGCTGGACCCAACCAAAGGGGGAGATGGACCCAACCCAAGGGGGGATATGATCCCAACCCAAGGGGGAGATGGACCCAAAACAAGGGGGAGATGGACCCAAAACAACGGGGAGATCGAGCCAACCCAAGGCCAACCCAAGGGGGAGATGGACCCAACCCAAGGGGGAGATGGATCCAACCCAATGGGGAGATGGACCCAACCCAAGGGGGAGATGGATCCAACCCAAGGGGGAGATGGACCCAACCCAAGGGGGAGATGGACCCAAAACAAGGGGGAGATGGACCCAACCAAAGGGAGAGATAGACCCAACCCAAGGGGGAGATTGGCCCAACCCAAGGGGGAGATGGACCCAACCCAAGGGGGAGATTGGCCCATCCCAAGGAGGAGATGGACCCAACCCAAGGGGGAGATGGACCCAACTCAAGGGGGAGATGGACCAAACCCAAGGGAGAGATGGACCAAACCCGAGGGGAAGTTGGACCCAACCCAAGGGGCAGATGGACCCAACCCAAGGGGGAGATTGACTCAATCCAAGGTGGATATCGACCCAACCCAAGGGGGAGATGGACCCACGCCAAGGGGGAGATGGACCCAACCCAAGGGGGAGATAGACCCAACCCAAGGGGGGGATAGACCCAACCCAAGGGGGAGATGGGCCCAACCCAAGGGGGAGATGGACCCAACCCAAGGGGGAGATGGATCCAACCCAAGGGGGAGATGGACCCAACCCAAGAGGCAGATGGACCCAACCCAAGGGGGAGATGGACCCAACTCAAGGGGGAGATGGGCCCAACCCAAGGGGGAGCTGGACCCAACCGAAGGGGGAGATGGACCCAACCCAAGGGGGGATATGATCCCAACCCAAGGGGGAGATGGACCCAAAACAAGGGGGAGATGGACCCAAAACAACGTGGAGATCGAGCCAACCCAAGGCCAACCCAAGGGGGAGATGGACCCAACCCAAGGGGGAGATGGATCCAACCCAATGGGGAGATGGACCCAACCCAAGGGGGAGATGGATCCAACCCAATGGGGAGATGGACCCAACCCAAGGGGGGATGGACCCAACCCAAGGGGGAGATGGACCCAAAACAAGGGGGAGATGGACCCAACCAAAGGGAGAGATAGACCCAACCCAAGGGGGAGATTGGCCCAACCCAAGGGGGAGATGGACCCAACCCAAGGGGGAGATTGGCCCATCCCAAGGAGGAGATGGACCCAACCCAAGGGGGAGATGGACCCAACTCAAGGGGGAGATGGACCAAACCCAAGGGAGAGATGGACCAAACCCGAGGGGGAGTTGGACCCAACCCAAGGGGCAGATGGACCCAACCCAAGGGGGAGATTGACTCAATCCAAGGTGGATATCGACCCAACCCAAGGGGGAGATGGACCCACGCCAAGGGGGAGATGGACCCAACCCAAGGGGGAGCTGGACCCAACCGAAGGGGGAGATGGACCCAACCCAAGGGGGGATATGATCCCAACCCAAGGGGGAGATGGACCCAAAACAAGGGGGAGATGGACCCAAAACAACGTGGAGATCGAGCCAACCCAAGGCCAACCCAAGGGGGAGATGGACCCAACCCAAGGGGGAGATGGATCCAACCCAATGGGGAGATGGACCCAACCCAAGGGGGAGATGGATCCAACCCAATGGGGAGATGGACCCAACCCAAGGGGGGATGGACCCAACCCAAGGGGGAGATGGACCCAAAACAAGGGGGAGATGGACCCAACCAAAGGGAGAGATAGACCCAACCCAAGGGGGAGATTGGCCCAACCCAAGGGGGAGATGGACCCAACCCAAGGGGGAGATTGGCCCATCCCAAGGAGGAGATGGACCCAACCCAAGGGGGAGATGGACCCAACTCAAGGGGGAGATGGACCAAACCCAAGGGAGAGATGGACCAAACCCGAGGGGGAGTTGGACCCAACCCAAGGGGCAGATGGACCCAACCCAAGGGGGAGATTGACTCAATCCAAGGTGGATATCGACCCAACCCAAGGGGGAGATGGACCCACGCCAAGGGGGAGATGGACCCAACCCAAGGGGGAGATGGACCCAACCCATGTGGGAGATAGACCCAACCCGAGGGGGTAGATGGACCCAACCCAAGGGGGAGATGGACCCAACCCAAGGGGGAGATGGACCCAACCCAAGGGGGAGATGGACCCAACCCAAGGGGGAGATGGACCCAACCAAAGGGGGAGATCGAGCCAACCCAAGGGGGAGATTGACCCAACCCAAGGGAGAGATGGACCCAACCCAAGAAAATATGGACCCAACCCAAGGGGGAGATGGACCCAACCCAAGGGGGAGATTGACCCAACCCAAGGGGGGGGATAAACCCAACCCAAGGGGGAGATTGGCCCAACCCAAGGGGGAGATGGACCCAACCCAAGGGGGAGATAGACCCAACTCAAGGGGGAGATGGACCAAACCCAAGGGAGTTGGACCAAACCCGAGGGGGAGTTGGACCCAACCCAAGGGGCAGATGGACCCAACCCAAGGGGGAGATTGACTCAATCCAAGGTGGATATCGACCCAACCCAAGGGGGAGATGGACCCACGCCAAGGGGGAGATGGACCCAACCCAAGGGGGAGATGGACCCAACCCATGTGGGAGATAGACCCAACCCGAGGGGGTAGATGGACCCAACCCAAGGGGGAGATGGACCAAACCCAAGGGGGAGATTGACCCAACCCAAGGGGGAGGTGGACCCAACCCAAGGGGGAAATTGACCCAACCCAAGGGGGAGATGGACCCAACACAAGGGGGAGATGGACCCAACCCAAGGGGGAGATGGACCCAACCCAAGGGGGAGATGGACCCAACTCAAGGGGGAGATGGACCCAACCCAAGGGGGAGATGGACCCAACCCAAGGGGAGATGGACTCAACCCAAGGGGAGATGGACCCAGTAATATATATGCATGCTTTCCCCTTCCAACCTTTTCCTGGTAACAGTGTGTTTATGGGTTTGAGTCAACACAACTTCCCTTTTTTTACATAAGCTCAGCTGCCACAGTCCTTTCCCTGAGGAATGCCCATGACCTGAGTCACCACAACTTTAGTCCATGTATTTTTTGAATACTGATATGCCTATATCAAATAAGGTTACACACGAAAACATATGAAGAACCACAGGTGTTTTTAAACACCCATTTAAACATAGGTGTTTAAATGAAAAAGTTTTGTTCTCTATGCAAGTGAAATGTCCATTCTAGTAGTGAAATAATACAGAATCAAATTTCTGCCAATGCTAAAAAAATTCAATTCTATCCGTATGCTCAAGTACTCATTTATATTTTAAACTAAAATGATGCATAGATAGTATTGTATTGTATTTTACAAATTCAAGAGTTCTAAATATTCAAAACTAAACAAAAATAATGTTATCCTGTTGGGCCTGATCCCTCTTTAGCCTCTATTAAGCTTAATGGTCTGTGATAAGTCAGTGGTCATTAAATATCCTAAGGGGGAAGTAAAGATACTGGGGGGGGGGAATAGTTCTACTGAATTCCTGGGGATTGTAATATGGGGTACATCAATATTTTTACATTGATAAGCTCTGAAATTTTAAGGTGTCCTGTGTCAGGGTATTTAACATCCACATTCCCAGGGTACCACCCTGCCCTACCCCCAGGGGCAAGGAGGAAAGGGGGATATGAGAGGAATACCCTGGGAATGAGGATGGGTATTTAATGAACTCTGGTCACACAAAGTAGGGGAAAAAGTAGAAGATTGCAGCAGGGACTCGACTCACTGTCCAATTCTGCCCAAAAAATCTTCGCCTCATTTTTTACCTTCAAAAAGGGGCTGGTTGGGGGCTATTAACTGATACTCTTGGAAACAAATTATATTCTATGTTTTATATTCTTAAGGCACTGACCAATTAATTTCTGACAGGAAGGTAGCATCTTTTTTTTGCTCCATATTCATTTTGTTGCCAGTTGGCTTTCCTCAAATTTGTCTTTGCAATGTTGTGCCCTTTTATTGGCAAAGACTGCTTGTTTATTTTTTTTTTTGTGGGGGGGGGTTATTGGCTTGTTCAATAATGTTAGGGTGATTATCTTTATCCATCCGTCAGATATCAAATAGTTGGTCTAGTTGGGAAAAAAGGCATAGTAAGAGATGGCAGATTTATTTTATTTGGGCCCCAGGTTTGAAGAGCTTTCACAGTAGTTTACATGAGATTTCCATCACTGTGCCAAATAGCATTTTGGATCTGAGCAGGCTTGTATACACAGCTACCTCTAGTATACTAGCAGCTACCTCAGTTATCGATATTCTGATGGCATAGGTCCACTTTTAGTTTTCAAGTTCTTCCTGGAAATAAAAGACCACCATAAGAATGTTAGAGTCATTAATGATTACTAGTTAAAATTAATCAAAATAAAGCTGTTTTTATTTAAAATATCAAAGGCAGAAAAATCAATAGATTAAAAGGCAATAAAAAAAATGATTGTTTTGGATAGAGAGGGCATGTTAAGGCGAGAAAGTGAATTGGCATAAGGGGGGGGGGGGTACAAATGCTGTTTCTTTGTACCATTGACATCCATCCACTGAGAAATTTTTAGAAAATCATAATATTCCACTATTATATAGTTTATTGGCACCATGAAACATAAGGGGAAAAGACAAGGTATTGTACATAAAAATTCAATTGCTTAGAATAACGGGTGCGGGTATTTATTATTTGATATACAGTATTTGGCTTTTTGGCAGCCCAAGGGGGGTGGGGTTAAACCCTCTCCCCATAGATCCGCTCCTGTCCGGATACTCGAACTGTATTTATGAGTCCTTATTGCCTATAACCAGTGGGAAAGTTAAATTGGAAAATTGAACTATTCCGTGCAGATGCAAGAAAAAAAGTTCACCTCTTGTCCGTCTATACTGGGCTCCCTAGATCTGTGTCCTGCCTTCTTAACTCTCAGTTCAATCCTGAAAAGAAACCATGCAATATAGGGCTTTGTTTGGGTTTTAGCCGTGATCTGTATTAATGGGATCTTTGTATGGAGAGGAATGATATACAAGGAATGCAATCAGGGCATGTTTTTGTTTAGCCATGATCGATATAATGGGACCTTTGTATGCAGAGAAATGATATACAAGGAATGCAATCAGGGCATGTTTTTGTTTAGCCATGATCGATATAATGGGATCTTTGTATGGAGAGGAATGTTTTACAAGGAATGCAATCAGGGCATGTTTTTGTTTAGCAATGATCGATATAATGGGATCTTTGTATGGAGAGGAATGTTTTACAAGGAATGCAATCAGGGCATGTTTTTGTTTAGCCATGATCGATATAATGGGATCTTTGTATGGAGAGGAATGTTTTACAAGGAATGCAATCAGGGCATGTTTTTGTTTAGCCATGATCGATATAATGGGATCTTTGTATGGAGAGGAATGTTTTACAAGGAATGCAATCAGGGCATGTTTTTGTTTAGCCATGATCGATATAATGGGACCTTTGTATGGAGAGGAATGTTTTACAAGGAATGCAATCAGGGCATGTTTTTGTTTAGCCATGATCGATATAATGGGACCTTTGTATGGAGAGGAATGTTTTACAAGGAATGCAATCAGGGCATGTTTTTGTTTAGCAATGATCTTTATAATGGGATCTTTGTATGGAGAGGAATGCTTTAAGAGGAATGCAATCAGGGCATGTTTTTGTTTTAAACATGATCTACATAATGGGACCTTTGTATGGAAAGGAATGACATACAAGATACACCTCTACTCAGATACCTTCATTGCAGGAGAAGAAATGGATTCACAATAAATACTCATTTTTAACACCTTTTATTAATCTTTTAGTCACAAGGGGGCGCTTATTTGAATTTGGGAGCTTCTTGAAGCTGGGCACTTTTCCAACATACTGACCTCAGCTCTAAATGAACATCTGTTATTTCTTTATTTCAAGTAATAAATTAAACAAAAACAACTCAGACAAACAGTTCAATATGCATTTTTTGTTGTTCAATAATCAAAATGAGTAACTTGTAAAGCTAAAGGCCTTGCATTTGGTCATCCTTACACTTTTGTTTTGGAGAGGAGGGATTTAGAAAGGGGGACTTATTCAATATTCAATGACTTATTGGTGGTGCTTATTCAAAGGAGGCATTATGAAACCGAGTGCTAAAACAGGTATTTACAGTGAACCACCAATTGGTACAAAGATCAATTAGAAAACAGACTCTAACCTGTGTCGCTTGTGTTTTCTTTTCTTATGAGATGCTGAAATATAAAAAACTTTCAATGCGAAGAAAGTAAAATAGAATTGAAGTGAATTGGAATTATGTGGACTAATACTAATTCATTTGGATGAAAGCATGTCAAGGTTTAGCATTAGTTAAGACTTACCTTTATGAACTTTGCCGATGTGTGATGTGTGAGAGTGATGCTGATGATGATTGTGGTGTGAATTGTGATTTATCTGAGTATCGGACTGAGACTGATCTTCTGAAAGAAAAAACAAATAATTATTTATTCATTTATTGATGTGACTACCATTATGACACATGTAACATAAGCAAAAGAGTAAACCAAGACAACTTTTACAATTAGGTCCCAAATGCTGCAATATTAAACAGGTAAAAATAAGGCAAATAAGAACATCTTCTGAAAACTAATAAATACTTGAGTCATTTCTGTTTTGTTTGCCTATTATAATAACCGGCTTTTACAAGTTCATTGCCAACATCTTGTTCGTTTGCAGGCCTCTTACTCATACCATGCCCCACCTGAAGAGTTTATCCTGCTTAAACATTTGGTTAGAATAATAATAACTAGTCTTTGGACTTTCACAACAGATTATCAAAACAAAATATCGGAATATTGCAAACGAGCATCATACTTTTCTCAGGTTGAGTGTCCGTCAAGCCACTTGCAGCTATTGCCTGCAAAAACAAATAGATCTATTAAAGAGTGTCACAGAACCACTAAGGGATGACATCACAGGCAGCCATGTTATAATCACACAGCACACCTTTTTTGCTGCATCCATTTTAATCAGAACTTCAAGCAGTCTGAAGCCAAAAATCATGTACTGTTAATTTTCATGATTTGGATTTGGTTGATATGAAATGTATACTGTTTGACTATGGACATTTTTCAAAGTATGAAAATTGTAAAGGAATGCATAGGGTGAAAACTGAAAAAAAAAAAAAAAAACGCAGAAAAACAGTGGCTTTTGGAGCTTTCGGATATTTCTCATTAGAATCATTCTAAAGACACCAAAACTACTGCTGCAGACAATTTACTTGTACAAGCTTTTGAAATTGCAAAATCAGAGTACAAGGTTACAAAGGATTAAAACAAATCAGGTTGTGTTTTTTTGCAACTTGTAGGGATTATTTTTACTTACTGCTAGTGAGGTGATGGAGGACTTCGAAAATAGACGTTCAGCATCTTTGAACTTTCTATTTCTTCTCTCAACTTTAGTGTTGGTATTCCTGTTCAAATATACAATAAGACAATTAAAGGAGATCTACCAAGCCTGTTATTTTCATGAAGGTCGCAAGAAATAAGAGTATGGATGAATATTGAATGAAGATTGTTTTTGTGTATAGTATAATATTCACATGGTATTGGTCTTAACCTCGTTACTGTTTTGCCCTTGGATAATGGTTGCTTTATAGAGCTTGAAAATAAAGAAGACATTAAGGTCACGGAGTGATCAATGACATAATTATACTTTAAAATAATTTCAAGGATAACTTTAACAACAATGTATAATTCCTAAAAGAAATAATAGCTCTGAGAAGGCCTTTCAGTACATTAAAACACATTGAACAATTAAGTCCAAATAAAATAGTTTGGACTATAACAAGTTTGATAGGAGATCTTATAAACACCTAAATATGAGTTTGCTTTTGCTAGACTGTAAAATATTCTGGGGGACAAACCCCTACATGACTAAGCACATTATTGGGGGTTAGTCTCACCCTCCCTTCTTCCCATGCCTCCTTCCCTCTCTCTACCCCTCCCTGGTTTAGTAGTGTTATGTAGCAGAGAGAAACTCCTAAATAATTGGCCATAAAGTCTGTTTCCAGAGAGATGAAAAATATGACAGATAACAAATTACTTGTTGGTTAGCAGCCGGTCCCAGCCTCTGATGATGTTTCCATATAGCTGAGTGTCTTCAAGGTAACTGCCTTCAAAGGCATATATCTGTCGCTCAAGGTTAGCTAAACTGTCCTAGGGGTCCAGATATCAACAAATGTTAGTTTGCACTCATTAAAACACCTGCTTTCAAATGCATTGATGAGTCACTCAAGGTTAGCTAAACTGTCCTAGGGGTCCAGATATCAACAAATGTTAGTCTACACTCATTAAAACACCTGCTTTCAAATGCATTGATGAGTCACTCAACGTTAGCTCAGCCCCGAAATGCTCACGGATTACGGATTTTGATGATTCTTTCAGTGGATTGGTGGATTTTGAAAATATGGCGGATCAAAGATCTGTTGACAATTTGGGCACGGATTTCAGATTTTGACTGCTTTGACAGTTGAATTTCGGATTTGAAATGAATTTCAATCAATGCTATTGTTTATCTGCCAACCATGCAGATCTAAAAATATCTGCTGATCCACAGATTTCCCCTGAAAATGTAGCGGACCAGCGGATTTACATACCCCTATTCACCCCACCCCCCCCCCCCCCCCCCCCTTAAGAGGCAAGGCATCCAGAAATGCTAGTATGTAAGATAGACAAATTTTAAAAGAATTTTAAATTTCAATCAAGATTTGTTCAATTTGTAAGTTATGTTAGTTTGTATTTGGCATTTGACTGGGCTATGATTTTCTATTTAATGTGATAGAGTGTGATCAAATTGATCGAGCAGTAATTGAGTGCGATTGTGTGACATTTGGGAGGCCTCTTGAGTATGCCTATTGAGAAGCTTTTTGTGTAAGGGGAGGGTTGTGTCTATGTATTATGTGTATTGGGAGGGAGGGGGTATAATACAGCAAATTTTTGAGGGAGTAAAGGAGTCCCTAAAAATTGTAAGCTTTACAATTTAAGTATAAAAAATGTTCTTAATGCGTGATTGTCTTAGAAATTCATTTTCTTAAAAATGCGGGAGGAGTTGACCACAATTATGATCAAGTGCTGTTTTCTCCCAAGTGTATGATAAATTGCGGTTTCCCGCTCTCAAACAAATCGCCCAAAAAGTCAGAAAACTCATGCTGTTATTAGCAAAAAAATAGAAAAGAAACACAGGGTATGTTTAACGAGTGTACTAAGAAGATAGATCGTTGGTTTGAAACTCTCGGCAATACCGTCCATAATTAATTTGGCGCCAATCAGGTGAAATATCAATCCAAACCTCTAAATTTTACGATATTTTAAATGCTAAATCCAGGGCAGAAATCTAAATTCTTCGATGCAAATACTAAGATTACTAGTCAGTTGATATTTGAAAGTTCTCTTACCGCAATTTCGGCTCGTTTTTTTATCAGTTCAGCGAGTTCTGTTCGGGTATCTGTCGCCTTGTTTGGCGTCGCCATTTTGGTTGATTTCGTTATCGATATCCCGGATGTTGTTAATGCTAGGGGCGCAAGGGATCTTGGTAGATGTAATGTATTTGGCGCGTTTTGTAAAACAGGAAGCAGCGAAGCAAGGAATCGATGCCAGAACTGTTTTTCAAGCAAGCTATAACAACAGACAAAATGCCAGATGGTCTATGGTAAAAGAAATATTTTATTTTTAACGCTTGTTGATTTGAAAACCAGCCGGTTTCTAAAAGCTGGGCTTCCTTCCAAATCATAATACCCTTGAAAAATCGAAATCTAATTTAGTTGAACATGTGTAATTGTATCCAAGAGACCTAAGTTTTTATCTGTGCGACTCTGTTAGAATGGATTTTCCCCGTCAACAAATCTGTTGATCACTCAGATTTAGTAACAGGTTTTAAATGACGATAGTATACCAGAAAACAGGGGCCTGGATATAGACAGTATTGGGTTGGCTTCACCGTTCATGATTGGGGAGATATCATTCGGATATGGGACAAGATTCAGGCCCGTACCCAGGATTTTTCTTGGGAGGGAGGAGGGGGTGGGTGCGGTATCCGAAAAAGTGGACCTAATTTTTCCTGGGGGGAGGGGAGGGGAGTGAGTTCTCTGATAAAAATCTGACCACCTCCGAAAGAACAAATAGGGATGTTTTATGCCTTTGGAGTATCTCCACGAAACGTTTATTGTCGGATTGGGCTACAAACCAGAGTGATCTAGCTTATGCTTTATAGTTTAATCTACAAAAAAAGAGCAGGATTATTGAGAACCGAAAGTAGACCTTCGGCCATTGTGGGTGGGTGCCCCTGGGTAGGGGCCTGAGATTAGCAAAACACACCATCTTTTAGCTCAGGAATCTGGAAGAACATCCGGGATCTTTTATTAGCAAAATCAAACATTACCTAACACAGGGAACCCAGTGGGTATAAGTGGTCTGGATTGTGAAATTGACAATGGATATTCCAAGATAGGTCATGAAAAATATCAACACCAAGAAGTTTATATCATAGTTAGTAGTTAGTCTCATAGTCTACTAACTATGTCTATATCCACCTTCTAAACTACAGCATCCCCAATATACATGCCCCCTCCCCCTCCTCCCCCATAGCCATAGCAGGCTTCAAATTATTGGGGAGAACAATACAGACACATTAAGAAACAATGGGGGGCACAGCCACACCCCTACTGGTCATTTTCTTATAATTTTTGAAAATATTTGGGGGGGGGGGGGGGGCAAGAGCCCCCCAGTGCCCCGCCCCCTGCTACGGCCCTGTCCCTCATTTGATCATTGTTGATAGAAGTATGGCCCTAAGCACTTTTCCCTCTATTTTACATGGTATTGGTATTGGGGGCTCTGGTATAGCCAGGGGAAGACCCCCCTTCAAGCAGCCAAAAATACAGTAAATGTTTTCAAAATATGGGCCTTTTGGGGCCCCTTCTGTTAAAAATCCTGGCTACGCCCCTGCATAGGTTTAAAAACAACTAAAAGATGCTTGTCTTTAGGTGCATACAATAAGCTGTATGTATTTCTATTGTTTGATGCTAAATCATTTCAAAAGATACATTGGTTTGCTTCTCACAGATTGAACTACCATTTGAAAAATTCTGGATCTACTTTTAACAGTAGAATGATTGACAGAATATTAAACAAAACAAATTCCCCTCTCCCCTTTTATGCATGCACCTGTATATCTCCTGCATTTAGTATTGTGTATTGTCCCTAGGATATCTTCATTGCCAATGGACAGTCAAGTAAGAAGGAGAAAAAAAGAGAGAAAAAGACGAAAAGACTTTAGAGGGCAGGGTACAGTCCAGATCAAGACACCACATCAAAGGGATAAGGTGACTGCCATTAGCACCCCTAGGCTCCACTTTATTCATAAATTCTTTTTGGATTCGACTAGTACCTTCTTTTACCTCCTAATGAAAAACTTGCATAAAGCACACAAAGCTGGTTAACTTTTCAAAAAGTGCTTGATGTTTAAAGGACAGTGGAAAATACTCCAGTTTAGCAGTGTTTGCATTTACATAAGAGAAAAGTTATCAAATTATTTAACTGGAAATACTACAGACAATCTGTTGGGGAACTTGGGGTCTGTGTGGGGAGATATGGAAATGATTCCTTCCCTCCCCCTTTCTCCACCCCCTTGAAAAAAGTAATCTCAATACATGTTGAACAAATAATTTTTGTCAGAGCCAAATGTGCAAGTTTGAATTTATTGTATTCAATTTACTTGACTCAACGCTAAGATCAAAGAGATTTGTTTAAGTGGGCTAGGAGCAGATAGCTGGGGAAATTGGCTTAAAAATTTGGGAATGAACTATCCTTCTAGTCTAAGGTTTTAACCAGCCTATTGTCATTTTACTGGCTACTTTGGTCCTTACCCGTCTCTTCAATTCAAATGCCTGGCAGTTTTCCAAGTACCACATTGACATATGGTAGAAATTTTACCCCATCCTTATACACCATCCATCCTATAACGCACAATGTCAGGGATTAGTGGCAGCGCAGTGCTAACTTCAACCTTTTTTGTGTATCTCATTGCCAAACATGAACCAAAAAGACTAAATAGAAATGGAAATAGAGGGAAAAAGAATAAGAAGACAACAGAGAAAGAAAATGAATAAAAAGAAAAGAAGAGAAAAGGAAAACAGAAAGATAAACCACGCTAAAGGTATCTACTTATTACACCATACCCCTCCCCCAAGTAACGTAAATTTACGTGTATGAGTCGTTGAATTGGCTAGCCACTTATCAGGCCCGTAGCCAGGGGGGTTTGGGGGGTTCAGAAGAACCACCCCACATGACTTATAGGTCTGCCCTGATGAAGAAAAATTGAGGACCACTGTAAGCTGGGACTATCTACGTAAGAGAAAATGGTCCGCTAAATGGGTAAACAAACCCCCCCCCCTGTTCAAAATCCTGGCTATGGGCCTGCTTATTCACATTCTCAAACCTTTTCCCTATTAGGAATCTCCACTTTCCTTGTTCCCTCGGCTCCCAGTTTTATTTCTCCTGTATATTTGACTAGTACCTGATTTTTCCTCCTGATAATAAGCCCTGAACTAAAATACACTTAAGGTTGCTTTACATCTCCAAATGCTCTATGAAATATCCTATGCCTCATTCATTTGCCATTATTTACTATTTTACACTTTATGCATATTTAACCTTATTGTCCTTCCCCGGGGTGGGGCACTCTCCAGAAAAGTAGACCGGGGTGTAGGTCACATCTTTTAGAGTATAAAGTTTCAACCAACTGCCATCCCAAAGGGGGGTGTTGAAGGATTTTTGCGATATTGCTTTCTCTTATGGTATAAAATTTGACCAACTGCTATTCCTAAGGGGGTGTTTAACATATTTTTCCGATTTTTTTTAGACCAATGCTATTCTAATGTGGTGTTTAACATTTTTTATTTATATTCTGCTATATCTTAGGGTTAAAAATTCCTTTGACCACACCCAAATTGCTATCTCTTAGGCGTAAGAATTTCTGTTGACCATGTCCAAAGTACCATCTATTAAAAGGTTAAAATCGATTTTGCCAATGATCACCCCTGTCTGTCCCCCAGGGGTCCTCCCCCCCGAACCTATTTTTTACCTGCTCCCTACTCCCCCCTCCAATCTACCCATTTTTGCCACCCATCCGAGGTGCCATGGTACAAATACCTGCTTCTAACAAATGACAGCCTCCCCACATCCCTTCCCCTTAATGCCAAATAGAAGTATTTTCTTATTAAAGAATCTGCAAATATTTAGATATTTGTAGAGTAAATGTGATGCACAAATCCCTCCGAAAACCCTCGCTGTTCAGCTTGTCTGCTCTATACTGCTAGTTTTACAGCCACTGACACTCATTTTTTAGATGAAAAAATGACTGTAAGTGGTTAATTTTTTTGCCTTTTTTGTGATCTTTTTTTTAGTAGGGAAGGGGTAGATTACTGTCAACGTAGAAACATTTGACACATTTGGCAATCCAAAAAGCAATAATGGTTAAGTTCCAGAAAATATCCTTAAGGAATCCCAACAAGAAAAATTTTACTCCAAGTCAGGTATCAACACCATGTCGTATCTACGCATCTAGTCGAATCTAAGACAATAATAAAACCACCCTGGGAATTAATACATGAACGAAAACTTCGTACCTCATCAGCGTTTATTTTTTTTCGTTTCCCATTGCCATATTTTACCCCGTTAACTCGTATTATCTTCCAGTTAAATCTGAAACATAACGAATTTAGTTGATTAATACTCTAATTTCGCTTTTCTTGTTTTTTTTTTTTATAATAACCTTAAGAACGTCCAGCATGAGTTTGCACCAAATTCTAAGAAAGAGCATGCTAAGAACATGTCAAGGCTAAGATAGCAGCAAAATATTGCTTTGTGATGAGAATTAAATTTAGCTTATCCTAGCAACTTTTCCAAGAGTTTGACAAAGTTGGAGACATTTGCTATACGTGGTTCTATGGTTCATTATCAGTATAATGAACCAGCCTCAACTGAAAATTTGACGTTTTTATAAAATAAAGCAAAGAAAAAAAAGAGAGAAAAGATACTCTGTGGTTTATGATCAGTATAAAATTATGAGATAATTCGAAATGATTTCTGTTTCCATTCAGAGTTAAGAAAGTTGTAAATAGTTCTTTCGACCTGATAAAAGTCTGGGGTTCCTTGACTTTCCCACGATGGCCTTTCGCGGCCATGAATCTCTTGACATCACCTGTTCCAGCTGCCCAAAAACAAAACTCGATAGAAAAGAGCATCAACTTTAACAAGCGAACTAAGAAATATGATAGCACTTATATTAATAATCTTGTTAGATGTTTTAATTACGAATGGAAAACAAATGAATTAAAAACATAACCAGTCGTTCACCGGTTTTGTTTTATGAATCAGTTTTAAAAGCGTACAGAATGTTTGCGCCTTCCGCTGTCTTGCAGCTGAAATTGCTTAAAACAATATCACTACAGACGGATATCGACGGGTTTCGACTTTCTTTGGAAAGTGAGAGACATAGATTCTGCTAGATAGATTAGGTGTAAGAAGACACTCTTTTCAATGATTGAGTTATTTTTTATTATTGTTGTTTGAAAACTGGCGCAAGGCAACACTTGAAGAATTAAATACACACAATAGGATTATCGGGTCTAAAACGTTTATTACTGAGGCCATATTAAAACAATTAGGAAATAAAAATGTTTACTGTAATAACATGGGAATTGGAAGTTGGATATGCGACAAATATAATTATTTAGATACTTAGAAAGTAAAAAGTTTACTGCCAAAAACGTGGGAATTGGAAGTTGGTTGGAAATAACGCCCGAATGTTACCGATAAGCGTAATAACATTGGAGGAAAGCGAAGATAAATCAATCATCTTTGCTTATTTGTATCAATTTTAAGAAACACTTTTAATGTTGGTAGGTCATTCTCATCTACATTAATGTAGTTTCAATAATGATCTCTTTAATAAAGCTTTTCAAACGTAAGTTGTTTTCGACGATATCATTTTACATTGTGTCTTCAAGTTAAAAATAAAATACATTACATTTGAATTTTGTGTATTGCCTTTTTCATTGTTTAGCTATGTTTTCTAAACGAATAATAGTTGTGTCGCTCAAGAAGCTTAACATTTGATAAGGCAGGTAATGTGAGAAAATTGGTTACTTTTTAAAGTGCAGTTTTTTTAATTAAGAAAATGATTTTTTTTTTTTATCAAATCACATACTAAGTATGCGGGCTGAACGTTATAGAAAAAGAGAATATCGGATTTGCTATTTTGCTAGAATGTCAAAATAGCGCATTTTTGAAGAAACAATTACAGTACGCGGGGCTAGAGCAGTATAATCCAGATAATTAAGGCGCACCTCTAAAAGTCGTGTAAAATTCTTTACGTCATAAAGACTGACCAAGAGCAAACAATAAATATACGTGGTTTGATCGTGGTTTGCGATCAAACGGTCGCAAATTTGGGTTTGCAATATAGCAAGTTTAAAGCTGTTTTTATTTTCTTTTTAATTTATTTTTACTCTAGCGAAATTTTATATTGTTTTGATATAAATAAAAATGTGTGTATTGGTGTATTTGATTAAATGCAAATAACAGATAAACGGTTGTGTTTTCGAAGGATATGTTAACTCTTTTGAATTAGTTTTTGTGTTTATTTACTTATAAATAAAACCTTTCGAACGCATGTTTTGTAAAACTCCAAGAAAATGAATAAATAATAGAAGAGGAAAAATTTTTTTCGAGTTAGTATGATCTTCCTTTTCGTTCTAGTTACAATTTCGTTTAAAGAATTAAAATCAGGTCTTTTTGCGAAGTAAATATCACAATTGTGAACGAAATGACATGTATAAAGCAACTGTGTAATCAACCGTACCGGTTTCCTAGGCATAGCAAATTGTCGTTATAACAGTGAAGTACTTTTTATTAAGGTAATCATATTAATTTTCTCTGTGTAAACTCTAAGGTGTGAAAAATGTGAGAAACTATCCGACCACTTTCGGATAATTTGTTTAAACTGTTCAAATATGGGATCAGCGTAGGAGAAAAATTTTGTTGCAAAACGGAAGCTTGTCTGGCACATCTACGTTTTTAAAGTTTTTTATATCCATTTCATATTGTATCCAAAACTTTGAAAAACAAATGTTCCCGCGGTGTTTAAAAAGCGATGTGGAGGTTTTGAGGCCAGTGTTAAACATGTGCACAGAGAAATCTGGCGCCATGATAGCCACTTCGTTTCCTCAATGAAACTCGATACGAATACTTTTAAACATTTTGAGAAAGTAAACCAATCAATTCTTTGTTTCTTCTTTCAAGTCACTCCGTAGCTAAGGGAGCTGCTGCATAAACTCGGGAATTTGTCCCCTATAGTTAAACCGTAATTAGATTTTGTAGCAATCATACACTTTCTGAGAATGCGCACCAACCCACTAATTAAATGTCGCCATTTGCTTTTATAATAAAGGCGCAATATTGTGATATTTTCTTTTGCTGTTCAATCGCTGTTTTGTTTACCTTAAAGGATGAGAAAGATTAAGGCAGCCAATTTAGTATTGTCGGTGATTGAATTGTGTTTAAACAGTTGCAAGTCGAAATATCTGCAAAGCCAAGTTTAAAGAAAAAAAGTTTTTGTGACTTAATTGTTTGATCCACAAGATAATTAAAACGATTTCCGATTAAAAAATCTCCGTTTTTTACTAAAATCTTTTGTTGGTCATTTCCCAATTCTTGTTATAACCATTTTGTTAAGTTTTAGTATATAAAGTTTATGTTGTTTACGATGTACCAACTTTAAATGGAAGTTTCTAGATAAAAACATTTCCTGGATCACCTGTATTATTCTTTGTAAGTGTTAGGATAGAATGCTCAACTGAACCTGAAAACTGAACAGTTTATGATAATTGAGGTATCAAATTCTTAATTCTTATTACCACGCTGCTCAGATATAATTATTTTAAAGAGAAATTTCAGGACAGTCAACTCTTATTGAAAATGAGTTAATTTCTTATCGAAGTTTAGGACAGTCAACTCTTATTGAAAATGAGTTAATTTCTTATCGAAGTTTAAAGTGTCATTATTTTTAATTTTTCAATCGAAAAATCTCCCATTGTATTAATAAATATGCGGACAGAAACTAAGTTCTAGAAACTTGTAAGCATTTACCACGATACCATTATATAGAATTTAACGAGAAAATGAAACAAAAAATAACTTCATTTTCTTAAACATTTTCCCAAAATAAACTTGAAGAATAAATTGCAGAACACACACAGTCATAGTTAAGGTATACGTTTACTTTACGCCGAATTACCTCCATGTGACTTCACACAACTTTTATAAATTGAAAAATTAGTTAATTTTAAAAGGTTTAAAAAATCTGAGCTTTCCCCACTGGGACTCTTTCTACGACACCTACGAGAACTTATATTCTAATATTTGGGTTAATAAGAGAAATTTATGAAGAGCCAGAATTGCGAAATTAAACTATTTTTGCCCGTAAATTTCCCTTCCAAGATATATGTGTATTGTATCGTTGCCTTGCATTCGTTTGCTTGTTGTTATTGTTATTTTGTTCTTGTTGTTTTTTATTGACTTTGCCGTTTTGTCCGTAGTGTTTTTGTTTTGAAGTTATTCCATAAATGTTTCAAGTTTTGATTATCTCATTATTTGTCTCTCGCAATAAGAAAACGTGACAAAGAACACATTCCTTTTTTATTTATTTCTCTCAGTTACTTTATATTTTAGAATGATAAGAAAAATGGTATTTTATCATTTCTTCGAAGTTTGAATAGCAGTTATTTATCTTTAAATGCACTCGAAATTTTTCTTAATAATTTCGTAGATTTTTCTTGTTTTTTTTTATGTCATACGCACACCCATTTTATATCGTGACTTGAATCAGAGCTCAAATTAGTTAAACCCTAAAACCCTTTTAGAATTCTACCTAGGGGCAATTATCCCCACATTTCTGCGGCTAAGTCAGACTTAATTTTATTTTAACGGTCCAAAATTGATCAAATCACCTCATTCATTTTCTATTAAGTTAGATTATGATCATATGTAAAATCGAAATACCGCTTTTTCCATCCCCAATTTATTACCTTCGAACTAGAGCTTTTTATATCCAAGTTTTGCAAACTTTATAAGCCTCAATATTCGAGAGGCTGAACATTTTTAGAAAGCGAAACTCCCAAAAACTTAGCTTGACAAGCGTCAATACGTTCTAGAGGCTCATAAAGACACATTTTTCTGGTTTGTCCCTATGACATGTTACTTCAGGGGCTGAGCGGTTGAGAAAGCGAATTTTCCCTCTAGAAATAGTGTGCCATTGGCAGTAGTGTGCCATTGGCCTGTTGATGTACTCTCGTGCGGTTAAGGCTTGCTTTCGTGAGATAAGAGATCTCTGACATAGCGGTCAAACCATACCCTACATGATACAGGTGTTGCACAAGCCTAATCTAGACCACTCATTTCTTTCCAATTCCCATTCGTTAGGGATTTTCTCTTTTCTGCAAAACCTCAAAAATACACCAAGAATGTTCCCTATCACTGAGCAATCTTATCTTTTGCAAACAAGTGAAAAATGAACTGATAACGGATTTTTCTTCGCAAATTATTAATATTTTTTAACATTTGAGTTTTATAAACGGCTTTTAGAAAGCGCCAGGCCACGACGGGTTTTCTCTTTGCGTTAACTTTACGGGATGTCCACAGCTTCCTCGGAAAGTCGTCCTATGTCTTTTGTTTAAGTGTTAAATAGATGTATATAAACATGGAGCGAGCGATATTGTATTTAAAAGTGGTTCCGGAACCGGTAAAGAACACAGTTATAGCCCATTGTGTCACGCCGTTTTCGTTTGAATCCCTCGCAAAATATATACAAGCTACTGAAATATAAAACGCTAATTTTTTTTTTATGAAAAACTTGTACTTTGTGTTCTCTAAAAACAGTTCATTTTACCTTGATGTGTTTATAAAACTGTACTTTGCGAGATGAAAGGTTTGCCTTAGGCCAGAAGATTAAATCTCAATGTTTTGTACTCTATCAAGAAAATACACACACTCTCTCCCTCTATGATGTTTACGAAAGCCAATGCATCCTCAAATTTCATATCGTTTTATCTGTCTGTCTTTTTGGCAAATTATCCCGAGATACACTTAAGGCGCAAAGTGTTAATTCGGAGCAAATACGTTTAAGCTTTAAAAAGTTGTTGGATAAATTACCTATTGAAGACTCTGACATATAACCTTCAGAATCTAGGCTTATTAAAATCGCATTTATAACAAAAGCAGAGCTTCAGTCGGTGTTTCCTTGCGATGTCCGTATGCTTAGCTTATGAGTAAACAGCATATCCTAGCAACTTTCCCAAGAGTTTGACAAAGTTGAAGAGACATTTGCTATTTAAAAGAATATTTATCACCATCTGGCAACGGCCTCTCCAAACGAAATTTAAATAGCCCTGAAATTGGAATATGTACATGACAATCCATTTTTCGCGAAATTTAGTGTATGTTTACTTTTTGATTTCCATTTGTCTCTATGGTTAATTGGGTAGCCCCGATTTCCCCCAAAAAAGTGAAAGCTGGCGTTCTCGTGAATTGACCGGTATCAGATTTATCTTGTTTTTTGATTGTCACGTTTTTTATACGGAAATCCAAGTCATATTTCTCGCTTCATATGTTATTTTTGAACTAATTACCAGTGCCGCACGGGTCATTTTATTATTACAGCCAAGAAACCTCTAAAACTCTAAAATATTATGGCAAAAGTCATTCATGTTAAGTGAAAAGGAAAGTTTTAGAAGTATCGTTAACAATTTTATACCGTGAAAGAATAAACGACATTTTATGACAGTTTAAAATGATATAGGAAGCACCTTTCCTTTAAGAATAGATACATGTATAGATATACATATACACACACTGAAACAACAGTTTACAAAATGCTTTCGATCAAAGGATACCAAAACAAAAGCACAAGTATTAACGATTTTTAATTCTCAAAAGACCGGAACCCTAGCTTCCGTAATTAGGAGTACTGGGGACATGCTCAGAGTCAGCTTAAGTTGCAATGGCAAACTTTGATTTCCCTCGATTTTCAGTCTCTCAGTCTTAACCACCTTTTGCTCATAGAGGCCGTAAATTGTTTGAGGGCGGTTTTCGGTTTTGTCCTAGGTATGAATAATGAATCATATATTCCATTGGGTGTTTATTCTACTACAAACAATACATATTATGTCTTCTATAGCGGCTAAAAACCGCTAAAAAGAAATCTCCCTGATTTAGAAAAGCAATTTACAGCACCGAGAATGTTATTCTAACGGTCGTTATTCGCCGCAAGAAACACAACGGCGCTTGCTTTTTTTTATCTCAAAGCGCGTACTGTGATCTCCACGCTCGCTATGTAGGGTGCTTGGTTTGCGGCGTCTCCCCATCGCTGATATGTATTTACAGATGTCGGAAATTGAATTAGGTGCATCAGAGAGCAATTAAAACTATCTTATAACCTTCGATACATAGACGTTTTGTTTCCGCTCAATGTCGGATCGCCTCACCAACCTATGGATATTTCACATAGTCTGTTATACTTCCCAAGTTCCCAAGTGCCTAGGTTGACTAACCTATTTTTATTTTGACTCAGTGCTTATAAAAAATTGCCTTTGATGAGTCTAGCTCAAATGTAACAAGTCTGAAGTTTCCTTCGAGATTTGTGTGCGTCACTTTTAGAGTTATCATGCTCGGTTTAGTTATTTGTTGCGGGATATCACACGCACTTTAAGATTTTATCGAATTTTATGTGTTAAGTTGGTGATTATTTTGCACAGCTAGCACGCAATGTTATTACGCTGTGTCGAGTGAGCATTGTTCTAATTGTGAGAGCCGCGCGTGCCATGCCGAAAACACCACTACTATTATCAACGCGCTTTTTATTTAGCGATCAAAACCTTTACTCATTAAATCCCACACCATAATTCAAGGCGTTGAACATGAAAACACATACAGTGTAAACTCGTAGATTTTGTAATTAAAGCCACACAATATTCATTGAAGATCAAAACCCTGCTCCATATCCACCGTGCGAGGCATCTGTGGAAATTCCTAAGAGTGATTTTTAAGCGCGGGCTCGGTAAGTTTTTTTTTTTTTTTGTCTTTCTTAGGAAAGCTTATTTCATTTCATTTGCGGTTATGTATTTTGCTTATTGCTGGAAGTTCGAAGTTAGTCCTAATAATCAATTAATTGTCTCAATTTCTGGGGAAAGTGTAAAAATCTGAAACAACACTCCAACAGAAAACAAAAGTCATTGATACCGTCTTAGAATGAGATCGCTCCCTACCCAAATCTCCCTGCTTCATTTAGCTAACTAGTTTTAATTAGTACAACCGTCCAATGAAAAGGCTCAAATGTCACGTGACCCACGGCAGCTGGGATGTTGAAAGTAAGCGATGCAGGGCTTGATAAGTGCAAACGAGCTTTTACGGTCCCCTATAAAACGCCACGCATTTTGGACCTGCCTTCATAGCTTGACGATTACAAGTTAAACTCTGCTCATCGACAAGATGGAAGGAGACACAGCAATGGGTAAGAAACGCTTTATGTTTACACCATCTTTAACTATTAACTCACCCTGTTTTATTTTGAAATACTTTTTTTAACTGGTCCGGAGGATTTTTGAGATAATTAGTATCATATTAGCTTTATATGGGTGAAATTCAAATTGTGGGAAAAGAACTGAATTTTATCTAAGCGTGTTTTATTTATTAAGACTTTGGGTTGTTAGAATTTAATAAAGATTGGATAGAAAGGCAGATAGAAGAAGGTGAAAGTATTCATGAGTTAAACTTGAAGGGATAACAAGTTGTTATATTTGACGAGTTGGAGTATTATTTTCTCTTCACGGCCTATCGTAGTTAAAGCTTCATGACTTTGAGCTGTGACAAGAAAAGTGATTCACAACTTCACAATTAGAAATTGCATTACTAAAGGCAACTTTTACATATTTTTTCTTTACGTAGAAAATTTTTAGCATCATTTCCACTCCAAACACGCATACTGTTAACTCTTTTTCTATAATAACTGTGTATACATGACGGCCTTTAAATTATAACCAAATTTCATGTTAAGATTGTGAGACACCAAAATCGCAAAATGTAGATTTTTATGTATTTTATGTTATTTCTTCTCTTTCTTAACGCAGTTGTTGAAGACCATATTATAGAAACTGAGACTTGCTCGCCCAAACGTGCACCAGAAATGGACAAAAAGCAAGAAATTCTGTGCAAAGTTTGCGGTGATATTTCTTCTGGGAGACACTACGGGGTTTACACATGTGACGGTTGTAGCGGTTTCTTTATGCGAAGTGTACGCCGAGACATGGTTTACACATGTAAGGGCAACGGTAGCTGCACAGTGGACAAGAAGAGAAGAAACCAATGCCAAGCATGCAGATTCAAGAAGTGTCTTGAAGTTAAAATGAACAGATTTGGTAAGTGAACATTCCTTCATGATCTTCTATAGTCTTTATTTATTTCAGTGAGATAAATACTAAATGATAGACCGAAATCACTATTAGGGTTATGTTCTGTAGATGTAGGGCTGTTTGACACGCAGCCATTGAGGTGAATTCCGTCAGATTTTGATGTTAGAAGATCAGTTTAACTGAAGCTTGACTTGTAAGCCTCAAAGTAGAAGGAGAAGTACCTCGATATATACCGAAATGTGAGTTCTGTCCTGCATTTTCGTTTTATAGTACGCGTGCCCCAAAACAAGAGAAACCATATAGAAAACTTAAAGCTATTTCAATAGCCTAAACAAGAAACAAAGGAAGGGTTCCTGATAAATCGAGCTTTCTTGCGCTTTCAAGTTGAAGTACGTAAGCCCCCAAACAAGAGTACCCACAATGAGACAGAGAAAAGCCGTCTTACCGCGCGACCCAGTCTCTGTGATAAGTCTAGTTAGCGACCTCTTTAACTAGCACAATTCCAACCTATCGGCGTTTAAATAATACAGAACGGAGTATTAGGTCCTAATTGTTTTATTCGTCGGCATTAACCATACTTTGTGAGTCTACTTTAGTGGGAGGAATTTCTTCAAAGTAAAAATGCATTACGTAAAATTCGGGGGTAGAGATTGGGGCGCAGGTTGAAGGTTTGAAATAACGACACACTTGGGACCTAATATGCAAGCACAAACAACCATTCCCATCGGTTTGACAAAGTTTGAATTCTAATTCTTCAAATTAATTTTTAATTTTGTCCCTAAGTGTTTACTTAAACGAGAAAAATACATCGAAATTGTTTCTTAAAGTAGTGATACTTTTGAGCTCTATGTTGGGAAATGGTGAATGCGCCTGAAACTCCTAGGAATCTCTTAGAAAGGTTTAAAATGGCGCGTGAATTTAGTTGGAACTCTCGGAAATTGCATCAATTTTGCTCTTTGAGTATGGCGGGGGTTTTGCGGGCAAGTCGGCGAAAATGATACACCTAGCTCCACTATGGGGGCATTGTCCACTAAATACATTGAATTTCAGAGACACCAATTAAGTTCAATTAATCTTTACAATGAAAGGAAAACGTCAGGACCCTTTCTGTTCTTTACACAAGACAAATCATGGTAAATCTTGGGCACACTGTGGTTTCGTCGCCTTTGCAATTAAACTCTGGTTATCTGGTGAGGATATCTTTTGCTGTACTTTAAAACATTATATAGTCAAGAATGAATAAGTAAATATATGTATCTTAATGAAAAGCTGGCATGATATCTGGATTCCTAAGAAAACAGTAAAATGTCCGATGTGCTAATAGGTGGTTGAAAAAGCAGAACATATGTCATTACTACGAACAGGTGAAAACTGCTAACCTCACCTCTAAACTTAGGAACATCTCTAAGAATTTTCCCTCTTAAAATCTCTCTAATACTAATTTTTTTTATGCGATATCGACTTTCGGAATCCTTTTATAGACAGTTTGATGTATTTTTTTACACCAGCTTTAATGTATTTTTCACACTGAGTTTTTTCCTACAAACTCACACTTTACTAACAGATACTTAGATGAAGATTTTTGGCGCCAATTTCTGGAAAAATCAAATCAAACCTGACTTAAATTTGACCCCTAAAAACAGGTGATATAAAAGTTCGAGACTTGACTTATGTCCATATTCATGCAAATACATCCCTTGCCGTTGCTTCTACCTTTCTTTAACTCTTGATTTCGGCTTAGGGGATTTTTGGCGCCAATTTTTAGGAAAATCTAATCAATTCCTCAATACTAATACAGGTGATATAAACGTTCTATTCAAGTTTTATTCATGTTTCTGTTATTACGGCTACATCCCTTGCCCGTTGCTTTCCCTTTCTCTCTTAACAATAGAAGAACACTTCTGTTTTGATGAACAAATGGTCTTATTATTCGTAAGCAATTTGATCTTCTCCATCCTACATTGTCGCAAAGCGCGCGATGTCCGCAGACTCTAGGTTCGACAAAGGTTTCCATCGGCCTCTTCATTCTAGATGGATCTTTTGAAAGATCTAAGTCTCGGTGTTAACGAGATTAAAGTATATTTAAAATACAGGCAATTTGTACGACTGCGTGCTTCATGATATTCCGATCAAACAAAGATAGATAATGTATTGTTAAATGTATTCGACTTGTGGAATTGTTGGACCAATGTCAACATTTTGGCGCGTGTCCTATTCTGTAAAAAAACAAATGTTTCCACGGACACAAAAAAGAACCTATAAAAAACAAATCAGGGACAGAAATTCGCATTGAGTTGACATAAAGCAGTTGAAAAGAATCACACGGCTTGCTTTTGTTGTCTTTGAATATAGCGCTAAAAAGCTGCCACTATTCGGAATAGTGCTCTACGTGTGCCTGTGAATTAAAAGCAAAGCAATGCACCGCTTTGGTGTATTAATTTCGAATTATGGTCCTATATCTAGCTTGCTTCGTCTATTATCATCCTTTATGTAATTTTTTTGACAGAATTTCGTCCTGCAAGTGGGTATGGACATTATTTTAGAATCTATCTTTGTTTCTATCGTACATTTTTTTGTCACTTGTTCTCGGGGATTTTGTTCTATGATTGGAAAGTCGTCTGGGTGAGAATGTTTTGCAGACACTCAAGACAACCTTTATTTTGAAGTGCAATTTGGCCTTGAAATGTAACAAAAAAGTTGCTCTAGAACTGCAAAGTTTATCGCTGAATTTAACTTTTAAAAGATCACTTAAAAACCGGAGACATGCTCTCAGTTTAAACTTGATACGTTTGAATTGAATAAGTACTTCAGTCTCGACAATTTCCAATTTCGTTTTATAAATGTTTTCACATAGCAATTTCCTTCAAATTAAATCACCGTTTACTAAAAAGTGACATTGGGCTGTGCCAAATTGGATTTTAACTGCAATTATTATTACACCTTTTAAGATAAATTTGTTTTAAATTGTTATGAAGCCTTTGTTTTGGCAATAACTTTGTTCCTATTTCCTGAATAACTCTGCGGGAGTTTTGGATCCGGTGAAATAGATAGTTGGTATTTCCGCGAAAACGTTGCGAAGTTTTGCCCCACTTTGGTTTCCCTAGAAACACATTCAACCAATTTTCTGCCAATGCGAATTCAATAAACACATAACCATTCCTCCAAATATATTGTAGATAACCTTTCATCATGTTTGCACACAATAGTTGATTCAAACGGGGATTAAATCATTCACTCGGGTTGTAATATTTACGTTGCTTTTCCAAAGTCATAACCTTAAACTCCAGTGCCAATTGACGTGAATTTTGCCGTAAGGATGTAGTGGTATAGACTATGCATTGAAATATTAGTTTTAGTGTAATCTTTTTAACATTACCCTGCATAATAATAACCGCAAATTTTTACCCTGCATAGAATTATCTTTCCTAAAAAAGGGGAAAAGAAGAATTTTATTTATTACAATTCAACTTTTCCCCTTTTCTATGCCGTAATGGTTTGTTTTCCTTGTATATTTTCAGACCTTAGAGACCCTAGGCCTTTGGACTTTTACAAAAGTAAATAACTAAGATATTTTTTGCACTGATCCTTATTTTATTAGTCAATGCTGAACTTGTTTTTTAATTATAGTAACATTATCTGAATTGATATATATAGTTTGACGAAGCTCGTTTACGACATCAGTATTATTTATGTTTTTTGCTGAAGAAACAAGGACGGCAAGCCGAAAGAGTCATCCGCCTAAAAATATAAGAAAAATAAAGTTACACTGAAGTCAATCATTTCCCTTTAAGAAAGAAAAAAGAATAACACTAAAACCTTATAAAATGGGGTTTAGATGAAAAATCAAGCGTAAAAACTCATACTCATACTATTTTTATTTCTAGCGGTGCAGCAAGAGCGACAACCGAACTCGACCAGAGTTATGAAACCGCATTTGGACGAATACGGTCTCAAAGGGCTAAATAACGAATTCCTCGCGAGCCTTATCGTCGCCGAACCTTGCCGCGATGCAGTCTATAGAACGAGTCAAGGCCTGAATCTGCCGTATCTACAACAAGACGTCGCGTCACCGCTTTTCTGCTCTTCTCCTGATGCCCTCTTCGAATCCGCCGCGCGTCTGCTTTTCATGTCCGTTAAGTGGGCGCGAAACATCCCGTCTTTTGTAAACCTACCATTTCGTGACCAAGTTGTGCTGCTCGAAGAAGGGTGGCGGGAACTGTTCATTATGGGAGCAATCCAGTGGAATCTCCCACTTGAAGTTGCTCCTCTTCTGGCGGCAGCGGGAATGCACGTCGATAACACACCAGCAGAAAAAATTGTGGCCACAATGGCGGATATTAGAAAACTACAAGAAATCGGTTCACGTTTTCGTGCATTGCAAGTCTGCGAGGCGGAATTCGCTTGTCTGAAAGCAATCGTTCTTTTCAAGCCAGGTAAGACCTTAAAATATATATGGTTTTACAATAAGATGTGTTTTCAAGTTATTTTAAGCTATCCCTAGCTTTTGTATATCGCCCATTTCGTAATTTTGTAACTATGTAATTTTGTAACTATGAAATTTGTGTTTTTTTCTTTCATAATTTTAACCCAAAACACATCTTGTTAGTTTATTAAATGTATTTCCTAGTATGAAAACATACTGTATATATTTTAAATGGATAGGCAAGGTTTGAATCACTGCTTATAATACAAAGGTGGTTTGTTTTCTTTCGTATTCATATGTATCTCTTTCGCTGTTTATATTTTCCACTCATAAGTTGACTCGTACCTGACAACGAAACCAAACCCATAAAGTCAAAAGAAAACCCTGAAATTTCATGTATCTTTACTGGTTTTAATGAGTTAATGACTATATTAGCTGGAAATAGGTGTCAAAGTTGTGATCTATAGAGCAGCCCAAGACTGCATGTAGCAGATGTTTCAGTGTGTAACATTGCATATCTCACTGAACTTTACGTTCCACTGTTTATTCCCTTTTGCGCCGAAACAACAAAGGTTCACACCAATTAGGTATCAAATATTTTTTCAGGATGATATGAAAAAAACAAAACATCTAGAAGGGAAGAGAATTGCGTCTTTTTAGAAACGAAATACCTATGTTTTGTCGCATTTCTCACTATAATGCCTTAAAAGTTATGGATTTTCAAAAACATCTGCACGTTATTTTAGCAGAATCGACACTTCATTTCACTTAGAGGATTTCTTCTTTTCAAAACGTGCGCAATATAGATTAGTAACGTTCGTAATTTCAATCAATTTTAAGTCAATTAACTTTCTTCTAGTAGACTTCAAAAATGCTGGCTAATAAGAGAGACAAGTTAGGGTAGCAATGAAAAAAATACGGCTCGGCACTCCAATTATTTACACAGTAAATGTATCATTGTAAAACATCACCCAATTAACCGAAGCAAAATTAACAAGGGAAAACTTTCTTTAAACTCACAATTTGAAGATTTTGAGAAATTAAAAAGTTTTTCTTTTCCAAAGCATTTATCAGGATCCATGATTTAAAAAAGATAATTTCTTAATACTATATACCGTGTTTACAGTGATCGCTCCATACAAGAATGATATTATTTCAGAAATCATCTGTTCTTTTTCCCCCAACTGCGTTCACTGAGATGTAAAGTGAGGCGTGCGTGATTTCCATTCTGTTTTCTTATCGCACAAGATGTTTTTGTAATTGCACTAAACCTTATAGTATCCATAGCCTATATAATGTACAAGAGAATGCGCGCCTTAATTCGCCTAATCATGTTAGGGTTCCCCTGCCTCACCCATGTGGGTCCATTTATAATTAATTTACCCAAGACTTCTAATTAAAGCTTTCTATCCGGATTGTGCAACAGTGATTGGACTGTGTCTAATTAGGCCCAAAGCCTTATTTTTACCTATTAACTTTAATCAAATTTGAAATGTATCCGTTCGGAGGATTAGGTCACCTCAAAGACGCGATCTCTACATATCACTATGGCTTTAGTGTTTTATTACAAAATCCCCACACTGTGTATTTAAACTACTGATACTATGACATGGTCTCTCTAGCCCAAATAAATCACCATTAGTTATCTAAAACCGCATCTTTTGTTTCTCTTGGTCATCGAATTGAACAAAGATTCCATACTTGAGTTGAGCTTGTATTTGTCGAAGACTTTAGAGTTTTGGGTTCTAAACAGATGGATGGAAATGGGTCGGTTCACCTTCAAGTTTGTACCTAATGAGTCCAACACTTGAAAAGATTACAGTCCTTACTAATGGAGTTCACCGCATACAGATATCTACTACAGATGCCTGAGCTTTGTGGCTTTAAAGCCCGGTGCCACAATCTGCCGCCTCCAAATTCCTCATTCAGGAACTCTAAAACTAGAGATAAGACAGTTAAAGCACTTAAAACCCAGCACAAGTCTGCGACCCTATCAGAGCAAAGTGCGCGTGCGGTCATCTAAGATTATCTCTATCTTGTTTCGGAAATAAATCTGGTAACATAGCAATAAATAAAGTTTTGTTTTTGATTTACTCGGTTCGCCTTAGGCTTGAACTTCTGGGCTACTTTTCCATGCATTTTTACATATAAATTGGTCAAGTATAGTTAGCGGAAGTCCAATTGTATTATACCTCTTGCATAAAAGGAATGTATGTATAGATTCTTCAGTATTGGCAAAACAGCTGATCTTTCAAGTATCTTTATTTTAACAACCTTAAATTGCGACGGAAGAGACATTTGCTTTTAGTAAGTGATGGCATGTTGGATACGTCTCATTGCATTCTACATTTGACTTGTTTCAATCTTTCACATTTCAAATAAATGTCTAATCTTTTATGGTAATAAGCCATCCATTGTAACATTTCAGGTGAAGTTGTGTCTCGAAATATAACTTACATTTATAAAATAACTGAGTTTTTACTGAGAGTTGTTAAATATGTATGACTTATTTTTTAATAGGGATGCGAAACTTTTAATTCAAGTTTTCTACTACTAGAATTCGATTTCTACTTCTTCTTACTGAAATTCAAACCTATAGGTGTAGTAACTGGTGAAACCTAAAAAGATGCAAAATCGACAAAATGCATTTAAAAAGCATTGATTTTGATTTCGTGATAAAATATAAAAGCTCTAGCATGTCTGATCCCAGCTTGACGTCATATTTAACCAATCAATTTTCCGCCTTAAGCAAGAAAAATCCCTATTTACTAGCTAAATCACAAGTTACTTACCCTTAGAAATTGTATTGCCTTATAAACAAAATAAAAATAAAACCTTTTGGAAATGCCATTGCCGTTAATAGCAAAAATGGTACACACAGAGTAGAAATGTTATTAAAAAAGCAACCAATTTTCCACATTTGAGAGCGCGAAAACAATAAAGCTGACTTTATTTCGAAGCTGACGAAAAAATCTCGTTAAGGCCCAATTTTCACAGTTTAGAAAAGGCAAATTATTTATAAATCCAAAAACTCAATAATTTAGACAATTTGATAGGTGATTTTTTTCGAAGTGATAAGATTCTTGTTTATTTTTTCAAAGTTTTATTTCGTTTTCGGGTCAGTTTCTTCTGTTCAGACTACAATACTTGTTAAAATTTCATTTTGAATGTCCTATTACATAAAGATGTATTTTTTTTACTTGTACCAGCCTTTAACAGCTGTTACAATTAAAAACGTTCAGCTTTGTATCAAAGGAAAGCATTATTCTCTTTTATAGGCAAATGTCAAACAATTGTCTTGTCGTGAGTGAAGTGCGTATTCAAAATTCGCACCGAAGAAATCAGTTATGCCTAGTGCACACTAGCGACATAACAACATAACGACATGCGCGCGCACTATGTTTAGCCCGACATAACGGCATGGACATAATGACATAAAAGAAAAAACCTGTTCTTTCTTTTATGTCGTTATGTCCATGTCGTTATGTCGAATATAAGAGTGCGCGCGCCCATGTCGTTATGTCGATATGTTGCTAGTGTGCACTAGGCTTCAGGGAGGTCAATTTACTTCTCTATGATCCTAACATATCGCTCAGGAAAAGAATATTGAAAAGTTTTAAACTCATTTTTATTAAGACGGCATAAAGGGAATGAAATAATTTTGCTTAATATGTCAATGGAAAATTTAATGACTTTCTGGCTTTTAAAATGGCATATGATAGCTAAATAAGATGACTTATCAAAAAATTCTTAGCGCTGGTGAGAAGGGGAACTGTTAACTGTGTTCACAAATAGTCCTTCCTTAAAACTTTTCGAGAAAAGTGATTATGCCTTAAAACATAGCGCAGTTGGATGTTCACGATTAACTGGGTTTTTTTTCTATTAGTTATAATGAATTAGAAAATGGCATCTTCGTTGTGTCTTGGTGCTATTGGCACGTTGATAGAAGATAGAACTGCTATTTTTTAATTCAAAATCAACCTAACTGGTATTTCGTCCCCTTTTAATAGACTTTTTTCTATTACGCTTGTCGTCGTATTTTTAACATTCCATTCAAGACAATGCTGGACTTTAAGCACGCATTTCTCCGCTAGAATCCGTAATAAATAAAGTTGTTAATGACAAGCGAAGCGTGGCTAAAACAAAGGATTGTTGGATTATCGTTAGGAAAACAATGTACTTAAGAAGAGTAAATGATCTAGCTTTGTAACGGGGGATTATTAATGAAACAGCTGTCGATTGGTTTATATGTGTCCATGCTTCCACGAGCCACGGGGTAACTTAACACAAGGCTGCTATTTCTTTAAGAAATCCTATCAAGGAACTAGATGCATTCGTCGATATTTTTGTAATGTTGAGTCTTGTCTTTCAAACTTCACGTCCTTTGGCCCGGTTATTCCTTATTAAAAATAGTAAAAGTACGCCTCTGCTAGCAGGGATCCTTTAACCAATGGTGCTCTTAAGACTGATTTAGACAGCATGATTCAGTCGTATGCGACTTGCCCACAACACTTTTACAGCTCGAGTCGTAGAGTTTGAATCAGCCTTCGACTCCGCTACGACGCTGGACTACGAGGGTCGTAGCATGTAATTCAGAGCTAAGACATGTCGTAGGCAGGTCTGGTACGACTGATCAGCCTTTATCTAGACATCCTGAGCTTAGAACCCCCAGTCTGATTCTCTCTCAGAGGACTCCACCTTTTTCAACATCCTTATTCCTTCCTCTTAACATTACGCTATCGGAGGGATTCCGTTTCTACTGTACTCATCTCCTCTTCATTTTTGTCCCCAGACCTTCGCGATTTGAGAGACCCGCAACAAGTTGAATGCTACCAAGACCAGGCGCAGATCATGCTCGGAGACTATATCAAGAGACAGTTCGCCGGTCAACAAGTCCGATTTGGGAAGCTTTTACTAATGCTGCCATCGCTGCGATTGGTTCGCAACAAGACAATTGAAGAACTCTTCTTCCGGCAAACAATTGGGAGTGTCGCCATCGAAAGTTTGCTTTGTGATATGTTTAAGTCCAGTTAGAGTTAATGTGTATAGATAGTGTAGTACCTTAGGGCTCGCTCTGAAAGGCTCCCTATTAATTCTGCCATCGCAGTTCGAAACAAGACAATCGAAGAACTCTTCTTCCGGCAAACAATCAAAGCTGTCAGTGGAAAGTTTGCTTTACAATTTGTTACAAGGCTTTTTTACACGCATCAAATTTTAGGATCAATTTTGTGTACTTTCTTCAGTGTGGGCCTGACATTTGAACAAAGTCTAATTTTTCCCGACAACCCCCAGGCTTGTGGATTCCCTGGGGCCGGTTCCTAGAAAGCAGGTTAGCGCTAACCCTGGGATAAATATGGCTATCTTGACATTTGATTGGATAAAAAGGGCATTTATCCCTAGGTTAGCGTTAACCTGCTGTCTAGGAACCCGGCCCTGGCCTACAATGGGCTCGACAATCCGCCTAGTTGTAGTAATACTAGAAAAACAGCTGAAATGTAACAGAAAAAAATCTCTAAGAATAGTAGGATAATGGCTCTAAGAAAATGACATAAAGTGAAATAGCATGACTTGCAAGTAATGGCACGAATTTATTGGACATCATGTACAATAGACGATAAACTCTTTTTATATACAAATATCATAAACTCTATGACAACTAAGAGCAAATCCTCTAGTAGCCTAGCCTATATATCCAAACTAAATGCTTTCTTTTGAAAAGCGCTTAATGTAAAAATTAGTTTTGTACATATTATTATAAGAAAAATAGACATTTACTATAGAACGAAGTGTGAAATTTTTTTGACTGCTCATTTTAAAAGAATCAAAATTTTCTCTAAGTAAAGTAGTTCCTTCACAAATGGCTATGGTTTGATATTAAGCAATTTGATCGGTGTCTGACGTCTTGTCCTGAAAGGCAAACAATAGGGGACTTTCGCTAAGAGATCACGTAACTTTTATATATAGTGGCAAACTGGCGCGCGCTCAAGTTTTTAGCGGCAAAAGAAAAGCAACAAACATAGCGCTTACCAATTAAGCCAGAACTCTTATTTAAATATGTTATATTTTTTCGTCATTCTCTGGCGTGACAGGCACAGTCAGTGTTTATTTTGGCTTGAATTTGACGCTGATTGGCAAGTACAGGCCTGAATACATTTCATTTGTTGCTTTTTGATTGGTCAGCGCATTGCGAAGCACGATCTGAATTTCAGTCCTCAAGGATTTTGAATGACGAAAGCTTGAAGTGATTATCTGTAGAGTTAGAAGCATTCTCTATGGGTGAAAGAAGAATCCAAAAGTAAAAGTGACTTTTCCAGCTATAGCTTTACACTTTTTAAGCTGTATGTTAAATAAACAGTGTGTCACGCTTTAGTACCAACTCAATTAATCAATTAATTGCTCGTGTCACGCGTATCACGCAATCCATCTCATGCAATCGTTTGTGTCACCCTTTCACGTAAAACAGTGTGTCACGCTTTAGCTTGTGTCAATGAATTGCTTGTGTCACGCAAGCTACCGTGTCACGCGTGTCACGAAATCCTTCATCTCACGCAATCGTTTGTGTCACCCTTCCACGTCAAACCCCTTGTGTTTGAGGAATATAAATAAGTAAATGCTGGTTTAAAAATAGCAGGTATACATTCAAAACATGTCTCTCCTTATGAGACTTTGGAGGCTTCCTTTTGCGAGATTCAAGATTTAACTTTAATTATTTGTGCTCCCCTTTTGGATATATTAAAGATAGTGAGGCTCCCCTTATCACCAACCTCCCTTCGTTCCTTTCCCACAACTTAAGTAATGAACGGTTTCTAAGGCTCCCCGACTAGAATTCTAACCTTCTGCACTGACCACACCAAACACATGCATGGTGGTCCCCTTGCAGATGCAACATGTGTTTTTAAAAGTGCTTTTGTATTTCATGTATAGACCTATTTCAATAAAGGCTGTCAGTGCAAACGGCGAATGGCAATTTGCCTAATGGCAGTTCTACAACCGAAAGGTGTTTATGGGTAGTAATTATTTGTAAAAAAGAAGGTGGTAAATAAACTCAAACATATAAAAATTATATTAAATGGATAGCCGTATGTTTTGTTTATATTTTTCTGAATTTGAAACAAATATTTTGGGATCCATTTGTCCTCACGGCCGTAGAACTGCCATTTTTCAATGGCCATTTGCCATTTGAACTGACAACGTTATTTGAAATAGGTGTATGTAACAGGGCGCTGATATTGTGTGCGCAGATTGTTAAATGTGCCCCAACAGTGGTAGGACTATTTAATGTTCGGGATGGACCCTCTATTTTAAGTAACATACGATAAGTTGGAAAATTGTTCTGTCTTGGGTGAAATAAGCAGGCGTGTACAGATGGAGGTGGCCATTCTACCTTTGCGGGGGGGATTGGGTCGAGTTGATAAGCGAACAGCATGCTGGGAAGATTTTAGGGGGCTCAATTCGACATGGCGTCGAACGATGAAAATATTGATGTTGTAAATCTAACTAACGAAGATATTCCGGGAGCAGAATTGCCATAACCTCCTGAATATTCTACTGTAGCGTTTACCATGTTGAATTGCGTAAAATAGTCCCAGCATGGTGCTCGCTCGACCCATCCCCCGCGCAATGCAAGTATATGAAATAGTTGTAGTTATTTTTAAATTTACTCCATTAGAAGTGCCGTCTCACCCCATGTCTCACCCTAAGTCTGCAGATTGTTACCTGTGCTCGTAGATGAACCGTAAAGCAGCGTGGCGCCTGGAACAAGCTCAGCCACAGAACGGGGAGATGGCTTCCTTTGATGTCACAACTCTTAACAACCACAGGGAACCCTAACAGACATCCGGGTAAGAACGATTAAGACTATTCTGAGTAGAAATTTTATTTATCCAGCTACATCTTTATTTTTTTTTAACTGTTGTTGTTGTTTGCTTTTTCTTCACATAGTAAAACAAATTATGTGATAGAATCTCGAAATAACATCTAAAAACAAGTGTTATACTTTATTAACTAAATCAGAGGCTCATAAGTAGGGGCAATCATCTGCATTATATAAGTGTCACGGCGTTTCCTAGGATCAGGCTATTTTTAGACGCGCTCGCACGGACGGGTCAATCAGCTACGTTGACGTTGGTCGCGCGCGCTAGTGACGTGGGGAAATTTCAGTTAGGAAGAGTATTTCTTTATCCATCATCCGTCGGTTTTGTTTGTTCAACAAAAAAATTGCAAGCCAGAATTTAAATTCGTAGTTAAAGCTGGATTCATCATTGAAGAAGAGAGCAACAAAGGTCAAAGCACCGAAGAGAAAACATAGCTTTTTGTCTGACTGCCCGTGCAGTTGAGCTCAGCCAAAACGTAAGCACTAAGGTCGCATTTAATTGGCTAATACGCGCGTCTAAAAATAGCCTGATCCTAGGAAACGCCGTAACACCTATATAATACAAGAATGTGAGGAAGTTGATTGCCCCTAGTTATGAGCCCCTGCTAAATTCAATTACAAATAGCGCAATACCTTCACGAAATCAGCCGATGGAAAAGGATACTTTCTTTTTTGGTATTTTGCTAAGATGATAAAATGACCTACATTTAACTGACAACCTCGCCTTTTATTACTTAGTGGCCGATGTTTAATGGAGGTAGTCATATAAAGTTCTTTAGTAATAAGAAATTGTTAATAGGGGACCTGCGCCAAGACATCACGTGATTATTATAGTGGCCAATTCAAGCCAAAATAGACACAGATGACTGCACCCTTCACGTCAGAGAATGACGAAAAAATAAAATCTTTAAATGAAAATAAACTTTGAAAAATAAAACTTTCTGGCTTTTCCGTAAGCACTAAATAGTTTTCTATTTGTTGTTATTTTACCGCTAAAAGCTTTAGCGCGCGCTAGTTTGCCACCCAAAAAAGTCACGTAATCTAGCGCAAGTCCCCTATACGGGAGTCACCGTATTAAATCAACTTCATTTTTTTTTTATTTCGAAGATGATTGATAAAATAGAGAGTCAGAATCATTGTTTGCCGTCTACCATTTACAATTTACAAATATTACCGAGTACTCAGCTAAAAAAATATTTAACCAATTTCGCGCACGAAATTGCAATTAAACTAATAGGAATTCGCATTTATATTTCTAAAATAAACATAAAGTGCATTATTGCTCGGAGAGAGGCAGCGACCGGAGAGCAAGTCTAATCTTGGTATCGCATATGATTTTTCGTGTCCACACTACAGGCTTCCCAGTCGGCTGATATGTATTTTTATTTCATGCAGATCAGCGGTCTTTTTAGCGCATGCGCGAGTTTCATATAGTGGATGCGATTTTTCGTGTCCACACCACAGGTTTCCCAGTCGGCTGATATGTATTTTGATTTCATGCTGATCAGCGGTCTTTTTAGCACATGCGCGAGTTTCATATAGTGGATGCGATTTTTCGTGTCCACACCACAGGTTTCCCAGTCGGCTGATTTGTATTTTGATTTTATGCTGATCTGTGATTTTTTTAGCGCATGCGCGAGATTCATATAGTCCATTTTTCGTGTCCACGCCATAGGCTTCCCGGTCGGCTGATTTGTATATTGATTTCATATCGATCAGCGGAGTTTTAGCGCATGCGCGAGTTTCATAAAGTGGATGCAATTTTTTTGTGTCCACACCACAGGCTTCCCAGTCGGCTGATTTATATTTTGATTTCATGCTAATCAGCGAGAACCCCTGTACTGAAACATGTTCGTCCCGTCCTCCGAGCGTTCACTTTCTATTAGAAACGTCTAGTTATTAGTCAAATGTATTGCTCCGCCAGGTATAAACCAGAGAAAATATTTTTTTTATTCGACAATTGGAGAGCACTACCAGTTGTAATAAACAAACTTAGCCGATCGGTCTCCATGGTAACCTGTGGTTTGGCGCCATTTTTTTTTCTTTTTACAACAGGGAGTCCGAGTTCCCTTTTCTTTATGCTGTCCATAAAGAACGGGGCGGCAGCTATCTTTTTTTTCTTTTTTTTTTTCGTTTTATTTTTGATTTTCCCATCTGAATCGCAACCGTTCTAATTTCCGCTCTTTTATTTCAATATTGTAAGACAGGCTTTAAATGAATCTAGATTTATTAAAAAACGAATACGCCACTTGAATTTATTCGAGAGGAGAATTTTACAATGAGAGAAATGCACACAATATGTCAAGCGAGTAGTGATTTCTGATTTAAAAAATCGTTATTTTTAAATTATTATTTTTTATTTCAAATTTAATATCTAATAAATTATAAGGTAGGTGTATTTTTTGTTGTTCTTGTTGTGAGCAAAGCAAGCCGCCCGCTATTGAATGGATATTTCTATAATTTTTAAATCGTAAGTTTGCACGTACGGAGGCGAACTTCAGCAAGATCGACCTCCTGATAACTTAGATTTGAATTTTTCTTTCTGCTCGTTTTTGCCACTATTTTGTAAGAGAGTCGATAATTTTGGTTGTAAAAAGTTCGAGAAACACGCACATTAATTTTTTTGTGAGCATTAATATTTATTGAACAGATATCTGCTTTAGCAATAATGCTAAATAACGTAAATGATATTTCGTGCGCTAAAAGTCTAGGATATTAAAAGCAGACTTTTTTCAACTGTTTTTCAAGCGTTTTTCGACAGATTGGCTTTTTTAAACAGCTTAAAAAAGCGAGCAAAGAAGCACTGCAAATTACACCTATTTTAATTATCGTTGACTTGAAAAGAAAATGGAAAACGAGAAATGGCTAACACCACAGGATAAGTCTTATAATTAACAAAATTTCCATAGTTTTCCATGGTATGTACTCTTACACAACACGATATTCGTCACCTCATGATCAAAATGTTGTGGAGTCACGAGGTGCGTAGCGAATATCGTGGTGTATAAGAGTACATACCACGGAAAACTATGAAAATTGGTTTTCTACAACGCAAACAACGAAAACAGTATTTTACAAAATCAAAACAGCGCGTGCTCGTTTGAAATGGCATGTTTCCTAGTGCGTGCGCGAACGCATGCTACCGGTGTTTGCAGCGCGCGCAGATAAACGAAAATTGAAAACTTGAGCTTCAAAACCCTGCAGTTTTCGTTACTTTTAGTGTCCTTTTGTTAGGATGGAAAATTCATTTACTAGAAAAAGTTAAGAACCAAATTTCGCGAACTTGAATCAAGGTTTTTTGTCTCTTTCGCTTCAAGTGAACCTGCTAGGATTGTGTGTACACCCCCCCCCCCCTTCCCGTGATACAGGCAAACGAATATGCGCAAGCATTGACCTAATTCTACGAGAAAACTTCCAATTTCGAGGTAACCATTGAGTTGACCAAATTTCCAAATGCAATAAGTGAAAGTTGCGTTTGATAACGCCCATGCTGTAGTTACCTTCTTCTGTATGTTTATTATTATTTTTTTTAGACAGTCTCTATACTGATATAAGTACACAACAAACCGTGGAAGAGACAACAACAAAAAATAGTGCGAAAGGGGGCAAGCAACGGACGCTTGGCTCCGGCCAGGCCAACTCAGAAGCGAGAATGTTCTATTCTATTAACCGTATATCAGCATCATTCTTCTCTATATGATCTGGGAGAAAGTATAAGATTCTCGTAAAGAAATCCCTACCTCAAGGGCGCCCCACAAATTCTTTTTTTGTTTGTATTCTGATATATTAGCGGCGGATTCAGGTGAGGTTTAAGGAGTGGCAAATTATATTATGAAATTTCGAAATAACTAGCTAAAAACATGACTTTATACTACATTTCAATCGAAAATTTAATCGAAAAAAAGAGTCGAAAAAAATGCAATAGTTTACCAATCAGCCGATCACAATCGATGCTTTTTACCCTTTGTATTTATTTTGTTAGTTCGAAAAAATGGCGACTGTCAGAGATACTTTAAATTGTACAATCACAAAGAGCATTGTAAGTAAACAGGTGCCCAAATACGCTTCCCCTAAACTCTCACACTCCTTTATTCAGGCTGGCATATTAGTTCCGTCCCCGTGTTTGCGATTTTCTCCATGTTATCCAGCACTTGAGGCCTAGCGGAAAAGGACGGCGATAAATGCGACGCTAAACCACTTTAGTCGCATTCGCTGTTATGCGCGGTGTACACTGGCTATGTAACGACATAGGCGCGCGATTTTATGTTCTTATGTACAGGAGTACAACATAACATCTACATAAGGACGTAAGATAAAAAAATGTTTTTTTTCTCTCTTATGTCAATATGTTGTTATGTCTGAACCGTTTTTCTCCTTTTTTTATTATTTAACTCGAAATTTCATAGACAATTCTCGGCCCTCATTTTACTTCTTTTCCACTGAGAAATATCATTCCTAGGTGTTTATTTTTATCAACGGATATGCGAAAGGCGGATTTTCCAACACCTCGACAATCGATAAAATGATTTGTCACACCAGGCTTGGATGAAAAAGGCTTGAAATTAATAATAGAGCGAATTATCTTTGTATTTCCCTTACAACCATTTCCATATCGGCTCGTAACCGCCTTTAGGTAGTTACCAGGGCCCTATGATACGCGGGGCGGCATCGACATAAAGCAATAAAAAAATTCAATTTGCTAAAAAAATTTGCTTGTAATTTTAACGTGACAACTTTCACAGTCTATCGAGGTTCTGGCCTGTTTATGTTAATAAAGTCTCCGCTCAAAGTTTTCTGTTTCAAAGTATTTTTAGATCTAGTTTGGGATTTGTTTCGATACTAAACACGCGCTAGAAGCTAAATTTCCGTTGAACAGTAGATTTCGAGAGTTATAATGATGAGTCCAAGTTATCAACTTTGCTTATTCATTTCCGAATGCACGAGAAACACCCTGAGTTCTCTTCCCAATCACAGTAACAATATTAGCATCAGTAACGAACCGATCTCGCAGTAAAATGCTTTTAAACGCGCGCTTGAAGCTAGAATTCATCAAACCGTAGATTCCCGAGTTTAGCGCGCTGTTCAACATAGCTAGCCAGGTTGTAGCTATGAAGTAAGAATCCGGCCATTCACAGTTACCCGATACCAAGCAGAATATCCCCACTGCATGGGGGAACCAACAGGCCGAGAACGTGCCGACTACTATAGCGATCATAATTGTTGCTTTGTGTTCTTGTTTGGTCTTCCTCTGTTCTTCATTACTCTGTCCACGAATCTCACCAACTGTTATACTAGCTATTTTGCGTCTCTGTTCCAACGCCTTACGCAAAATGACAAAGTAACAAACAGCCATCGCCGCGAATGGAAGAAAGAAAAATGTGACAACGAAGAAAAAGGTGTAGCCAATACTATATGACCAATCAACAGTGCATATATGCTCGAATTTTAAAAACTCAAACTTAGAGAATAAAAATGTCGAGGTTGCACATATGAGTGACTGTAACCAAATGTACACTACCATGATTTTTATCGTTCGAGGAGTCATCCACTGTTGGTATTTTAATGGATGTAAAATCGCGATGAATCGTTCCAACGAGACGAACGTCAGTGTGAGAATCGACGCCTCGCAGAAAAGCGAGTTGAAAATTCCTTGCACTTTGCAGAAAGTGTCGCCAAAGATCCATTCATACGTTATAGACGATGTCATGGTAAAAGGCATTGCCAAAACAGCCAAAGATATATCTGCTATCGCTAGATTTACAACGAATACGTTTGTCTTCGTCTGTAAACTTCGAAAGCGATAGATAGCTGTGAGAATAAGTGAATTTCCTATAATTGCTGTTACTATGATAGCACACAAAAGTCCTGCTTCAAAGCAAATAACAAACGTTGAACGCTTATCCTTTGTTGAATCCATATCATTGTAATATCTTCCCTCGTAGCTTGCATTGGCGAACGTCCCATTCACATTTGCTCCGAAACTTGTCATTTAGGTGGCCTTTAAGTACGCCAGCTAATAACCTCCGTCTTTCGCAAATCTCCTAGATCTCAAATCCCATTTTTCGCCGCTGGGCACTTGAATAGTATTGAATTTCATAATGCTTCTTTGAGAGTCGGTTTGGTTTCACGGCGTGGTTAATAATACGACAACTAGCTAGATGCCCATGACATCCTCCAAAGCTGTATTTGCTATGAATTAATTTACCTACAGTGTAAAATATCCAAGATGGTAATTTACTCTTGCCTATCTCCCACAGTATTCGCCGGATTTGGTTGATGATATTTCGGTCTATCTAAAGTATCAAAACAGTTCTTTTCAATTAAAATCACTCCTCTTTTCCTGTCCAGTAGGTCGTATGGTAAAAATTGGATGAAATAAAAAATAAATAACGGAAAAGAATAATAAAACAATGATATAATTTAAACCGTATATCACACAGTAAAAGATAAATAAACCATGTAAGCCTATATTGAATTTCCTATGTTAGTTTATGTTATGCCCATCCAAGTGTCGTCTACGGGAGTAATTTCGCATTGACAATGTCCATTGACAAAAAGCTAGCATTTTGTTTTTCTTTGGCAAAGAGAATTTGACGAAGTGGGAACATTGCTCATTTCGCTGGGCGAGCAATAGAATTTGTGACGTCAAACTGGCCTCCAAACCCCGTGCTTTGTATATTACGCACATCGGTCACGCACACTTCGTTATTTATTGCGCACATCGGTCACGCACACTTCGTTATTTATTGCGCACATCGGTCACGCACACTTCGTTATTTATTGCGCACATCGGTCACGCACATTTTCCGATACGTTTACACAATTCCTTGTACTACTTCTATGTATGTTATTACGCACATCGGTCACGCAAACTTCCTCATATGTTACGCACATCGCTCATGAAAACATCCTCATATGTTACGCACATGCGTCACGCAGCTTCAGACACAAAGTCATCACACACTACCTAAAGTAACCGCACATTTGTCACACACACCGCTTTTTGTAACGCACATTGGTCACGCACATCTTATTTGTTACTTTTATTGGTCACAAACATCACTTCACCATAAATTTTAGGCACATGGTTCTTGTACACTTTCTCATTTGTTTCGTCATCGGCTACGCACAATTTCTTGAATGTTCCGCTCATGTGTTACGTATATAGGTTAAGCACAGTTGTTTGCATGATACGCACATAAGACATCGCACACTTCGTTATATATTACGCACATCGTCACGCACACTTCTCTATACGTTACGCACATGGGTCACGCACATGGATCACGCGCGTTTCTTTGTATGTTACGCTCATTGGTCATGCAAACGTCCTCATATGGTACGCACATCTACCACGCTATTTTTTTATGTTACGCACATCGGTCACGCAAACGTCCTCAGCTGTTACGCTCATGGTTACATACATCGACCACGCACACATCTTTGATTTTATTTTTTCGTCGTTCTCTGGTGTGACGGGCGCAGTCATTTCTGATGTTTTGTTTGATTATTTTGTTTTGATTGTGCCACCCAGAAAGGTCACGTTGCGAAAGTCCGTATTTGCAGCTAAGAGCTTAATAACTGCTGTATTTTCAGCTGGAAACAATAACAAAGGAGTGGTTTATTGACATTCTTCCATGAGGTCGCTAGGCAGATTGCTGTAAGATTTAGTATGTGCCTTCCCTGCAAGCAGAGACCTTTTTCTATGTACTTCTCTGGGCTGGCGTTCGCGAGGAAAAGAGACCTCTGCCATGGGTCGAAACTTTGTTTGATCAAACCGCCGTCCACGATCGTGGACGCTTTGTATGTTACGCACATCGGTCACGCACACTTCGTTATTTATTGCGCACATCGGTCACGCACACTTCGTTATTTATTGCGCACATTGGTCAAGCACATTTTCCGATACATTTACACAATTCCTTGTACTACTTCTATGTATGCTATTACGCACATCGGTCATGCAAACTTCCTCATATGTTACCCACATCGGTCATGCAAACGTCCTCATATGTTACGCACATGGGTCACGCGCACTTCTTTTTATGTTACACTCATCGGTAACGCAAATGTTACGCTCATGGTTACGCACATCGGTCACGCACACATCTTTGTATGTTACGCACATCGGTCACGCAAACGTCCTCATGTGTTACGCACATCGGCCACACACTTCTTTGTATGTTACGCTCATCGGCCACGCAAACGTCCTCATATGTTGAGCACATGGGTAACACACTTCTTTGTATATTTCTGATTTTTTGTTTGATTATTTTGTTTTGATTTTGCCACCCAGAAAGATCACGTAGCGAAAGTCCGCATTTGCAGCTAAGAGCTTAATAACTGCTGTATTTTCAGCTGGAAACAATAACAAAGGAGTGGTTTATTGAAATTCTTCCATGAGGTCGCTAGGCAGATTGCTGTAAGCTTTAGTATGTGCCTTCCCTGCAAGCAGAGACCTTTTTCTATGTACTTCGCTGGGCTGGCGTTCGCGAGGAAAAGAGACCTCTGCCATGGGTCGAAAATTTGTTTGATCAAACCGCCGTCCACGATCGTGGACGGGGAGATCAAGAGCGCATGCTCCGTTCATTGTTTACTGGCCACTATTTGAGCCCACAATTACTAGCGCATGCGTGAAGCGTATATCCGCTGCGGGATAATAAGCCCGCATTTGAAACGGCGTCCTCCGTAGAAATATCACGCGACGAATTAAACGCCAGCGAACGCCAGCGAACGCCAGCCCAGCGAAATACAGAGAAAAGAGGCCTCTGCTAGCAGGGAAGTGAGCGCCTAGAAAGAATACCAGATTCTTTGATTTCCAAAAATTGTCTCAGAACTTATTAGATAACTTCAATTGTTTCCTTGCATTGGCCATCTACCTGCACCTGTGAACCAAACAGCTATAGGATACTGTACATGTTTCAACGACTAGCCTACCATAATTAACCATCCATGCAAGAACTAGGCAACGTCCCATTGTCCTGCGGCAAAAAGCTTTATCATAGCTTTTCCAATGATATTTCTTGTAATAAACACACAGAAAAAATTATAGAATATAGTGAGATTTTGAGGAGATTACATGAAACATGTGCTCCCTAATATATCTTATCGGAGATTTTCTGTTTTGAGCCATTCAAAAGAAGAAATAACAATAGTTTTTCTTGATATAATTTTCACAAGGCTACCCACGTTAGATTTGTTCGATAAGCCATATTACACATACTAATAAATCCTGAAACTCTAATATTCAGTGTAACTTATGTTGTATTTTTTCGTCTTGACCACTCAAATGTTTGCATATGCGTGCGCATAAGCGTACATATGCCGTTAGGTTGCCTAGTTCTTTCACGGAGCATTACTTAAGCAACTGATTCAACAAAGTAAACTTTGAAAATTCAAGTTCCCAAGGACCAAACTCAGTTTTATATGCTTCCTTGCAAGTTGCAACGCAACAAAAGATTGCAAGGGGATGTTACCTACGCAACTTAATTGCAACTCGCGACGCAATTTTTCTTGCGTTGCAAATTGCAGGAAAAATTGCCTCGTGACTATTGCCAATCACGCCGCCATTTAAGGTATATATTATGAATATGTTATTATCATATTAAATATAGATCTAAGATCGTATTTTTTACCTAGAATGACTCTACACACAAAATCTGGAAAGACTGAAGTTTATGTTTTGCTCTACATAGCGAAACAATCGAAGATTGCTAAATGAATAGAGCTGTAAGTATTTTATTCGGGTGACCTCTATTTAAGGATCACCAAGTCTTAATGAATTTTCGTAATATTCAAGTTTTTTTTTTTTAAAGTAATTTTCCCTGAGCGGATACAATCCCTTTGATCTCTATCGTTTTCTCATTACCAGGCGTTAGATCTTCATTCCTACCCGTCAAAGCATAACGACCAGTGAATGACTTCCTCAAGTCCAAACTTTAATTTACCCGACGCCATGACCCTTCTTTAATAAGCTCAAGCGCGAATGACGGCTCTCGTATATATTAAAAAGGCTCGAAGGTAAGTCGTATTTTTGTATTATACGTTTGAACATCATCTCGTTTTGTACGAGTACAACGCCTACTAGATATATTAGGCACTGCCTAAAGGCGGAGCCCTAGGAAATTAGTTATATAAAGTTAAATAAATCTAAAGATAAAGTCGTATTATTTGATCATACGACTGAACCATGTCTTGAACCATGTCGGAGTACGAAGCCTACTACACTTTTTTTATAAGAAACTTCCAGGGTTCCAGAGTCGCCTTTTCTTTTTCTTCTCTCTCATGAGTAGGGAAAGTTGGAGCCTCTCAGCCTATCCAGTCTGAGATTTCACCAAATTCTTAGAGCATACTTAGAACATGTCGAGGCTCAGATAGCACTAGAAAATATTGTTTTGTTCGTGTGAGGCATTCCGAAATCTGAAAAGCAGAATCAAATTGTGTTCATAATAACACCCTGAGGTATTTCTTCTATTGATTCATTTGTGTAATTCTCTACCTACTAATTCATTGGGTATTATATTTTTATATACAAAAATTTAAGGACATTTTCAGCCTTAAACTGCTTAAAAAATAAGAACGGCCCAGCTTCAATTGAAAATAAGACGTTCTTAGAAAAAACAATGAGAGTAAATATATTTAGGCACTGCCTAGAGGCAGAGCGTAAAAAAATAAGTGATGAAAGTTAGTAGGTCTAAAGATAAAACTACTTTTTTTAGAAAGGTTTTTTTAGAGGTGTAATCCCAATATTGCTTTAGATATGGACGTTGACGCATCTTGACATTCTCCGCCCTTCAAATATTCTATTTTTTGCTTTTCATGCGGTGCGGTCACGGAGATTTGACAGCGATGGCTCCGTGTCAAGCTCAGCGTCCACTAATCCCGTATAAGCCCGAAATTTACGAACTTTCTTTCCAAAAATAGTATAATTAATGATAACGGGGTGTTCGTCAAACTAGTCCCACTAGCCCATGCTCATATCGCCCCAGTCTCCATCGTTCGAAGAATGTGTTCTCCCTTCCAGTAGGCCAAAACAAAAACGATTGAAAATTAAACTACAATTAAAGAAAAATGAAAATTCCCTTATTGATGTAAAATTTGAACATTCTGCGTTGTAGAAGTAACAATTTGATACTATATACACAAGTAAAAATTCAAGGTCTGTGACAGAGTGGAATAAATCTGTTCGGCGGATGGCTCGAAAGTTTACGAAGACAGAAACCAAAAACAGCTTCACGCTGTGCTGGGACAGAACTAAATATATTCCAAATCACGCAGAAATCACACACATGTAGACACTTTACAAATAAGGGCATAAAATCTATCTAAAACACGCACACTCTTTACAACGTACACGCACAAGAAAAAGTTTATTTTACACTGTCACAGATTCTTAGATATATATCAATTTAAAAGCAGTGGAAAATTAAATTGCTTCTCCGGTGTTCGATTCTTTTTGTAAAAACAGACCAGCAGAGTGTGTTAGCGGTTAGGAGCCCCCCCCCCCCCCCCCTCCCCCCCAAACACACACACACACAAACAATAAATAAATACATGAATAAATAAATAAATAAATAAATAAATAAATAAATAAATAAATAAATAAATGAATGAATGAATGAATGAATGAATGAATGAATAAATAAATAAATAAATAAATAAATAAAGGTTATTTCAATATGAAAATCTTTTAATATTGCAGTAGATTTTTTAATATTTCAGACATTTTTAAAAGCCTCCAAATCTCAACATCTTCTCGCAAGAGCATGTTCCTTAATCCCCCTCCCCTCCCCCAATTAAATAATCTACCACCGTAGATTTGTAGTAGGCTACAAATTAGAGTTCTCATTAGAGTTCATTTGACTGGTTTAGCAGGTGAGCTAGGGCTTACAATCGGAAGTATGTATTACCCAGAAAGCAATACGCCCACTTGGACTGGAGAAATCAAACCAAATTGTCATCAGATAAACTAGGCCATTTTCTTAGGAAGCCGACGGCAAAAATGTACTTTACTTCCCCGCGCGAATCCTTAACCATTCCCATCTTATATAAATACAATCCATATTTGTATAGTTTCCGTTTGTCCGGTTTTCTTGTACCTAGTGAAGAGATAATCGTTATGAATATTTTGCAGGTTTTTTCAGTTAAAAGTCATTTTGCGTTAGTAGAGCGGATACGAGATTGTTGGTGTGAGATGTTATTGAATTGTGAACTTGATTCCTAGTCAAATGGGTCGAGTGAGTGAAAAGTCCTCATATATATCCAGTTTGTGGTTTTTGTAGTCATTAGATCTGATAAAAAGTTGATTGGTTGTCGGTGACAGGAAAATGTTGAAGGCGTCGATCCGGGAAGATACGCTGTTAAAAAACTACGAACTTTAAGTCCAATTCGATTAATGAAATTAAGACACAAAACTTCCGCAAAATACATTCATCAACTGTGATTTAATCCGAAAATGTGATTAATTGAGCGCAATGGACAACACAAATCTGCTATCTGAAGGACAAAAACAAATTATTTCTTTGTTTGGTTTAAGAAAAAGATCGCTTAAAGATTCCTAAAAGTCAAAATAATTTGCGATTAATTCAGAAGAGGTAAACAACTTTAAGTCTTTCTTCTTGTATTCTACCGAAAGGCCAATATGGGGAATTGCAGTCACCCTAAGAGGGAAATTAATACTTTTGAGTTATCATGATTAAACGCAGTGATCGTTTTTGCATCTTTCTTCCTTTTAGTCAATTTTGCAATGGCTGACTATATTGGAGAGAAGTTGATAGGTATTCAAGATTCAACTCGATTGCAATACTGTTTAATACCCAGAACCGTTGAAATGCTCATAACATTTTGTTTCCTTTTAATAAGAATGCATTTTGTAAGGGATAAAAGGAGATTTGCCATTCATAAATCTGTGAGATACAATTTTATTACAGTTAATAAACAAAACATTGTTTTATACAATTTATACAAATGATGTAAAAAAATCTTACACACATGTATTATCAAAGCAAATTTATAGAAAACACTGTTTTAAAAATATGCCTTATTCAAAGATACATTTTACATGAGAGAGGATTTAAAATTTTTTTTATTTCTTTCAAATTCATAAGAGATCATGTGAAATGTAAATGCCGAGCATTCATACCATACTTGTAATTTTCGTAAAAAAATGAGACACATTTGAAAACTTTCACAATAGGGTTTCGAGATCGTACACTTTACGTTACTGGATGTAATGGTTTATAATCAGCACTTAGATTTAAAAAAATCATGGATTGTTCAAAGGTAATAAGAGGAGAATGCTCACTAACCTCGAGGCAACATGATAAAACTTTAGTTCTAAATTTCTGAAGTTCTAAACCTTTATTTTGTCTTTTGGAAATAATCAGTGACTTCCTCTAAGCTTTTACGAAAGGATGTTTGGATTCTGTACAAAAGCGCTATCTTCCCGGCACACACTGGCTTAGAAACGTTTTAGCGGTCTCTCGCCTAAGGGAATTTGTCCCTTGAAGGCGGTTGTTGTTGACATTGATTTCAGCTCAGAAGCGCGACCTTGCAAAGATGGGTGTCTATTTCACTTTTTTTTTCTCCAAATCGTAAATGCCCTTTGTGAAATTAGACTTCTGTGTGGACACAAACCAATCATAACAAGCCGATTTCAAGTTACTTCAGACAATCTTTAGACCAAATTGTGTGTTTTTACACTTTTTTCGCAGAAAGTGTTAGAACATTTTGACATCTTTGGTGGCTTGGCAATTGAGAAGTCTTTTAGGGGCAAGCTAAAAAGTTAGATGGTTTGCAATGTCGAATTTTCCTGAGGTTGGAAAATATATAAAGAGAACAAACAAGGTGCCGGTGATTTCTGTTGTTTTCCTTCCTTATAATTTGTGACGTTTTCAGTGAGTTCATTTAATGTAATTGTACATTAATTTGCTAGTTGAAACTTATTTTGCTATTTTTGAACAAGAGGTGATAATTAGAAGCACGCGCCTACACAATCTCTATTCCTGTTAATTGCTCGCGCTCACAATAACACAGATATAAATGCCCTAATTGTACTCCAAATAGAGGGAAAAAAGAATTCATCTACAGTCGGAATTATCGAAACAAAGCTTGGGGTGATTCAAGAGATTATGAAGCGATTGTTTTTTCCATTGGTTGAATAAGCTCTGGTCTAGGGAATTGAAGAGACTGTTAAACGTTTAGTTTGTGTGCAATACAGGTGGCGAGGGGGGCTAGGCAGCTGACTAGAGTCGCTTGTCTTTCATTGCAGGTGAGGTTCCAATGCGAACTTCTCACTTGGTCTTTGTTTATAACACACGTGCGGGCGCAAAACCCTTGCCTGTGATTGGTTTATCGCTCGCGTCAGCACGCGTCAATCACAAGAAACGACTTTTGATTGGTTGACTGCGCGCGACTGGAATTCCTCCCTTCTTGTCCGAAAGGCGCGAAATTTCCTAAGAGTCACTCGCAGCAAATCACTGCTTAATACTTGGCGCATTTTTTATCAGAAAATATCTAAATATTCCCAGAAGCGTTGTTTGGATAATCGGATAATCTATTTGCTTATCGTGATTTAATGTTTGCATTTGCGATTAAGGTTACTGGATATTCCTATTGATATGTTTAATTATTCAAGCGACTCGCTCCCTAAATATTTTATCAAAGCATCAAAAACTATTTTTCCAAAGTCATAGGAAGTTAAGTATGTTGTTTCGCTATTTTATAGTTTCTCACGCGTCAAATAGCCGTTTAGAAGGTTGAAGTGCGCGGACGTTTTAACTTAGCTTCGGTAACAAGGTTAAACTTGCGCGCACCTCTTGTTTTTGTTTTGAGTTTCTTGTAAAATAAAATCCCCCCCTATGCACTGGATTGTATTATGGTGGTAAACTTGGATTGTCAAATCACAAAGCCCACCGATTATTAGCGAATCGTAAGCAACCAGTAATTGTTCCATCTTTTTCCGTGAATGAAAAAGACACTACCACCATAATGACGCGTTCTCATCCAATCAGAACACACCGCTAAATAGGGTTTTGTTCGAAGCGAAGGTAATCATAAGCGAGGAATTGGATAAGCTCAGAACAAGGTCGACCTACCTGAAATCTAGACGAAGTTTCCTATCGCCGTATTCACTAAGCGCTATGGATTCGGACTCAGAGTACTCAGTTGATGAAAAATGTGACAAAAAATCAAACGGTATAATACAAGACCGATACCTTACGCATGTTATAGAATACGCACTAAATGTAGGGTATTTCCCGGTTTTAGCTATTTAACTTTTACAATTTGGTTTTCCAGGTCGTCTCTTAGATATCCCGTGCAAAGTGTGCGGGGATCGGTCCTCCGGGAAGCATTACGGCATCTATGCCTGCGACGGGTGCAGTGGGTTTTTTAAACGAAGCATACGGCGGAACAGGTCTTACACTTGCCGCGCGACAAACGGAAAGGGGAACTGCCCCGTCGACAAAATTCATCGCAACCAGTGCAGATCCTGTAGACTGAAGAAGTGTTTCGATGTCAGTATGAACAAGGATGGTAAGTCTATCAATACTCAGTCAATATTTGCTTTGCAATTACAAAATACGGAAATCCTCACTTGGATATTAAAATCGTTCAAAGTTGTGTTAAAAGTTTGTAACGCGCGCGCGTGATTCTGAGAGGTTAATCTCTGCTTTTAATGTTAAAAAAATGCGGGTGAATTACCACCAAGGTTATTATGTAACCATTTGCTTGAGTTATTGTTTGCTTTGTTGATTAAGATTGTAAATATATATGTCGGATAAATATATTTTAACTGCCGCATTTCTGTATTGGCCTATTTACTATAGCAACCATTAACACCTTATGTTCACAAGACGCTATAAAATAACACAAATTGATAAATTTGTAGAAACGACCCGCTAGTTATCAGTTGCAAAAGGCTGCCTAAACCTTACAGGAACCTTCGCTAAGCTTTACGCGGACAAGATAGATCAAGTCACCCCGTATCTTGGAGTTATCTTAAAAGTATAAATTTCCAGCATGCGATACCCTATTCTAGATGGGATTAACTCTGACTTGCTTTACGAGAATAAGAAAATAAAAGGTATCCTTATCGAGTTCTATTTCAAAAAGGAAAAGGTTATTTTATTTTTTAAATGTATTATAAATAAGATCTTTTTACATTGAAATGACTTCTACCTTAAAATACCAAATAGGATCTTTAGCGAGCTTGCCAGCTAAGCGGAGTGCGCATGTATACTTTACTCGTTTTGAAATTAAGGTATTTTGAAAAAAATGCACCTCCTATTTTTGTCCTCAACTTATAGAAAAGGCATCGTTTCGTCGTGGCTTGAGGCGAGTTTTGTCACTGGGAGTATAAGTCAAATTTGAAAGAGGTAGCCATTATTCTCTCTTAAAAGATAGTTAATGTTAATGTCGCCTTTGCTGATTTTCAACGCGATTCTGCGTAAAATAACCAAAGAAAACAGAAATCACTTTCTATCAATCTGTCTGCATGGAGATAAAAACGGATGTATTTCTTTCTCAAAGGAAGACTTATCGGACTGTAGAGGAAATATATGCTTAAAAGTACAGGTTAGACACGCCTTTGTAACGACTGATTTTTCAAACGTCAGTAGCTGGGTTTTGTGAATTAAGCAACTTCTGACATTTCGTTTGTCTTCGGGTCTCCTGATAACTCAACTAATGGGCCTCATATCAAGCACTTATGTTCGCCCGCAACTCGTAATAAAACGCTGAAAATGGCCTTACAAAATGTCTCGTTCAAACACTGATAAAGAGAAAGAAGTGCATTTGCTATCTCAATGCGGTGACACGACTTATAGACTACTTTCCAATTATTTTTCCGCTGGCTGAAAGACACTATTAAAAGTCAAAATAATTATCTAAAATTGCAAAAGAAAGGATGATAGAAATAGCAACGAATTTATTTTTTACTTATGTACGCATTTTCTCGATCGCTTTTATCTTTCTAAAAGGTTGTTTTGGTGAGACTGCCTCCATTATTTTTTTTTGTATGGGGAAGAATTACCCGGATTGTGGGTGCGAAAATTTGCTGACGTATGAGTGAAGTTTTTCTTGGTTTAAACCTAGACAGGAACTACGCAAAGAATGGTTCATTATTTCCAACATCTTTGCCAACTGCATCCTAATGGCCTTGTGAAAGACCGGAGGAAATCAATCGCTTTTCGGCTTCTGAACTTTCTTTTAACTGAACAATGTCAAAAAGGCTCAAGTTTAGCAAAGGCGTTTTTAAATGACGTATCGTTCATCTGTAAAACTCTTTCGCAAGTTTTATTTTTGCTGTTTATTAGCGTAAATAATTGAAGAAGAGACCACCCATTGCCATGCAGTTTTCTTCATTTAGAATAAACTTTTCTTTTGTGAGTTGTTTTACTGTTAATTTATCTTTTTAAACCACTAAACTTCTTGACAGTTCCCGTTTTCTAGCAATTAACACTTTTTTGATTGAATAACTCCGAATATCATGCTGGTCCTTATATATCTCACAATACTATCGACTCTTTCTTTCAATACAAGTATCTTAAGGGAAAAATCTAAAAAAGTCGAAGAACTTCATTTTTAGTCAATTACTCGCTTCTTGAAGTATACTATTAAAAGTGGACTAATTTAGCCTAACATCTTTGAAGACACTACTCGATGCATTCTAGCGCCCCCTATTAACCAGTGTGAAAAGACTTTAATCCCAATAAAATGTATCATTTCAAAGCAAATAAACCACATCAATCCCTTTATATTTTTTTATTTATCTAACAATTTCACATTTCGCAGTTTAAGATACAGATTTTTCATAATTTCACCACAAAATCAAGCTGACGTTTTCACCAGCTTGTTTCAGTGACATTTTTACCGCCTCACTTTGTTAAAAGAATCTACATTTATTACCAAAAAAACTTAGATACTGTCAGTAGTATTAAATCTTGCATCTTCTTTGCTTACAACTAGAATTACTTCAGAACCTAGTTAATGATTTAATTCGTGTGACGAATTCGCTTTATGGTCTGCAGACATTATCAAACAAATATCCGGCCCTAAGTAAAAGAAAACTCAATTATATAGATATAATTTCTGCTTTTTACATAAAAACTACCCAAGTACATATTCAGTCGTTGAAATACCTTGAAATATGAGCAAACAATGACTGAATAGCTTTTTAGAATGGGTTTCCCAGTTAAGTATTTTCTATTGATGTACAAAGTGCTAGAGCATTTTTTTGAAGTGCAAAAATGCCTTCTGTTTTATAAGGCATAAGCTTGGTTAAGATTCCCTGCTTTCTTGTATTGTTTTTGCCAAACCTTTTATCCCGAATCTTTTGTAAAAGCTGCACGAAATCACGAAAAAGGAATAAAAATGAAAATGCCAAAACGATGATGAAATGACCTTCCAGTTATAAGTTGAGTTCATTTTCTCCTAAACTATATTTCTAAGTAATCACCATTTGGTTTGGATGTATTAATAAAACTTTACAATTCCGCTCTGTCAGCCATAAAGTTATATTGAAACTACAGGCTTAATTACAGAAGGAAGTATAAAAAAACTGTATTCAACCGCTTTTTATTCAGTTGTTATTACTAGCAATTTGTTTTAGGGTGGTTTATTGCTTTCTGGATAAAGGCTGGCCGACCGAGGGGTGATTTTTTTAGTCATTACGGCTACTATAATGGCATTTAAACACCTTCTGACTGCGACTACGGATATGAATTCAATTTTTAAATCAAATGCTCTAGAAAATTTATAAACTTCATAAATAAAATCCGGTTTTATTTTTATTTCGACCATCGATCGTTAGTTCATTATGTTTTTTTGACGTTTTTACGACTTTGAGTTTTCTGGATTATTGCCGAACAATATAGTAAAACCGGAATTGGCTACCTTCATTAACAGTCAAACATTTGAGTAAAGCGGCGCTAATGCAAAGTCCCTTACTTTGTTAAAATTTTTATGTTTTATTCAAAATGAACAATGCAGTATTCCAGTTTTTTAGATGTAAATCTTCACACATGCAAAAGAAAATAGACAACACAAATCCAGATATTCCAAATTCACTTTCACTTTAATGTTTGTCGCTTATTTCAGTCATTCTATGTCTCTCTTACAAAACCTCTTCGCTAATAAAGAATTGAAATATGTTTCGTGTCTTTAAACATACAGATATTTAGCATTACACTAGTAACTCAAATTATTGCAGAATCAAAGCTCTCCAAAACTCTGGTTCAAATTGAGCTACAAAATTGTGGTTTTAAAGCAAAATTTAAGCGAAGCCCTTTCTAAACGAAATGGGGCGTTTGGCCAGTTTCTTTTTCGTATTTGTAGTCCAATTTGTGGATTTAGCGGTACAGTTTATTTGCGCGGGCCACAGGTTCGCTCGTCTTAAGTCTAGGGCAGGTGCAGTGATATCGACACACAGTTGGGGTGCAAATGGCTGAATTTACGCATTGCATACCATCCACAATAGAATGGAGTGTTTCGTATATCATAAATCGACCCCGCTGTGATAGTTATTAAGGACTATCTCTCCAATAAAGCCCAGACATCGAGTAGAGTTTTCTCACTCACGTTTTAAGATTCGAGTTGGGGTCAAGTCGAACGTTGATGATTTCGGTCATCAGAAAGTCGTTAGGAGCTGGAAAATTAAACGGCAGAGCTAAAATTAAATTTTTTTGAGTTTACACTTTGAAATTAGTACTCTATTTTTTAACATTGCGTAACTCCAAGAATATGGAAAAAATATCTGTACAAAATATAAATACCCCTATAGAAACACCCCTTTGCTATTTCCGATTTTGTGTCTTTAAAGGAAGGCGTATATAGTCTTCGCTTAACGTGTAAGTAGAGATTTGACTCGTGAAAACATTTTAGAGATACATAAAATACATAAATACGTTTTCTCACTATGGTATCGTATTTCTATCGTCACTTTGATAGCCCTGTGTTAAAACATGTTGCATAAATTTTACGAAATGGGAATCTTATTTCTTTAGCTAACGGCACCCCTTTTCCCATTTTACACGTCCAGTCTTCTATTGTTTTCAAATTCAAAAGCTCTCTCTAAATACCTAACCTCATGAACTCTTTCCTTGACAAAAAAAAATAATTGTATTTTGTCACGTTTTGTTGTGTATTAGCCGCAGGAATTTTTAAAAGAAAAGTTAAAAAGTATTTACTTTATTACAAGCAAGCGTCTAGCGCTCGAAACAAAACAATTTCTTGGTCACTTGGCGTGGCCATTTGCTATAAGTAAACATTCCTCAAACTTTAATACTTTTTATTAAAAAAACTAATGCAGTTAGTAATTAAGTAAAAGAGAACTCAGTCATTTTTCTCATCATCACCACATAAGATAGCGTGCAAATTGTAACACAAACACAGCTAAACAAGAGCGCTACTGAATAATTTAGTCGAGGATTTTAACGCATAGACGTTACTTTGAGAGCCGGAGGGGGCGAAGTTCTAACTCAATCATAGCGCAAATACAATAAGAAGTTTGTCGAAAGTGCTTATCTGGGCGTGTTGTAAGCCATTAACGACTCTTTAGAGACAATACATGCGGGCATTTACTATAAAATTATTTTGAAAGCTTTCGACCGGCGGCAAACACAAGGCCGGGGTCGAAATCTCTCGTCTAATTTTCGCTGTAATATTTCATTTTAACAATAATACGTTGGCAATGTGTCAGTGGTCCCGCTGTGCTATGATTTCATCCTTGTCATTAAACATTAACAAGTTAAAGGGCACTTGCTGACAAGCTTTAGAAAACTGTTATTTTAATTATCTGTTATTCATGTAAACAAGTAGATAAATACCCTAAAAAAGTGATAGTGCTGTTTGGGGATACGTAGAGAATACACGACAGTACTTATTTCGAAGGAACTTCACTATTTTAGAGCGTTAGACCTTATTTAACCCTTGTTTTTTTATTGATATTTAATAGTTCTTTGCATCAGTGGGAGGTGTTGTATGAGACAATAAAAAAGTTTATTGAATTCCCAACAAGTTTTATTCAAAGGTTTTTGACGCTGTGGCGCGTTACCCAATGACAAAGCTAAAAAAAGTCAAGAGTACTCATGCGTTGCTGGCTAAAAAACCGAAAGCATTTCTCACAAAGGTGCCGAAATTGAGCCCAAAATCCTCTTGAACACCACTTGAAGTTATAGAGGTTATTATTTCCGTTGCTAAGCTGCATTTATTAGTTACTGTTTTATTTTGTGCCCTTATTAAGGGTAATAAGATAGATAAGTTGAGGAGAGTTTTGTTTTTGTTTGCGGCGCGTTTTCACAGGATTATCGCGCCATTGTTAACATATCATACAACTATTGAAACAAAGCTTTCTACAAAGGCAAATTTCTATTCACTATGCTTGACCAAGAAGATAATATGACTTTCTCTGGGCACGCTTAGCTTTCTTACGCAAATTCTCTAAGTGTGAAAACATCATCATTTATTAACGATTTTGAAATTCTTTTGCATTCTTTTCTTGCCCAAAATAATCTTTGTTCTTTAGCAGAGGATAAAATTAAATAATGGATAAAGTTGTAAAAGTTTTATTTGTATTTTAAAAGCAAGGGGAGTTTTTTTTCCCCATAATTCAGGTGGTCCAGCTAAACTCCCTTTCCCTTAATATAAGATAAATTTTATCACATCATTATAGATAAATAATCTGAGTTGAATCAAATTGAAATAAAAATATCGAGGTGTATTCACATAATAATTGCCATTAACAAGAACTAAAATCTAACAATACGAGACTGCCATTTTTGTTCAACGTATATCCTATACATTTTGTTCCGAAGAAGTTTTCCAACCTTTACGACTTTTTGAATGTCATGTCTTAAATTCAAGAAGCGCTTTCGCTGATACCATTATTTCACCCACAGTTTACTGGCAAGTTAGACGTAATTATTGTTTCTATAATCACAGACGCGTCTTCTTCTATGGGGTGCCTTCTCCATGAGAGCGATATTCTAGTGTCATTAGCACCTAAAGGTTAAAGTCAGTTATAAACCCAGTCGTGTTTGTATTTCACAGTCGTGTTTTTATTTGAATGGCCAGAATTCGTTCATTCGTTAACATGAATATCCTCTTTAACCGTGTGTTAAGCTAGTGCCGTTTTCAAGAAATTAGGACAAACGAAAAAATTGTTCTAGATCCTTCTGCAAGCTTTCGCGGTTTTTTTTTAGTTGCTTTCTTAAACCCTCGTGATTAGGCAAACTTTTTAAACAAGCTTTTTAAACCCCCTTTGCCCCCCGTTGTCCAAAAACATCTTTGCATGTCCTTCATTATTAATCTTTGACACTTTACATATGGCCAGTAATTATGTAGTTAGAAAATGCATTGTATCTTTATTATGTTCCTCTCAATTTTAGCCTCGTCCTCTTACACGTGCCTCGAGAAAACGCACGCTAGCTAGAGGCGCCTTTTACCATTTCTTGTCAAGAGTAATTATAGCTTTGCTTGTGCTGAAATGACTAGCATGTGTGAGGCATTACATGGATTCTATTGAATCAATAGGCTTGATATTTAACAAGGTCAAGGGAAATATATTCGTTTGTCTCTCGAAGGATTGTGTGCTCTTTCACTTAAAGGGTCTACGTCAAAAGTTTTCTGTGGGCCACGGTTTATTCAACAATGCGCCATTGGAGGAGAGACGGCATGCTGGAGAATCCAACTTACTTTGACCTTTGGGAGCGCCCGCAAAGTACGATGGATCCTCGAGCATAGAGAGACGGAAAAACCTTAAAGAGTTTCTGTCAGCCGCCATTTTGTGACTCTAGCAAAATACCGCTATTTTGTCATCCTAGCCTGCGAAGCAAGCCGAAAGGGCGGGAAAAGAAGAGAGACAGGACACGGCGCGCGCTCGCTATGAGAGGGAAGATGAGAGAGGGCTCGCTTTCCCTAAATTCCCCCCATCCTCTCCAAACTTTGGAATGATTACTCGTGGACAAACTTTAAGTCTTACAAATACTTTATAAGTTTCCTTTTTCTAAGAATAGGTAAAAATAAATTTTAAAAATTTGATGCTAGGTGCACTGAAATTATTACAGAATGAGTTGAATGGGGTTATGTTAGGTACTACTGTGTCACCAGTTTTACTGATGGGGAGGCAAAACAAAGCAAGGCTCAAATTGCCCCCGTATGAGCATTGTTAGGGAGCACCGTCCCTGAGGGGGGTACTCACAGAGGACTAATTGCGTCCCAAACTAACCCTCCTTCAGCTGTCAAATAGATATAAATTCGGTAAATATAAAGTAAGAACAGATATAAAGGTAACTTGATAATCTACGAAGATATAGTATTTAAACCTGACTATTCTGAATAGTTGGAGTACGAAATATAATTTTGAAGATACAATTACTTAAGGGATCTAGTTGATCACCACTCGATGGGGGTTTTGTTTTAGTGAGAAGTCGTACTGTGTTGTTTATCAAATCAAAAAACTTGTGGCCATTATTGCTGCAAGGGTGAGAAATGGGTGAGTGTTTGGTTCAGTTAGCTGGCTTTGCGGAGAAAGTACTCAACTTTGTTTACGGTGTGTTTATTAGTTACCAAGTCAACATGATTTGAGGTTGATGAAATAGCTTGATGTTTGGGTTAACCAGCTGCCCGAGGGAAGAAAAGTTTCAACTAATTATTTGTGAAACGGTAATCATGATATGATATATATAACTCGCACTCCTTTCTGTCTACTCTACACTATATTTTTACTAGATAAAGATTTAAGATATCCAAATTAACGATCTGTCAGTATTCTTGCGTGTTGAGTTGTAGAACAGTACAAAAAGCTAGTTAAAGCACATGCTCTTTCAATCTTCTGTAAAGCATGTATTATTCAACACTAAACTCAACCTTCCTAACAACTGTCCATCTACCCCCAATAAGAAAATGAGTTCCAGCCGATCCATGCCAAGCCCTTTAGATAACTTATTCCCCAACATAGGAAAAATTGGATGATTGCAGGCAAACTAATAGGCTTATAAGCTCCATAAAACGGCCTTCATTTAACATACTCTTAATAACAGAACTTTCCGAATTATTTTGTCAACCTCTATAGCGGACATATATAACATATAACGGGCGCATTTTCAGTCCCCGACGGTAATTGTAGCTCTTAAAGAATGTCGATCAACCACCTCTTTGTTATTATTTACACTTGAAAATACAGCGGCTCAATTGAAAGATGTCTGATACTATTGATCGTAAGTTTTCCGATGGAAATGGTTCTTTGGGTCACTGGGTATTGTGCGGGAGCGTAAAATGGCGGCTTGCCCAAACTGGGAAACAATGATACTAGATTCAGTAATTACATGACTGCCACCATTTTAGTGAGTGTATTTGTACACATTTAGAGTGGATACGGTGGCGCTTAAGTGTGGGTAGTATACTGGGTGCGGGTTAAAGGGAAAGATGGAGGATGGCTGATTGGGGATGGCAGTGAGGCCAAAAAGCAATAGAGGTAACTCTGGATAAGGATGGTCAGCCCTCTGAGGGAGCCTAACACTCCCAGTTCCTAAGATCTCCCTTAAATCAAATCACTAATCAAATACTTATCTCAACACAGCTGTACAACACGAACGTGGGCCCAGAAGCTCCACCCTACGAAAACAAAAAATGCTCAAAGAAGCTCAAGAAAGACTGGAGCTAGTCAGCGTTGCGCATGCACCACAGGGACCCAGTGGCTTCATCAACACGCTCCTAGCAGCCGAACCTCGCATGGATGGCTGCGGAATGGCCGTCAATGACTTTGATCTAGAGTATAAGCCAATCAGATTGCAGAGCGACATGTCAGTCCCTATGTATTACTCGAGTCCTGAGTCCGTCTGTGAAGCGGCGGCCAAGCTCTTGTTTATGTCTGTCAAGTGGGCCAGAAACATCCCGTCATTTATGAGTTTACCCTTCAGAGATCAGGTAAGATGCAGCAAGATTCTCGGAAAACATTCTCGGAACTGAGACGTATTCGCTAAATGAAAGTTTCCCCTTTAATTGAGGATTTCTTTGAAAAGTTTGAAGACTTTGTAGCTCTTTTATAAAAGGGTCCGCTCAATGGAGGATTAATGTGTAAAGCTTGACTGAATAATATGAAAAGGTGTTCTATATTATGAGGCTTAATAGCGGTCCGTTCTTAAAGGTTACATCATTATTTTTCTTGAAACGTGTTGCCTTTACTTCCTGAAACGTGTAGAGTTAATATTAAGATAATTGCCATATCCACCATGGGGGTTGTCAAACAGGTTTAACCGGTTTTTTGTGTCTCACCATCAGGTAATTCTGCTTGAGGAAGGTTGGCGTGAGCTTTTCCTGTTGGGAGCGAGCCAGTGGTCCATGCCGCTGGAAATCGCCCCAATCCTCGCCGCGTCCGGCATGCACGTGGATAACACGCCCCCCGAGAAGATCGTCGATGTCATGGCAACAGTCCGCACGCTTCAGGAAGCTGTCAACAAGTTCAAGGCGTTCGGCGTTGACTCGACTGAGTTCGCTTGCCTCAAGGCCATCGTGCTTTTTAAGCCTGGTAAGTCACGTAATATTATGGGAAAAAGTGACTATAATTGTCACGCAATATACTTGTCATGCGAAATATTGTCACCAGGGGCGGATACATGGGGGTGGGGGGGGGGGGGGGGGGGGGACGGGAAAAGAAAAGTTACTTAAAAAAAAGTCTGAGGGAGGCAGGTACTGTCCATGTGCCTCGGCTGCTTGACTTAGCTGACGCGACAATCCAATTCAGCGTGAAGTATTGTTAGATCATGTGACCTACCAAGAACCCCTGGATCAGTTATAAGCCGTCTATCCGACCATTATCCATCCCCCATTTTGAAATCCTGGATACGCCCCTGGTCACCTTACTACATATCACTCGCATTATACTGGTCATGGATATATTTATAGTTTAGTAGAATCGTCATGAAAAACACGACATTCTTCTCATGTTGCCCACCTTATCAAGGTCCAAATGTATAACGTTATCTTTATCACCCATCTTCTTGTGCCCGCTATACAGGGTCTTACTATTGTCTCTCTTTACAGCCGCGTGTGGTCTCAAGGATCCCGAACAGATCGAGACGACACAAGATCAAGCACAACTCATGCTTGGCGAGTACATACGGTCAACCTATCCCACACAGGTAGCCCGATTCGGCCGCTTGCTTCTACTGCTGCCTGCGCTACGGAGGGTCAGCGCCCTCGCCATTGAGGAGCTCTTTTTCAAAAAGACGATTGGAACTGTTCCTATTGAGAGATTGCTCAGCGATATGTTCAAAAACGAGCAATAGAGACCTCTGATTGGTTAGGGAATAATGCCTATTGTTGCAAAGGCAAATGACACTCTGTGATTGGCTAGGGAACAATGCCTATTGTTGCAAACGCCAATAACACTCTGTGATTGGATAGGGAGCAACATGTCTACACAGATTGGTTTAGGGAACAACATTATTTCTAGCATAAGACAAGCTCTTCATACTGTTGTTGTATGCTTCTAATGAATAGGTTTGGGAGAATTCAATGATAGATCAGTTTAATATAAATTTTCTCCATTTTTGAGTAAGGAAAAAAATATAATTGATCACACTTGGAGAAAAGTTTGTAAAACCTGGTCCTATCTATAATTTCTCTGCTTGCTTTAGAAATATATTTCGATTTTGTTTATAATTCTCAGATTATATTTAAAAGAAAAAAAGAAGTATTACTTAGTTTCTTGATTGATTTAGGCTAAGTTTAAATGTCGTATTATCCATGAACTGTATTCAATGCAAATGCGTGCAAATAAATCGAGTCGATTGTTTCATCTTCTATTGCATGAATTTGCATTAAATACGGCTCATGGATAATAAGATGTTTGTACTTAGCCTTAGGGATATTTCTAGTATATAAAAACAAAGTCTTGTTTGTCTCTGTAAAAATGTTTGTATCGATCGCCCCTTTATGACTTTTTGTTGAATGGGACGACATTAGTAATTGTACTCTGTCTCAAGAATATAGCAAATAGAAACATGGTGATGACATTCAAAATGTCTTTGCCTTGTTGAAAGGATTTCATCATCAGTGTTGCGTGGGTCAAGCTTTGATAAATAATAAGAAAGAAGACGGGATCCCACATGAACCTGTATTGCTCGATCCTAGAGTCGGAAAAATATTCTATACGCAAAACCTCTTTTGAGAGAGAGGGGGGGCTGGGAGGGCGAAGAGGGTCTAGTCGCATTGAATACCTCTTAGCGCTAAATACAGTTTACGCTTTGCATGGCTGTTAAGAATATGTACAAAGCACTTGTAAATAATCTTATTTATGTCATTAAACGTGGATACCAGTATAAACTAGAAATTGCATTTTTTTTTTCTTGAATAATCTTATTTATGTCATTAAACATGGATACCATTAGCTAAAAAAATGCATTTTTCTTTAAGGCTGATTTAGACAGCACGATTTAGTCGTATGCAATCACCCTACAGGATGCCTTAGCATTGGGTTAGGTCCACTGGGTTACACACTACGACATTCGCAGTATAGCGTCGTAGCGGAGTCGTTGGCTGAATTGCCCTCTGCGCTCGAGTCGTAGCGGTGTTGCGGGCAAGTCGCATACGACTCAATCACGTTGTCAAATTCAGCTTTTAGCGTTCTTTAATTAAAATATTTGGATAAATCTATCCCAATTGATTCTCCAAACATAAACAAGTGAATTATTTAAAGAGCCTTAGCTAGCCACACCTTTGTTATTGTTTTCATTTAATATTAGAACACAAAATACCGAAAAACCTTCTATAGAGAACTAAGTTTCAAACTTCATCTATACCAGATTCAATCGGCGATATTGCAACTTTCCCTGACTGATGAACAGAACCGTAGCAGGCCATGTAAGATTGGGGGTGGGGGCACAATAGAGAGACATGAAGAAAATATAGTGGGTGGAGCAGCCACGCCCCTTCTGGTCATTTCCTTATGATTAATATAATTTTCGAAAATATTGGGGAAGCCCTTGCCCCCAGAGCCCTTTCCCCTGCTACGGGCTCTGATGAATGAATGCTCTCAAACTTGGAAAATTGCTTGGAGGACAGAGTGGCGGGTTTTAGGATAATAAGATGGACCGGACTGGCTATCGCTTTGTTTTATATTCGTCGTAAAAATTATGAGAAATGCGCCAAATGCCACGCTCAAAAGTGATAAGTGAAAAATTGGAAATAAAAAAAATCATGCACGTCTTGGAGACGAATAAAACATGACCGACTGAAACCTCCCCAGTCCCCTTCAATTTTCTAGTGGTTAGTCCCTCGCCAAAATTTTGGTAGCGGGACGCCCCTACTTGCTATACACCGACAAGATATAATTCTGAGATGACCGCCTGAAGAACGCATGGGCAGGGTGAAATGTCCCCTCAAAGGCCCTGCACAAACGTCGTACTTTCCACGAGCCGTATTCAATGCAAATGCATGCAAATGAAGACAAAACAATGCATCAGGCTCATTTGCATAAATTTGCATTGAATACGGCTCATGGAAAGTACGGCGTTCAAACTAGGCCTAAATGGTGGGTTATTTTAGGTAATTTTCATATATGTAGTTTCAAAAAGTTGTCACCCGGCAGGTGGCAGTTTAAAAACAGAGGTACCATAACAGGGCTAATTTAATGTCTGCTTAATAACTAAGTCATTAATGTATAGTTCTGGCATCGCTGGAGCTTATTATCTTACCCTAAAAGAATAAATAGTACTCACACACACATTCCGGTGTTAGAATTGTTATTTACTATTTTCCATTCGCACTTGAAAATATTTTTATTTTATTCTTTTTTTCATATTTTTTTTACGCAATACAATTGTTCCCCTTTTCCTAAGTCTAAATTTAACATTTCATTTAAAAGTCAAAAGCCGGAAAAATCAATCGATCATCTATTGGTCATTAGGGCATTTTTCCTCCTTAGGCTTAAAATATAACCACATCATAAAGTCAGTCGTTAAACTAATGAAGATCCTGTCATTTATCGAAGCACTGAGGACGTTTTGTCTGATTTTTGCTAGCTTAATGACTTTTAACACAGTCATTTAGCCCGCTGTGAATCCCAATTAACTCCTCGCTGACATTAGAATCGAAACTTGTTGAGTCATTAAGGGAGAGACCACCAGGCGTTAAGAGGGGAAACGATATAAGTGGAAGAGTGCTAATATATAATGGTCTCTCAATTCTTCGGGGCTACCTGTCCACAAAATGGGGCCTTAATCAGTCATTTCTGGACCGGAATGATTCGCACCAAGACCGCTTGTCTTTTTATTTTGCCTTTATTCTAAATGTTTTAAAAGGGTTTCTGCGTTTTCGTTACATCAAATTTAGCAAGAATTATTGCCTGCTCATTTCACCTTCTATCAGTTTCCCAAATGGTAAGATTATATATATATATTTTAAACAGAAGACATTCAGTTTAACCACAAAATGGTGATTTGGAATTTCTACGTTTTTCGCTATTTTTTTTTTAACAAAATCTTCCACTTTTCTTTGCATCTTCTCTCTACTGTTTCTATGTATTGGCCCTTCTCGAAAACAGGTTATTGCCTTAGCAGGTAGTATATAAAGACAGAAACGCTGAAGGGAACTACCATTATTTTTCGTGAACTTTTATCTCCATTCCAAACCATCTAAAACAGGCCCTAGGCTAGTTTTAGGATGAAAGATGGGATTAAAAAAATCTTTACTGGAGTCTAAAAAAATTTGTAGTAACAAAATAAGGGCGGTGCTATATATACGAAGCAACAGATCATATTTGGTTGATCTTCTTTTTATTGATCCTTTTTTAGTGGCCTTTTTACTAACGATTTCTTAGACTCATCACATTTCTATACATAATCAAGTTCCTAAAACATTACAGTACCATCTCTAAACTATACTCGAAAGCTAAAATCATTTATAATATCACTAACAAGGCCATTCTTTTCTTTCACATATTAACATTTATTCGAATCTATGGAGGGACAAGAGTTGTTGGCTATGTTAAAACGCCGAACCGTACTTTTTCTCGCACCATATTAGACAAAGGGTGCAAAAAATAAAGGGGAAATAGCGACGAAACTGCTACACTCTCGTTTGACGCTTGATGTTAGTTTAACAGTAGTTTACCTCCAAGTCTGAATAATACGAAGAAATATTTACAACCAAGTCTACGCGCTAAAGTAAACCAGAACATTATAAAATGTTTAAGGACAATAGTGATTTTTAACTTCTGTAAAGTCATTTTAAAATGAACAAGTATAATTACCGAAATGTTTTGAACGTTACAGAGTTTGTAAAACGTAAAAAATGTGGCACATTTACCCTAACCTTTCTAAGTTTTCTAAGTTCTACTTGAAGGGATAATCAAATCACTACGCCTTCTCCCCTATGCAAACCTCTTACAGCTTCTACAACTTTATATTCTCAACTTTGTAAAGTCAGGATTCCTTTAAATAACTTCCACATGACCCTCCTTAAACATCCAGAGCCTTACCTTGAATACTCAAAGCTCAGCTCAAACAATTATTGCACCAAGAAACGCTATATACAAATAACCTTCCAATAACTCCACCCAGTATACCCCTAGAAATTTGTTGGTAAGATTCCAATAAGGACACTTAAAATACATTTTCCCGCAGAACCAATAGAAACTATCTTTGTTTTGACAAAATATATAGAAAAAAGGCGAATTTTACAAAAATCTTATTGATAATGCGAAGATTGTCATTTCAAGTTGTCCTACCGCTTCATTTAAAGGGGAGTTTCTACTCGCTGATGCTAGTTGTGCTACCTTTTCTAGTTAGGGTTACACGAAAGGTGTGGCCACAGCATGGACAGCAGGGCAGTGCCTTCTCCTCCTTCTTGGGGATATACCAGCAGCGTAAGCACCGGATGCGGTACTTCTTGTAGCGAATCCCGCACGCGTTACAGAGCGGGGTGCCGTCTTCGGCGTCTCGCCACAGAGGGGTCTTGGCAACTCCACATGACGCACACTCCTTCTCGATGTTCAGGGGGGCCACGCCAAGCTCGTGGTCGAATGTCACCTCGCCACTAGAATGAGGAGACGCGAAATATGAGTCTAGTACTAGACAAGAATAGAGAAAGAGATGCTTGGCAGTAAAATTATTATATCCCGATGTTCAAATTTGATTGTTAGTTCTATGGCGCGTAGCTAAAGATGGACGCACCCCCTCCCACCCATCCCCCACATAGTAAATGAAAAAAGAGAAAAAAAAAATACAAGCCCCCACCCCCGCTACATATTAAGCAATATGGATCACATGAGGAGTATTACAAAATCTATTGGTAGATAGATCAACAAATCAACCGTGTTAAACATGCATTACCTAAAATAGCTAGGAGAGCTATTTAGCTTGTATAGGACAGGGTTTATACGGGGAGAAGTTGAGCGACTTCGCTTTCTTTCCCTAGATTCAGCGGACCTTCTCTTCTTCGCACTGTAGCAGCAATCAATGACCAACTGAGCCTTAGGTTTCTCGTCCTTCGCGTCCTTTTTCACGGTTGTTTTCATCTGCAGAGTTACCCCTCTAAAATCCGGGTCACTTCGGTTCACGCTTTTCATGGGCTTTAAGGGTTTCCGGGGGCTGGTGCGTTTTTGTGGGGTCTTTTGTGGGGTTTTCAGGATTCTCTTTGTGTGTTCGAAGAAACTTGAAATTTTTCCAGGGAAACGCTTGAAACCCGGGCTTTCTTCCTCGCTGGAAAAATAAGAATATAATTTTTATTTGTTGACTCTGGCTTGTATTGTCAAGTATTTTTAAAAATTATCGCCTTTTATATGTTTTACAATCAATCGGATTGAATAGTATTTATTTCATAAAGAATAGTCGAAACAATCTTTGTGACTAATTCACAAAAAGAATAGAATGTTTAATTTGTTGACTCGGGCTTTGTATTATCAAGTATTCTACAAAATTCGCGCCATTTTTAAATCAATCGGATTGAATGGTATTTATTTCATAAATATTAGTCGAAAAAATATGTATGACAAATCCATCGCTTCATTTTAGGCCGATCGATCCTTCATCTATTAATAAGCTTATATATTACTTCACCGCTTTTTTTCTTCTATTCAAACAAAGTCGGATGTTTTGAAAATTAAGTCAATTTTCCACGAAATAAATCAAAACTGTTTATTTGTAATTAAAGCCAGCCATGTAATGTGTAATGACAGGCATTATAAAAAGATAATTCATCAGCAAAGGATAAGATGGAATTTTGTCAAGCCTTTTTATTCCAAAATTGTTTATGGAGATTGGAAAGTGTAAAAATACCGATCAAGTTTCGCGAAGAATGAAGGGATTTCATAATTGCAAAATCAAAAGCTATTTGAAAGGCTGTCAAAAGAAGAAATACATTGTTTTGTAATGTCATATTGAACAATTGAATAAATAATCAAGCACGGTGGAATTTAAGCAATAGCACTCATTAATTTCCATCATCATTTGTTTCTTTGAGCTAAAGAACAACATGGACAATATTTTAACTCCCTAGAGCTTCAATTCGCTGATTTTGTTTTTAATGGTCAGAGGAAAACATCACAAAACAAAGATAATTCAATTCATCTTTCAGTAGCAAGAACATTTCAAGAGTCATTTTTAGTTCAGTTTAGAACATTGAGCATTTGTACAATACTCTTTTGAGAGAAGTATAATAAATCAAAGAAGATTTCTTGCAAAAAGTTTGCTAAACGAAACGTCTTTTCAGAACAGGAGACAAACAAATGATTCTGCCTTTAAAGCATTCTTGTACCAAATCTTAATGGATAAGTTGTTGTTGATTTTCTAAATGTGCTATGTTTGAGATTTCATCTTACCTTGAAAACGAAGATGATGCGTTCGAAGATACTTCGTCGGTGAAAGAGAAGCTTGAACAAGAAGCAAGACTTCGGATCGAGTCGGGGCTTTGCCCAATTTTCGCTTTTTTGATCGAAATTCCACTATGGCTGGTCTCATTTAAGTTGGTGAAGAAACTCTTGTATCTCTCCAATTCGGCAATCGAAGAAGGAATGCGCTTGGAGTCAAAAAACGAATGTTTTTTCATGTAGAAAGTCATCTTTGACAATCAAGAACCTGATCGTACAAAAGATCACAGCAGAATGAAAAGACGTGCAGCACTGAAAGAATTTTGAGTTACGCGCCTTTCTCACCTCTAACCAATCAGAGCGCATCACTTATCACGTTCAACCAATCACATCAAAACACCGTGGCGGGAAGATGTGAATGCCTTCAAACATGTCCGCAGATTCGCGCCTTCAAGCCTCGAGGGCCTAGTCTGAACACAGGCTTCCCACCCGCGTCAGTGAAGGATTTCTAAGGACATACGAAAATCACGCAAATAAACATCAGTGAGTTATGTCTTCATGCTCTATTCATGAAATAAACTTAGTTGGGATGTAAATGGATCCGTCTGTGGTGTTTTTTTCTTCCTAAGAATCTCAATTTTACGAGTTTAGAGCGATATAAGTTTACCTCAGATTTTTGAGTCGATACTAAGTATGTTAATGAGACAAGGCTGGCAACTTTATTCTGACTACCTCAGCTTCAGCGCGATTTTTCAAGCAGTACGAAATACTGACACCGGTACAGGATGGGAGAGGGATGGAACTATCTCCGAATCGAGTTTTTAAGCAATCCGCCTAAAAACCTGCGAGAAAGGATGTTTTGAACGTCAATTTTAGCTTTCCGTCGATGATCGGGACATAGCAGCTGGTCAAATGGCATCCTTGGAATGTGATTGCATAGACAGCTTAGCCCCACATCACCCTAGACCCGACTTGTCTTTGTCATGGTTTCCTCACTAACATCTAAATTGTGAGTTGTTGTGTGAAACGTCACTTCTACAGCTATGAGGAGTACATGCAGACTGTCGACGTTTGCGACCGGTCGACCTAGAAGAGGGTTGGAGAAGGGACAAAGAGATGTCTAGGGTAGTGTGGGGCTACGCTGTCTATGCAAATTACATTCCATTAATTAAATTAAAATGTGTATTTACATAAATAAACAGAAGTAAACAAATATAGACGGCAATCCGTCTCTCCTCTCCGTGCTTTCAAACTGTTCAAAGAAATATCGGCTGATTAGAGTAGGAAATCCGAGTTATCACAGATTTCCCAAGGGACGAGCGATCACCGGAAGGGGATAGGGGTAAGAAATTGCCAGTTGACAGAAAAGATTTTTATAAAAAAAACTAAAAGGTAGAGAGGCATAGGGATTGGGTAGGTTTAAAATGTCGGTGGTTTAAATAACATAAACAACTGCAATATGTTTCTCACATCATTGTTCTCCCTTCAATAGATTTTGGAAATTCCCCCCCCCCCCCCCCACCCTTGGAAATTGGGCAGCAAGAAGCTTTAATCAGTCAAAATACAAGAGAGTGTCAATGACAGGAGATTAAACCTCCTAAATGTACAATCAAATAAAAAAAGAAAACAAAATACTTTACAAAACAACTTTAATTCCACAACTATTACTATAATTTCCAATATACAAAATTTGTAATGCTTAAAATGTCAAATAATTTAGTAATTTTTTACAGGTAAACAATGTTTACTGTGTTATCATTGACTGTAGCATCTGGTTTGTGACTGGCCAGCTCTTTGGGTCACTGTAGCCATCAGGTCGGTAAGGAGTATTAGAGACTGGCACAAGTGCATTGCAGTGCTCTTCGCCAACTTTGTGGATGGGCATCTGTCTGCCTGTAACTGTCATCAACTGTAGCTCCATTGGACCAAGACGTGGAGAGTCCTGACAAAAAGCATTGCATAATTAAGTATATATAATGGCCTTATCTAGGGATTTCTAAAAGCTGAGCAGGGAATAGACTCTAACCACATCCTACACGTCCTTTTCTTTTACTTTTCAGTAAGATTCCTTCTGCCAAATCACCAAAATCAAAGAATAATTTAAGGGGCGTAGGCAGGGAAAGAGCACAGGGTGCCAGCCCCCCATTAAATGTATAAAGACATTACTTTTTCAGGATAGAAAATTATCCTGACCACACCCCTGTTTTTTTACCAGGTGCCTCCCTCCTTCATCTCTAAAAGAAATTTATTAGCCATTAATAGTAGAGCTATATGCTATCAGGCATTTAGACAAGATTTTGTATAAGCCATACTATACTAGCTATGACAGTGTATCAATAATAACTATCAGTTTCTGTTATTTTAGGAGACCTACTGTATGAATCAAGTGGAAGCAGGAGCATAGAGAAATAGAGGAAGAAGGGAGATGTTTAGTCTTAGATATCATACTGTATGCTTAAAGTAAAATATTTTGACTGATACTTCAATGAAAAGGTTGAGGGGGGTGATGGGAGCACAGGTGACCTGGAGAGGTTTGTCTCGATACCCTAAGCCCTCTTGCTATAAGCTGAACCATCACCTCAAAGTTATCCTCGCCAGGCAAAAAGTAGTTCTCAAGTAGATCGTCTGGCTTTTCTGTCTGTTCTCCCACCATTCCTTCTTTAGCTAAGATCTCTTCTCCTTCTCCCTCCTCCTCTTCATCAGAATTTTCCTCATCTTCAATACAAGCAAGATAGAACTTTCTGCAATTTAAAAACCATGGAGTTAATGCAAGCAGACAAAATTTTAGGAAACATTGTATTTACAACTACAAGAGGAATTTAAAGAGGATCTGTTAGCTGCTATTTTGTTGAAGCCATTTACTGTAATGTAAGTAGATGAGTGTCAGTTGTCCAATTGTTTTCACCACCCTACGGTGAGACCTTCAATTATCAAGGTTTACTCTATACTGTAAAACAATGTAGCTCCATACTCATAACCAGGATTTGTAGGGGGCTGCACAATATTAGGTACAGTATCATTGGGAAAAAGGATCATATTCGACATTTTTTCTAAAGGAATTATCCACTTTAAGGTGGCCACACCCTTACATAAAGCAATGGTGGATACAGTGTGTGCTTGAAGGGGGGGGGAGGGTGTTTGGCTTTTCATTACCTATTTGAATAAATTTTGGGTACATTTATCTACCCCAGCTACAAAGAGATGGCAGTGCTCAATCTCTAGGATGCAAATACTGTAAATCCGATACATACCCCCTTTCCTGACACTCTAATAATAAATGCTATATTATTTCATGTTTACTGGCATTGTTTAGTATAATTATTTCTTTTATTAGCACACCGAGTAAACTTGAGGTCATCTATCTTGCAGTCAAACAGCTCAGCCATAATCTCAAGATTTGTCTTCTCCAAGTCCTCTACAATTTTAACCAGCTCTGTGTGCCCTTCCTGATGCAGTGCCACCTGTAGATCGGCACAATGAAAGTGTCGGTAAAGTATATTTTGTTAGTTTGTCAGTGGAGAGTGGCATAATAACTCAGTAGCAGTGGCTTGGCTTTCCAAGAAATATGTTTTGAGATCAAATCCAGGGTCAAGTCAGAGCCATCTCATGGGGTTGGGGCACTGATTTAACCCATTCGCTCCTGGGATAATAGCGGGCGAGATTCACCCTCTCCCTGAGAGTTTCACAAGTTTTTACAGCGAATTCGCTGTAGCAGAGAAAAAAACACATATGAGCAGTAAAGTAGTTTTTTTAGAGAGGTTTTTCTCACACACGCAAAGCTGGACGCTACAGGGTGGTATAGGGAAATATCGCAGTTTTTCTGCTGGGCGTTTCAGGCCAGTATAGGAACGACAATAAACGTCCTGTGAAGATGCTGCAAAAGTGTAAAAAAAATCCCTTTTTGTTCTTTCAGGGGTGGTCAGATTTTTATCTAAGAACTCATTCCCCTCCCCCCCTCGGAAAGATTAGGTTCATTTTTTTGGATTTCGCACCACCCCCCCCCCCCCCAAGAAAAAACCTGGGTACGGGCCTTAACATGCATGTTTTGTCGAAATCAGAAAACTAGTAGTCCTAATCAATTTTAGAAGTCTTTGATAGTCAGGGCTTCTGGAATTACGCGCTTGTTGGCGCAATTTGGCTTTTTCCGCGTAATCCACAAATGAAAGACAAAAAATTTAATTGCACAGCTGATGTGTTCTTTTAGGTGTTGTGACCTTATCGTGGTTGGAAGTTGTGCGCTTCCAGTCGCTTTAATACTGCCTCGACGTTCTTGTTATGGTCGTCTTCGTTTAGTCCACCAATAAGAATATCATCCCGATTGTTCAGCACTCGCTGGAGTTCTGAGAGAATACGGTTCATTTCCGCGTCGAATAGGTCTTGGCTGTTAACGCCGCCGAAAGCTAGCCGTCTGTACCGATAGTTGCCTTCTGGGGTGGAGAATGTCATCAGCTTTCGCGATTCCTCGTCTAGTGCAAACTGGTGGTATCCGTGATTCATGTCTAGTTTGCTAAACATTCGACAGTCCTTGAATGTTGCGATGAAGTCCTCGGTAATTGGTGCTTGGAGATCCAAGCTCACTCTGATGTCTCCTGGCTTCTTCGGTTTTGGTTGGACCACTAATGGTGAACACCATGTTATTGATTCATGTTCCGGGACAGGCTCCATGATGTCGGTGGTATGGAACTCGCCTCGGTTTCTGGATGACAGGCTGTGCGTGGGTAGGTGGATTTCGGTGTCTTTCCCGTCTCGTCGTGTTTTTCCGATCCCCGAAAAAAGCTGTGTGTGATTGTTGACTATTTGATCCCGCTGCTCGTTTCCGGTCTGTACCTTGTGTATGTGTTTGTTGGGTTGCTTCAGGCGTCCAGTTGCATCGAATTTCACCATCCCAAGTTCTTCGGGTGTCTCTCTAGTGGTAGCGAGTCGATGGTTCCGCCGATAATCGCGATCCTTGCTACGGTACTTCGGGTCTCATTGGCTATGGTCACGTTGATTTCACCGATTACGGGATGGCCCTTTTTAAGTGTTTTGAGTTTCAGCGTTGTTTTCATTAGCTGCACTTCCGGTTGGGCATTTTGAAGTGTTTTTAGATGATGTTCGTCCATGACGTTCGCATCGGTTCCGGTGTCCGGTTCGGTGGTTGTTTTGACTCCGTTTATCCAGATCCTCAATTTGTTTGCTTCCGTCGAGGATGGTACTGTGCTTGTCTTGCGTATATTCACATGTTTATTGAGTATCCGGTTGATATCTTCGTCGCTCTCTGTTTCGCTTGATGATTTGGTGTCGCTTTCGCGCTCCACGTGTCGAATCTGTCGGCGTCCTTTTCCTTTGTTTCGGCTTCCGAAGTTCCTTGATTGATGTTTCCCGCGTTGGTCTTGCCGTTCTGAGGTTGTTTCATCCTTCGTTTTTTGCGCCGCTCCTACACATTCGAGCGTAGTGGTTTCTTTTCCCGCATTTGTGGCATTCTGCTCCATAGGCTCTGCAATTGCCTGTGCTGTGTTTCGCTTCGCGCCGGTCGCATTCTTTGTGGTGTTGGTCGCGCGTGTGTCGCTTTGTGATTTGCTTCACCCTTTGAGATTCCGGCTACTACTTAAGCTTCCTTTCGATGGCTGCCGCTTGCGCGCTTGATTCTTCATCTATCGCTGCTTCGTCTAGTATTTCTGTCAGAGTTAAGTTCTTTCTTATAGTCTTGAGTCGTAGTTAAGCGCTTTTTATAGTCTTGATTAAATGATCTCGAATCGCCTCGTTCTCATCTGTGAATTCGCATTTCTGCGCTCCTTCGCGGATCCTTGTGTAATATTGCGCCATGCTCTCTTTGTCGGCTTGGATAAGGTTTCCGAACTGGAATCTGGCGTAGTTTTTGTTCTCCCTTGAGAGAAAGTTCTTATCCAGCTTCCTTATAAGTCTTGTGTAGGCATTGTCTCCGGCTTGTTCAGTTAGCTCAGGGAGTGAGTCTTCGATCGTCGAAGGTCGGCGATCTGCGGGCCGCCGTAGATTATCAGGCCGTCTTTCTTTGTTTCTGGTTCTGTTATTCCAAAGAAGCGAAACTGTCTTTCGATGTCCTTCTTCCACTTATCCCATCGGATTGCCCGCCGTGTCATTGGTGTCGGTGTTGATGTGGAAGGGTTTGGTACTGAGTTGTCGGTTTACTACGGTGATGTTGTTCGGGTTGGTCGCCGCGCTACTTGCGCCCGAACTTGTATCTGCCGTGTCATTTGTCATTCTTCTGCTTTGCTGATAATTCCTATTCCTCGTCGCCAAATGTTGTGACCTTATCGTGGTTCTACTATCAGAAAGCCATGAGTGAAGACGGTACGTGTTTATTGTAGATCTGTGTGATTCTACTCGTTCCTAATCATACATGTGCTATATGCTAATTACAATATTTGTGATCATTTGATTAATATGACGTAATCATTAAGATATTAGACTACTACATTAGGGTTCTTACCTCTATTTCTCGTAAAAAAAGAGAGATATTCTTCGTAAGAGTGCGATATTTCGAACTGAATTTCGAAAACAAATAAAATGACTAGGCGTTCTTCGGTTAACCGCGAAGGCCTAGGACTAATAATAAAATACCTTTTTTAATTGGCTGGTGGCTAGGAGCCAATGAAAATTTGCTTAAGATATTTTCACGCAAAAAAATAACCTTTTCAAGTTATTTCGTGCTTTTCTTCGGTACAAAATGTAGTTTGGGCGTAACAGTTGATATTTCGTGTAATTTAGCGCGTAACCAGTAAAGAATCCCGCAAAATTTTGATTTTTAAAGACAAATGTATTGCAAAATCCCGCGTAATTTAGCGTGTAATAATTGATTTTCTGCGTAATTTAGTTTCTACTTCTACTTCTACTTCTACTTCTACTTCTACTTCTACTTTACTTTTCAACACTTTCGTATCAAGAAAAGATGACAAAATATATATAAATCTAAATATATAAATCTAAATATAAATTAATAATAAATAGGTAATCCATAAATTCAGTCGACTTATTATATACAATAAAAATTAAAATCAATTATAAAATAAGATAATACAATAAGATTTAGCAAAGAATCTTGCGTGATTTTGAGTTTTTCTCCGCGTAATTCCAGAAGCCCTGGATAGTAACACCCTTCTCCATGATTACTGTATCTAAGTGAACTTGATGCCAAACTCCATTCGACTACCGGTACTTCAGCAAGTAAAACGAAGTCTCAAAGTAAAAACATGCACATTCTGCCTGACTGTTTTGGCAATAAATGAGAACATGTTTAGGTTTCAGGTGTTGATGCTTATGGGAGAAAACATTCGTATGGGATAAATTATTCTTGGGTAAGGAGATCCCTACTTATTTACACCCTTTTATGCACACTCAAGAAAATAAACTGCAAGGAGCAGTTTGATGTGAAGAAGAGTTTATATCACCTAACAGAGTGAAGGTTCCTTTTCACGCAATGTGCAGTAAGCTGAGTACTTAATGTAAGCAGCCAATGAGAAAACAACCCTCACCTCCCTTTTCAGCCATCTGTTATCAAGTATTTCTGTCCTACTGTACTTGTCTAATGAGTTTGCAGCTTTCTGTACACAAGAGGAAAAATATTTCACTTGATATATTACAGTAGAACCCAGCAAGTTGCTCTTATTTTTACACCACTCAAACGGTCTAGATCTACTCAAAATGATAAAAGATAATCAAATACCTCTGCAAGCTACATAGGGCAACAATACACATAGAAAGCATTCCCCTTATGGGAAACAAGCCCCTCTACTAATAAAAACTGCCAACAGGCTTGTTTTATTTTTGAATCCGTGACTTTCAGGAAAGCACTATGTTGACTTGAATAATGTCATTAACCTTTTTTATGGAATAATGCTGATAAAAAAGGGTCTCATGTGATTTGGCAGATTTGACGCGTACTTTTTAAAAATTTGTTTTAATCTTTCTTGTTTTTTTTGTTGTTGTTTATTTTTATCACCAATACAGTACAACAGTACCTCTGAGGCAATGTCTTTCTGCTTTGCCAAAGTGTTGTCAGTGTATGCCTCAATCTCTTCCTTTGAAATCTTCAGGCTTTTTTCGATATGAGCTAATAAAGTGTTCCAAAAGAAATAGCAATAATAATTTAAATAAGGCATAATGATATTGATATAGTAAACTGGTAAGGCTGTTGCAGAGAAGAAGCAAACAAAATAATTAGGGGGTGGGATAGAAGGGGAAAATGCAGTAAGTATGTGACCCCCGCAGAATGTGCCCCCACCAACTGATGAGGGGGCCAAAAAATACTCAACGGCTGGAATTATGCTTTAGTTAGTGACTACAAAAAGATCTAAGGGAAAAACCTACATAAGATTTTGGGATAATCATAAAAAATCTTTAGATTCAAAGACAATCTGAGTGGAAAAACTTAATTCTCAGATTCACGAAAATTGATATTTAAAAAAATATCTATGATATTCAATAAAGTATACCTGCTATGTCGGAGTGAGATTCTTCCATCTCATCCAGTTCCTGCTGCAGTAAAGCAATCTGCTTACCGTGCTCATGCCGACCATAATCCTTGTAAAATGACATGAAAACATTAAAAGGGATGTAACAGCAGAGGTCTAAGGGGGGGGGGGGGGGTTATTCCATCACACCCCTCATTCTTTTCCCAGCATTTATAGTCTCTGTCAGATGCCATTGTGTTATCCTAGCAAGATATTAAGAGTGGGAAAGCATGAAGCTGTTGCGATATTCTTTATTGTATCTTTTAAATGAATAAAAACTTTGTATTTAGATGTTTAATTTAAAACAAAAAATATTGAATAAAAACAAACCACCCCGGAATGGAAAAACGAACCACCCTGCTCAAAATCCTGGCTTCGGGCCTGGAAGGGAATATCCCTTCCTCTCCCAAACTCAGAATCAGAACATATTATAATAATAATAACAAATGAACCTACCCTATATTCTTGGCGCTTTCTAATTGCCTTCCTCACTTCTTCAATCTCTTTCTCTTTTTTTTCAATTTCCTCCCGTTTGTCTGAATTTTTGTGAAAAATATGGGCATTAATTTGAAATCGGTTGTAGTCCTAGTTTTTCAAACCCTAAATTGTTCAAGACCAACTCATGTAAAAAATGCTTTGTGCAGCAAAAAATATGGTATGCAAATTAGAAAACATCCCAATAGGCAAATACTGTAAATCTGCTTAGTTTGCTTTGAAATTCAATCCATTGCATTATCATTAAGCGCATCATCAGCTCTGCAGTGCATGGAAAATTGTGTTTTTTCAAATAAAGACAACAGAGTCAAGACTAAATTGACTCTAGATTAGAAAAAAATATAACAAATTGCAAAAAGTAGGTGCAAAAGGTGGGTTATAAAAAAATCAAATATAGTAAATAAAATTAATGGGATTTTCCAATGTCAAGTTTTGTTTGTAATTTCTTAGATTAAAATATTTCAAACTGAATTACATACTTTGAAGTTCACGTTCCTCTGACTTGATCAAGTCAAATTTGCTGAGCAAGGCTTTTTCAACCTCCTCATGGTTCACCTCGACAGCTTTCTCAACCTCCTTGTCTTTTTCCTTGGCTTGCTTCAACAGGGTCTTGATGTGCATTAACTGCTCATCTTTCAGTCTTGTGTTCTATCACAATAAATACTCATTATTAGTCCTAATGCCATCCTCAGAAACTCATGGTACTAATGTCTTCAATTACTTCCATACCCTGTCTTTAAGTCGCTCATTCTTGTCCTTCATGACTTTAAGTTCATACAAAAGATCTTCCATTGCCCTCTCCTTGATTTCAATTCTACAAAGAGTACGAAAAATTAGCAAAACAGGCAGCATTATGCACGTCAGATAGTGTGGAAGTACACACCCTGTGATGGTTGCCATGCATATATAATCACAAACACTTTTATTATTTAAACCAATCTACACTATCAATTTTTAGTTGACAACTATACTTTTTGGCATCTACACTAGCAATTTTTCATGTGTGACAATTCTTAATTGCCGAGAAAAAGCAAACCTGCTAGCTTTTGAGCAACTATAGTTGCCACATAAAAATTGCCGACTAAAAATTGTTAGTGTTGATCAGCAGTCAACAACAGTGAATTTTATTCTTGCTGATAGCTTTTAACGCCTATTCAAACCGAAAATCCGCCTCTATGTTTAAAAGCAAAAGCAAGACTTACTGGAAGGATAAGATGGCTTCTTCTGCAGTCATCTTCGGTTCCTTGACAACACTCTTTTTGCCTTTCTTCTTCTTCCCTCCTGATTTTTTACCGGACTTTTTCCCCTTCCCTTTTTTCTTGGGCGGCATGGTCGAATATTAAAGTTCCAAAAGCTTGACGAAATATTTCTTTGGCTTATACTTTTGTCATAGTATAAGTTCAGTGCACTTTTGCTTGCAAAATGGCCGGGTTTATGTTAGATTGCTTTTGAAAGAGTTTGTATCCAACCGGGCGCCATTTTGAAAACAAACGGTTGGGGACCTGAGACGAGCGTCAGGTTACCATGGAAGAACATGGAGCCTATGGGATGATGGGAAGAGTGGGTAAGTAGTAAAGTGAACGAAAGGGTTTATATTAGGGTTTCCCGAGCGACTATGTCAGGCGCGTTCATAGGATTGGCCGGAGGGGGGTTCGCAGTCATAGATATCATATGGAAATAATAATAATAATAATAATAATAATAATAATAATAATAATAATAATAATAATAATGATAATGATAATGATAATGATAATGATAATGATAATGATAATGATAATGATAATGATAATGATAATGATAATGATAATGATAATGATAATGATAATGATAATGATAATGATAATGATAATGATAATGATAATGATAATGATAATGATAATGATAATGATAATGATAATGATAATGATAATGATAATGATAATGATAATGATAATGATAATGATAATGATAATGATAATGATAATGATAATGATAATGATAATGATAATGATAATGATAATGATAATGATAATGATAAAAAAGATGAAAAATCAAAGATGAAAAATGATAATGATAATGATAATGATAATAATATAATAATAATAAAAAAGATGAAAAATCAAAGATGAAAAATCGCAGCAATTCTTAGCTAACCCAAATCGAGTGAAAACGGGCGTGACTTCCGACTCTGCCACCATCTTGTTTTGAAGATAAACATTGGATAATTTAGGCTTATTTATTACACCCAGACACCCGGCCGATCCCAAGGCCTATCCCGCCGACCCAAATGACAGGAAGGGGAGAGGGCCCTGGGACCAAGGTTGGGGGGTGTGCGCTGATCACCCTGATCACCCCCCCCCCCCCCCCCCCCTCCCCCCTTTGTACGTGACTGAATGTGGAAATCTATCTCACGCCATTTCTTTCCGGATACGGTGAGATTTAAAGCTCCTATCTCCTTTGAGTGTTTTACAGTGAAAGACTGAAAAATAAGCAAAAAAATCTATAGCCAGGCGGCGACACCAGAAACGACGATGGCCAACGTAGATTTACGGCAGAAAACAATAGAATTTGATTCAGAATTTAATAGCAGCACGTGAAAATGCGTTCTATCTGTTACAAACGAAGCTGTTTTCCAACAAACCATGACTTGAAAACTCCAACTTTCACGGTCAGGTCAATTGAGGACGCGCACGTTTGCATTGTAAATCCTCTAGTTAAGATCGCTACTGCAGAAATAATGCACTTAGTTTATTTTAATCTGTCTCTGACTATAATATTTTGCTTATTTTATTGCAATTAAATTGGAATCGATAGTCAAGCGCGAACGCACCATTTTCGATCTCGTTGCCATAGCCGTCGTCAACCTATGGGCTCAAAATCGCCTCGCCGCTTATCTATCATGTAATACACATGTTGATTCGTTGCTCAAATTTGTTGCCCCGGGAGGCAAAATGGCGGCTCGGGCCAGCCTCTAAGAAGGTCAGAGAAAACAACGCAGCGGATCCTTGCATGTAGCTTGACTCGGTTTTTAGAGTCATTAGAGAAGCTGGGAAGACTTGACTCGTGATATAAACAAGCAGGGGTTAAATGCCCTTGTATAGGATACTAAAAAAACATGCAAAGACTTTATGTAAATTCAAGACCCACTCTTCCACTCCAATGTGTCTCCAAAGCTTCAAGGCGCAAAAAAGCTTTTTTAGAAAGGTTTTTCCGCAAAGTAAAACCACAAAAATGCAGCCGGGCGGAAAAACGGAAAGGCGGCTCGACCCAGTCTCGCTCGTCCCCAATTGATCACAGCGCTTCATTCCAAGATGGCTACGAGCTTCGGTGAAGGCGGTACTAGGCCCGACACGAAACGGCTAGAGTTCAAAAAACAAAACCTCGACGATGCATACGCTGCACCTGCGAACTTCCTTGAGATCGACGTAGTAAACCCAGAAACGCACGGTGTTGGAAAGAAACGCTACACGGATTACGAGCTCCGTATGAGGGTAATAGTTGAATCCAGTAGGGTCATGTTTCGCGACCAAAGTCTAAATTAAAGCTGTGATCTAGCGGTTTTAATTGCTCTAATATGCAGGGTTAAGAGCTGTTAGATGTTCCGATCGAGTTATTTTGACGTTAGTATGCATTGAAGACATAAAAGTTGTTATGCAAGATTGGTTTTGCGAGCGTTATTGTTACTTCCTGTAGTACAGCAGTCAACAGAATTAATTGTCTTTTTAGTTTTTGGTTCAGTTATTCGATGGAATTATCAAATCATAGATAGAGGCCTCAATAGCTTTCATAGTAAACGCATATTCTCTTATCCCGATTTGTGTTTACAGCCGATTGTATCTGTTTTTCCATCAATTTCTAGTTTGGCTAGATATCACATCTCGTGACTTTGCTGTTTGTTCAACTCTCCTGTAGATACTTGAATTGTCCGCTCGTATTCTACGATTTTACTAATTTGTTTTAATTATAAAACCCTTAAAATTCTAAGAATCATGCCCGTCTATATATTTGGTGAACTAGGCCCACGTGGTATTTGTAACACGATTCCATCTTATTTGCTTTATGAATTTCTTTGATAAGTGAATTAAACCTTTGTTAATAAATGAGAAGCTATGCACCGATAATTTAAAAATCTGAATAATAATTCCGTTATTTTTGGATGAAAATAATTTGACAACTTAAGGTTTTACTTAATTATTGTAATTTCTTTATTTTTTTTTTTTTGTACCTGGTCAGTAAAACTAATGCCAGGGCTTTGTATGTACAGTAGATGCTCAAACAACTGACTTTCTCAATGGTCCAGTTTTGAATAGGTGTTTTGCGCTAATCCGCATCAAAATGAAAACGATGGCGCCATATTGCAGGCACGTCTGCTGCTTTGAGCATGCCCATATCATAAAAATGACATTACCCCCTGTACCTTTCAGCATTTTCAAAAGTTTGAATCTGTGTTAGTGTGGATGCCCCTTATTTAGCCCTTACGCATCAGCCAGAATTTTTTTATGTCAGAAAGGGCCTTTTTATTCATTACTCTCTGATATTTGTTCATTACTCTCTGACATGACAGCCACGGCCATTTTTGTGTCTATTTTGGTGTGAGTTTTTCTTGCAAATTATCATTTGACTTTTTAGTGCAAGTTGTTTATTCGATTGTGTCACTGGACAGATAAAGCAGTGGTAATGTTAATTATAGTGGTTACATTGGTATGAATCTAAATACAGTAATCCCAGGCTTAAATTTAATTGTCATTGAATTATGAACTTAATGTTTTGCAGACAAACCTACCAGTGTTTAAGCAAAAAGAATCAAGTGTGCGCAGGAGATATAGTGACTTTGAATGGCTAAGGAGTGAACTTGAAAGAGATAGTAAGGTACAGTAAACAGTTACTTGGTCTACTTAGAAACCTGTATAAAATACCATGTCGTGCAGTATATAAAATACTACTGTGTATAAGATGGATTTGAAATTTCAGGATTTATATTTTAAAAAAAATGGAAATTTAGAAGAAGAAAAATTGGCCAGTGTATAAGACATCTTGATTTTGAAAGGTCGCTTTTGAGTTAATTAAAAATAGCATTTTGTAGACTACATTATGGTGTTTCAATTATCAGACCCCCCCCCCCCCCCTTCTTCATGGTGCCCCTTCCTGGATCTACCCCTTGTCCCATTTTTGTTTGTTTTCTTTATGGGAATTCATTGTTAGCAGACGACTCTGTGAGTGAGCAAGTGTAAACTTGTAAGAAGTACTAACAGTAACTGCGTTTTCGGCTGAAATGAAAACTGTTAGCTAGAGGAACATTACAAAGGGATCTTGTAAAGCTATAAAAATCCCAATAATCCAAGGAAAAACTAGAGGTCCCTCTCCCAACCTTGACTCCCTTCCAAAGTTTTTTTAGATTTTGGGAATTTTTTTAACTTAACAAAATCCCTAACTGTGAAAACTTTTTTTTTTTCAGATTGTTGTACCAGCTTTGCCTGGAAAAGCTCTAAAGCGAATGTTACCTTTTAGAGGAGATGATGGTGAGTTACTTTTCTTAGTCAATCAAAAGCCTCGAGTTTTCATTGGCCAACACTTTGATGAATTCAAATTAGACAATTCCAATAAAAAATCTTGACCTATTGTTGTGTGACCCAGTGTTGTGTGATTAATTGCTTTGATTGACTGAGGCAAGAAAGTGGTGTAGCATCTGGAAATGTGTAAGTTTTAATCATTGTATATTTGTAAAATTTTAGGAATATTTGAAGATGAATTTATAGAAGACAGAAGGCAAGGTTTAGAAGCATTCATTAACAGGTTTGTTGGTATTTTGACACACTTGGAACAGTTGGGATTTCCAGGCCACAAAATTAACTTTTAACTGACAGGGTCCCATTATAGCCAGACAAAAAAAACCGTCAACACCGCAAATATGTATGGAATGTTTGTTCCAACCAATCACTTGCGAGATATTCAAAGTCAACTAGAAACATGTCTCAACAAGTCTCAGTGTCTGAATTCTTGCTTCTGATTCGTCAGAAGACAATAAACCTTCCACACATATTTTAGGTGTGCACAGTTTTAATGGTTGCGCTGTAATGTTTTCTGCTAAGTTAATCTCTGACCCCATTAAATTATGAAGCTCCAGGAAGTTACAAGTTATACATGAGACCTCCCCTAGCTGAGCAAAATAAGAGACAGCTAGCTGTACGGAACCAGTGTAATTATTGTGAAAAATTTGAACATAAAAAAAGGGGAATCTAAAAGGGACCTTCAACTGGGATAAGACTGTTACATATGGTCCACATGCAAAAGCCTGCCAATCATGCCAGTCATGGCTAGATTTTAGTAGAAATGAGTTGAAGCTAAAATCCATACTTTTCTCCCGATTATGTTTAATTGGTGTTCCTCTCCCTCCCTTCCCCTCCCTCCCAGTGTCCCCCATTTGAGTAATCATAGATCCCCTCCCATGGTTTTAACTTATTTTCTTTTTGTCATTCAAAAGGTGTTCCTCTCCCTCTCCCCCCCCCCCCCCCTCCTACCTCCCAGTGTCCCCTATTTGAGTAATCTCAGATCCATTCCCATGGTTTGACTTTATTTTCTTTTTGTCATTCAAAGGGTTGCAGGGCATCCGCTAGCTCAAAATGAGAAGTGTTTGCACATGTTCCTACAAGAACCCATGATTGATAAGAACTATGTTCCAGGCAAAGTACGCAGCACATGATAGGCCAATGACTTGGACAATGTGCAATGCATGTGTATTTAGATCAATCAGAATTGCTAGAATTTTTCTTTTAGTTTATTGTCAACCCTTTCATATGGGCTGCAAGCAATTACCCAGGATTTGCTGAGAGGAGTACTCAGCCATAGGTATCATTGAAAAGGGATAATATTTGATGAATCTTTAATAAGAAATGACACACTATTGCAGCTAAGGGGGTGCCTTGGTTGCGTCAAACATAAGGGCCTGGTTGAGCTTATTATGCTTTAGTTATGCTTTAGTCCTGGACCCATCATTGCTATGCAGCCTATATGACAAATGATATTTAGAGGCTATGTAAAATGCTCCTTACATCACATTGATTTTCTGATTCCTTTTATTTTCTTATATTCCTTTTTTTTCTCAAATGCACTGAGAAAAGGGGAGGTATTACCAACACACATGTCATTATATGAGAAATGGTAAGCTTGTATGTCATTTAAAAAGGAGAAAATTTTCATATAGTACTAGTGCATTGTAGGGCAGAGATGTTTTCATATGTATTGAAGGGAAAAAGTTTAATGCAAAAAGCTTTGACTGTACAATAGTAATGGATCTCACTAAGACTTTTTAAATATTGGATTAGTTAATTATGGATTCCATTATAAAAAAAATGAAAATGATATTAATTAGGGCTGGATAGAAACAGAATGAATCAAGGTGAAGGAAACAAGGAAATCTTTGAGAATGTGACTTTTTTGCACCCTTGTAAATCTAACATTTATCCACATCATTGATCTCTGAATATCGAGATTAAGTGATTTACTTGTATAAGAGCTAGATTCTAGACTTTTTGATAACAAATAAACTTTTACTAGAAAAGAACGTTGGATTTTAGTTGTCAGTATTTTGTAGAAACAACCCATACAGAGCATTTTTATCAATAAGCGTTTTTAAGCATTTCGCCATTCACAGTCATTGGCCATAGGGTTGAGGGAATCAAAAGTAAAGATCTGCAAAAAAACTTGAAACACACTTAGGGTTTTAAGAAAAGGGATTTGCTCAAAACCATTTAAGTGAGCCTAAAAACAAACAGGATTATATAATTTCCCTTTTAAGTTTTCCAGTGGCAAATAACGAAAGTATTTTCAAGAAATTATGGCATGTACCATGGGTGGATCAAGAGGTCAGCCATGTGGGCCGCAGCCCCCCCCCCCCCCACCTATTCCCAGATAATTGACAAGAAATATAAGGGAAACCCACAGAAAAACAATAAATCTAGCCACCCTGGCTTTGCGCCCCGTTGCTCTTAAATTTTGTCACGTATAACTGTTAAGGTAAGAGTTTTGCAAGCTGATTAGTTTCTTCGCGGTTTCGTCTGTCGCGTAGTTTATTGACATTTCATCCCCTCGGCACCCAAACAAACGACAACGCAAAAACCCAGAGACGCGAATCGGCAAGTAAACTGCTAAGCGAGAGATACAGGAGAAAGCTCTGCTAGCAGGGTAATCCTTGGAACAACAAGCCATGATATTACGAGGACGATTCTGAGTGAAGAAGTTGAGAAGAGAAAGGACGACAGGATTCAGTAGAACACGAAAACAGTGTAGGCTGTTCATACTTGGCAAGTGTGGGCTGAAGAGAGGAATTAGAGCCAGAGCTGTGGCAAGATCGTATAGTTTCGTAAGTTTCGATAGTATCAAAGGTGTTTGATTGTAGGGTTGATAAAGTAATGAGAGAGGATGATTGTAAGGTTGGTAAAGTCATAAAGAGCGAGGGCAAAAGTGGCAATAAACCCCTAAAAAGACTGCAGATGTAAAAAAAGTAATATTTGAAGTTTGTCATGTTTATGGTCCAATAGATTTTAGAAAAGTGTAAGGTTAAGTGCCATATGGTTGGGTTTTGATATTCAGCATGGAAGAGTGCAGGTAGTGAATTTATTTAATTGCTCATTATAAATGCAAGGGATACATACAAGCTTCCCCGGGATGTATCTATATACATCCCTTGCATTTATAATGAGTAATTAAATTCATCAGCCCCGCTCTCCCCTGCTGAATATCAAAACCCTTGCTGGGCTCTTAGCTACTTGCCTATTAATGAGGTTTTACATGAAATAAAGCCCTACAGAAAACAACGGAAACTGTGTCAATCATGTAATAATTATCATTACTTCCCTAAGTAAAGTCCCCATCATCAGCAAAGTCTATTGAATGCATCATGGGGAAGTGCTTAATTTAAGGCTGATTTAGACAGCATGATTTAGTAGTATGCCTCTTTACTGCCACACTGTTACAGTAAAACTCAAGTCGCAGAATGTAAATCAGCCTACAATGCCACTACAATGCACAACTAAGAAAGTCAGAGTATGTTATTCAGGGCTCCAACGCATATGACTGAATAGTGTGGTCTAAATAATCCTTTACGATGAGACGCCTACTCAGAGGGGCCGCTTATGTAAGGGGGATCCTTATTCAATCAATTACAGTACTGGTGGTTTCTTGTACTATGCTGCATGTGTCACCCAGGCTCAAAGCACTCCACACCTCAAGTTCTTCTCCTACCTCACACTATAAGCTAGGAAAAACACCCTCTAATCACCTTAATTAGAAATCCTTTCAGAAGTTACACCAAGTCTCCGAAACTGTAATCTCAACCTCCTCTCTTCTCCCACAACATTCATATCTACGACAGTTGTGGCAGTTCCTGGTCTTCCCTGCCGACCAACACGGCCACAAAGATGGAGGTATTCCTCAACATTCTTTGGAACTTCCATTAAATAGACATGATCCAGTTCTTTGAAGTCAAGGCCTCGAACAGTTTCCTCAGTCCCAACAAGAAGCTGGATTTGTCCTGTGCGAAAGTCTCTGAGGAACTTGTGGTATTTTGTGGGGTCTGGAATGGCCACTTGTTTGTACAGTGCGGCTGCATTGAGTCCAAGGTAGCGGAGTTCCCATACAAAGTCATCAACTGAGTGATTACGGTGGATGAAGACCAGAGCAGACTTCTGATTTGATGACTCATAGATCCTGCAATACACAACAGAACATATGTATAAACCACCCATAACATACAGTGGAAGTCAAGCTACACAGAATAAAACACAATTATACTGTGTAGCAATTGCTTATCTGGAAAAAGTTTAACATCGAACCAAGAGATGTTTTCCTTCAAACACAAAATGTTATTTTGACCTACATACATCCTGACGCTAGTGGGCTGTCCCTCCTTGACTACTAAAAAAGCATATTGATGGTTCACCATTAGAACTTTTGCAGACCCCCACCCAGCAAATCCTGGCTGTGCACCTGTTGAGAGTGCTCCCTTATGGATAAGAATTGGTTTTGTACAGATGACAGATGATGTCAAATCACCAATAACAGAATGAGCCTGATGGACTGCCACAAAGCTATTACTTTGCCAAAACTTGAGCTTTTGAAGGAACAGTCTTCCCATCAAAGAGTGCATATCGATGAGTTATACAAGGTGGTACTCTTCTCTGCTTTCCCTCGTAGCTTGGAGTCTCTGCGACAAGCACATGGTCACCCCACCCCATCTCTACTAGGTCCTCCTTCAAGACATCATTAGCTGTAGCCGTTGCACCAATTAGCTGGATGTTTTTCACCTGAGAATCATAAAAATCTGTAGTGTACAGATGCTATTTAAGCTCAATACACTTGGGGGTGCAATAAACCCTCTGGCAGTGTGCACCCTAAGTCATGGTGCTTACTTACATTACATACACAGGGGCACTTGGTTTGGAGCTCTGTTGTGCCTTCCACACCAGTTTAACTGGTGGAGGTTAGCACAATTTGGATTTTTTAAGGTGTATGCTAACAAAAATGTTTTTAAAATAAGTTGATTACAATGTGATAATGAATAAAATACTGACCTTAGATACAGCTTTTAGTTTGTCAACAAGCAATCTTCCTGGCCGTGGATGCATAAGTCTTGTTGCAATCTTCTTCTGTGAAGATCTCTGATGAACAGGGAGTAAAGTCTTGTCAACTTCATCAATCACAATGCGCTTGGTCCTCTGAAGAAGGTGTTCATGTTCTTGAACAATTTCCCAGAGTCGCTTAGGAGTGCCAATAACAATCCTTGGAGGGTGAAGTGAATCTTTCAGGAGCTTCTCTTGCCTTGAAAGGTCAACTCCACTTACCTACAATACATCAATATAGTGTTTTTTGAAACCTTCTGTCTAAACTTTGTCTTGTATTATTTTCTTTGTGGCATACATACAGTATTTCAGATATGGTTCCTGGTACTTTGTATAAGACATCCACATGTATCTAGAATTTCAGGTTTATCTTTTATCTTAAAGATTTTTTTCTGTGTATGTATAGGACAAATCCTATATCCTAAAGCATTTTTTGACAAAAAATAAGTGTGCTTTGTGTGCTGAAAAATATAGAACACTATTCTATTTATCATTTCCCAACTGAAAGTTCAAAATTATTTATCTTTGTTTAGATTCATATCACTATAAGAAAAACGTGAGGTTTTAAGCCAAAAAGCTTATACAGTATATGAAGAATCATAGAGTTTTACACCTTTTTTGTATGATATGTAGCCCTCTACATCCTGTATCGAATTATTGCAATGCTATTATTCCTGGTTTGTATTTTGGGGTAGCCCCATCTTTTTAAACATTGATCAAGGGCAGTAAAGGGGTAACCCTTTTCCTTATTAGGGGTGGTAAGCGGGGGGATCCCTTCACCTTATCAGGGGTGGTAAGAGGGGGGTCCCCTTCACCTTATCAGGGGTGGTAAGCTGGGGGGGATTGCTTCACCATTTTCAAATTTCAGAGAAAGGTAACCAGGCTCCATGATCAACTTACAAATGTTCGACAAGGAACAATCATTACCTAGAAATCATAATTTTAAAATTTAAAAAGGCATCAATCATTATTCATTATATGATGACATTTTGGCATTTATGAATCACAACGTCGACCAAAACTGTATCAGAAATAACTCTTACTACTAATATCTTCTGGTGATTTCTCTGATGAAACACTTACAAATGATGCCACAATGGATTTATCACCAAGCAGTCGTGACACCTCATATAACATCTGGCTGGCCAACTCCCTTGTTGGGACGACAATTATAGTGCCATATCCCCTCCCGGGATCTTGCACGGACGGTAATAGGAATACAAGACTCTTCCCTGTTCCTGTCTCTGATTTAATCAATAAAGATTTATGACTGAAAACTGATGGTAATGCTTTCTCTTGGATAGGCACAGGTTTTGTTATTCCCATCTTCTTGAGTTTCTCTACCAATTTTGGGTGAACACCAAAATTACTAAATTCACAACTGATTTCAGAATCCTGGAAGGATTCAATTTGGTCACCCTCTATATTTTCTACAATCGGGTTACAGATTATTTCATCAGCTTTAGGGACTCGGAATGTAACGTCATCATCATCATCTAAAAGGGATTTTTGTATTTCTCTGCTGACTTCGCTTTGAATGGGCAAAACTTTTGTCCGAAAATCGTTAGGTCTCCTCGGTGGTATTTTGCTTCCCTTGATATTTGCGCGAATTTTGTCCTTCAAAAACGTTTCTGTACTTTGCCATAATTTCATGAACTCCTCATCAGCATCACGCTTCTTTGCCCCTCGTTTTATTCCTTCTATCCCATCATCGTTTGTATTATAATGTGCTTTAGGTCTTCCACTCTGCGATGACATTTGACGGCAAATATGGCTCCAATTTTTTCCTCGTCCGACGAGTTGCAGGCTTCTTTGAACATGATTGGATGGTATTTCGCGCAAAATACCACCCTTCATTAAAAAAAGACACAATTTCATGCTACACATCTTCAGTTCTTCATCTTCAGATTAGTTCTGTAGAAAGATCTCGCTGAGTTCCCCAAGTTTTACATCTTTGCTCCCTCGTGTTGTTGCAAGAAGATGGTTCAATTTACGGCAGGCGTTCCTAAACTAAGAGTGTAGACTAGGCGCTTGTAAAAAAAATCCAGCCCCTAGGGGGCGAGGGGACGGGATCCCACTGGTAAAAATAAATAATATCTTCGATTTTTCACTTGTTTATTTATTTAGTATATTGGTAAAGATAATATATGATATCTAACTAGACTTTATGTGGTAATTCAGTAGCCCACTTACACGTTCATAAAATGTCGTGAATATTTTAATATTAAAATTGCTCACACTACCCTACCCCTCAAAGAAGGAATTGTCTGGCAAACAGAAGATAGCTCGTGCGACAAATTATTACTGCTTTTTTCTTATTTCTCAAGGAAAGCGGAATCTTCCAGAAGACTGAAGCTAGAGGAGGCTCTGGTGTGGTTTGGTAGACGCCGAGAATCATGCCAAGTGTCCCGTGGAACGAGCTGGGCAGATATATAGTTGTGGTAAGTTTTATGAATGACACTTACCGTTTGTTTTTAATCATGACACTAATGGCAGTGGTAACTGCATAAATTATATTACCAGAATGGAAGTGTCTTATATACTAGATCCATCCTGAATATTCTAAAAATGTATAGGAATGTATAGAAAGGAATAAGTTTAATATAACACATACTCCTTTTAATATTGAACATCTGAGGGTAATATGCAAATTTAATACTTTCTGACCTAAATAAGTGTATATATGTGAAAACCGGAAAAAGAGGATCCATTAATTGAACCAATTTTGAAGTGTTTGATATTACACAGCAGATTTGCCATTGATAGGTACAATGAAGACCACCCCACCCCCTCTCTGTAGGAAATTTTCTACATGATAGCATGATGGGGGAGGGCCAGTAAGGTTATGAAGGGGGTATTATTTTGGAAATTCAAGAAATGATAGGCTCGTCTAAATAATTGTATAAGAAACACTTCTATTCTTTAGTACATTTGCATTGTTGTCAAATATTACAGTTTTCTGGAAAGTGTCAAATTGCAGGCCTGTACCCAGAGGGGGTTGTGCAGGGGTGCGTTTGTACCCCTCACAATGGCGGAAAGTCCACTCCCAGTTAGCAACATGCATGCTTTTTGTAGGCAGAACTATAAAGCAAAAGAGAATTAGATAAAAAAAGGCATTCTAGATCACTCTAGTATGTCAAAAATCTAAAATTCAAACGTGTGGGAAAATAGCAAAAATAAATCCCTTTTTGTTCCTTCAGGGGTGGTTAGATTTTTATCAGAAAAACCCTGGCTATGGGCCTGAAATGTCAAGTTTTTTGGGGTGTATGGTGTTCAAAATTGAATATATTTTAATGTGTGAAGTCTTTATCCTTGGTATTTTTTTGTTACCAAGTTTTGGTCCCTTTTTTTACCTTTTTACCATGTTTATAGCTGAGCATGAGTAGATCTAGGGTAGAGTAGGCCATCCCCTACCTCTTTCTCTGAGCTTTTATTTGAAAATATGAAAGAAAAATATTTAAAAGAAATCTTAGCTTTGGACCTCCTTATTGTAACTTGTTGACCCACCCCTGCTGCCTATCTGTACAGGACCCGAAATGATCCCATGACCCGAAACGATCCCAGGACCCGAAATGATCCCCAAAAGTACCCCAACTGATCCTGGGACCCGAAACGATACAGAGGAGTCCCCGAAATAAACCCCAAGGAATTGCGGTAATGGACAAAGGGAAAGCAGAAGAAATAGTTGCAATTCTTGAAGCATAATTAAGGGTTAACAGCGACTCAATTTCTATTAAAAATCAATATCCTCACTCATATCTAATTTGCAGTCTTCCTCTCTTTCTTTTCTTTCTTGTGCTGCGCTTTTCTCGCATGGAGAAGAACAAGAAGTTTTTTGCTTCTTCTGTGTCATGTATATCATCAATCTTTATCAGGTTGACAACCTGGATTTAGTCACACATTTGAGAAATTGAGTGCCTTCACTTTTTCTGAATTAATATTTTCAGCCAATTCCTTCCCCTCCACTTTCTCACCAGCTTGCAGCTGATCTCTTGCTTGTGTTCCTTTGGCATTGTCGTTCCCTCCTTTGCTCCTTCTTTGTTTGGGTTTTTCCGAGGTGTGTGTGTGTGTGTGTGGGGGGGGGGGGGGGGGGTGTGGGGGGGGTGGGGGCACCAAAAATATGGGGGAAGCATAAAGGGGGGCATGGAAAATTTTGTTTCACCTGAAGGGGGGCAGCTAATTTTTCCCCTTACTTTAATCAAAATCCTCACGCCAACCCCCTCGGGATAATAAATGAACTTTCCCAAAAAAGAGATATCTGTCCTTGTATTTTTGTCCATAATGTACAGTACTGTGTGTTTTAGGAAAAAATGTAACAGTCTTTAAGATAACAGTATGAAATGCACAATGAATTTTTACTTTTCACAGATAATATGGGCAGTTATAAACATCATTCTTTTTGCAACAACGTACCATAATTATGGGGTAACAAAGAAATATACATATTTACGTGAGGTCATCAAGGTAAGTCATGCCTCCGCCCTGCACTTAACCAATCAAAAAGCACCAAATATAATCCATTAGTTTGAATAAAGGAAGTCAGAAAACAGTTCAGCTGTTTGAGTTGTTGATGAGAGTTCACACAAAAAAAACAATAAAAAAAACCCAATAGACTTATTGATGTCCTAGGGCACTCTCCCAATATGTCAAGAGCTATATTTTTGATAAGCAACTGTCCTGCTATGCTTGCTCCAGGATGATGATGTGAGATTAGAGTTGGGACCGCAAAGCACTGTTGTAAATCCTGGAGACCACTGACTAGGTACAGCGGTGTTGACTGGCTGTTAAAAGAAATCAAAATAGGGAGAAGGTTCTGTTTTCAGTCTGGTATTTGTAAAATCCACTTAAAAAAAGCCAGGGGCCTGTGGGTTAGAATTAATGTTAAAGATTTTATATATATATTTTTAATATGTGTTGTGTTTGTCTAGAATGGACTTCCAATTGCAAGAGGGGCTGCGATGGTCCTGAATTTTAACTGCATGCTAATCCTTCTGTCCATGTGCCGTAACCTGAATTCTCTTATAAGAAGGCACTGCAAGGTAACAATGATATGGATTATATAACCATCACTATGACAACATCATCATGACACCATCACCTTTACACAATCACCATGACATTACGACTCAATTACCTTTATTTTAGCATCATTTCACCATTGCTAGGCATATAACCTTGCTTGACACATTTTCATTCTTGTTGTCCATTCTCATCAGAGCACATGTATGGCCCCTGTCATCCGTGTACTGGACAAAAGCATCACCTTCCATAAGTACATTGCTTACACGATTTGCTTTTTCACAAGTAAGTATACCAAATAAATAATCTCAGGCAAAATGTGAATTTCCCACCTCCATAAATAAATCATTTGAAAATCACCTTAAATGTTTACTTAATAGTTGTCCATGTTGGAGCTCATTGCTACAACTTTGAAAACCTCATCGATAGCTGGAGCAAGGAGAATGAGATTGATGCAAAGCTCAGCCAACTGGATGGAGCTGATAACTGGGTCAACCCTATTCGCAGTGAAATGTCGGTAGGTAAAAGAGGTTCAAAGTGTGCTTTAGCTAAAAGACACACTTCAGCTGAGTCCTCTGATTCATTTATAAACCCTTTCATCAGGACAACTGTGTGAGAGAGCTAATTTATATATTATACTGTTTTTACTAACACTAGCTTATTGTTCTTTGTCACAGAATTCAGTAACAGAGCTATTTAAAACAGGTAACACAACCATCAACATTATAGAAAACTCATTGGTCCATTTAGGGTCATTCTTAGAAATGTTTCCATCACATCTAATTTCCAAAATCATATTTAAGACAGACAAACATGAATTTGAATTTCCCCAAAATACTTGGGGAAATTTTACCAAATACTGTAATACAGCAAAACCCCAATGACCCCCCCTCCCCTGTAAAGGTATTAATTACTTCTGTAATTCCCATAAAGTTATAACAAGTTTTCTTTGATTTTTAGAAATTTGAAAATGGTAAAATTATTCTCAAGGAGCACTCTGGCGCTCCCCCCCCCCCTGTATGGAATAGTCTCATTAAAAAAAAATAATCTCTAAACTCCAGACTGTGCAATGAAACCAGCCTTTTTGATAAAGGGAAATTTTGGGAAACATGTTTCCTAGGCCCATAACTAGGGGACGAGGTAGTGCACCCCCAACCCTGAATATCAGCCCAAAAGTAACTCCTCCCTCCCCCACCCCCCTTCCCTCCTCAGGAATTTGCAATTCCTTGTGTGAGTGGTCTTACTTGCTACAGATTCTAGCGATAAAAAAATAATATACCCTTCAACACTAAAAAGCATGAATTTGTCTTACAGTTGCAGGAGTCACGGGTGCCGTCATCACATTGTGCTTGGTTGTGATGGTGTCGTCATCAACAGAGCTAATCAGGTTTGTGTGGTATTTGTCATGATAATAATGATGGCTGTGATGACAATGATCGTTATAATAATGACTGTGATGATGGTTCTGATGATAATGATGATAATTATGGCAATGATCACTGTGATAGTGATGATAATGATGATGATGATGATTGTGATGATAATGATGATGATCATGACAATGATGTCTGTGATAGTGATGATAATGATGATAAAGAAAGTGATTCATGATAAAAAGGTTTAAAAATTTGTTTATAAGTTAATTATTGATGATGATGATAAGGATGAAAATGATTAGTTATAGTGGTGACTGTGTTGATCATTAAAGTGTCACTAATAATGATGACTGGATCATAATGATAATTGATAATGATAATAAAGTTGATTATGAAAATGATTGCTGCTTTGATGATCGTAGTTAATCATGGTTATAATAATGAGGCTTGTTGATAATTCTGAATTTTTTATGATGCCGAAGATGATGATATTACATTTTGGACAGGAGGTCGTACTTTGAAGTTTTCTGGTATTCTCATCACCTCTTTATTATCTTCTTTGCTGGTCTTGTTGCTCATGGATGCGGGTAAGTCTAAATTTGGGAAGGTCCTCTGGGGGACAGTTCCAGTACCGCGCGGTTAAACCAGCCTGTTTGTTTTAAAATGGCGGCTTTTTACCGGCGTACTGTGATATTTCGATGAATGCTAAGAAAACTAGACCAACTAAGGCTATAATTTTCTTTATGACTCCCTTATTATCAAACAAATCTGTCATCTTTTGTACAGTATGGTTTTAATGCTGTACAATTGGTCATAACAGCAAATGAGTCAATACTAGGTAGTCTCTTGGTGTTACGGAGCACCAGCACCAAAAACCCAATGGAACAAAAGCCAAAAACAAAGACCTTAGAACGAGACAATGGAATAGAGTACAAAGGCCTTGAGCACCAAAAACAAAGCTCTCCGTAACACCAAGGAATACCCCATACTACGATTGTTTGTTTTCGCCAGAACACGCGCGCATACGTTATTCAGCACTGTCCCTATGGGCAAGGAGAGTGGATGGGGGCAATTATAGAGTGCTAAAATGGGACTGTGCTCTGTTCGAAATTCATGCTCGAAAACAGTCAATATCATGCGGAATAGCCAAAAAAATGGTCTAACAACCTTTGATTTTCGTATAAATACAATATCATGCTTTTAAACGTCCAACGTTTTTTTTTTAACATCCACAGCAAGAGGCTTGAGATTAATTAAAAATACCTCGAAATTGAGTACATCAGCTAAATCCTCGCTGCATGTAATCTATTTTATGAAAAATTGGTAAATTTCTTCTTATTGCTCTTGGATAAAGTGAACAAGATGAGTCTATGTGTTTTTTTCTGTATTTTTATGCTCCCCAATATAGTAAATACAGTAACTTACCACCACCCCTAAAACTCCAAGCATAGTAACTCAAAAATACCCTTAAAGCCGCATTGTCACCAGTTTACTTCCGGCCGATTACGTAAGAATCTCCGATGATTTTTAACGGAAAACACGAAAAATATTTCAAAATATAGAAAGCAGTGTGTCTATTGGAAGTTTCTTTGAGGATGTGATTGCTAATTTAGTGCGGATGGCCTGTTAAATATGTCGGATTCGAATAGATTCTTTTGTCTTTTAACGGTTGAGGTTTCCGTCGGACCTCCGGAAGTAAACTTGTGACAATGCGGCTTTAACTTAACCCCAGAAAAACTGTTGGCCCTTCCCATCCCTTCCCTAATTGTTAAGAGCAATGTGACCTATGTCCTGAGATGCCATTTTTACTGTTAGGGAAATTCTGCGGTATCAGACCAACATGGATAAACACGATCCGGACGTGTGCAGAAAGCAGGAAAACCTGGCCACTTGGGGGGTAAAGGATCCGTGCCGTGTCTTACCGGAATTTGAGGCAGCTGGTGCCATGGTGAGTACTGGTCAGCGGTATCTGATGCAGGCCAAGAGAAAAAAGTATGTTGTTTATACAAACGCCGCTGAAATCTTATTTCATATCATACATAATTAGTTTCAGCTGTTCAGATTTCACGGTCAATTGCAGCATGGTTTGCAGGGACGCGGTCATTTTAACTGTACACTTGCAGTCTAGTCCCTAGCGTTCGTTTTGGGTTTCCTGTGCTGATTCGGGTTTTCTGTGGCTAATGATATGACGTCGCCCTCTCTTACCAGTCCCTCTTGGCTCACAGCAAGCCACCAAAAAAGGGAATAGGCTGGTAAAATGTGATATTTGTTATACTAGTCACGTGATGATAGTCTTTGCGTCATTTTTCAGACTTGGAAGATTGTCCTGCTTCCCATGGTTATCTATTTTCTTGAGAGATGTTTGCGGTTCTGGCGGTCCATGCAGCAAGTCAAGGTCGTGAAGGTGGTACAACCATGCTTTCATCTGATTGGTTTAGAAGGATATGCCCTAACTCTGATTGGCTGAAAATTTCCTAAATTTAATTGGTAATCGAGACAGTGCTGTCATTTAAAGGGTAGTCACGTAATTTTAAACACGCTGTTCGATTGTTTCAGGTTCGATTGACTGAAAATATCGTCATAGTTCGTTCTATGATTAGTCAAAAATAAAGATGCTCGTAACTCAAAAAACGTTTTTTTAACATTCTGTCTACTATAAGGAATCCTTTGATCTTGCTGGTATTGCTAGAAAGACTACACAGAAAAACTGTATGGAATAAGTAAGTGTCTGTGCAGGCATTGTGAGTCCCGGGAAATGATAAACACATGGTTGAAGTTGTTCTGCGCCTCTCTGAAAACAGATTTGTTTTGCTGACGTTTCGAGCATCTGTCTTTCGTCGGAGCAAAAGCAGCTGATATCTGATTGGTTGATCCTGATAGGGCTGTATCTTGATTTTTAAAAAAAATATGATCTCGTAAATGAAAGAAAACAAACTGTCCTTGTTATTTATAGGTCGTGAAGCATCCGTCACGAGTTGTGGAGATTCAGATGAAGAAACCAGGATTCGTCTGTGAGGCTGGGCAGGTACAGAATTTTTTAAAGAGGATCCCTCAGCCGCCATTATTATTGCCCCAGCAAAAAACTAAGTGTGAGAAGGCATCTATTTCCCAGAAGAAATTTTTGGGACTTAATTTTATAAATTTACCTCCTGCCATGTGTTTTATATATCGGCGCCCCCTGTCTTAGATCAGTCCCCCCCCCCCTTTCGGGAAATCCTGGATCTGCCCCCTGCTTCCATCGACTGGTTTGTTAGGAAAGCCATTGCTGAATGAATTGTTGAATGAATTTGGTAAATCAAATATTTTCTGTTTTTGAAGAGTTATTTTGAAATTTCGGCACATGTTTAGTCTTCCAAAGTTTAATGAAACCAATTGCAAAGGTTTGGCTGACAGGGGCTTTTTGACTAAAATTGAAGTGAGCCGACTAAAACTATCAGTGCAAATGGGAAATGACAAGTGTCAAATGACAGCTCTGTTATCGAAAAATACCGTGGGACTCCTCATATTTCTTCTGAAATAAAAAAAATGTGATAAGTTTACTTATAATAAAAACCAAAGTGGCAATTGGAAATATAACTACCATTTGTCCTTCGCCAATTGCACTGTTAACGTTTTTAAAATAGATGTATTGTTTGTTATATGCAGGCCCCCCCCCCTGGCGGCCAAAAAGTGGGTCATTTTTTATAAAGGAATCTTCACTATTCGTTTTGCGTATAATACCTATGACTGCGCACCCCCCCCCCCCCCCCCCATTGGACAATCCTTTGAAATTTTAAATCCACTTAAACCGTTTATTTGTCTTCTCCCAATGATCTTTAATTTGCAGTATGTGTTTCTACAAGTACCCAAGATCTCACAGCTTGAGTGGCATCCGTTTACGCTCACATCTGTAAGTATCTGTGTACTCCTTTCCCCTTGCAAGGACCGCTTATTATCCAGTTGAAAAAAAAAGGTGAATGGCTGATTGGCATATTTTCACTTTTTGAAAAATCTTCACGAGGCTTTTATTTGTAAAATACAATAAAGATACTCCGTAACAGCTGCAGAGCAAGTTTCTCGCAAATATTTTTATAACGTTATTCCAGGATCCGTTATTTTAGGTACCTGGGGCCGGTTCCTAGAAGGCCAGATAAGAGTTATCTGTAGATAAATGCTTATCCAACGGATAAATCCTACACAACAGATTACTTTTGTCCGTGGATAACTTTATCAAGCCTATCAGGAACCGGCCCCTGATAGGTAACCATATATTGCGAGGGTGACTCATTCATTCTATGTCCAGGCCCCAGAAGAGGACTACTTCAGCCTCCACATCCGGGTAGTTGGCAATTGGACAAGTAAGGATCAATAACCATATTCAGTATGATGTCAGTGACATAAACCTATTTCAATTAAGGTTGCACCCGCGAATTATAGTATCGTAACCCGCAGTGGTTCATGGGTAACGTATAAAATGGCTGAATCCTGGTCTCTTGAAGCCGTGTGAACGTTTAGAGGTACATAAACAAGAATACTGATGCTTTCTAAACATGTGTTTATTTTTATTTACGCTTATTTTTTTATTTATTTGATACCCATGAAGCACTGCGGGCTACGACACAGATTCTCCGAGTGTAACCTTATTTATTTGATACCCATGAAGCACTGCGGGCTACGACACAGATTCTCCGAGTGTAACCTTATTTACTTGATACCCATGAAGCACTGCGGGTTACGACACAGATTCTCCGAGTGTAACCTTATTTACTTGATACCCATGAAGCACTGCGGGTTACGACACAGATTCTCCGAGTGTAACCTTATTTACTTGATACCCATGAAGCACTGCGGGTTACGACACAGATTCTCCGAGTGTAACCTTATTTACTTGATACCCATGAAGCACTGCGGGTTACGACACAGATTCTCCGAGTGTAACCTTATTTACTTGATACCCATGAAGCACTGCGGGCTACGACACAGATTCTCCGAGTGTAACCTTATTTACTTGATACCCATGAAGCACTGCGGGTTACGACACAGATTCTCCGAGTGTAACCTTATTTACTTGATACCCATGAAGCACTGCGGGTTACGACACAGATTCTCCGAGTGTATGTAACCTTATTTGAAATGGTGTATACCAGGGGCACTATATATGGTGCCATGGCCATTATTTGTTGTTAATGACAGTTTCTACAGTTCAATGGTTTCCATGTATTTTTTAATGTCTTTTTGAAGCTGATCTCGCCAATCAGCTTGGAGCTGGAAACCAACAAATTGCAATCGATCAGATGCCAAGGTGAGTAGAATCCAACACATCCCATGCCCAAATCACAGGTAGCCCAAGCTCTTTTATTTGTCCCTATCGATTTTACCGTAAACATAGGGTGAAAATCAAAATTAGTGAAAAATAAAAAAGAACTTGTTGAAAAGACGTGTGGTCTAGTGTTGTGTTTATATTTACTTTTTGCGTGTTCTTTGGTCGTATTAGAACGCCTTTTTCAAGATTCAAGATTCGCGATTTGAAATTTTAAACGAACGGAGGGACAAATAAAGAGCTTGGGCTACCTGTGCCCAAATCAGTCTTAACGCAATTGCTCGTGTAGCAATTGGGTTATGACCAAAATGCAAATCGATTTGCTACCGAATCCTGAGTAGTACCGAACTGATCCCGAATTATGCCGAGCGGATTCCAAAAAGTACCGAGCTGATCACTAATGATGACGAGCGGATCCCGAGAAGTACCAAGCAGATTCCGAGAAGTACCAAGCTGATCACGAATCATACCGAGCGGATCTGGAGGAGTACCGAGTCGACCCTGAGTAGTACCAAGCTGATCCCAAGTAATACCGAAACTATTTGTGTCGAGAAGCAAGCCTTAAATCATCGATTTGCTCCATTAAGCGTCAACGAAGCCCCCAGGCAAATGTTATTTTTCGGCTCGTCGAGTGAAGTTTATTGTAAAGTTTTTATGACAGGTTGTGTATCACGGGTTCCCTTTTTCAGGATCGCAGTAGATGGGCCCTTTGGGACAGCAAGCACGGTAAACATAATTTTTATTCTCAATGAGGATGATGATGATGATGGTCGGAATGGTCATGATCATGATGATAAAGGAAGACAAAAGATGATCGTGGTGGTAACGATGATAAAGATGATCGTGGTGGTAATGATGATAAAGATGATCGTGGTGGTAACGATGATAAAGATGATCGTGGTGGTAATGATGATAAAGATGATCGTGGTGGTAATGATGATAAAGATGATCGTGGTGGTAACGATGATAAAGATGATCGTGGTGGTAACGATGATAAAGATGATCGTGGTGGTAACGATGATAAAGATGATCGTGGTGGTAACGATGATAAAGATGATCGTGGTGGTAACGATGATAAAGATGATCGTGGTGGTAACGATGATAAAGATGATCGTGGTAGTAACGATGATAAAGATGATCGTGGTGGTAACGATGATAAAGATGATCGTGGTGGTAACGATGATAAAGATGATCGTGGTGGTAATATGATGATGATATTAAGAGAAGGACAAAATAGATATTGATTGTTATGATTATGATGATCGTAATGGTCATGATGGTGATGATAAAAGAAGAAAAAAGAGATTCTTGTGATGGTAACGATTATGGCAACATAAAGGCTTCTTATTAGAAATGATTATGTTGTTGCTGGTTGATTATGATAGTGATGGTGATGATTTTGATGGACACTAAAAGACTTGTCTTGTGATTCAATTGATGAGGATAGAATGTTATGTTTCATTTGTAGGACGTATTCAGATATGAGGTCGTTATGTGCATTGGTGCTGGAATTGGTGTCACTCCATTCGCTTCCATTCTCAAATCAATCTGGTATGAACTATACAAGTACAAATAGGTTTAATCGGGAAAAGGTCAATCAATAAGCCATGAATTAATGAAATACCGTTTTTACTCGTGTATCAGATGCTACTACTACTACTACCTGTACTAGGTTTTTCAAATCTTATTTTCGATGGAAAAGAAAATTTATTACCACTGGGAAATTAAAAAAAACTGGACACCGGACAAGGATGCAAGGGACGTTAAAAAAAGGATAGGGCACAGCCACGCCCTTACTGCTCAATATAGAAAAACAAACCTTGAGGCACGCGCCCACTGGACCCTATCGGACTAACAGCACTATAAGCTGTCCGGTGTATAAGACCGCAATTTAATAATGGAAGCTTATCTTCTTATGGCGATCAGAAAAAGTTTTATGCCAGTCTACCAACGAGTATTTTTTAATTTTCTTTTCAGGTACCGCCATAATCAGGACCTGGAGAACTTGAGAGTGAAGAAGGTGTATTTTTATTGGATCTGCAGGGACACGTTTGCCTTTGAGTGGTTCTCTGACCTCCTTAAGCACATTGAGATCCAGGTATGAAAGGTCGCGACGATGATGCTGTTGGTCATGAGATAATGATTACGTAGATGATGATGGTGATTTGATCACGGGAATTAGGATACTTTGTCAGCGATTTCTTTATAAAATAAACAAAAATGAATCCCCAATTTATGTTGAATAATGAACCTTATAATCCAAAATGTCCCCTGTCTTCTGAGTTAGCGAAATCCTTTTTAGTTGCCTCTTGTTATATTTCTATTTCTCTTGTCTAAAATCCCTAGCGAACGTTGTTTTCAAGTCTCGAAACATTTAGCTAAATACGAAGTTAGGTTCGGAGAGAGCTCGGGCTTGTCACGAACACTAAAGAGGCTATGGTTACACAGCACCGTTCAAATGTTTCGAGACTTGAAAACAACAATCGCTAGGGTTTTTAGACAGGAGAAATAGAAATTTAACAAGAGGCAACCAAAAGGATTTCGCTAACTCAGAAAGCAGGCGAGATTTCGGATTAAGGTTAGAAATCTTTTATCGGTTAGTTAAATATTCAACACAAATTGGGGATTTGTTTTTGTTTATTTTATAAAGAAATCGCTGACAAAATACCCTAATTGCCGCGATTTGATAATGATAATTGTGATGATGATGATGATGATGATATTTAAGATCGAGATAATATTAGTGAGGTTGAGGGTGATAAAAATGAAGATGATGATGATCATGATCGATGATGATCATGATGATAAGAATGGTGGCGGATGATAACAGTCCTTGTGATGAAATGGATGACATAACGATCATGATATCGCGATTAGTGCGGTGTATGGGCTATGAAGCTTCCATAACTAGGGACCTTGAGATTTAAGATGACAAAGTAAAGACGATGACGCACAAGCTGTATTTGTCTTCGGGCTATAAGAAAAAAGAAAAGGATGATGGTAATGATGTCCTGTTAGTTTCGATAACGATTTTTTATGTTCTGTTACTCACATGGTGCAAATGGTTAAAGGGCAAAACTATTATTTCTGGTCAATATTGTTTGTATTTAATGATTATATCAATTATTGCCATATGAATGGTAATTGACGTAGTAGTAATGATTATAATCATGATGACGATGATTGAAATAATTTTGATGATGTTAGAATTGATTTTGTTTTTTCTTTAGATGGATGAGATGAACATGCCAGGTTTCATACAAATAAATATCTTTCTCACGGGATGGGACAAGAAACTGGTAAAGTAACCACAATTCACTGACCGCTCATTTTCTCTATCGTTTTCTTTTTTTGCCTCGAACAGTAAAGTCAGAAAATTAATAGCTTTTAGTTGGTAGCCTACTATACTATAGCACCGTTTTTTTAGGCTCTTTGCGGCTTTTCAAGGGCGACTGCAAAGAATGGAGGGTCTTTAAGCCCATGATCTTATTGATAATTGGTTGATACACAATGTTGATTTTTTTATTGGTTTTAGGCAAACCAAGTTGTTATGGAGAGGTCTGCAGACAGGGATCCCATCACTGGCCTTTTTGCACGCACAAAGTATGGACGGCCTGAGTGGGCAAAGATCTTTAATGAAGTTGCTGAGGCACACAATCAGTAAGTCTCTCTATGCATGTTGTAAACGTTAGCATTGTGATGAATAGTAAATTTGTCCGGATGTCCGTCTGTCTTTATCAAGCCTTTTACCAGCCCTTTCTAGTAACCCTAAATATATCCATTGTTATTTATTGTTTGTAGGATATCTGTTGGTGTGTTTAGAACAGGTTCAATAGGGCAGCTTTCCTGCCCATTGTCTAATGTTCGATTTCGTTTCTAGGACCTCTGTGGGGGTGTTCTTCTGTGGTCCATCAGGTCTTTCTCATGACCTTCACAAGATGTGTACTCAGTCATGTGACGAGACCAAGGGAGTCAGGTTTTTTTACAATAAAGAGAACTTCTGACCTGTATCACAAGACCAGGGGATAACTGATTATCTACAACAATGAAAACTTCTAGCCTATATCACAAGACCAGGGGATAACTGATTATCTACAACAATGAAAACTTCTAGCCTATATCACAAGACCAGGGGATAACTGATTATCTACAACAATGAAAACTTCTAGCCTATATCACAAGACCAGGGGATAACTGATTATCTACAACAATGAAAACTTCTAGCCTATATCACAAGACCAGGGGATAACTGATTATCTACAACAATGAAAACTTCTAGCCTATATCACAAGACCAGGGGATAACTGATTATCTACAACAATGAAAACTTCTAGCCTATATCACAAGACCAGGGGATAACTGATTATCTACAACAATGATAACTTCTAGCCTATATCACAAGACCAGGGGATAACTGATTATCTACAACAATGAAAACTTCTAGCCTATATCACAAGACCAGGGGATAACTGATTATCTACAACAATGAAAACTTCTAGCCTATATCACAAGACCAGGGGATAACTGATTATCTACAGCAATGAAAACTTCTAGCCTATATCACAAGACCAGGGGATAACTGATTATCTACAACAATGAAAACTTCTAGCCTATATCACAAGACCAGGGGATAACTGATTATCTACAACAATGAAAACTTCTAGCCTATATCACAAGACCAGGGGATAACTGATTATCTACAACAATGATAACTTCTGACCTGTATCACAAGACCAGGGGATAACTGATTATCTACAACAATGAAAACTTCTAGCCTATATCACAAGACCAGGGGATAACTGATTATCTACAACAATGAAAACTTCTAGCCTATATCACAAGACCAGGGGATAACTGATTATCTACAACAATGAAAACTTCTAGCCTATATCACAAGACCAGGGGATAACTGATTATCTACACAATGAAAACTTCTAGCCTATATCACAAGACCAGGGGATAACTGATTATCTACACAATGAAAACTTCTAGCCTATATCACAAGACCAGGGGATAACTGATTATCTACAACAATGAAAACTTCTAGCCTATATCACAAGACCAGGGGATAACTGATTATCTACACAATGAAAACTTCTAGCCTATATCACAAGACCAGGGGATAACTGATTATCTACAACAATGAAAACTTCTAGCCTATTTCACAAGACCAGGGGATAACTGATTATCTACAACAATGAAAACTTCTAGCCTATTTCACAAGACCAGGGGATAACTGATTATCTACAACAATGAAAACTTCTAGCCTATATCACAAGACCAGGGGATAACTGATTATCTACAACAATGAAAACTTCTAGCCTATATCACAAGACCAGGGGATAACTGATTATCTACAACAATGAAAACTTCTAGCCTATATCACAAGACCAGGGGATAACTGATTATCTACAACAATGAGAACTTCTGACCTGTATCACAAGACCAGGGGATAACTGATTATCTACAACAATGAAAACTTCTAGCCTATATCACAAGACCAGGGGATAACTGATTATCTACAACAATGAAAACTTCTAGCCTATATCACAAGACCAGGGGATAACTGGTTATCTACAATAAAGAGAACTTCTGACCTGTATCACAAGACCAGGGGATAACTGATTATCTACAACAATGAAAACTTCTAGCCTATATCACAAGACAAGGGAAAACTTTTCTTCTATGAAAAGGATAATTTATAATCTCTATAAAAAGAATAAGAAGCTGTTGCAATCAGCTTTAAGTTTTGTTTTTTTTTTTATAAAAAAAATGTAAAGAAAAAAAGCCTGATATTCTGTGAATTTATGCATTGTGCTTGAAAATAATAAAGAAAAATATTTGCATTCGCTCATAGAATTTGATAAACCCATTGACCACTGGTTATTTTTAGCAGAATTTATAAAAAAACAGATGCAACCCCCCCCCTCCACGTAAGATTGGGGGGGGGGGGCACAACACAGAAACATTAAGAAAATATTGGGGAATCATAGCCATACAATTTTATAAACCTCTACCCACCTCTCATTCCTCTGTGCTAGCGTCCCGTCTTGGCCCGACTGGTGCCAATGTATGTATGCTAGTGTGCTTCTAAAGTTCACATTTATGTATACATACTCGCAAGGATAGTTTGGCTATCCGACGGAGTTTTAGACTAACAAAGGTCGCATGCGTGATCCGCACAATTGGCATCACGCTAGCCCGGTCGCAGCTCTAGATCCCACATGGATCTGAGCTGTGGTTTAAAGCACTTCGTTCGAGTCGAAGTCGCCCTGCAGGTTTTTTTTTGCCGATGAAGTTTAACTGAGGCAAACCGGCTATGCCATGCTGACGAGTCCTAATAAGGACGAAACAGCTGTCCATGGTTGCCGAACTGCACGGGTAATAGACTGTGCTAGCGTCCCGTCTTGGCCCGACTGGTGCCAATGTGTGTATGCTAGTGTGCTTCTAAAGTTCTCATTCCTCCCCAGGCTCTCAAGAATATACAGCAAAATCACATAAAATGGCATATCTTCAAGAGGTTTAGGCATAAATGCATGAAACTTGTCAAGTGGGCTTTTCTTGTGAAACTGAAAAGGACAATGTATTTTATAATTATGGAAACTAAGGTCACGTGACTAAAAGGTCTACGAAAATTGTATTATTTTTAGGTATCAGCTGCCTGCATACGACTGCAGCTTGAAAATTGGGATATGTTTAGAAAAAACTTTAAAAAAATTCTTTTTGGGTTGAAAAAGAAAAAAGCACAAAATTGCATTTTTTTTATTTTTTTTTTTAAACTTATCCCGAGCTGTAGCTATGTACAAGCGGCTAATACCTACAAATTAATTCAATTTTCGTAGCATTTGGTTAAGGTTGGAGGCAGAAGCAATTACTATAAAAAAAATCCAAGATAGCCACCTTTTAGTCACGTGACCTTGGTTTTCCATGGTTACAAGATACATATTTTGTTACTGTTTCACAAGATAAACTCACTTTTTGTTAAAACCCCATAAAGATACGCTATTTTGTGTGATTTTCCCATATGAATCCTTAGAGCCATGCCTTGGATCCCCTATGTCCTTTTTGTGTTAATCCAATCATTGATTGCATGTTTCTTTAAAAATAATACAGCTGTCCATATATTGGGAGAGTTCCCTATAGCATCATTAAGCCTATTGGGGAACAATTGATTGCTGTGGCAAGCTAAGCTCCCATAATATGTTTATAGCAATCTGTTCCAGAACACCCTTTAAAGAGCTGACATTGGTTTTAGGCCATCAGAATTAATAAATCTTATCTATTTGTGACTTGAGTTGTGTTTGCTGATCTGTTTTCTTAGTGTTGCACTTTAAGTACTTTGTTGAAAAGGTCATTTCTGCTGTTTTTTCTCTTGTAAAGCTATTATTTGGCTGAACAACAGTTCCTTTCACTGTGGTTAGATGCATATCTTTCACACTTTATCCCTTTTCGTGATGCCTGAGTATCTTTATCTAATTGTGTTCATATTGCATTTATTAGTTTTGAGTCTTGTACTTTTCAGGGCAGGTACAGGCCTGTTAAGGGGCCAATTCATCAATAATGATGAATCATGCAAATAGCAGTCACAGAATGTGTAGCTAGTTATGACATCATTTTCTTGGCAATCTTAAGCAGTTTTTTTTTACAATATACTTCAAGGGGAGAATAATACTGTAGATTCATATAAGATAAGCTTTAATTAACATCAAGAACATCCCTATAGGCTACCAAAAGTGTCCAAGGTGTGGTTTGCATAACAATTTTATAACAGCTTACTTATAATAACTTATATACCTTATAACTAATAAAGACACAAGAGGAAACAACACACTACTTTTTTCAATATTGTCCAAACGAAGCCATCAACAAAAAACGATGTAATCTTGGCTTGTCTTTGTGCCGTAATTTCTTCCATACTGGCATTTTCAGTCTAAATGTAAAAAAACACAATTATAACAAGGGTGAGTCAATATTTCTTCATGTGGCAGGGCCGTAGCAGGGCATGGGGCACTGGGGCTTGTGCCCCCCAATCTTTTCAAAAATTAAAAGGAAATGACCAATATTGGCGTGGCTGTGACCCCAATATTTTCTTAATGTTTCTGTATTGTGTCCCCCCCCCCCCCCCCCCAAACTGACGTGGCCTGCTACGGCTTTGAGGCTGCAATACTATCATTGACTGTCAATTTAAATCCTTCAGCTCTTTGGTGTATCAAATACGGCTTATCAAAGTTCGTGAACGAACTAGTTCGAGAGAACAAGGATTCGTAGAACGTAGAGAAGTTATCGCCACAGAGAAAAGGATAGCTGCACAGCGCTCTTTTGGAAAACCGAAGATACCACTGCTGATGGCGGGTATAGCAACACTGGGGTAACTGCGCTTATCACCTTCCTCAAGCGAGCGTAGTACAGCAGATTTAAGCTACTTGTTCTCGGCGGAGTTTCCGCCTTTCCATACTGGGCCTACCAAAACAATAGAGAGTTTCAGGGAGCGTTACAGATCGTTGAACATCTTTTTTTACGCAATGTCCACTGGTGGTGGCCAGGGAAGGAGTCGTACGCGCCTGTGCCCACCCCTGCAAAAAGATGCCGCCTCACGCACATTGCGCACGCACGGATTTCTTTACGAGAACGTAACCCTGATGCATTGCGCCAAAGCATTTTATCAACGGCACCACGTCGTGATGGCGTGCAGATGATCATAGTCATGAAGGCGGTAAGAGCAGGAAACATTTCGCGGAAAGGGTCTAGGTAAAGTCATGTGCCATACCAACATTTCGAAGCCTGCTAGAGTTATGGGTAACAATAATACCTTTTAATATCTTTATATTTAATAACTATGATCGTTTTACGCTTTAATAATACAACATGAACTTTTAATGCAATATGAACTCATAACTAGATCTCCTCGCTAAATACAGTAGAACCCTAATAACTCCAATTCGGATCTCCCCGCAAACTAAATACATTGTTCGTTTCTTTGACTAGACTGGTTTTCAAAAATCCACGAAATACTATTTAATACTGATGCACTGTAATGTCTTTGTTCCTTTTTGTTTTGACTTGACTATTACACTTTAACAATTAAATTTTTAGATTTTGAAAACCACTCTGCTTAAAATTCATTTTCTTTATTTGTCAAAAATAGCTGTCGAATCCGTTATATCGCGACCCGCGTTTTCAAAGCACGAATTGTTTTGGTTTTCTGTTCCGTCAGTAAAACCATTCTGAGCCAATCGGAATCTCGCTTTGTGCACTTCCCTGGCTTCCCTCTGGACGAAAACCAGACAGTGTCGCGACAGAAAGCCAGGCAACTGCATTAGTCGAGAGATGGCATAAATCTGATTGGCTTGGAATAATTTGACTGGCGGAACATAAAATCCCACAAGACAAAAACAAATCGATGTTTTGAAATGAGGCGTCGCGATACAACGGATTCGACAGTAATAGGAATTTCATTAAGTAAATTACTTCAACGGGAGGGCCACCACGCATTTATATGGATATCGATACTTTGTTCATGATGAATGAGGCTATGAGCATTTCAATCGAACCTATAACTCGATCTGAGTTAAGTTCGCAATAGCGGGGTTGTATTGTATAAAGTTGGGGTTATCGGGGTTTTATTGGATTATTACAAAAGCAAAGAAGACCCCTACAGCAGTAGAAATCATTTGTCTTTGTACAATTGGGGACTTGCGCTAAGGGGTCACGTGACTGTTTGGGTGGCAAAATAGAGCGCGCTCAGGCTTTTATAATAACAGAAACAAAAAGCAACTTATTCAGCGCTTACGAAAAAGGCCAGAATTTTTTTTTTTTTTTTTTTTTAGAGTTTAGTTTCATCTAAAGATTTTATTTTTTGGTCGCTTTCTAGTGTGACAGGCGCAGTTACTTCTGATTTTTTGTTTGATTAATTTGTTTTGAATTTGCCACCCAGAAAAGTTACATGATCTTTTAGCGCAAGTTCCCTATTGATGTCAAGCTATTCGTCAGACGTCTTGACGCTTGGTAAGCCCTAGTAAACCGCACCATTGTGATCATTAACTTCAGGGCCGCGTTACTAGAAAGCAGATTAACGCTAACCCAGGGATAAATGCCCTTTTTGCAAAGATAGCCGATTTATCCCTGGGTTAGCGCTAACCCGCTTTCTAGGAACTGGACCCAGGAGAATACTTGTTTTAGACAAATCATACTAGTATGTCAGTTTATATAGACATAAAACGCTTACCAAGCCTAATGCAACATTGAGAATAGACACCCAGTATATTATCACTAAATTACACAGCCTTCCAAACTAAGCCGATGGAAATCGATAATTTATCACACATGGTAATTTGCTATGACGACAAAATAGCGGCTGACAAAGACACTATAAAGATTTGTTCATGGAAACAGATGCTTACAGTAACTATTCATGGAGATCTACCATTTGCGCCAGCTATTTATCACAGGCGTGTAGCGAGGGTCGGCCACAGGGGGCTCTGCTATGCAACCATGACAAGTCAATGGGATGCCTGTTGCGTCTCCATACTATGCTGTTAACTCCACTTTTCCATTTACATCAAGCCGAGCCTTTCCGCTGGCCAACAGTTCAAGAGCCCGCGGGTAGGCACGATGCTCAGCGGTCTTTACCCGTTCTTGTAAGCTCTGGACCGTATCCCCTGGCAACACAGGCACTGCTTCCTGCGTGATTATTGCACCCGCATCCACTTCCTCCTGTGAAGGAACGTTACTGTAAAAAAACTCCAGAACGTTTAAGTAGCTTTGCATTACAGGCCAATGTCACACCCAAGAAAGGTGATGGCCCATGAGAAAATTGATGGGGTGGGGTGGGGTGGGTCTGAATGGTATGCATCTTTTTTTTCCTCTTCTGATCGCGTGTTTTTTGTTATTATTGTCTTGAGCAAGTTTCTCTCTTTTCCTCTCTAGCATTCAGTTGCCTTTTCTAATGACCAGTCCCTAAGAAACTTACAGTTGAAAATATAGGAATTACATTTAACAGGGACATATCGTCGATGGCCAATTGGATTGTTGCAAACCAGATACGAAACACACGACAAGCCTGCATGTGATAATGAAGTGCTAAATTGCTGACTTGCGTCTCGCAGTGGCCACTAGTGACACAATGACGGACTTGGGGAGATCACGTGACCTTCGTGGTGGACAATCCAAACCAAAATAAACACATAATTTACTGCACCCGTCTTGCCAACGAAAGATGTTCAAATGAAAATAAACTTTTTTTGAAAGCAAAACTTGCTGGCTTTATTTGTAAGTGCTAAATAAGTTGCTTTTTGTTGCTGTTATTTCGCCACTAAGAGCCTGAGCGCGCGCGAGTTTGCCACCCAAGAAGTCACGTGATCTCTTAGCGCCAAGTCCCCTATTGTACCCCAATGTACGTAAGTCCTGTTTTATCTATTCGTTGAGGGCTTAGCAGAAATAGTTCAAAAGCCTACCTGCTTATAACGTCTATTCTTCAAGATTATTATTATTCTAATTTGAAATGTAAAAAAATTCTTACAACAGCTTTAGAGTATGTCAAGGCTCGTGTTTTTTCTAGTGATTTCTACCAATGCTCACATCTAGATCAGACTCACCACAACAAAATGGACAGTGCATCCTGAAATACAGACTCCTGCCGCGAGCACTTGCTGGTGGGCATCTATACCCTTAAAGGAAGGTAAGAGGGACGGATGAATATTAAGCAGTCGGCCTCGCCACTTGCGCACAAAGTCGCCAGAAAGTATCCGCATGAAGCCAGCTAGACACACGAGTTCCACTTGGGCGTCCTCCAGTGCCGCGTGTACAGCCATGTCAAAGTCAACACGGTTCTTGAAATCCTTGTGCTTGATGACCTGATGAGAAATACAGAGGTATGTACCTCTATTAGTGTGGCTCTGTCAACAATCAGTTTTTTTTTCATTAAAGCAGTTTTGGCCTTTAACTTCATGAGCATTTGGCCTTATGTGTTCTTGACGACATGACGGAAAAACATGACTTGAAGTTTCCAATAAGCTCATTTCACATCAAATAAGGCGGAAAATTCCCCTGCGACTTTTTTTTTTAAAATTGATGCGACTTTTTGTAAAGTGACATTGCAATTTGAGCTTTTCGTCTCTGAGGACATACACAGCGCAAGGATGATAAAGGAAAAAATTATCTCTAAAGGCCAAAATCTGGGTATGTGCATTTCAGCCTCACGATTTTTGTGTTTTGAAAAGGGAAAATCAGTCCGAAATACAAGGAACTGATGGCCATTGTAAGAACTTGTATCTTCTTTCTCCATTTCTTCGAAGTGCTCATGTTCAGGGTTTATCCGTCATGTCGTTCTTGACGAAATTTTGGCATTTGGCAAGTTTAGATGTTTTGGCCTCATGGGCTAATGTCGTAAAGCCAACTAGGACTCAGGAATAATTCTTTTATTTAAAAATAGTGTACTATCAGCTTTACCATTGTTGGTATCCCAGCATCCTGTGCCCGCTTGAGACCTTGGACCCCAGGCTTGTTACTGATGACAAGAACAATGTCTGCATGGCTGTCGTAACGTAAACTTCTGTCAATCAACGCTTGAAGGTTTGTTCCCGATCCTGAGATCAACACGCCAACACGCATTCTTGGCCTGTGGAGTAAAGAAATAGGGGAATTAAAAGGTCTTGGATTTTGCCAAGATGACAGTGCCTTTATCTAAAGTATGGGGTAAAGGGGGGTGAAAAGGGGGTGAAGGACAAGTTGACAGACAATCCTTACATGTTTACAGCAGCATCTCCATTACTAAGCTTAATTCTCTTTGCCACACCATCAGCAAGTGACGATGGCGTAGTGTTGAACAAGGTGACATCTGCAGAAGCATTTTCTAAAGCATGATGTATATTGTTGATTTTGACCCGCTCAATTCCATCCTGAAAATCAATCACCTGGAAAAAAAAGATGAATTGTGACAGTGTGATGGTAAGAAGTAACCTAGCAGCATATAGCTATTTTATTACACGTATTACGAGAATTTTATTACGTAAAGATCCTTTGTAGAAAATAGTATGCTATGTTTTTCCATGTGAAAAAGAGCTTTACAGCCACTCAGGATATCGTATAGCTTTTATCATATATGCGGAATATAACCAATCAGCGCAAGCGATTTACTTGTTCAGCCAATCAGGCGTTGCACTTTAATGGCTTCTCAGACAGATCTGGCAGTTTCGCATGTTTTGGGGCACTTTAACTCGGCGAAAATGGAGGAAAATAGATTTGCTGCCGTCGATTACTCAATCGAAAAATTTGTCTCGGAGCAGGAAAAGAAAAATACAGTTAGTAAGACTCAAAGGGATGTTCTTTTACTGAAAAGATTTTTAGTCTCCAAAAACGAGTCGAGAGAAATAGAAGATATTGAGCCCAAGAAACTTGACAATCTCATTGCCAACTTTTTACTCAAAGTGAGAAAGAAAGACGGCGAACAGTACGAGCGCTTGTCGCTCGAACAATCTCGTCATCTGTGAGCATTCGTGCTGCCTTTTTCTTCTTTTTTTAGATCTTTTTTCTTTGCAGCTAACCTCGTCGCTTTATGATTGAATCAGACAGTGAGTAAAGACATTTTTACTTTTGTTGACTTTAATAACCTTGACTTGCAAATCAAAGTCTTTATGGTTATTAAGGTTATTTTTTGTTGTTGTTACTATACTTTTCAGCTCAATAAACTGAATTTGCTACACGTATGTAGTCGATTGACATTCTTTCCCGCGTTATTTACCTCGATTTCCTTCGCTAGGACAACCTTGTCATGGTTGTATAATGTGCTCGCATAAAAACTTTCAATTATGTATTTACAATGAAAATTCTCGTTATAACAAAAAGCTCACAGCAAAGAAAGTGCTTTGTACTGGATTTTATTCATTCCTGGCTTGTGACTTAAAACTCACTCGTTCGAAGACTCGCTCGTTCGTGTTTAGCCACAAGCCACTCGTGAATAAAATCCCGTACGTCGCACTTTCAATGAAGTAAACTATATTTACAGAACAGACTGAAAGTATTTTAACATTTTCCAGCGTTGATTCGGCGTGGATTCTGAGTGGGCATCACCCACTTTTATTGCGTATAAAACCAATAAAAGTACTATATGGCAACGACAGAATGTGCATTCTACTGCAATTTTTTCGGGACTGAAAATGTTGATTGTTGTATCGAGAATATTGAGGTTCTAATGTAACTAGCTCCCCTCCCAAAATTCCTAGACTTGATGCTCATCACATAGGTGTATTCTTAAGTACGGAGCTATGTTTTCCTTCCAATGACAAAAAAACTGATAAACATAATTTCCTATTATGAATTACCTGGCCAATACTCCAGACAGTCTCTCCAGCATCCCGCAAACTGTCCAGAACAAATGCTGCATCACTACCTTCAACAATCAGAACACCACCAATGCCACAGTTGAATGTCCGCACCATCTCAGTCGTCGCCACTTGACCTTGAGACCAGATCCAGCCAAACACAGGTTGTATTTTCCAGGTATTAGCATCCAGTTCAACACCTTTCCCATCGGGAAGAATTCGGGGGATGTTCTCCACCAATCCTCCTCCTGAGTAACAATCATCATTTTTCTTAGTGTTTATATATAAAAATAAAATGCTTTGTTTGCAAGAAACATTCAAAATAATTATCCAGAAAGATAGTGGCTGCCTACCATAACAAAAGTTGGTTAAAAATGCTTGCAACTAACAGTAAAAAGTGTAATAACTTCCTTTACCTGTTATGTGAGCAAAGGCCTTGATCTTGCAACCTTCCCCTTTCATCAGTGGCAACACTGCTTTACAGTAGATGCGTGTCGGCGCCAACAGAGCCATGCCTAAGGATGTCATAGACTGCACCCCTTGGGTGGTGGGAAAGGGTGCAGGGCAGCTGAATTCTAGACCAGCAGCTTCAATCACACGTCGCACAAGACTAAAACCATTGCTGTGAATCCCACTGGACGCCAGACCAATTAGGACATCGCCTGTTTTAATTGCCTGAATGCGGGGGAGGACTTGCTCTCTCTCCACAGCCCCGACGGCAAAGCCAGCGATGTCATATTCTCCATTCTGATACATCCCTGGCATCTCTGCTGTCTCCCCTGTAAGACAATAAGACCGAAAAAAGGACATGTGAGCTGAAGTTACAGTGTATACTGATTATTAGGGTAGCTGTACAAATAACATCAGATAACATCACAAAAACAAAACTGAGTCTATTTTTTTTGTATTTGTCACATGACACACCAACTAGAAGTTAGTAGCTAACCACCAAATAAAAAAGAACTCATATGCGAAGCACAACAAATATAAATACTGTAAGTAGAGTACACAATGAAAATAAATATTTTGGTAACAATTGTGTCTATCTAATTTTCTGTACATTATTAATAAAAGATCTGCTGATTACAATTAGCCTTTCATAAACATACCTCCAATAAGTGCACATCCAGCCTGAGAACACCCTTCTGCCACACCCCTTACCACCTCCTTAGCCACACCCACATCCAGCTTGCCGCAAGCGAAGTAGTCCAGGAAGTAAAGTGGCTCTGCTCCATGTGCGAGGATGTCATTAACGCACATAGCTACCAGGTCTATACCGACGGAACCATGGCAACAAACTGACTGAGCCACCTAGTGGAAAAGAACCAGGCATTACTCGCACCACTGTGGCTTTTGACAGCAAAATAACAACAAAATAATAACCAGCAAGAAATTTCTATGTCAAGCTTACAAAATTGGGCAAGATTTTGTGTCTTCATCACTCAATGTCCTGATGGTTGCAGCCATTTCTGTGTTTATTTTGGGGTGGGTTTGTCACTCGGAAAGTGTGTGCATTGCAAAATATGATTGCATTGCAAAACGCCTGTTCAGTTGCAGAAAAGATACATACATACTCTTGCTTTAATTATTTGTAATCACCACATCAAAATGTCATTTTAAAATACAATTATGTATTGTCTCATTTACAGGACAGAAATATAGCAATAGTGATAGAAGCGCAATGTTAAGAACATACAGAAGTAGAATATACTTTAAATAGATTTGAAAATTTTAAAAGAAAAGAAATATACTATTTACAGGTGGACCAAGAAGGGGGTACAATCATGGTACACAGAGGAGCCATTCATTCCCGGAAACAGACACAGATTACTTTACGATAATTTTCCTAATCTCACCTTGAGTTTAGTGCCAACTCCATCGGTTCCACTGACTAGCAAGGGATCTTTATACCCAGCTGCCGCCAAATCAAAGAACCCCCCAAACCCACCCAGGTCTGCTGAACAGCCACTTCTTGCCGTCGCTGCTGCCAACGGTTTGATGGCCTTCACTAGGCTGTTACCTGCATCTATATTTACTCCAGATGCAAAGTAGCTCAGGGGTGCTGATCTAAGAAAGGATTGTGGAACAATGCTGAAACACATTACATGGGTACCCTTAACCTAAAACCCCCGGCATTTACATAACAAGTACACAGGAATCTAAAACATGTATACAGTACTAGCTACAGTATTAACCTGAAAAGCAAAACATTCTGTGGAGTTTTAGCAGGGAAAGACTGAAGATCGAGGTTTCCAATACCGCAAGCCCCATTTCCTATGCAACCAAAACATAAAAAATCTTGATCTTCCGCCTATGTAACTCCACAAAAATTCTTGCTTCAAAGGCTAGCTAGCTATAAAAACACCATATTTGGGCCAGTATAAAAGCAAGTGTTTATTAGAAAGTATTGCTACAGTGAAACATTCTTGAATTTATCACTTATGGAAAACTTATATGGAACTAATATGGAAAATTTCTGTCTCCTCCGGCCAAATACAAACAAACAATACAATTAAACATCTGAGAATGATAATGTTATACATAAAGAATATTTCCTTGCATAATTTGTTATATTAACATTGTAAAACCTTAAAAGTTCTGTCTTTAACAAATAACATTTCAATTTTTATTCTTCAAAAGGTTAATTTCAACCTTTTATATTTGACTTCCTTTGTTAAAGACTTTAAAAGTTTTTTTTTTGTTAATGCATCTACTATTATTATAATCATCATTATTTATATCGGGTAACATAGTGCAGACCAATCAAAGACAATCATAAATTGTAATTATTGTTAACAATCTAAAGCTGGACTGAAGCCAACAGGTATGAGCATTTTGACTTCATCATGGATAAAGTATTGCAAAACACATACTGTGACAGGATATCTCTAAAGCGGGGAACGGGGAATCGGGGAACGGGAAACCATAAAACAGGGAATACTAAAACGGGGAATCTCTAAAACGGGGAATACTAAAACGGGGAATCTCTAAAACGGGGAATACTAAAACGGGGAATCTCTAAAACGGGGAATCTCTAAAACAGGGAATACTAAAACGGGGAATCTCTAAAACGGGGAATCTCTAAAACGGGGAATCTCTAAAACGGGGAATACTAAAACAGGGAATACTAAAACGTTCGGCGTTGTTTTCATCGTTTCGACAAACACCGTAATATAATTAAACAACTTTTAGGGCTATTTATTTCTATTTTAACCTTTTTGAAGCTGCAGGCTTCATCCCAAACGTGCTATAGATCTAAATAATGAGAACGAAAGCTCAGATGTCAGCCTTCACGGCAAAAATGGACTGATTGGTGTGAAAACTCGACGGTATGTAGAGAACAAACTTTTGATGTAAGTACTTATAAGTAAAATAAAACACCAAACACTGTGCTGCTTTATGATTATTTGATAGAATAGATACTTTTTTGGGTATTTGCATCCCTTGTTATTTATTCTTTTGTTTGTTTGTCCGATTAATTTATTTCTTGGCTATCGGTGGCGCTCGCCGTCTTGTCAAATAAATTTTCTTTTTTTGGGGGTATTTGCATCCCTGGTTATCTATTCTTTTGTTTGTTTGTCCGATATAAATAAGCTATGTATTTCTTGGCTATCGGTGGCGCTCGCCGTCTTGTCAGATTGTTTTTCTTCTTCGTCAAATTTTTTTTACACAATCTTGTCAGGATAATAAATCTCCGACTCAAAGTGCTCGTCGCCTATTATCAACTTCTAAGACCTTTTCCAAGCTTTGTTAAGCTCGGTTCCTAACTCGTTTCCTGACTCGGCCCTTTGTTTGTCTTCCGTTTTAGTATTCCCATTTTTAGAGATTCCCCGTTTTAGAGATTCCCCGTTTTAGTATTCCCCGTTTTAGAGATTCCCTGTTTTAGTATTCCTTGTTTTATCGTTCCCCGTTCCCCGATTCTCCAATTCCCCATTCCCTGTTTTAGAGATAGCCTACTGTGACATGAAAAGTAAAAAAAAAAAATATAAATAATTTCTAATTACCTGCATGCCTTAGTAGCTATGTCCTTCCTGTAATAACAATCATCAAAGCAGATTCCCTTGACTCCCTCATACGCCTTCTCCTGTGCTAACACCACAGTCTCGGACAGGCCAACAACAGCAAGGACTCGCCCTCCAGACGTGACCACCTGGTCCCTTGACTCGTTTGGTTTGGTACCAGCATGGAACACCAAGGTGTCTTCTAGGCTCTGAAATTTCATTAAAATTCAAACTCTTCATCATGATAATAAAGGCACATTATAGTGGACACAACTGAGCATGTAAAGCAGAGAATTTATAAAGGTAATAAATAGAGGATATTACATGGTTATGCACGGATACAACTTTTATTTTCGTGTTGATATTATCTTTAGCAAGTGAGCACAGCATGAGAAGATAGAATTGTATCTGCAAGCAGCCATGTAATTTTCTCTTTATTATGAATGTGAAATCTTACATGACGACATCTTTCAGATGAAAACTCATTGGAAGCTCATTGTTTAAAACAACAACCATGCAACCTGGCTGTATCTTTTTGCATACTTTTTGGTTCATAACATGCATGTAACATGCATCTAACAGAGGACAGATGCATGCAAATATTTGTTAATCACCTTGAATTTTAATGACATCTTTCTGGCTTTTTATCAAAGTGAAATTTAAATGTATAAAAATGAATTCCAACTTTTCACTTACCATAACACCCTCTAAGCCATGGATGGTAAGACCCTTCTTGTATGAGCCGGGGTAACCGCCGCTAGCCATAACCACACCCACAGCAACCTTGCCAGCAGCGAACACTGGCATCGACATCTCTAGCTCACCAGTTACACACTCCATCATGGTGGCATAAAGGTCACTCTTCAGTAGAGGCAACAGGACTTGAGTCTCTACCGTCAGACATGAAAAAAAAATGATGTGGTCACAATAATATAGACAGACATCTTTCATAGGGGCAGGTACGGCAAAAGAGGAAGAACAAGATGCATTGGAAGTCCCATCACCCTCCCCCAACAACAACTCAAAAGCAGTACAGTATAAGGCCAGGTTTTTTTAGCCCTTCCCCAATTTCCATCCGGGACATCCCCTCCCCCCCTACAAAAAAATATATTTCAATGTCCTTTACTGCCCTGGACATATCATTCTGCTTGGTTGGACCTGTTCAGTTGTCCTGTGCTATTATTTTTTTCCTGAGAAAATGTTAGACAGATAATCAGAATGTTCTTCATTTCCAATCCCTGGTTTGCAAAGTCGCTCTAAGTACTCATACGCAAGTGCCCCTCCCTACCTGGGTCTCCAAACCTACAGTTAAACTCCAGCACTTTAGGGCCATCATTGGTGAGCATGATACCGGCATATAGGACGCCGATGTAGGGGCATCCCTCTTCCCTCATGCCGTCAACAGCTCTTTGCAGCACATCCCTTTTAATGGTCTCTAGCACATCATCAGATATCTGATTTAGAGAAAAAAGTGGTAAATAACTATGGATTGTCTTAAACATACCTGAGAACAAGAGGCATAGGCACCAATCCTTCTGGTAGTTGATTTTTGAATACCAATTTCGTTATCAGTACTTGGTAATCAAGAAACACTATGGACTATCTTAAACATACCTGAGGACAAGGGGCATAGGCACCCATGCCGCCTGTGTTTGGTCCCTTGTCACCGTCCAACAGGGTCTTATGGTCTTGGGCTGGAGGCATCGCTGCAATGGTTTTGCCATCTGTGAAAGCCAACACCTGGAAAAGGAAGTGGTACCTTATTGGCTTGCTATTTTGGGTTATTTTGATTAACAGATTAAAATTTGAATTCACACTTCTGTGGTGGGGTGGGTAGTACTTGGTACACATTCAATACATTCATTAAAATGTTTTCTTACGTAATTCTGAATACTTACTGAGAACTCTTCTCCTTCTAACTTTTCTTCAATAACAATAGTGCTGCCAGCATCACCAAAGATATTGTCCTGGAAAATGAAATAGGAGAATGGCATTGTGTTCAGTCTATAAGAATGGCACAATATATGTGACCCAGCTAAATTCATATAATCTACCCCCCCCAAAAAATTATGTAAGCTGATCACTCTCTGAAACTGGAATACTAATTAAGGAGATTTGATACAGTTTCTCGAATTCCCAATCATCCTGTTAATCACAACTCGTATCTTCTGCTACAGGGATCGGATCATCAAACTATTTGGCCATGTCATGTAGCTAGGGTTGAACTTCATAAAAATTTAACATTTAGTTACATTGCTGTTTCTATGGCAACAGAACGGCGAACCCATTAAATGCACTATTCATGAAATGCTGTCTGCTACAGGGAATTTTTTTAAACAAATAAGCTTTAGGAAATTATACATCAGACCTTGGTCAACAATTAGAGGAAGCTTTATTAAAATCTGTAAGAGGAATTCCGAGATATGAACAGCAATGTAAACACATGTTACAAAAAAAGAAAATAATTTGGGGAAGCTATTCATTCTTGTTTCAGCCGGTTAATTAATTGTACAAAAGCGCCCATTCAGATGTGGTTGAGTTAAAGGCATAAGAAGGTACCACAGGCGACTGCCATACAACTTATGAGGGGGAAAACTGGAGAACAACCCTCAGAGAGAAGGCAAGACCAACTAACTCAGCACCCTTCGGGAACCGAGAATCGAACCCGGAACCCTGTGTTGAGAGGCACAGGCACTACAGAGCGACCGGGAAACCTGTGGTGAGAAGCACAGGCACTACAGAGCGACCGGGAAACCTGTGGTGAGAGGCACAGGCACTACAGAGCGACCGGGAAACCTGTGGTGAGAGGCACAGGCACTACAGAGCGACCGGGAAACCTGTGGTGAGAGGCACAGGCACTACAGAGCGACCAGGAAACCTGTGGTGAGAGGCACAGGCGCTACAGAGCGACCGGGAAACCTGTGGTGAGAGGCACAGGCACTACATAGCGACCGGGAAACCTGTGGTGAGAGGCACAGGCACTACAGAGCGACCGGGAAACCTGTGGTGAGAGGCACAGGCACTACAGAGCGACCGGGAAACCTGTGGTGAGAGGCACAGGCACTTTAGAGCGACCGGGAAACCTGTGGTGAGAGGCACAGGCGCTACAGAGCGACCGGGAAACCTGTGGTGAGAGGCACAGGCACTACATAGCGACCGGGAAACCTGTGGTGAGAGGCACAGGCACTACAGAGCGACCGGGAAACCTGTGGTGAGAGGCACAGGCACTACAGAGCGACCGGGAAACCTGTGGTGAGAGGCACAGGCACTACATAGCGACCGGGAAACCTGTGGTGAGAGGCACAGGCACTACAGAGCGACCGGGAAACCTGTGGTGAGAGGCACAGGCGCTACAGAGCGACCGGAAAACCTGTGGTGAGAGGCACAGGCGCTACAGAGCGACCGGGAAACCTGTGGTGAGGGGCACAGGCACTACATAGCGACCGGGAAACCTGTGGTGAGAGGCACAGGCACTACAGAGCGACCGGGAAACCTGTGGTGAGAGGCACAGGCACTACAGAGCGACCGGGAAACCTGTGGTGAGAGGCACAGGCGCTACAGAGCAACCGGGAAACCTGTGGTGAGAGGCACAGGCACTACAGAGTGACCGGGAAACCTGTGGTGAGAGGCACAGGCGCTACAGAGCAACCGGGAAACCTGTGGTGAGAGGCACAGGCGCTACAGAGCAACCGGGAAACCTGTGGTGAGAGGCACAGGCGCTACAGAGCGACCGGGAAACCTGTGGTGAGAGGCTCAGGCACTACATAGCAACCGGGAAACCTGTGGTGAGAGGCACAGGCACTACAGAGCAACCGGGAAACCTGTGGTGAGAGCCACAGGCGCTACAGAGCGACCGGGAAACCTGTGGTGAGAAGCACAGGCGCTACAGAGCGACACTCTGCCAACTGCGCCAACACTGTGGTTTTCATAAATGGAGTATTTTGATTTATTTGCAAAAATAATAAAAACATTCCTATTTCTTGAAGATGACTTGCCATTTCATTACTTATTATAGTGATTCAAAGGTGAAAAATATTATGGTTTTGCAAATGGTGGATTAAAAATGTCGCGGAACCCCTGTCAAAACTACAGTAGGTTTTACAAAACATATAAGTTAAGTTGCTTATGTACAACTTTATGTAACTTAAGTTTAAGTACCTTCAACATGTCATGGACAGCTTTTATCGCCTCGTCCTTGTCACTGGCCACAACAACCCCCTTTCCCGCGGCCAACCCGCTAGCCTTCACAACCAAAGCAGCGTAGTCTGCTTTCCTGATATGCTCACATGCCTTGTCGGCATCAGTGAAAGAAGCAAATTTTGCCGTGGGGATGTCATGTCGAGACATGAAATGTTTGGCGAAGTCCTTGCTTGCTTCAATTTGAGCAGCCTTTTGGCTAGGACCAAAACAGGGAATTCCGGCATCTTGAAGAGAGTCCGCTATGCCATTAGCCAGAGGTGCTTCGGGTCCAACAACGACGAAATCAACCTTGTTATCACGGCAATAGGAGACGACATTTTCGTTAACGTTGACGTCTAGTACCGAAGATGAAACATTTTGCATCTTGTGTCCTTTGGTTCCAGCGTTCCCCGGCGCGATATAAATCGTGGAAACATGGTCGGATTGGGATAGTTTCCAAGCTATAGCGTGTTCCCGTCCTCCACTACCAATCAGCAGTACTTTATCGCCCATTTATGAGGAAAGTATCACAAAGTCCTCCGTGCGGGAAAGCAGTCGGTTTGAAAGTCACACTTCGTGAAGGTACATACACGTGCTAGCCGTAGTCTTACCCTAGGTGGGAGGGTAGTGGAAGGAAAAATACTAGTAGAGTTTGCGAGAACTAAAACATATTCATGTTGTTGTTCTTATTTTTAGATAGAGTGAGTAGTCTTATCAAGACGTAATTCATTAATTTTACTTCTGTATTAGAAAGTTACAATGAAGATTCTTTGTAATTACAAAGCAACCCTAGCCCCTCCCCGAAGAAAATATATTGACAGCTTGACGGTGATGTAAGGATTCCTGTGGTTATTATGGCGGCAAAATAGTCCTCTGTGTACTGAGAATAAGGTTTATTAGGGTTTCGGGATTCCTGTGGTGAGTATTTTAGGCTCAGGGCCTGTATTTATCTTCCCTGGTCCCTGAGCCTCGAGCGTCACTAAAGAGACGCACGAGGCTCTGGAACCAGGGTAGTATTTATCCACCAATTATAACAAATCATGCATTATGATTGGCTGAGCTAATCTGTGTGGATCATCCCCGGATCTCTCGCCTACATGTAGCCGCTGTACCGCCTGACAAGGGAAACGGAGGCGGCGGAGTGTGTGTGTGTGTGTGTGTGGGGGGGGGGGGGGGGGGGGGGGGGGGGGAGGGGGGTGGGGGGGTGGTGAGTAAGAAAGAATGGTCGCAGTAAATGCAGTCATGCATGGTTTGACAGATAAACAATAGCATCGATTGAAATTCATTTAAAATCCGAAACTCGACTGTCAAAGCAGTAAAAAATCCGAGATCCGCGCCCAATTTGTCAACAGAAACGTGATCCGCCGTATTTCCAAAATCCGGCCAATCCGCTGTAATATAATCATCAAAATCCGTAATCCGTGAGCATTTCGGGGCCGAATCCGCCGATCCGCGAACCGATTCACCCCCCCCCCCCCCCCCTAAAAATTGAGCTCGAGTTGTTGACTTGGTGATCGGCGCTTTGTAGCCTCCCCTTGTTGATCGAGTTAATACAAAATGGGTCGAAGCGCATGCGCACTTGCAAACTTGCCCCTACCTATGATGGACCGATACAACACAATAGTGGATCATGGGAAGGATTTAGAGGGTTGAATCCGTTGAATCGCTTTGTCTATAGGGTTATTGCTACCTTCAAGACCGAGACAGCTCGGGCCGCGAGCGACCCAAAAAAGACAACTCGCTTTATGTAAACAGGCCGTAAAATCGAGTGCATATTTACAAAATAGTTCCAATTTGTCAATCTGCCTAAACACGAGCGCGCGCGTACTAAAATGCGAGGGGGGGGAGGGGTATCAAAGGTTTTTGATCGGTTAACTCTAAAAAGATGCAATTCCAAGAGAAAATGCTCTCTTGGAAAGTCCTATATGTTATTTTGCCTGATAGTCATGTAATCTAGTTTAGTAATATGTATTTATATTATTTAAGAAGGAAGTTCTATTTTATAAGCCTATGGCTTCCCAGGACTTCCTGCCTAATCAAATTTTTGAATTGTAACCCTATAAAAAAGGTATTGGCAAAATAAAACTGTAAAATTGTATGTGAAACTGTTTAGTTTGACCACAGGTAGCCCAGGCATGCTTGTTCGTAACTCGGAATTCGGCTGTTCTGAGAGGGTACGAGTAAAGCGTTTTTTTTTGTGAAATGTTGTCAATAAAATTGCCTTAAAACTTAGAACATGCCTTGTTGTTGTCAAATTCGCGTGTTATACACGATTTTGGGGGCGTTTCTCAACGAAATTTATGACTTCTCTCCCCCTACTAAGGAAAGAAACAAGGTTGGAGGCGCCATTTTCGGTAGCACTCAAATACCGTCGTGGTTTCTGAGAGGGGAAGAGTAAGCGTTTTTTTTGTGAAATGTTGTCAATAAAATTAAGGCATGTTATAAGTTTTAGGCAATTTTATTGACAAAATTTCACAAAAAACGCTTTACTCGTCCCCTCTTAGAAGAGCCGAATTCCGAGCTACGAACAAGCAACCATTGCCTGGGCTACCTGTGCTCCTTCTCAGCGCAGTCAAGCGTAACTAATCGTCCAACAGCATCGGCCAAGGATGCTTGTGGCTACTTTCTCGTTTTAAAATACGGCTAGCGGCCAGGGAAAATAGTTTAGCTCGAATGTTTTGCCACATATCGAATGTAAGTTTACCCTGGCATAAGTCTGCGAAATAAAAATATTTTGTTTGTTGTTTTTTCCTCTCGAATTTCGACGGTATTTAATTAAGTGCTACCGAAATTGGCGCCTCCAACCTTGTCTCTTTCCTTAGTAGGAGGAGAGAAGCTGTATATTTCGCGAAAAAAAACATCCCCAAATCGTTATTAGACATACATTTGACAACAACAAGACATGTTCTAAGTTTTAAGGCAACTTTATTGGCAATATTTCACAGAAAAAATTGCTACTTCAATGCACTCATTTTACCTCTAAGAAGAACAGCCTATTCCAAGCTACGGACGAGATTAAAAACCATTGCCTGTGCTACCTGTGGTTTGACCATCTAATTGGTGGATTCTAAAAATTCGACCTCTATGAGTTGTAACTCTAAAAAATATGGCGAAATAAAACTGTGAAACTGTTTAGATTGACCATCTAATTGGTGGATTTTAAAAATTAGACCTCTCGGTCTCTTGTGGTCTAAGTGTTAAAAGTGAAGCTAAATGTTTTCACGCTAAACGCTTATGTCAAAAAACGACGGTTTTCTGACAGGTAAAGGCAGGTTTTCCGCCTTTTAAAACGGGGGAGGTACGTCCCGTCACAACCATGTCATGAGCTTACTCAAACTTGGCTGAACGCAGGAAACTTGTTTTCACTATTTCAATCAGCCTCTCTGTGAAGCTTTCTTTCAAAGCTTTATTATATATATTTATATATATATATATATATATATCCGTGGACTGTTTTTGACGACGATGAAATTAAAAGTATTGATAGCATTAGCAAGCCTGGTGATGAGTTTTGGGAGAATAAAGACGCATAGAAGGTATTTTAAATAACTTGTTGCGTTTTTGGAAATCTGTTGACTTGTTTATACCGAATGGATCATCAGGAATGCTATTTTGATGAGTAATTACTTTACTGGGTCAGGTTCCTAGAGATCAGGTTAGCGCTTACCTAGAGATGAATGCCCTTTTTGCATATAGCCGTATTTATTCCTGGGTTAGTGCTTACAGTTAAATAATTCTCAACCTTTCTAAACAATCATGCCTCACAAAGATGTTTTCAGTGGCAATAATACATTTTATCATAAATCGTGACTGTAAAACGAGTATAATGTTCTATATTTGCAGCGAACAGGCATCATTAGTCTTTACTGGTGACGTGAGCTTTGGTGGTGCGATACGATACTTCGCCGAAAAGGGCTTCTATGATTATAAAGAGACACTGACAAAGGTTGCCACTTATCTTCAGCAAGCTGACATAGCCATCGGTAACTATGAGTCGCCTTTTATACAGCGTAAGGATGAAGTAAAGGAAAATCGCTGGAAGACAGATGATGCGGTTACACTGAGGTCAACACTAAAAAGTGCGCCGGCACTTAGGTGGGTCAAACCTTCAAACTTTGAACATTATTTCTACAGTAGCAAACGCAAACTTTGGACATTATTTCTACAGTAGCAAACGCAAACTTTGGACATTATTTCTACAGTAGCAAAAGCAAACTTTGGACATTATTTCTACAGTGGCAAACGCAAACTTTGGACATTATTTCTATAACAGTGGCAAACGCAAACTTTGGACATTATTTCTACAGTAGCAAACGCAAACTTTGGACATTATTTCTACAGTAGCAAACGCAAAATTTGGACATTATTTCTACAGTAGCAAACGCAAACTTTGGACACTATTTCTACAGTAGCAAACGCAGACTTTGGACATTATTTCTACAGTAGCAAACGCAAACTTTGGACATTATTTCTACAGTAGCAAACGCAAACTTTGGACATTATTTCTACAGTAGCAAAAGCAAACTTTGGACATTATTTCTACAGTAGCACGTAGTACGTAGAGGATACTGCAAACGTCCGCGTCCTGAATTTACCTTGAATGTTTTTAACGTCGTGGTTTGGTGGCATGGTGGCATTTTCCAGGGGCCGCAGACCATATTTTGACGGGGGGGGGGGGGGGGGGGACGCTGAAAAAAGAGTGGCGGGAGTGGAAGGGGGGGAGGACTGGTATCTTCCTCACCCTCACGGAATTAGAGCAAATTGAAAAGAGAGCTCATATCCTGTATTTTGGTAAAATACAAACATTACTAATGTAACAAAGTCTCGTGTTTATATTCACAGTACGGTTATTGTCATTAGAATTTGGATTTTCAAAGGAGTAGTAGAACAATAGCGCAGCCTTGAACACTTATCAAATCCAACGGAAATTCAGCTAAAATTTACGCCATAGAATATTATTTAGAATTTTTTTCCCTCTTTAAAAACAAAAAAACACAGCAAAATGGCGGAAAATTTGGAGGCCCCCTCCCCCCGGTGCGCGGCGCGGCCATTGTTTTCACGTGCTATTGAATTCTGCATCCAGTTCAATTGTTTCTGTCGTCGTTGTCCACGTTGCCGTCGTTGCTTAACGACCTTATTTTTAGGGCCTTAATTAATATAACCACTATCCATGTCAGCTCACCAGTAAACAGCCACCTGCCCGAATACGAAAATGACATATATAATAAGCTGATAAATGATGGTAACAAGGTTACCAGGGGGAAAGGTCGTTATTTATTGGGGGGGAGGGAGACCGACACCGCCCCCCTCCCATACACGCCAAATTATTGTGTGTATGTGTGTTTTTTTTGGGGGGGGTGGGGGTGGGGGAGAACTGACTGAGTTAGGTAGGAGTAAAACGTTGTCGTTTTGGGGGTCTGGTTCCGAGGAAACTTAGTTTCTTTTCAGAGACCTTCTCAACTTACTAAAGATGGTCACAGTAACTGTTTTTCTCTTCTGGTTACCAGTTATAAAGTTTACGAAGCCCCTGGGGTACGCTCACCTTGAAAAATCACAATAATCGTGCAGATTTGCCAAATAATGAATATATTAGTTTCCTTATATGGAAGTGACCGCGTTTGGCAAAAACGACAATTTTGGGCTCAATTTTCTTGATATGACATGCCCATAAAGCCAATGCAAAAGTGTTGATTTTGAGCCCATTTTCAGAGGTGTAAATAATAATATTGTATGAGGGGGTCTGAGCGCAGGCTGCCCGTGAAAAATTTGCCATTTTCAAATATATGAAATGCTAATTATTAAAAACATAAATAGAACACAGAACCATTAGCTCCTGAAAAGTTAGTAAAGGGGGGATGTTGACATGAATTGACATTCGTAATAAATTTAGTGATGGAAGTAAATAAAACCAAACTGTAAAATATAAAAAAAAGTAGAAGCCGCACTTTAGGGGATTATGGTTTTCAACTCCAGCCAAATGAAAGTCATGAAACTTCAAACAGAAAGCGCATCACAGTCGTTTAACTATTTTGTAGGGTGTCTGGGAGCCTCCCCAGAAAAAAAATTATATTTCCAGACTTTTAGGAGACTCGGAAATTGATCAGAATACCTGTTCAAAAGGCCCTCCCCTAAACCCTGCATCAAAATTTCAGGCCATCCCAAAAATCGACGCTAAAAAATCGCAACCCTCCCCCCAAACATAGCAGCCCCCCACGTTAAATAATTAACCTTTCCTTAGAAAAAATTGATTGACCTTTGTTTCTTTTTTGTTTGTATTGATTAGAAAAGTGCATTTAAGGTGACAATCGCATTGGTTCACTTCCGGTCAGAATTACTTGGCGTTTTCCAAAGATAACGAACCTAAACTTATTTTTTTTCTTTTCTCCGCAGGTTTGCCGGTTACGATATACTATCTATAGCTAATAATCATTTAAATGATTTCAAAGAAATATCAGTAAACACGACAGTGAGGACGATTAAAAGTCTTGGCATTGTCCCACTGGGATACAGCTACGGACGTTATGACGCACCACAGGTAACCCACCTTGGCTAAAAAAAAGAAACGTGCATGTCCGTTTGAGCCTCTCTTTGGTGTAAAACCACAGGCCTCCAAAATATTCAAATTTAAACTAATTCTAATATATCACACACTCGATACTCGAAACCACTTGAAAAGGCGAGATTTAATCAGCAAAAAAGGAACACATTGATAATTTAAACATTTTTTTAGTTACATTTTTCACACCGGAAGTGATTCGCGGTATTACAGGCAAAAGCTAGCGGGATTTTTTCGGGTTCGGAGTTAGCGGAGTTGGAGAAACACCCCAGGGGCGGATACAGGTGGGTAGGGGGGGGGGGGTGGATTGGGTGGATATTCAACCCCTTTTATGAGAAAAAAATTGAAAAGTCACTACGTTTGAAGAAAATAAATGTCTGAGGGACGGGGGTTATTGTCCATGTGCCTTAGCCTGCTGGATTTGGCTGACGCGACAAATTCAATTGAGCGTGAAGTATTGTTTAGATCTATATGACCTACCAAGAACCAACTGGATCATGGTTACTGTATATTATCCTCCCCCTATTTTGAAATCCTGGATCCGCACCTGCATCTGAGAGTTTATCGAGGGCCAAACTTCTGTAAGAAATATATAAAAAATAACAACCTAATAAGTACAGGAACCTATAACTATTCTGAGCATATCGATTTAAAATTAATATTTGTTAATTTATTTTATAATGTTACACGAATTCAAAGGAGATCGACAGAGCAAAAAAATGGCAAGTTTTCCCAAAATAAGGTCTGGTTACCCTTCGGTAAGCTTGAATTTTTTGCATAGAGGTTCCTTATGTTACGTAAACCAACATATCAAAGTGTTGATATGAGGCTTGAAGTGCAATTTTCAAATGTTCAAAGTATGAATTCTTCTCGTTTTTAGGGAGAAGTCGGGCTCTGATCAGAAATTAAGCCAAATTTGCTCGCTAATATCTAAATTTCATATCTTCTAAAATTTTTTAAAATTTGGAATTAAGCTTTTTGTCAGAGGAACTCCTTGTATGCGGAATCTTGAGCTTATATATTGAGAATTGGAAAATATTATGCTTTTTTTTGCTCTGTCAGATCGATTTCGGCTTTGCCTCCCAAGTGGATACACACCCATAGGGTGCCCCATTTGGGAAGTTATGCAGTGTATCTATTTGGCGAATCTTTAAACCTTTGAAGCATACATGGCGCACTCTTTTATTTGCATTTTTCAGGTACCAGTCACCAAGGTAATCCGCGGTGTGAAGATCGCGTTTCTCGCTTATTGTGTTAACACTACTCTGTGTTGGTCCAGAATGGAATTCTCATCAGGTCCCGCTTACTACACCAAAGATGCAGCCACGCGCGATGTATACGAGCTAAAAAAGGTCAGACTTCTTATTCGCATCCATTCCTAATAGGTCATTCCAGCTATAAGTTTGCGCGTGCATAACCATAGAAACCTACCTCAACGTACCAGAATGCAGCGCGCGCTCTTTCAAGCTTACATCAAACAAAGCGCGCGCTGCATGCCGGTAGTTGAGGTAGGTTCCCATGGTGAGTGCACGCGCATGCTTATAGCTGGAATGGCCTATTCAGGGACGTACACAGGGGGGTGCACAGGGTGCGCGAGCAACACCCCCCTCATATCAATATTTTGGTGACCTTAAAACTCGCTCGGCCAATCTCTTGGAGGCCTGGGTCTAAGGGCTTTTCAAGACTTGTGTGATAAAGATTTGACCAAGCCATAAAGTTTTTTTTGACACATTATTGCCTCGAGTCTCAAATTGACAGGAATCAGCTTTTTAAAAACTGAAGGCTTTTAAAAAAAAAGCTTTTAGTTTTAGGGATGTTTGACTATTTGTGATGCTATTGTTCAACTACTCTTTCATTTACAACCATCTTGCCCCACTACCATAACCACACCCAATGTCACAATCGCTATCACTTCCGACACCTCTACTGCTGCACCAACCGCCACCACCATCACCATTACAACACCACAATTTATAGCATCACTACCAAGGTCATTTACAACCATCTTGCCCCACTACTATAACCACACCCAATGTCACCATCGCTATCAATTCCGACACCTCTACTGCTGCATCCACCGCCACCACCATCACCATTAGAACACCACAATTTATAGCATCACTACAAAGGTCAAATCTAACTAGTATAAAACATACTACTCCCACCACCACCATCACTATCATTATTTTCAACAACAGTATCACCACCACCGCAATCATTATCGCCTTGGTAGTTATCATAATCATTATCATCACCACTATTACTACCACCATCATCATTACTTATTAACATAATATTTTAATTATCAAGGCAATCAGGAAGGCAAATTATGATCATTATCAGATCATTTTATCATCATCACATAATATCATCACCATCAGCATCATCGCATTATATAATCATCATCAGCATCATCACATCATACATCACATCATGCATTTATCATCATCATCATTATCACCATCAAATCACACAATCTTCATCATCATCATCATTATCACATCATGCAATCATCATCGTCACGTCATACGATCATCCTCATCATATTACACATAATAATCACCATCAAATAATTTAATAATCATCACCACCGACCTACAAAATGTCCAGCAATACCAATACCTTCTGTTTACGACGATTCTCTACTCGTTTTCAGTCAAAATCTCCAGACATTATTGTCATCTTTCTTCACTGGGGCCTAGAGTACATCCCCTTACCTTCAGCAAACCAAAGACAAATAGCCAAAGCATTTGCATCACTTAACGTATCCATGGTGATAGGGTCGCATTCGCACAGAATCGAAAAACACTGCTTTCATGGCAACACGCTGATCTCATATGGCCTTGGAAATTTTGTCTTTCCTCCTTATCCTGGAAATGGCAACGACGAGGTAAGTTATTTAAAATACAGTCGTACCTGCGCTTATTTCTAGAATCGCGGGGAATTGGGACAAGCTGATAAGCGAACAGCATGATTTTGAGTGACGTACTTTTAAAGTAAGTTTAAAAACCCCCTAAATATCCGCTACTGATAATTGGATCGGAGCACCCTATGGCAACCTGGTGAACCTATGGTGAACCTGTTGATATCGATAGACATTTTTCAAACGACAGTCATCCAGACCTAGTAATTTCTCTTATGCTGCATTTACACCTAAGCCATCATGACCACGTTTAGTTAAACAAGGTTTTTCTTTGCCTGATAACTTGCCAAGTTTCTCATTGTGATGAATTCTTACTAGCTAAATGATCACTTAGTTACATGTACAGCACAGTCTATCCAGTTTTGTTCTTGGTTCTGTCCACTCTTGGGAGATTGAGATTCAAAACAGCTCAATTAAACCACGAATGCGGTATTAGATAACCTGGCGGCAACTCTGTAGTGCATCATCATAATTATTATATTGTAGCATCTTCCGCATGCATTTCGAGTGGCTTCCTGTGGTACTATTTATGGTAGAGAGGGGACTGAGGGTGAGCTGAGCCCTCCCTTCTTCTTATCCAGGCCCCCACTTTTTTCCTCCACAGAAAGTCCGAAATTGATAAAACCCTCGACACGCCTGCGGAGGAGGCTCTATAATAAGAGACTTGCGCTAAGAAATCACGTGACTGTTTGGGTGGCAAACTAGCGCGCGCTCAGTCTTTTAGTGGCAAAACAGCAACAAAATGAAACTTATTAAGCGCCTACGAAAAAAAAAAAAAACAGATCGCTTTTTTCAGAAAGGGTTTCGTTTCAGGTGTGACGGGCGCAGTTATTTCTGTCACGTGATCTCTTGGCGCAAGTCCCCTATTATATTGCGTTTTTTTTTTTCTTTTTTAGCTATCCCGAGAAACAGATTGATAATAATTCGTTTACTTTCAGATATTCAACTGGGCATTAGCCCCAAAGCATGCCAGAAGGCTACGTAATGAAAGCCGTGTTACAGAAAAGGACTATGAAAAAAAATTCAAAACAATGAACAATCCGACATCAAAATCAATGATCCTGCGAGTGAACGTCAACAAGTAAGCTGATCGACAAAATGACCGCACAAGAACCCTGACATCTTCAAATAACAAGTTTATTAACCTTGATTCAAAATGTAATAGACTAAAATATAACTCAGTTCGGGGTAGCGAGGAGTTTGACTTATCCGAGTTCGGGGTAGCGGGGGAGTTAGTTATCCGAGTTCGGGGTAGCGGGGGAGTTAGTTATCCGAGTTCGGGGTAGTGGGGGAGTTTGTTATCCGAGTTCGTGGTGGCGGGGAGTTCGAAGTATCCGAGTTCGGGGTGGCGGGGAGTTCGAGGTATCCGAGTTCGGGGTGGCGGGGAGTTAGTTATCCGAGTTCGGGGTGGCGGGAAGTTCGAGGTATCCGAGTTCGGGGTGGCGGGGAGTTAGTTATCCGAGTTCGTGGTGGCGGGGAGTTCGAGGTATCCGAGTTCGGGGTGGCGGGGAGTTCAAGGTATCCGAGTTCGGGGTGGCGGGGAGTTAGTTATCCGAGTTCGGGGTGGCGGGGAGTTCGAGGTATCCGAGTTCGGGGTGGCGGGGAGTTAGTTATCCGAGTTCGTGGTGGCGGGGAGTTCGAGGTATCCGAGTTCGGGGTGGCGGGGAGTTAGTTATCCGAGTTCGGGGTAGCGGGGAGTTAGTTATCCGATTTCGGGGCAGCGGGGAGTTAGTATCCGAGTTCGGGATGGCGGGGAGCTAGTTATCCGAGTTCGTGGTGGCGGGGAGTTCGAGGTATCCGAGTTCGGGGTGGCGGGGAGTTAGTTATCCGAGTTCGGGGTAGCGGGGAGTTAGTTATCCGATTTCGGGGTAGCGGGGAGTTAGTACCCGAGTTCGGGATGGCGGGGAGTTCGAGGTATCCGAGTTCGGGGTGGCGGGGAGTTAGTTATCCGAGTTCGTGGTGGCGGGGAGTTCGAGGTATCCGAGTTCGGGGTGGCGGGGAGTTAGTTATCCGAGTTCGGGGTAGCGGGGAGTTAGTTATCCGATTTCGGGGCAGCGGGGAGTTAGTATCCGAGTTCGGGATGGCGGGGAGCTAGTTATCCGAGTTCGTGGTGGCGGGGAGTTCGAGGTATCCGAGTTCGGGGTGGCGGGGAGTTAGTTATCCGAGTTCGGGGTAGCGGGGAGTTAGTTATCCGATTTCGGGGTAGCGGGGAGTTAGTACCCGAGTTCGGGATGGCGGGGAGTTCGAGGTATCCGAGTTCGGGGTAGCGGGGAGTTCGAGGTAGCGGAGAGTTAGTTATCCAAATTCGGGGTAGCGGGGAGTTAGTTATCCAGGTAGCGTCTCGCCGCCAAGGTCTTCTTTAATTTTCTATATGGCTCTCGTATTTTTTTCTTTCTAGGCATGGCATTGTTAACGCCGAGTACCTACCGGTTAATATCCAATTCCTGAAGGATAAAAAACTTCTTCAGCCAACTCCGGCGACAAATGAATGGGTCAGTGTATGCGGTAAAGGGGACCTTCACTGCATGGATAAGGGGCAGACGTGCATATAGATGGATGGATGGATGGATAGATAGACTTTTATTTGGGGTAACACTTAATATCTAAACAGATAACAAAAATAAATAAAGTGATATTTAGGTGAACTGGGAAAAATATATTAGAAAATTAAATGATCAAGGGCTTTCTTTTTTGCAGGATAAACTCATTAAATTGAATTTTACAAAGAAGGACGATTTGTAGTTGTGAAACACTTGTTATTTGGGTCACTGTCGGGCCTGAAACATTTTAGTTTACTGAGATCTCCTCATGATTTCAAGTGAACAATGATCGAGTATAGGAAACCCCCTGCACATGCCCACAAAAGAATGCTGATCAGCCGCTGGCTTTCGGTTGAAGGCGGGTATTCGTACCAAAGCACCTGGGGTGGGTGGGTGGTGAGGGGGGGGGGGGGGGGGTGGGTGTTAGGTGGATAGATAACCTGGAAGGGAGGAAAATGTTGAACATAAATGATGGCGTGGAATGGCATGAATGGGGATGACAAAAACGAGTATATAGAGTTACAAAATGGAAAGGTGGGATATATATATATCACCATCCTCGACCACTACACCCGAAGTTGTGAATCTACAAAAGTTTTTCTTTTCTAAAGACGTAGCAAGGGGAGGGATAGGGAAATTTGCCTCCAACATTTTCAAAAATTATAAGGAAATAACCAGTTGGGGCGCTTGGCTGTGCAACAAAATGTAATTTTTAAAGTGTAATAGTAAAGCCAGAACAAAAGAGAACAAAGGCGTTACAGTGTATTAGTACGAAACAAACTAAATAGTATTTCACGGATTTTTGAAAACCAACAGTTAACAGTATTTATTTCAAGTCTTGTCTTTAATGTTATAAAATATTCCATTAATACACTTTATTGTATAAAATGGTACAAATATTTTTTAATAATGTAAGAGTTGAAAGGCTTGACCAAATGTTCGTGTAAACAGCGAAATTGTTTGGAAAACATACATCATTGTTAGAATTATCAATAATGTGCACACATTGATGGGCTGTGTGTTTCATGATGCTGACTTCCCTCGTCTTGTGGCTACACGAGTGATTCAACAATGCTAGGGACATATCTCGTCGCGAGTCTGGTTGTTAGGCACGCGCACGATCATCCGGGAACCTCACAATTTGACGCGGGAAAATAAATTGGCGGGAAAACAATTTACGAGCACGCGGCATTTTCCTAGGAACGGCCTTCAATCCAGCATTGCTGTGACCGCCCGGCTGCCCACAAGATAAAGGACTATTGGCGAACTGCCTCACTGCACCTCAATATTGTGCACGAACAGCGCAAGCGTTGCTGGGGCTGCATCTTGACAGCAATATTTGCGCTGTCAACACAGGTTTGTGTGCTAACGCTGCCTACACGAGAAACACCTTAGCCTACCCATAATGCTTTGTCTTAGCGGCCATTTCCAATGCCAGCCAACACACCAGAAAGACGGGAAAACCGTTTTTATGTTTTCATGACCGTTTCATGTTGTTGCGCGCGCATAAAAAATGTCACAGAATGGAAGCTATAGTAGCTATAGTAAATGCTGTCAGAGAGTGCTATAGTCAAATTTGCACTAGGGTCAAATTCCCCTTCGCTCGTATTTGGGTCAGCTGAGGCCGGCAAGTCTGTCATTTTGGATGCGCGCGCAACATCGTGAAAACGGTCTAGGAATTTTATTATGAATCCAGCTTCTCAAATTCATGAATAATTAACGATTTATCGGTCCAATCATGTCTGCTTGTTTGGTAAGGTGGGGAGAATTGGTACCAGACCAAGAGTGCTGGGGTTAGCTCAAAAAGACTGATCACGCCACTGCTAGAACAAGGCATGCCAAACACTCGTTATTTGATTGCTAATTCTTTAGCTTTTGAAGAAGTCATTTTAAAAAATCGACATCCCTCGAGATTCGTTGCTTTCTCGTATTTTGATCCCATAAATAAAAACCGGAAGTTGTTTTTGATATACTTCTAGATTAGATATACTAGATTACCAGCAACACAGCATGAAAATTCTTACCTGACCTCCAACAAAGCATGTCCAAAAACGATAATGCAAAATATTTCCTCCATACTTTATACTTTGATAACATATAAAACGGATTTGTACTTAAACTTAGCCAATCCAGTCTTTAACATTACATACATTTTGACTTTCTCGAAACTTTGAAAATGAGTTGGCGACTAAATATTGCAAATGAAGCAAGAAAAAATTTATGAAGTTACTATTTCATTCTGGACTTAAAAAAATGGTCAGAACGACAAGTAACTTTATGTACATCTCATAACTAAGTCCAATAACTAGAAAGGTGTAATTATTTACAAAAGTCCTATATACAACATTAGGACATTTCACGATCCCTTGATTAAACCATGCTTAATCTCCAGTAAAGCTGCTAAGAGAATACTGGCACTAAAACATAGCAAGTTGCAGATTAAATAATTATCAAATAAGGCCTAGTAAAAACAGATAAATTACCTTTTCCCTTATAGTAAATGCATATATTACTTAAGTATATAAAACTATTAATTTTGTCATTATCGTTAAGTGGCAAGAAAAATATTTCACACATACACGAAATAGATCAAGATTCAATGTGCATTTTTTCCGCCAACTTTTTAATCAAAAGGGGTAGTTAAACACGAGGGAAAGCTCCTCCCACCCCCGGGCTCAAATTTGCAATTATTATCAGCATACTATCAAACTTGCAGTTAAAAATTATAAGCCTCCTGTAAAATTGCTTATTCACTGATCCTCAGTTGGTAGGAATAAAACCATTTTTTGCTCAGGTAACAAGACAGTTGTGGTGAGAGATTGATAACTTTCGACTGTCAACTAACGTTTTCGGTACAAAACTTTAAAGCTTGCATAAATTTTTATCGCGCTGTGATGAAAATGCTCGTCTTTCAGTGGTCAGTACGCAGCTCTTACAAGCTGCAATTTGATTGGGCAAATGAGCAGTATCCGCACCTCTACACAAAGAACGAGAAGAATGGAGACAAAAGAACTCCTTTGTAGGACAAAGATAAAAGGAGACAAAGCAGCTGTGTACTTACTCTCTTTTAGAGCACGCACAGCTTGGTATAGCATTATTTTACTATAAACAGGAACATTTTAGGCGGACAAGTCTAGGAATGGTGTTTAATTTGGTTTAGAATATGAAATTTGAATTTAGCGCTAAGAGCAATTGTCCTGACATGTTGACTCACTGACGGCTGATTGATAACTGATTGTTCTTGAGCCCGGGGGTGGGAGGAGCTTTCCCTTTAAAGCGGAACGTCGTGTTTAAGCCCTTTCTTTCGATTTTAATCACCAGCTACTGTGATTTCCCTTTTATCTCATTATATAAAATTACGAAAATCATGAGCCTATGATATGTGTAATAATAATTATAGTATGTGATGTATAAAAAATAATAGATAGAAGTCTAACCAGCTCGTTGACCTTTACATTGTATAATACAATGTAGTAGAGACCAACACGCAGCAGAGCTGATACACACAAGATATACGTTATGCAGTTTACCCGTGTATACTTTCCTTATCAACAAAATCATAAATAGCACGAAAATGAAGCTTACAAAGCCTGTGACTATAAAGCTACAAACCGCGCCAAAACTCTTGATACCTCTACACCTATTTTTGGACCAATTAGAATACCAAATAGCATTACAAGACACCCGCTCTGTCCCTGATATAATCACCCCTCCCCCCTGGTCCAATGTTGGTCCAATGGCAGGATGTCCACTCTCTAGCATGGCCCACTTGGAATCTTAGCATTGGACCGGAGGGGGGGGGGGGGGGGGGGAAGGTGGCTCGTATGTTGACAGGGTCTTGGCCGGCCGGATACAAATTTTTGACTTCGTTTGGCAAATTTAAAAAGGTATCAAGTAGTTTTGGCGCGGATTGTACTTTTACTAAAGACTACATCAGGAATTATTCTAACTCAATCACGTTAAGCTTATAAATGCCAGATATACTTCATGATGTATACCTTTGTAAATTCTATAGAACAAAATCCTAGGTTAGCAATCGATTAAAGCTAAAACTCTACAGACAATCAAAACTCATGAGCTTTTAGAAATGACTGTAGAGCTAGATTTACGGGAGCACACGTCAGGACTATTACCCACTCCCTTACTTTGTTCAATTCTTTCTTTAGGCTCCTGTTTGATTTTTACATCGGTTATTAATTTGGCATGATTTACCTTTCCTGAACTCTGTTCTGTGGTAATTGAACTTTGATCCCTTGTTGATGAACTTTGATCTCTAGTTGATGAACTTTGATCTCTAGTTGATGAACTTTGATCTCTAGTTGATGAATTTCGATCTCTTGTGGACAAGCTTTGGTCTCTTGTGGGTAAACTTGACACTCTAGTTCTTGGAGTCTGGACTTTTGTAGATGAACTCTGGACTTTAATAGTTGGACTTTGATCCATTGTGGATGAACTTTGCACTCCGGTACTAAAATTTTGAATTAGACTCTGGTCGCTTGTTGATGAGCTCTGCCCCTTTGGAATTGCACTCTCATCCTTTGTAGATGGACTTTGGTCTCTGGTTCTTGTCTGGTCCATCGCGTTCGAGCTCTGGTTAACTTCATTTTCGTCTTTCAGAAGTTGTTCTTCTTCATCCCCAAGGCTTGTGGCGCCAAGGCTATTCTCGTCGTTGTGTTGGTCTTCCATTTGTTCACCTTCAGGGCGTTTGTGAATCCTTGTCAAGTGTTTTCTTAGAGTACCATGGAATGTGAAACGTGAATCACATTTGGGGCACTGATAGGGTTTCTCACCGGAATGGAAGTTCATGTGTTCTCTAAGGTAGGCTTTCTGCCTGAATCGCCTTTTACAGATAGAGCACTCGTATGGTTTCAGTTTTAAATGGATAAGCATGTGTCTTGCAAGATTACCTCGCTGAGTAAAACGCTTGTCGCAGATTTTGCAGGGGAAGGGCCTGTCCTCATTGTGAAGCCTCATGTGTAAATCCAGAAGCCTTTGCTCCTTGAATTCCTTTCCACACCTTTCACAAGCAACACCACCCTCTATGGGCGTCGAGGGGGAATCATCGTCCATTGGAACTTCAGGCTCTAATTCTAAATGTGACACCATGTGAACATCAAGGTAGCATTGTTCTTTGAACTGCTTAAAGCAGACATTGCATGCGATCCTAGGCCTTTTGCTTATGGAGCCTCCTGGCTCTGTCTCTACCATGTTATCCTCCTCCTCGGCATGGAGGTACATGTGATCCACCAGAAAGCGCCTTTCCTTAAAGAGCTTCCCACACTTTTCACAAGGTATTTTATACAGTAATTTTTCTGAGCCATCTTCGGTTAACTCAGTTGAGTTGGCTGCTTCATTATTTTCGTCCTCTAAGTGTGTGCACAACAAGTGGACATCTAAAAAGCGTTTATCTTTAAAGAGCTTTCCACATTTATCACAAGATACTTCATTCCCTGTTGGTTCATCAGCCTCTGTTTTTGGTGATATCAGCTTTTCGTTCTGTATGGTGTCCTTGACAGGTGTCTCCGCACACGGGGTTGCCTTGTCCTCTGTAAGGGAAGGTTTCTGTTTATCGTTCGCTGCCTTTGCCCTAGCGGCTACACGGGCTTGTATTTGATGCCAGACTTGACTCTTCGCATGCGTATGCATATGGATATCTAAAAATCTCTTGTCTCTAAATACTTTACCACACTGACCACAAATAAACTTCATTCCTGTCGCACTAGGCATTGTCGTATTGGCAGCATTTGAAGTTGCAACTTCGCCTGACAGAGCGTGCGAGCGTAGGTGAATATCAAGTAAAAACTTCTTCTTGAACTGCTCTCCACATGATTTACACACGTAAGTAATATTTTCCGCTTTATCTGCAGGAATCAATTGCAGGGAGAAGACGGACTCTATCTTTGGCGTTCCTTCATTTGGTGAAGTATTCGCTTCTGCAGTGCTTTTTTCCGGAGGTTCGCATGGCGAGGGAATGCTTGGAGCATTTGTTGGGCTGCTCTGTGTACCACACTCACCATAATTGTGAAATATGAAAGTAGGGGGTTTCGGGCGCAGAGGAACAGGCTTGTCACTCTTCACTTTGATTTGTTTATTTGAACTCTCTTTCCCCTTTAACTTTCTTTTCTTTGCAATGTTGTTATCGCTGTTCTCAGATTTTTGGTTGATAACGGGGACCTGTGGCAAGACTTTGAGGTTTGTAATATTTGGCAGAGCATAAAGCTGAAAGACTTTTACTCTGTTGGAAAGATTTTGTACGTCTGTGTCACACTTTCTTTCAAAGACGGGCTCATCTTTAGTATTTCCTTCTGTCCTGTCCTGAATGGCTTGTACAGACACATCAGATTGGGTAAGAGATCTGACATTTGAAACCTTTAAGCTCAGATCATTATCTGGCTCTCCTACAACATCTTGGTCATGAAATTTGGATTGAAAACTGATAAAGTCAGTTTCGGGCACTGTTTGAGTAGAATTACTAGTTGTATTATCTTGTGTGCAAAGAGATAACGCCCATTGCAGTAACCCAACCAAGGTCTTTTTGTCGCAAACACTGTTGAGGTCTGTTTCTGTCCCTACACTCTTAAACGTCCTTTGAGAGGGATTGAAATCAGTATTTCCACCCGCAGACGACTTGTCATGCCTTACAATTTCTTGGTTGAAACTGAGCAGAACCTTTGCTGCCGTTGCGGTGTCGCTACTGTCACACTACATGCAATCAAAAAATATGTGTTAATATCTAGTAATAGTTGTTTAAATACTAGACAATAAATAAATAACATAATATAAATAGCTCAAATAGTGAGCAAGAAGTGTGCACAATTTCTTATTTAATCACGATGGATGGAAAACAAACAGTTTAAAAGCTGAGAATATATGTATAATTACTCCCTGTCACTGAGTCAAATTTTAAAAATTTTCTGGTAAAGGCAACATTGCCAAAACGTCAATAAAATACTCGGTGATTGGGAATAATTATTCATATATTCTTATCATCGAAAAATCACTGCACAGGACCATCTCAACACTTTAACAGTATAAAAGCAATTCCCTGCACCCTGAATGAAGAGAACTACAATAAAAAAAAACGTATAAGAAACTGGAGATTAAGAACCTACAGGCTGAAATTAGGCATTTCAAGCATCCCTTTTATAAAAACCTAGTCAGCCTGGTGGGGAAAGATGAAAGGTCAAAATTCTGATTTATGGTTGATAACAAGAGAGAAAAGATACTTTTCCTAAAATAGTATACCGTAGTCAAATACAACACCGGCCTATAAAATATCAGCAAGCATTCTGACTTGAGACTGTTATTGGTTAGTGTATGAAAAAAATAAAAACCAAATCAAGAACCCTTACAGCCGGATTTGTCAAACGTTATCCTGATTTATAAGAACCTAATCCGAATCAACCTAATCTTAAAAATTCTAGGGTTTTTTACACAGGTGTTTACTGTATAACATTGACGCAAGCGATAATGTCCAAGATGCGAATAAAAAAGTGCAAGTAATAGAAAGATGGATTTTGCTTTTTTGAAATTCTCATGAATTTTTCCAAAAAAAAACACTAATCCGTATTTATGTACCTCTGCAATCTGCACAAAAACAACAAGTGCAGGTCTGACTGGTCAGAGATGCACTTTCATAGCACTATTAAAAGGTGCTGTTATGCAAGGAAACAATCTTGAAAGGAGAATTTTACTCTGCTAGCAGAGTTTTTCTCCTGTTTGTTTCTAGCAGTTCACTTATCTGTGATGCACCTCTGTTCTTTCACGTTTTTGTTTATATGTGTCCTTTGTGTACACAAACAATTAAAAACATAAAGCACAGAGACGCAACACGGAAAAGTAAACAAACAGAAGGAAAGCTCTGTTGTGCCTGGTGCCCACTAGTGACATAACGACATAATGACATAGGCGCGTGCACCCTTATGTTCATATATTCAAGTGTGAATGGTCCGACATTTTGACATAAGCCCAACATAACCACATGAGCATAACGACATAAGAGAAAAAACATGGTTTTTACATGTCATTATGTCCATGTCTTTTATGTCGGGCTTAAAAAAGGGCCCGCACCTATTTTGTTATGTCGTTATTGTCACTAGTGTGCACCAGGCATTTAGGTAGGAGAATGTGTGCTGATCGCTCAATGGATCTTGTAAATTCCAGCATTTTTGTGTTTATAATTGTTCAGGAGAATGTCATCTACGTTGAAAAACTCCTCAACCTCAACCAGCCTCAGTCTAAGAAAAAGAAAAACTTGAAAACGAGCTGACCAAACAAAGAGTAAAATATGTGATTCAATTCATTGCTCAGTCGATTAAAAAAAATTTGAGTTTAAATATGTAAGATTTATCTGAGTATTCAACAGGGCCAGTTGAGACCCCAAAATATAGGTAGTACATTTGAATGAGTTTTGACTTGTTAGCCATCTAATATAATGATTAGCCTTCTAATACAATGATTCTATTTTGTGTTTTATTATATGGATATTATAGTATGCGTGCTGTGATTGACTAATTAGTAGTCATGAAATTCCTGACATTACCTCTGAGGGCGAAATTTCTCACAATCTTTTTAGATAACCAACATTTGAGTAGCGAATTCTATTACCCAGAAGAGACAGAAATTTTGTGAGCTTTTTTGGTGATGATTTGTCCGGTTGCACAAATTTCACTAAAACAAAATCAACCAAAAAAGTTGATAATGGCAGACAATGAGCACTCTGAGGGTGTGATTTCTCCCAGATTGTAGATGAAAATTTTGACAATATGACAAGCCGGCGAGCACAACCAATAGCCAAGAAACACAAAGCTTATTAACATCAGAGAAACAAACAAATTGGTGCAAAGACCCAAAAGAGTCTCATTATCATTAAGCAGCCAAAGTAATTGGCCTTTTCAATTAACTTCAGAAGTTTTATATATACATACAGTGGAGTTTTCACACCAAACAATCCATTCATGTTGTGAAGACTGACATCTGAGCTTTCTTTCTTATTGTTTGGGACATCTTCACATTTAGGATAAACCTGTAGCTTCCAAAAGGCGCAAAAAGGAAAAAAAATAACCGATTTGTTTGGGCACATGGGTCATTCTTCTTTATACGTCTGAAGGGCTACTCAAAACATAATCTCTTCACTCCAAGGTCTGTTTGATATCTTACGTCTTATACTGTTGAATGTTTTCACTTTGCAATTTTTTAGTTGCAGTGTGTGAGAGTTTCTTGTTTTCTGCCTTTTACAAATTTGATGAACTAATTGATATTCCCACAAAAAAGAAAGATGATTTCTTTTCTTGTCATTTTAATCTCAAAAAGCCTCGCTTGCTCGGTTAATAAATAGTCTACATGAGTACAAGGAGAAATTGATATTTTTCAATCTAACATACACATACATCACTAGTGCCCTTAAAAATAGCCCAAGTCACTTAAACAATAGATGTTGACCAGGTATACATCAAAACAAAAAAACTCTTACGCTGTTTGAATCCAGGCCCTCCCAGTTCGTAGTGTTGTATGAATGATCACGGTCAGGAAGTACACCACTATCAAACTTTCCCAAATTTTGTGGTTGTGATGTCTGACAGGAAAAGTCCATGCCTAAAAATCAATAAAACATACTGGTTAAACAAACAAACAATCAAACAAACAATCATGGACCATTAGGAAATAAGGGAGGGCATATTTTCATAACATGATAATATACAGTTGTACTAATAATTTATAAATTTCTATGGCAGATTCTGAAGATGATAGAACACACACCAGACAAAGCTAAAAATTTTATAACCCCCCAAAATACCAAGAATTAAACCTACAAATCCTCTAATACCCACTGTAGTAAACATGATTTTGTTATCCCACAAAAACTGATTGCAAAAAATATGTTGCTGCATTCATTTGAAGTGAATAGAAATATGTCCCTGTCACACACTTGCTGTTCTCTGCAGTACAGAGCTATGCTATCATGCAGACAAAAATCTACTCCAAAACTTCAAATAACTGCTGCCTACACAGGCTAACAAAGAGATTATCCCAGAAGGGCACCTACTGCACTGTATGACTGCATTTTTCTTTTTTGACTGTCCCAAAGAATTGAGTGGACCAAATTGATTCACTTTTCCAAACAGAGGTGTTTTTTTTTACATGTACCTAAATATGTATACATTGATTGCTTGATAAATAAGTTGTTATTTATTTTTATAACAGTTTATATATATATATATATATATATATATATATATATATATATATATTTTAGCTGTAACCAGGTATCTCCTTTGAAACCACCATCCAACATTTTGGTTCCCTGACAAAAACCTGTCTATACTAGTCTTATACTCATAAGTTATGTTTTGTGAAATCAACTGTAGAAACCCCAAAGCAATTATTTGGATAACCACTGTATCTTCAACGTCAAATTTATAACACCCCTCAGGAAATAATTATCTCTACAATAGGAAATCGAGTTGGGGGAGTATTTGGTGACATGGAACACCAATTCCTCTCTAGTTCTTCCATATTGAGGGGTAAGACATTTCATTCTAGTTTTCAAGTTAGCCTACTTACAGTATTTTTTTAGACACAGGTCAAGGCGCTTACAATATTTAGGGTGGGAAGGGGGTGATTATTTCAAAACAATTATATCTAGTTCTTTTTTTTTAAGCATACAGGAGTAAAAAGAATGCATAACAAAACAGTCTTTCATTGCTAAAATGCTGTGGCAGTTAGTAATGTCAGTCCCTAAGGTTAGGTGCTTATTCTGGGAAGGCGCTTATTTGAGTGAGGTGTTTATTCAAGCAATTATGGTAATCGTGCATGGAATTTCAGAAAATCTGCCATAATATAATATTACTTTTCTGCCATAAATTTTTATGACGCAGAAGATCCATATACTTACAAAACTGTCTGTCTTCTTTTTAAAGGGCCCACAGTAAATGGCTATGCTTTTAAGGTAACCCTCCCACTTGTGGCGAAGTCAATAAAATAAAATAAAATAAAATAAATATCTCTCAAAAAAATTTTAGAGCAAAAAATAAAACTAAAATGACCCCCACTCCCATAATTTTCTTTCAGTATAAATTTTGGGGTGATTTAAGGACAAAATCCTTGCAATTTACAGGTAAATTCTCAACAAATAACAAAGAGTTTTTATGCTAGAATAATGTAACCTTGTACTATGGTAAACATCTGCATATAAAAACCAACATTTTTCTAGATCAGGCTAATAGTACACAATAAATGTGTGTACCTTTTGACAAATCAGATTTTTTAGGTTAGGATTAGGTTTTTTATTGGTTATTTTTCATATAGACTTTAAAATAAAATCCACTTGCCAGATTCCTCGCTAACTTTGTTGTATTAAACTACAGTATGTGATGGCCCATTCTTACCCACCAGGGTGATATGGTTTTCATAAAAAGGGTGCTTAAAATGCCATAGGTTCTTTATCTCTAGGTTCTTATATGAGGTGTTTACTGTAGTGTGGAAAAGTGAGCTTCACAACCAGGAAATACTGCAGCAGGAACAGGAAAAACCTGATGTTATGAATGACTTCCTCGTATTCTGATAAAAGCCACAACACACTTCTGGGAAAAGGTGCAAATTATAAGCACATTATGAAGGTTTTTGTTTTCCAAGAGATTTCCAAGAATAAAATAGTGATTCTACTCCTTATTGTAGGTTGTTTTGTAGGTTGACTTGTTTTTTTTTTTTTGGTTTACTTAATTGGTTAGTTTACTAATTACAAAAGGAGGGATGCATTTTAGTAACATGTCCTTTCCTAAAGAGAGGTTTATAATAAATAAATTTAAAATAATAAATCAAATGCCTAAAAAAGCACACAAATTAATGAAGGTCACAAGATCAATGACTGGCTTTTTAAAGTACATGCAAAGAGACAGGAATTTCTTGACACATATAAACAAACAGGAAATATAACAAGATTCCAGAGCTTCCTGTTTTAGAACTCTCTATAGTTCCATGAAATTCAACGAAATCGAACGCGCTGTAAAAAAATCAAAATTTTGACACAGCATTCGCTCAAACGCCAGCAATTTGTACGAGCACAATATAAGAAAGGAAGTTATCAAGGCGCGATATAAGCTCATTCATACGGTGATGCTGTAATAAAGCACATAAGCTAAGATTAGAAATTTATACATGTGACGTGGTCAAAATTGTGAACGTTCTTAGAATGCGAAAACAGCAAACTCCTTTTAGCATCAGTATTAACCTTTTAAGGTAATACTTTAAAACGGAGGCATGAGTCATATAGGAGTCACCGGGCTAGCCCAGAATAAATTTTCGTTTCCAAGATGGCGGGGTTCATCCAAAATGCTTAGTACGTGACTTGTTAGGGTGCATGGAAATCAATAAAGTCCGTCTAATAATCAAGCATTCGATTACTATATTCCCTGAAAAACAACAATATATTTTATCTGTCTAATCTAAGATCTTAATCGATTTTAGATTTGTAGAAATAACTTTCCAAAGGCATTTTTGGAATCACGCGCTTTCAAGGGATCGAGAGTAGAGTACTTTTCATGTAACTACGGCCAGTCCACTTTTCTACGAATTACAAATACATGAAAGCTCCAGGTAGGATTTGATGTGCATAGAACGCATTAAAATTGCCTTATACGTGATAATGCTTACCTTATAACGTTGTTCGCTGCAATTTTGGAGTGTTTTAGGCACGGTCAATACGGTAACACCTTCAGTATGTAAATTCCGTCCTCCTCGATGGCCGAGAAATGTGAGTCCGCGACCGACAGCGGTTGGCACAGTGGGCGCAGATTATACGTCATCATTAGTACCAGGGTAGCGCTGAAATGAGCGCACAGGAAATCTGAAGATACCTTTTTTCTCCAGTGCTCAACCAACCGGTGCTCTGTTATGTCTAAGGCAACATATTTCTTAGAAACTTGTCGTAGACGTCGCCGGACCCAATTTTGCAGGTAATAAAATACGGTGCTATGGTGAAATAATGATAATAAACGGAAGATAAAAGGTTTATAGTGAAACCTCCATATTACGAATTTTAACCAAGGTCACCAACGGACACATATTCCTTTTTTTCCGTTTAAAACAATCTTTCCTCTTTTATTCGGAGTGGATGCTGTTACAGTCTCGCTCTGAAGCATCTCAGTTGTTATTTATAATTTATTCACACAAGTTGTGCGAGAAATCTCGAAACTGGTGCAACTTTAAATTGATATATTGTATAATTTCTCGTATGAGCACAATAGGGGATTGGGGGGGGGAAGGGGGGTTATATAATTTTCCATGTTTCAGGCAAAATGCTCTACGGGGAAGGCGCTTATTTCAAAGTTCGCTGTATCTCGTTTAAAAAGCGCCGTTGATCAACATGAACCTCCCCATAACCATAACAAAAACGAGTTAATTAATAAAATTAGCCTGCGTAGCTGGCGGTTATGTTGAGTTTCAGAGCAAATTTCTATCCAAGAATACGCGAACTCGTTTGTATTTTTTTATAAATGCCCGAGCGAACAAGTTTGCGTATTCCCGGATAGAAGATTGCTTGAAGCTTAAAGGGTAAAGATAAACACCTTGAATTTCAAAGCCTGATTGACATCTACAAACCTGATATTGTTAATGTAAATGAGACCCACATTAATGACACTGTCTTTTCGGCTGAAATTCTGGAGAAAGGTTACACCATTTTTCGTAAGGATAGAAACGAATTTGATGGAGGGATGTTGTCTGCTTTCTCCAACCATCTTGTGGTGACTCACGAGGAGCAAATGGATGGTAATTATGAAGGCATCTGGTCAAAGATAAATATTGCAGGAAGCAAATCACTTTTTGTTGGCTCAGTCTATAGGACCCCAGACTCAAATGTTGACCCCCTTGTAGCTCTCGATGGTGCAGTATGCAAGCTGGTTAAAAATCCAATTCCAAACATCCTCATTACCGGTGACCTGAACCTGCCTAGTATATCATGGGAAGATGATAACTACGCTGTAAGACCTAATCCTACTTATGGGCTTGAAGTAAACCACAAGTTTTTGGACATTGTGAACGACCACTCACTGACTCAACATGTTATGGAGCCAACTAGAGAGGGGAACACCCTCGATCTTGTTCTCACCACTTGCCCAGAGATGGTATTAGACCTAGTGGTTGAGCCCGGCATGAGTGATCATGATCTGGTGCTATTTGATCTAAACTTGAAGCCCTCTTTCAACAAGAAAAAGCCTCGTAAAGTATTTGTATTTAAGAAAGGTAACATGGGGGCAGTGAAAACTGACCTTAAAAACATCTTGATAATTACTTCAACAATGAGGCCTATCATAAATTGATCAATGAAAACTATGATTTCTTTAAAACCACAATCACTGAGATCATGAAAAAACATATCCCACAAAAAAAACATCAGTGGTAGATGGAACTTGCCATGGATCACTAGTTCCATTAAAAGGTTAATCCGAAAAAAGCAACGTCTATATAACCATGCCAAACACTGTAACAACCATGCTGCCTGGAAAAAAATTAAAGACTTGCGTAAACTCGTAAAACAAAATCTCGCTAAGGCACACAGCGAGTATGTGTCCCTGCTCTTAACAGTCCCAGAGGGAAGTGAAACAGTGAACCATACCATAACCAAACGGTTCTGGACGTACATCAAGTCCAAAAAGACCCATGATGTTGGTGTTGCTCCCCTACGCGATGATAAGGGTGAATTAGTCAGTGACAGTCTTGGTAAGGCACGTGCTCTGAGTTCACAGTTCCAGTCCGTTTTTACTCATGAAAATAATAGTTCTATACCTACACTTGGACCAAGTCCTTATTCGACTATACCGTCTACTTTAATATCTATAGACGGTGTTATCAAACTACTTCAAAATGTTAACCCGAAGAAAGCTAATGGCCCTGATTTAATCCCCTGTAAAATTTTACAAGAAGCTGCCCATGAAATCGCCCCAGCTCTGACGTTCTTGTTCACACAATCTTTAGAGACGGTACTCTCCCGAATGACTGGCTCAGTGAAAATGTTACCCCAGTGTTCAAAAAGGGAAATAAGAATATCCCTTCCAACTACCGTCCTATTTCACTGACTGCTGTACCTTGTAAAATACTTGAGCACATTATTTTCCATGACATAATGAATCATCTTGATACCCATAATATCCTCGTCAAGTTCCAACATGGTTTTCGCAGGTTCTTTTCCTGTGAAACGCAATTAATAACCACCCTAGAGGAAGTGGGGAAAGCTCTAGATCTCGGCAGACAAACTGATCTGATCATCATGGATTTTACTAAAGCCTTTGATATTGTTCCCCACCAGCGGCTTATTTCCAAGCTGGATTTTTATGGAATTCGGGGTCTCCTAAAGACCTGGCTTACAACCTGGTTAACACATAGGGAACAATCCGTTCTTGTTGATGGAGTCTCATCTGCCCCTATAAGTGTGTCATCTGGTGTGCCCCAGGGGGCCGTTCTCGGCCCACTGATGTTTTTACCCTACATAAATGACATCGGCAATGATTGTAAATCTTCTACCATAAGATTGTTTGCTGATGATACTCTTTTATACAGTGTCATCGAGGCAACTTCTGATGCACATCAGCTCCAGTCTGATCTTACCTCCATCGAGAAATGGGCAGAGAAATGGCTCATGTCCTTCAACCCAACAAAATGTTTTGTCATGAGAGTCACGAGAAATAGGAAACCTATAGTATTTAACAACACATTGATAAACCACATCCTTAAACCAGTTGAACACCATCCATACCTAGGCGTCGAGCTCTCGAACACACTTGACTGGAGCTGGCATATAAACAACAAAGTGTCCAAAGCCAACCAGACCTTAGGTTTTCTTAGGCGCAACCTAAGCAATTGCCCAGAGAACATTAAGGAAGCTGCTTATAAATCGCTCGTTCTTCCACACTTAGAGTATGCCAGCTCTGCCTGGGATTCATGGTTAAAGAAACACGTCAAACAGATTGAGAAGGTTCAAAGGAGAGAGGGTCGTTTTGTTAAAAATTGCAGGGATAGGACTCCTGGCACAGTCACAAACATCCTAAACAATTTGGAGTGGCCCCCTCTCTCTAAAAGGCGCCAGGATGCCAGGCTTACATTATTTTACAAGGCTGTCAACAAAAAATCAGCACTTGAGATACCAGACAATATTGATAGACGCACCCGCCAATTACGCAACTCTCATCCAGATAAATTAATCGAGTTATGTCCAAGAACAGAAGCTTATAAGAACTCGTTTTTCTTTAGGACAATAAAAGAATGGAACAAGCTGCCCCGCCTTACCCTGGATTCCACTAGTGCAGATATTTTTAGAGAACGAATAAAATAAAATTAAATCAATAAAATTATATTAATACCAATAATGCTGTTTAAACGATTTTTATCTTTTTACTTTATTTAATCTTTTTTTTATTCTGCCTTATTATTATTTTTATTCTGCCTTATTATTATTTGTATTATTATTTATTTATTATTATTATTATTATTTCTATTATTATTTTATTTTATTTTTTTTATTTTTTTTATTTATTTATTTATTTATTTTATTTTATTTTTTTTTTTAGTTAATTAATTAATTAATGTATTTATTTATTTATACAATTAATTCATATCCACAGTGATGGTAACCCCTTTGTGGATTAACAATGTAGATGTAGATGTAGATGAAACTCATCATAACCGTAACGCTAAGCAGGTTACAATAAAACGTGGCCTAATGATCTAGCATTTGATTATCGTATTCCCGTGAAAAAAAAAAGCAATATACTCTAAATCGAGTGTTGGATTTACAGAAAATAAGTTTTCTAAATGGATTTTTGGAATCGCGCGCTTTGAGGGATCGAGAGTAGTCCATTCGCTGCGTTCAACCGAATAGAAAACATTTCTAAATAACGAGATGACAACGAGGAGGAGAGCCAGCCAGAAGATCGTTTATTAACAGGCGGTTTGAAGAACTACAATTACAATGTAATATGAAAAAAAATACAAATTACAAATTGATTAAACATAAAGACATTCTAACTAATCAACTACTTGGTTGAAATGAACCCTGGTACAAAGTAGAACTCGTTAGTTTGCTGGAATGCTGGAAGGCGTCATAGGTTGTCATAACCCCCCCCCCCCCCCCCCCCTTCCTTCCCGCCATCATCGGGTCGTAAGGTTACCGGCGGGCTGGCATACCCCCCCCCCCCCCCCCAAAAAAAAAAAAAAAAGGTGGGTGGCGGCGGGTAATACCCCACCCCCCTAAATCGGGTCCCTAGCTTGGCCGATTGTTACGACCTCGTCCCCAAGTGAAAGACGCAACGCTAAGCGAAGAAATAATGATTCATGATCAAGATTACGTAAAGATAACAAAATAAAAAAAACAATCTTGTGAATACCGCAAATAAATACATTAGTGGGGTGTTACTATCTAAAACTATGTAAAACCTCTCTTTTTTTCATAAACATTAATATTCCCAATACATTAATAGAACTACAGAAAGTACCCTTGGGCTACCTGTGGTAAGGCAATGATCACTGGAAAAGTGAAGGGGGGGGGGGGGTAAAGGAACAACAACAAAAAAAAAATTCATACACGATGAAAAACCTGGAAAATATGCATGCAGCTTTGTCAATAAAGAGCTGTTCGCTCACGATGCCACGATAGTTTTTAAAAGCTCTGGGTTTATACGGCGGCAACGACCAGGAACAAATTCTTATTTGGTAACTATTGTTATTGGGCATATGATTATAATTCTATATTCTTCATTACCAGATAGAGGATATTTTTATCATTTTCATTAAAGATTAGAATGGTAGTTCAAAGGCACCGGCTTTCGATTTGACCCCGTTAGAAAATAACAAAAATAGTATAGATATAAGGGAAAAAAACTTTTTTTAAATTTGATTGTTAAAATATTTTATTCAAAAAAAAATATCAATCAGAAACCAGCAGAGAACTAAAGGAAACAAAATATAACAGCTTTTTATGCTTTTGAACAGCATGGCAACGAATGTGTTTATTGCCACGAGCAATAAAAAGAGTATCAGGCTAGCTAAATAAGGTTGGTTATCACCACCGAACGCTTTTTCTTGTACGCAATGAAAAAGCAAGAAAACGTAACTATATGATTTTCTTGAGCGCGTGCGCTTGCGGGCCGATTTCTCATGTTTTGCGTGTTATTTTGGTCTCGCTATAGTAAGGGTCAACCTAAAGATTTTGAAAATTTCACTTGTCAACAATATCTTGAGACATCTTATTAAAACTAAATAAAAAAGTCCAAAAAAGGTTTTCTGTCATATTTGTTGTCAAGTGTTGTCAAAGTTCGGTTAAATTTAATACTCCATCTGAATCCAAATCAGAATCATCATCTGTTTTCACACAGTCTATTTGATTTTCTCGCCGAATAAAAGATGCCTCTGGTAGGCTAACGAATATTTTACTTATATATACTTGTATATACTTATATATATTATATTATATATATATATATATATATATATATATATATATATATATATATATATATATATATATATATATATATATATATATATATATATATATATATATATATATATATATATATATATATAAAATGATGGTTGAAGGTTTTCATAGAAAGTGCTCAATACTCGAAAGTAGAGCGGTGTATAGTGTTGGTTTGAGAAAAATACAAACTACATAGGTTTCCCTACAGGTCTGTTTCGTGGTTGCCCACTCATCAGGGGATTTATATATATATATATATATATATATATATATATATATACATATATGTTACATGATTGACACCTTTTCCATTGTTTTTGCAAGCCCTTCAGAGGAAGATCTAGCTTTTCGCTAGCTTTTCGGGGGTAATTTTTTTGTTACATATGGCTCTCTGGAAGCCCAAAGGGGGGGGGGGACCCCTAAACTCTCCCCCTAGATCCGCTACTGTCCTTTATTCCACTCAAATACCTATGAATAATTTACTTGATGTATCAGCAGGGAAAAAGTGGAGTTTAATATGAACTCATGAATTATGAATAAGGTCAATAACTATAGAATACTAATGAAGGACCGGCATAAACCTTGGGTAGAAATGAGCAAAAAACACCACTTCTTCGCCACAGATTTGATAACTAGAACGATTGAATATTAACAATACATTGATTCAGTTTTCATGAGGCAAAATTTGTATCGTAAGCCTCGAAATTCAACAATATGTTCAGTCAAATTTTTATGTGCAATTTTGGAAAATTATTCCACCAGCAAAGTATAATTTTGCAATTCAACTCCTCCTTTGGGAATTGAGTCCGTGCATGGAGCAGCCCCGCTTTGTCTAAATGTTAATTTTGATTGTGTATGGTATTGATCTAATGAGCTTTTCAAATTTGTGCTATCAACCACCAATTCTCCAAGGTTTTCTTGCAGGTCAATAATAACCCGACCCTTGTTTTTTTTTTTTTTTTTCAAAAAAAGTCAACTATTTTTTAGGCTTGTCTCATTTCCCCTAGTTTAAGGTCTTGGTAAAGGTAAATTTGACACCACTGTTTGTTTTTGTGGCTTTTGCAAAAACCTGTATCAATAGTTCTAAATAAAACTTTATTTTTGCAAAAAAAAAAAAAAATTAAGAAGTCGCATTCTAAGACGGCTGTTTGCTGTTTCCCTGATGACCGTGAATTCACGCCAAACCTTTGACTTTTCTAGCGTATTATTTCGAGGCGAGGACTTTAGCTTGTCGGGCCTAACCCCGCGACGGGTTTTCAGATATCGCCTTCAAATTTTCGGGATAATTATGCCATGTCATAAAGTGTGTGAGGAATTTTCGATTTTTGACTGAAGATCGCTTTCATACCACTTTTCCTTTCCAAGTTTTGCCAGAAATGAGAGTTCCAGCTTTGATTCGTGACATTTTGTTGACATTGTCAAATAACAAAAAGTCCTCACACACTTTGGTAGATCATATATCTGTCATGGAGATGCAATTACGTGGAAGTGCAAGCGCAATAACGCGAAGGTACATTACGCTCTAGAGTAAACTCCGTACTTTTGAGTTTGAGGCCCCAAAACTTAAACACGGAATTAGCTATCGCAAAAGTTAAACTTGCAGGATATAATTCAATCTTTTATCTTTTATTTGATATATAGTTTGTACATGTAGTGAAAATTGCGGCGCGACAATATTTTTTTTTCCGCGGACACGTCGTTTACCTTTTCCAAGACCTTTGTTATTTACTAGGTATATAACATGTTAGTATGGAATCTAGTAAGAACAAGCGATTTGATTGGTCGAGAAACTCTGGATAAAATGCAATATACCTGATATACACCTAGGAGGTGGATATTTTCCTGCGCCCCGAAATCAAGCAAAATGCCGGGTGCAATAGCCGATTTGCAAGTGTTTCCGAAAAGAAAATTGCTCTAAAGCTCATTTTATATGCTAAAATAATTATACCATTTCCATTTCGGCGGATAGTGGCTTAAAAATATCTACCTCGAGCTTTCGGCTCTCGGTAGATATTTCGCCACTATCCATCTCAATAGAAATGGTATATACGCCCTCAGGCTGTAATACGGCGAATTGCCTCCGGTACTGTATTAAACCCTTACTTATAATATGTTAAACTAAAATAACCCATATTTTGCAACCCTATAAAGGAAAAATGAATGAACTGAGCTTCTTCTCCCAACAAAAAATCTCCAGAGTTCGCATGGTGGTGCTTCTCAACAAAGGTCAATGTCAAATGTCAACTTTTTGTTGCTAGAAGGCGGTAACCAAGGTAATTATATCACTGCGTAATTTTGTTCCTTAGGGGCCCTTTAGCTTTTTATTGTTTTCTATACTCTAATTAGTTTATTTCATTAACATAAATCAGCGGAGAAGAATTTTATAACGAACTAGCAACCAGAAACAAAGCTAAATCCTTAAATAATTGCAGCGTTAAATATCAAGTACATATAATACATTTCCCGCAACGGATAAATAGGGTTGTGTCATTAGTAGCGCATCTAGCGCATCCGCTGACCGATTTGCGTGACGCGTGGTTTCGTACTCTGTAAAACTCTATGCAAATGAGATGCTCATTTTAGTAGCTAACGAAATCTGCCTGAATCACTATGGGTCTCAGTCCATCCTACAATAAAAACGTCCCAATCGGGCATAAAATTTTTCTGGGCGTCGGAGCGATTTTTTCCAAAATGACGAGGGTCCACCCACCCGCATCCCCCCCCCCCCTCCCCCGCAAACCACCAGTGGCATTAGTCAGTCGCAAAAACTTCATTCCACACAGTTTCCTCACTTACCCTCTTAATCGCATTTAAAGTTCGTGGATGTCAACCGTGTATTTTCTAGGGAAGGAAGGGTACGCCGTCATCTTGGCTTTGCGGACTGGAATTATATTATTTGCAAAGCTATTTAGAGAAGGGGGGAAGGGGGCACAGGACCGCTTCTAAGGCTTTGACTAGGATAATTATACCTCGGTACCATTCTCCTATTGGTTACCATTTCGAAAATATGGGTTCAAATCAGAATGAACGAACTTTCGTCTTGTTATTATTGTCCATGAAGTGCGACCATTGAGAGAAAATATCACATTCAACCGTTGGGAAGATATAGTAGTTTTAATACAGAGGCATCTTGATAATAAAGACAAATAGTAGCCTAGAAGACGATAAATGATAACGAAAACGAGCACTTTAAGTAAAAAAAGATTACCAAAACTTCCAAAGATAATGATAAGTATAATAATCCTTTAATGAATTGTAATATCGATTTTTTATGAACCTTAAAAAAATATTTTAAAAAACGTAATGTGTTACTCTTTTTCTGGTGATAAAAAGCAGATTGCCTCTGGCAGTGGAAATGTGCCACAAATAAGAAGTTATTCAGAATAATACCCTCGGAGAAGACAAAAAACAGCACGCAATAACGAGACCTCGGCTGTAGCTTAATGTAATGAGCCGTTGGGGTCGAGCTCTTTTATGCATATTCTTGCGCGGGTGAATATCGTTGTATGGTAATTCTTGTGCGGGTGAATATCGTAAAGTTTGGAAAAGATCTTACCCTACTCTAGGCAACATATCGACAATTTGAGAAGAACGGCAGCGCCATGCGTATTGATAAGCAGAGAAAAGGCACTGAATGGCAGCTGTCGCTCATTAAGCCATTCAACTGGTGTTTTTCACTATTCTGAAGTATTGAAATAAACCAATGAATGTAAGCAAAAGGCAAAGCGAACACGAATCGTGCGATATAAATCAAACATATGTGTTTTCTTTAATCTCACTGCCGGTTATTAGTTATCTAGACGTGTCCAATGAAGTAATCAATCGCTCGGCCGCGCTTCCTGTGAGAATCTAGCTCCCAGGTCTTTTTCTCAACTAAATCAATTATTCAAATAACCATTATTCTGACCTAATTCATCAGCTAAAAGACTTTGATGCCTTCCCACTCATAATGGGCGTTAACGTAAGCTGGGGCGTAGAATAGAGATGGTCTTTTCACGAATATTTATAGCGAAATCGTTTGCACGCGCCCTTATCAACCACGCTTTGAAAGCGTGCAAAAGAACTCGGTCTCGCTATTGCGTCCGCTTACGGGTGACATGAACTAAACAATAGAGTGCCGCGCGCTGATTGGCTGAGAGTTTAAATGTCAATTTCATGTCCTTGTGGCCAGCGGGTGTGAGTTCAAATCAGCTGGGCCCTGACTGGTTTCTCATTTCTTTTGATGTCGCTGGCGACTTTCGAAGAAAAAGTACAAGGGGTTACGGTGAAACTAGCCTTCGATGCTCTCTGCTAAGAACCTTCTTTGGCGCTAAGCCGAGGGAGACCTATAATTTGAACTTACTGGGTGGAATTTAACAGAGGTAAAATGCTTCGAGGGAAAGCAAGCTGTACAGTGCAGCTCAGCCGATCAAAGGCACCAAGGCAAACAAAGAACACTCAGCCTAAACCTTTTGTTCAAGAAATCGAGCTCCTCGCAGAAGATGAGGCCAAGTTGTTAAACATAGGAAAGTTACTCGGCAGTGGAGGCTTTGGGAGTGTTTTCGAGGGTAAATACAGAGGAAAAAAGGTTGCAGTTAAAAAACTGCACGTCAACTCAAAGAATCCCCGGGCAGTTCTCCAAAGCTTCCAGGCAGAAACTTCCATAATGTCTTTTCGACACCCAAACATTGTTAGGACTCTAGCAGCAACAAGTGGGGAGCTGCCTTTGGGAAGGAGATTAATAGTAATGGAGTTTGCGGGGAATAAGACGTTACGTACGATCATCAACTGTGAAAAAGAAGTTATTGACGAATCGCGTCGGTTGAAATTCGCGTGTCATTTGTGTAGCGCGTTGGAGTTTATACATGAGCGCGAGATTGCCCATTTAGATGTAAAACCGGCTAATATTTTAGTAGACGATCATGACCTTTGTAAATTGAGCGATTTTGGCTGCAGCCAGGTAGTTGGAGACAGTGACGAGAACCTACCTGTCAGTCCAACATATTCCTACCTGACCGGGACATTCGCGTACCGCGCACCAGAGCTCTTAAAAGGGGAAACTCCTACTACACAGGCCGATGTGTACTCAATGGGGATATGCCTATGGCAGTTATTAACACGAGAGCAGCCCTACGGGTCTGAAAATTTATATGTTGTGGTTTTTGGAGTCGTCGCGTATAACTTGAGACCGTGTGTGCCGTCAACAGAACAAGAGAGTTTAAAGCGTTATGAAAACTTAGTTGAACAGTTGTGGCAACCGAATCCTGCTTCTAGACCTACAGCTCGTGTATCGATGGAGGTACTAAGATCTTTATCTTCTAGCTAGAGAGAGGTTTTCGCTGGATATCAACTGTGCAGTTTCGTATAGAATTTTTCATTGTTGATGTCACGATGGTATCCTATGGTCGTATTCAGTCAGCCGCAAAACGTTTTAATCGTTTTAGTACTCTATCTCGTGGTCGCAGAAGTTCTGATTGCTGTTTTACTCGTAAGGATATGATTGAATCGATCATTTAAAGAATGAAATTTTGAGAATCTTGTTAAAGGGGGATTTGCATAGAAACACAAGTCGACTGGCACAAAGGCTTTCTTTCATTTATGCAAATGCAGCCCTAGTATTTTCACAAAGAGAGATTATTTGCTTTGGGATATTCAGCATCCGAACTATAAAATCATTAGCTAAAAACTACGATTTTCTATTTATTCGCTTTTTCAGAACATGCGGGATTATGAAAGCGAGTATTTCGAGCATAAAATTAGTAATGTGGTCATCTATTAAAAGTTGCACAATATCAATTGTTGGCCGAGTCTAAAAATAAACTTACTCTTTATGAATACATAAGGTTTCCTTTTATAGAACCTCGGTGGTTCATCGACACTGCATTCTCAATTTGAATCTGAGAATTTGGAACGGGAACATATGCTTTTAGGACTATAATAGCTTCACAAATCATGGCCACATTTAAAGCGGTATAAAAAGGACACTAACTAATATTAATATTTATATAGAATTTATATGATCGTTTTTACTGCTTTAAAAAAGAGATTATTCTTAAAAAAAACTCTCTTTTTAAGCTTTGCTAGCTATAGTTAGGATTTATCATTTTACATGTTAGATTTAAATAAAAACAAACGCATTCGCAGCTTTACAAATCAATAAAAAAGTTAAACGCCAAGCGAGTGTCATTCTTTTGTTACTCTGTGTTTGTTTTTTTACTGTTACTGGGTTGATAAATTGTGGATTTGTTCTGGCTTTGTGATGACCTTCGGTCTTTTCCTCCATAATCAAAATCATTAAAATGAATGCATCTTTATTTTCTCCCTTAACAATGCACCATTCATCCGATAAATAGTATTCGCTAAATGAGAAAAACAAAGGAAGATTTCGCCACACACGTGTGCTGTACAGAAACGACCAAAACAGACTTTTAAACTACGATGGGTGTAAACTGAACCAAAGAAACAAGGAGATTGCTTTGGTCGACATTGGGTATAATTTACCCAAACAGTGCAAGGTAGCAATGTAGACATAATTAATTATACCATTATTTTTTTCATATCGATTATGTCAAACTTAAGTGGGATAAATTCTAAATCATCGATCAAAAATTATTAAAATGCGTAAAGAAAATATAACCACCAAAACTTTTTTCGTAATAAAAAAGCTCGCCTATTGCCCTTTTTAATGATTGTTTTCTACTCGAGTTTAGTAATTTGCTTTTAAAGTCACGAAGTCTGTTATGACTTCCTAGCTAGCCACCGTACGAATTACAGACAAAGCATGAATAATTTGAGCTGAAATGTCGCTATTCTTTTTAGCTTTGTGCATAGAGCTGAGTTGTCCCATTCGTAAAGTCTACTGATAACTTTCGGTAAAATAGTAGGAGAAAATAAATAAAGCTTACAATTTCTACATTAACTATTCAGAGAGTATGCTCACTGTTCATAAAAGAGGTTTCACCTGCTTTTAAGCAACAGGTTACATTTAAATAATGACTCAAAATTAATAGCTACAAACTAATGATTATAGCAAAGAGCCAGGCTACCATTCATAGGAATACTTCAATAAAAGTACACAAGCTGCAATCAGTATTAAAACTCCATTAAATGTCTTTCTCTAATTAGAACTTATAACTCCGATTATATAGTCTCCGCGATTATGACTAACAATTGAAATTCGTTAGTTTTTGATCAGCGCTTTAAACAGGGTCGAAATAATATCGCTTCTAAAAAGCGGTCCGTAACAGGATAACCTGGAGACTATAGATAACATATTAATTTCAAATTAACGCCCCCCCCCCTCCTTTAACCCAGGGTTGTTCCCACACAATCTTGACAACGCTTATAATGGATTTGCATACACAGTGCTGAATAACGTATGCGCATGCGCGTGTTCTGGCAAAAAAACAGACAAAATCTCAGTGTTGAATCATTCCAGTAAAGGTACGAAAGGCTGACTTCGGTCGCTGTTTTGACTTACTGTACAGCATTAAAACCATACTGTACAAAAGATAACAGATTTGTTTGATAATGAGGGTCATAAAGAAAATTTTAGCCTTAGGTTTGATCTAGTTTTCTTATCATTCGCCAAAATGTGACAGTTCGCCGGTAAAATGCCGCCATTTCAAAACGAAAAGGCTGGTTTAACCGCGCGGTACTGGAACTAGTCTTGCGTTTTTCAACACTGTCATTTATATTAAAGTGTAGGTCAACGAAGACATTATTTAATTTATTAAGCCATTTTTAGAAAAGATACCCGCTGTCAGCCGCCATTTTGTCATCTTTGCAAAGTACCAAGTTTTGCGCCTTCCAATAAAAACGATAACAAAGGCGTGGCTGACAAGGGCTCTTTAAGTATTTGGTTTTGCCGGACAGAGTCTGTTGATTTGACTGTAGGCTATCAAACCACACACAAAACGCCACACACTTGGCCACAGACCGAGGCCTGCTCGGCCGAGATACAGCGGCATTAGAGATTGCCATAGATTTATATTTTATTTGCTTGTACACAAAGCTAGAAAAAACAGAATTCACGAACTAATTAATTGTAAAAAAAAACATGTTTGAGTTTTGCTATTCGGCTTTACAATTGAAAAAGATCAACATTCCCAAAATCTCCACAATGCCGGTCATTCCCGAGCAACAGCCGGAGACAACCGTGCGCGGCCAACAGTTTGTTTTGTAAAAGGGAATCAAGGCCGCCTAGCCCAGAACGGCTGCAAGGGACACTAGGTTTGGGGGGGAGGGGACTCCGAACGGGAAATCCCCTCCAGAAGGGGAAGATCGTCAGCAAAATCAATTCCAAATGCATGTGACAATGTAAAGACGGGGGGGGGGGGGGGGGGGCAGATGTGGGGTATTTGGCTTTTTTTTGCATTTTTTTCATCGAATTCCCGACCTCGGGACCGAGTTCGAATGACAGGAAAATTCCTTACCTGGGAATGGAAAAAAATGTCAAATCTGAACAAATTAAATTTGTTCTTGTAATAAATTTGTCGATCGGATTTCTGAGAGAGAGAAGTCCGATACCGAACGATCAAGCTTTGTTAAAGCGGACAAGAAAAATACCAAGAAAATTGACACACGATGTACAGCAATACAAAGTGAATGATTTTTATCAATGATGCCAATTACACTCGCTATACTGCGAAGCCTGTGCTGGGAAAAAGCATCGATCAAATAATAGTAACACGCCTCCAAAACACGCCTCCAAAACACATTTGATACATCGATTTTTAGGTTAAAATGCTATAGCCATCATACGATTTACCTTGAAAGTTTGACTTTCTGACTCCGCAACGTCGAACAACGTTTTCGCCACTACAGTCTAGCCGAAATCTAGAGCCGAGGCTAGAGCCATGCTTCTCGAACTGTAAAGTTTTGAACCCAGGGCCCACGCAAAAAAATCTAAACAGCCTCAGTCCTCCGCGCCAAAATTCAAACAGCCCCAGTTTCCCGCAAAGGCATTTTCGAATGTCCGGACCCTGGGGCAAATTTCGTATTCAAATTCCCCAGGGGGGGACGCAAGAGGTGTTCAAACGCCCGACATCTGCCACCCCCAACCCCCCACTCAGGCTTTACAATGATACATGCATAAGGGATGGAAACTTTGGGTGGGGTCAACATCAATTCTTACCCCTAAAAGATAGCAGAATCCAAAAATACAACAACAACAATAGTAATATTAATAATAACAACAATATAATAATAATAGTAAACAAAATAAAAATTAATGATGTTGATTAGTTATAGTATTAGTAATAATGAAATAAAAAAAATAATGATAATAATGATTATGATAGTCATCACCATCATGCTACCCAAGAAAGTACTTTGTTTAGATTAGTACCATTCCTTCAAATTTTGTCCTCGTAAATCAATGTTTTTGGCATTTCCTGTCCCAACCAGTAATCTGTAGTTGAATCTGTAGACTCACAGGAATGAATGATAGCTGCCGTTATATTTGACGAAAACCTGTTTTTCTGTACCTACATATGTGAGTGGGATGAGATTGAGTGGGCGTGGGCGTGAAAATGCCAATTTCCTTACCTTTGGAAGAGTGCAAGTCAGTACAATCCAAGCAGCTCTCCCTTGGTAAGGAGCTTGAATGTAACTAGGTACGACACCGCTGTGGCTTTGATCATCTGCATGGCTGTCCTCGCTAGTCGGTACTTCTCTTGATGTCCAGGAGTCTAGTCGGTACTTCTCGTGATGTCCAGGAGTCTAGTTGGTACTTCTCGTGATGTCCAGGAGTCTAGTCGGTACTTCTCGTGATATCCAGGAGTCTAGTCGGTACTTCTCGTGATATCCAGGAGTCTAGTCGGTACTTCTCGTGATGTCCAGGAGTCTAGTAGGTACTTCTCGTGATGTCCAGGAGTCTAGTTGGTACTTCTCGTGATGTCCAGAAGTCTAGTCGGTACTTCTCGTGATATCCAGGAGTCTAGTCGGTACTTCTCATGATGTCCAGGAGTCTAGTCGGTACTTCTCGTGATGTCCAGGAGTCTAGTTGGTACTTCTCGTGATATCCAGGAGTCTAGTTGGTACTTCTCGTGATGTCCAGGAGTCTAGTCGGTACTTCTCGTGATATCCAGGAGTCTAGTCGGTACTTCTCGTGATGTCCAGGAGTCTAGTAGGTACTTCTCGTGATGTCCAGGAGTCTAGTTGGTACTTCTCGTGATGTCCAGGAGTCTAGTTGGTACTTCTCGTGATGTCCAGGAGTCTAGTCGGTACTTCTCGTGATGTCCAGGAGTCTAGTAGGTACTTCTCGTGATGTCCAGGAGCTTAGTAGGTACTTCTCGTGATGTCCAGGGGTCTCTTGATTGACTGGAAAGTCACCCAATAAAGATTTTGCTCCAGATTCCACTCCTTGCTTCGCAGCATGGGATTCAATCAAAGTCCATGCTTTATTTGGCGGTGTGAAATCACAGTATCCTTTTACTGCATTATCCTGTAATGCTATCATTTTTGAAGATTGGAACACCCCTTGGAGGTTTAGCTGGTGCATTGTTTGGTTTGTAGAAGTCAAGGCAGGACTTGGGCCGCAACAATTGCTCACATCGTTTCCCTGTGGTATTAGCTGGACAATTGCCGACGAACTTGGTTTTCGGGTAGTCACACTGCTTCTTGCACATTCCGCCATTAAGACAGGGTTTAGAGAGACAGCAGCCATTTCTACAGACGGATGGGTAACGCCAAGGAGGATCCCTGAAACAAACAAGAATGTACAACATTTGATCAGTTTCTCAAATTAGATGATGAGATTTTGATTCAAAGGGAGGCACCAATATACAAAATATATGGAGCAACTTAAAATTGTGAATTTTAGCTCCAAAACATTTTTCTGTGGGTCGAAGGAGAGGGGATGGCCTAGAGCCCTGGAGCTCCCCCAATTCATTGTGTGGTGGTAACAGTTAAAATGATAGTGGTGGCAGTGTGTTGCTGTTGATGGGGCTCCCTGGTGTGTGTGTGGGGGGGGGGGGGGGGGGGGGAGGGGGGCAGAGGAGGATTGGTGAGGACTCTCTATAAAAGTAGATGGGGTGGAGAGATGATTCTATCTTTTATGGTATAAAATTATATTATCCTTGGGGGGTATTCAAAGACTCTTCCATTACCATCTCTTAGAAGATTTCACAGAAATGGATCATCCCATCAAATAACAACAGAACTCTGGGTCATCCCATCAAATAAAAACAGGACTTTTGAGAGGACTGCAAAAAAAAATTAGGAAAACTGTACTTATTCCACATGTCCAGCTTGTTCTAAATATTTTTAAACTTTAAAAATTCACAATAAGTTACTCCAGCATTTTTTAAAATGGATCATCCCATCAAATAACAACAGTAATAACAATAACAATACTTACTTGAAATACTGACGACTACTGATAGTATATCGCATAAATTAAAATTGTGTCCCTTCGTATACTGCTTTTTTGGCTTCCAATTTATGCTTTCCTTGACTATGTTTCTTGAAGGTTTCCAGTGTTTCTATATGACGTAACCTTACACCCGAGGCGCGGCTACAAAGCTGCATAACCAGGCCTGCTGCCAAGATGGCGGACGCAGAACGGTATACAAATCGAACACAACATCGAATTTAGTAACCTGGGATAGATCTCGAACTATATGCAAACAGAACGTGGGGTTTGAAGCAGCATTATTGGAATTTTTGAATGAACGAAATTGGTAGTCGTTAAATAGGCTGATCTTGAAATTCTCTTTATTTATGAAACGAATTTTTGGATGAACGACCTTGCTTAGTAAGCAAACTGCTGGAAATGCTAAACATTTTATAGAAAGGAGAGGACAATTCCAAAGAGATACGAGATCCAGTGCTCATAAACAAAAAATATGGGCTAAACATGGACACTTCAATGTGGAAAGCAACCCAGAATTTCAGGATTATCATTATGCTTTCCACGTAGCCGAATTCTTGTTATTCCGTCTATTTGTTTACAAGCGCTATTTCACTGTCTGGGCGAGGATTGTGCTTTAGATCTGCATAATGAATAACGAAGAGTTGGACTTGTTATCCGACTCCAAGTATCGTCAGTTTATTTCTGCTGTGGACAAAGCACTTAAGAGTTTTGAATATTCTAGTGAATGGGCCGATTTGATATCCGCTTTGGGCAAATTAAATAAGGTAAGGAAAAGGGTGATTTAGAATCTCCTTGGATATAATTATTAATAGTTGCTTATCTTGGTCAGTTAGAAGTGTGTTTGAGATAAAATAATTTTATTCATTGAGTGGTTATTGTGACATTTTTACACAATCAATGAACAGAAACAAGAGTCTATTATTTTTTACAAGTCACTGAAGTGATAAACCTGCTTCTAGAAATGATTTAAGACATGAGATAACTGATAGGTATTATTGTATTTAATCTTTATTGTTCTATATTCAGCATCAGCTGATTTAAGTGCTCAGCTATCATCGTTTACCCTACAATTATTCACATGATAAAAACTACATACCCCTATAATAAGCTATTAAATTTTACTTTTAATCTAAAAATAGACTAAATCTCATAATCTGTTTGACAAGTTGAAGTTTATTCAGTTTGTCATAATTTTTCATTTTATATTGTTGATGGAACCATGACACATTAAATGACTGGCTTAAGTGCAATGTACAAAGTTTAAAAAAATTTTCACACAACCATTATTTTTTAGCCATTCTTGCTTGAATGACTAATACATGCTAGTAAATCTACTGACAAAGTCTTTGCTATGGAACTAACTCCAAATATACCCTATTCCTGTTGATTTAGGCATTACAAGGCCATCCAAAATTCAAGGCAATCCCAAGAAAGCTAACAATCGGCAAACGGTTATCACAATGTACACACCCCGCCCTACCAAGTGGTGTACACCTAAAGGCATTAGAGACATACGACTTGATATTCAAGCGACTTGGAAAGAAAGGTGCAGTTTGTGAATTTTTTTCTTGATGAATAATGTTGTTATTGTTACTGTTAGGTAAATAATAGCTTATAGCTATTTGAATGGTTGGCAAAAAAGTGTAATCAGAAAATACATACCAGCCTAAAAAAATCTTGTGATGCAGTCTGAGGCAATTTCTTAGTTAGACTTATGAAGTCAGAGTTTCTGCAATAATTCTGCCCTTTGTTTTTTGCCTTACTAGCAAAATATCAAGTTGAGAAAGATTTCCAATATATAGCAATTTCTGGGAAGTTTTATTACATTCTGTATTGAGTTTTAGTTTAAACTTTGTTTAATATGGTACCTTCAATGGGGGACATTGGGGTTTGCAGTATTGGCCTTTTTTGGTACAAATTTGCGGGAAAAGGGCAAAGAACATGTGGTGAGCAGCATTTCAAAACACTGCAAGATTTTGTTTTTTAAACAGCAGTATTGTGGTAAAAAAAAAATATTGCAGTGTAGCGGTTTTAAATAGTCCTGCATTGCGAAGGATTTGCCCATGATATGAGATGATCTAGCAGGGAACTTTCTCTGTGGTAAAGGTGTTTTTGTTCTGTGGTATTGCAGTATTTTGCGGTAATTAGAACCCCCCCAATGTCCCCCCTTCAAAATTTAATCACATAATTTGTTTCCTAAAGTTTTAACTATGTAAAAATGTTAAAACAATAAAAAGTGTGTTGAAGACTAGGGCCTCTTTAGAAGGAGCCTCTGCAGTTTCAATATTATCGCCAAAATTTCCAACAGCTAAATGGCTTCCATCGTTCAAAATCCTATATATCCAAATTCAATTATATTCACTTTTATTGATTATCTCAAAGGTCTTGGACAAGATTTGTTCATCTACGGTGCTGGCTTGTTCCCCCTTCTTGGAAATGCCGCCATGTCAGTCAAGCCTGTTCTGATGGGGCTATACGAGGAACACTTCCTGTCACTGGGCAAAGCCCTGTTACCAGGGTTACAGGGCTTGTTGCTAGGGCTGTTGCCAGGGATTGAGGAAGGGTCAGAATACACTGAAAGGTATTGTGCCCAGGGGGTCCCTAGAGGTACCAAACAGAATGCGTGAAGGTGCACCGTCATCCTTTTTTTGAAGTCTTTTCTTATTGAATTATTGCCAGATTTTACACCTTTTTACACAATTTTAAAGCTGCTGTTGTAAAATAAGGCCCAAATAATAGGCCCAATAAATTATACTTTTTGTTCCTTTATTGCAATACTATTAACATGAGACCACAGGTAAAAGGAACAAAAATAATGTTTTTTTCTTTTATGATAACTTTTTGCATTGCATTGCATCCACACCAGTGTGCACTCCTACATAGAATCATTCCAGTGTGTTGCATTATACACACGGGGCAGTTAATAATTTGAACATCACAATTATTTGGATTCACAGGGTTTGATGAGTGAAAATTTACAAATTATTTTAACCATTTTTTTTTTGCATCATCATAGCATAACCTTCATAAGTGCTTAAAATTATTTCATAATTTCTTTTCAAAGAAGGGTTTATTAAGTCTTGCAATGCCATATGCGAGGTAACTGTTGCGGTTACAATTTAAAAGATGTTTCTCCTATTATTATGAATACCTTTCACCCAAAAAACTAACATTAATAAGTGCCCCCAGCATTTATTATTTCAGTATATTATTATGTAAAGTAAGCAAAGTAAGTAAAGTAAGTATGATATTATTATTATCATCATCATCATCGTCATCGCCCTCACCATCGCCATCACCGCCATCGCCATCGCCATCACCATCATCATCATTATTATTACATTATATTTTTATTTGTTGTACAATTGATATACCTGATATAATTTTTCTAATCTTCCAGGACAATATCACTTCTGGAGGCCATTAGCCATAACACTGACAGACCTGCCTTCTACACGTGTCTTTGGAGCTGCTTTTTGTCCAGCTCTTCCGTTCGCTTACCTGCCGTCACCTTCATTCTCTCACGACTTAGCCGGAAAACTTCACTGAATAAAGACTACATCCTGGGCGATGATATACCTCTTATGGTGAGTGAATTTGAAATAATGATAATTATTATCACTATCATCTTGATTGTTATCATTACTTCCAACCATCACATCATCTCAGCAGCCACCATCTTCATCATCTTTATTGTTATCATCATCATCATCTTTATTTTCAGCCACCACCACCACCACCATCATCATAATCATTATTGATATTATTATCATTATCACCATCATCTCCATAATCCTTGCCATCACCACCATCATCATCAGCCATGATCATCATCATCATCATTATTGTAATCATCATTACCGTAATTACTATCTTCACCAACATCATAATCACTATTGATATTATTATCTTCATCATCATCATCATCTCCAAAATTCTTACCATCATCATCATTATTATTATTTTTATTATCATTATCACCATAATTACTATACCATCATCATAATCATCTCCATAATCCTTACCATCACCACCATGATCATCAGCTATCATCATCTTTATTATCAGCCGCCTTGACCATCACGACCATCATCACCACCATAATCATCATCATCATCAGCAGCAGCTATCATCATCTTTATTATCAGCCACCTTGACCACCACGACCATCGTCACCAACATCATCATCATCATCATCATCATCATCATCATCATCATCATCATCATCATCAGCTATCATCATCAGCAGCAGCAGCTATCATCATCATCATCATCAGCTATCATAATCTTTATCATCAGCCACCTTGACCATCACGACCATCATCATCATCATCACCAACATACAGTTTTTACACATTTAACTTCTCGAGCAGACATCCACCTGTTTTTTTTCTTTACAGATTGAATCAGTCTGCACCTCCTTAGCCGACAGCAGTGTTCTAGTACAGCGGTCTCTTCTGGAATTCCTTCTCACCTTTCTGCCCATGGATACAACTCTAATAGACTCCAAAGACAAAGTCAAACTAGTGGCCTCGGGGCTAGGGGTCCTCCTACGTAGGGACATGTCTCTCAATAGGCGTTTGTACTCCTGGCTTCTAGGCCCTGATGCCGACCGGGACTCTGGCCTCTCAAGGGGGGATAACATGTGCAGTGGTGACGAACAAGAGGACTCAAAATTCTCATTCTTTTCTATTCACTCTAAACACCACACTATAGAAGCTCTTAAGTCGTTATTCCGCGATCATGGTGGGGGATCGGCGAATACTTCAAATGGCGCCAAGCGGTCGAACGCGCTTCGGCCGTTTCGAATTCTTATCAGTCTGCTTGATAGACCAGAAGTTGGGAGTGCAATTCTCGAGGATGTATTGATTGAAGTGTTCAGGGCCTTATATGTGCAATGTAAGGTTATTAAAGAGAAAACGCCGATAGAAGAACTCGGGAGTTACGAATCGATAGAGAGCCTCACAGCAGAGTTCGAGAATCCTTCCTCTTCGTCGTCAAAGACTAAATTAACGGACGAAGTAGTGAAGACAGCTAACTTGTTATTCAACGCGTTTGAGCCTTACTTTATGTGGGATTACCTATCGAAGCTTTTATCAGATTGCGAGGTTTCTGAGGAACAGGAAACGGAAGCGGACTCGACGCTTTGTGAAACGGAAGGGAAATGCTCGAGATTAGCGTCCAGTCTTCCGACGACTACGTGTTCGGAGATTTTCCGTTTGACAGATTTTCTACTTGACATTGTTGCCTTGGTAAGTATGGTCTGTAATCTGCTAAGAGAGATTGTCGCACAGATCACATTATGTAACGTCATATTTTAAGTTCTGTTGCTTTTTGTAACCCTCCATTTAGCGGCCAGTCTCTATTAAGCGGTCACCTTGCTCGGTCCAAAGGGTGGTCGCATGATGGAGGTACCACAATTTCTAAATGCGTTTATCAAAGAAGCATCCTCCATAAGACGGTCGTCCAAGGTTGGTCACTTGATGGAGGTACCACAATATCTAAATGCCTTTATCAAAAAGACAACCTCCATAAATCGGTAACTCGGCTCTTCCAAGGTTGGTCACTTGATGGAGGTACCACAATATCTAAATGCCTTTATCAAAAAGACAACCTCAATAAAGCGGTCACTCTTTCCCATGGGTAAACACTTGATCGAGGTAACACTGTATTCAAATAGATAAAAGCGCCCATGGTTTTAGCGGACCAATTGTTCTCTGTCTCATGATTACAGGAAGCGGACGTTGAGACGCAGACGGAGCACTGGCCCGAGCTCCTCCGCCGTATCACCATGGAGATGACGTCACGATGCGAAATGATGTCACTGTCAGAGGTCCGTGAAGGAATCTGTCTTTGCTCCAAGCTTTTATCCAAGGTCATGCCTTCCATGAAGACTATCGATAGCTCGCGCCCTCCCTCCCGACCCACCTCCGTAGCTTCGGATAAAGAGAGCATTGTCGGGAGAGACATGGGAGAGAGCGCCGACGCAGAAGCAATCGAGTCGGAGAGGGTAAGGGGTGATGCGCGTGTTATACAAGTGGCGAGGATTACGCAGGGGGAGGAGGATTTGAGAGGGTGGAGTGTTGTGGACTTGAGGAAACGCCTCGAGAATTATGGGAATGCGGATGATGACGGGACTTGTAATGTGAAAGATGGGAAATCACGTGATGAAACACATGACGGTTCATGTGACGAGTCCGACGTATCACATGATGGGTCACGTAATATGTCCCGTGATAGTTTAAGCGAGTTGGACAGGTCACGTGACAGCATTGACGGGGAACGTATCGAAAATGGAACATCAAATTGCGAAATGGCAGAACGCGAAAATGCAGACGAGATTCTTGACAAAACGAGAATCAAGAAACTGGGCGATTCTAAGCCTGGATCAAGTGATATTGACGATTATTCCAAATTGAAGAAATCTAAACAGAGTCTTGCTGATGCAGATGACAATGACGGTGGCCCTAATGATAATGATGGTGATGACAATGATGACGATGATGATGACAATTATGGTGACTGGAATGAATTCCAGGAATCCGACAAACCACAATACACTCTTGAGCAGTTCACAGAACTTGGTAACGACGACACTTTTATCAACGAGCCGTGCGCCGAGGATCAAGTCATCCCAGATTCTCAAAGACACGTCTTCCAGCCATCCCTCATCCAGTCATGCGTGGCATATTTCCAAGCGTTTTACGCGGAGTTCGTGGAACAGCGGGTTCTAAGATACGCGAATGTTCTCACTTCGCCAACCAAGTCGCGAAAAGACCAAGTCATTGATACAGATTACATGTTGGATGAAATTCTTTATGGGGAGGATTTTCTGCTAAAAAGACGCACTAGCACCACGCACGAGCGGTCCTCTACCCATACTGGACCAATATCGAAGTGTGATCGTGTTGGGCCCATATTGGATCAGTTATTGGATGGTGTAGAATCTCCCATATTGGATCAGCATGGGTGTATTCTCTGCGCTGAAGCGTTCGCCGCCGCGTGTAAACTGCTGGTTGAGCTTTCGTGCTTCCCTGTTTACTGCACCCATGAGAGGAAGTTCCTGGATACTGACAAGAAGGAAGGTAAGTGACCGGAAGTGCCTTGATACTGACAAGGAAGGTAAGTGACCGGAAGTTCCTGGATACTGACAAGAAGGAAGGTAAGTGACCGGAAGTTCCTGGATACTGACAAGGAAGGTAAGTGACCGGAAGTTCCTGGATACTGACAAGGAAGGTAAGTGACCGGAAGTGCCTTGATACTGACAAGAAGGAAGGCAAGTTACCGGAAGCGAATTGATACTGACAAGAAGGAAGGTAAGTGACCGGAAGTTCCTGGATACTGACAAGAAGGAAGGTAAGTGACCGGAAGTTCCTGGATACTGACAAGAAGGAAGGTAAGTGACCGGAGTTGCCTTGATACTGACAAGAAGGAAGGCAAGTTACCGGAAGCGAATTGATACTGACAAGAAGGAAGGTAAGTAACCGGAAGTTCCTGGATACTGACAAGAAGGAAGGTAAGTGACCGGAGTTGCCTTGATACTGACAAGAAGGAAGGTAAGTGACCGGAAGTGCCTTGATACTGACAAGAAGGAAGGTAAGTGACCGGAAGTGCCTTGATACTGACAAGAAGGAAGGTAAGTGACCGGAAGTGCCTTGATACTGACAAGAAGGAAAGTAAGTGACAGGAAGCGAATTGATACTGACAAGAAGGAAGGTAAGTGACCGGAAGCGAATTGATACTGACACGAAGGAAGGTAAGTGACCGGAAGTGCCTTGATACTGACAAGAAGGAAGGTAAGTGACCGGAAGCGAATTGATACTGACACGAAGGAAGGTAAGTGACCGGAAGCGAATTGATACTGACACGAAGGAAGGTAAGTGACCGGAAGGGAATTGATACTGACACGAAGGAAGGTAAGTGACCGGAAGTTCCTGGATACTGACAAGAAGGAAGGTAAGTGACCGGAAGTTCCTGGATACTGACAAGAAGGAAGGTAAGTGACCGGAAGCGAATTGATACTGACACGAAGGAAGGTAAGTGACCGGAGTCGCCTTGATACTGACAAGAAGGAAGGTAAGTGACCGGAGTCGCCTTGATACTGACAAGAAGGAAGGTAAGTGACCGGAAGCGAATTGATACTGACAAGAAGGAAGGTAAGTGACCGGATGTGCCTTGATACTGACAAGAAGGAAAGTAAGTGACCGGAAGCGAATTGATACTGACACGAAGGAAGGTAAGTGACCGGAGTTGCCTTGATACTGACAAGAAGGAAGGTAAGTTACCGGAAGCGAATTGATACTGACAAGAAGGAAGGTAAGTGACCGGAAGTTCCTGGATACTGACAAGAAGGAAGGTAAGTGACCGGAAGCGAATTGATACTGACACGAAGGAAGGTAAGTGACCGGAGTTGCCTTGATACTGACAAGAAGGAAGGTGAGTGACCTGAAGTGCCTTGATACTGACAAGAAGGAAGGTAAGTAACCGGAAGTTCCTGGATACTGACAAGGAAGGTAAGTGACCGGAAGTGCCTTGATACTGACAAGAAGGAAAGTAAGTGACCGGAAGCGAATTGATACTGACACGAAGGAAGGTAAGTGACCGGAGTTGCCTTGATACTGACAAGAAGGAAGGTGAGTGACCTGAAGTGCCTTGATACTGACAAGAAGGAAGGTAAGTGACCGGAAGTGCCTTGATACTGACAAGAATGAAGGTAAGTGACCGGAAGCGAATTGATACTGACAAGAAGGAAGGTAAGTGACCGGAAGAGAATTGATACTGACACGAAGGAAGGTAAGTGACCGGAAGTGCCTTGATACTGACAAGAAGGAAGGTAAGTGACCGGAAGCGAATTGATACTGACACGAAGGAAGGTAAGTGACCGGAAGTGCCTTGATACTGACAAGAATGAAGGTAAGTGACCGGAAGTGCCTTGATACTGACAAGAAGGAAGGTAATGGACCGGAAGTTCCTGGTTACTGACAAGAAGGAAGGTAAGTGACCGGAAGCGAATTGATACTGACACGAAGGAAGGTAAGTGACCGGAAGTGCCTTGATACTGACAAGAATGAAGGTAAGTGACCGGAAGTGCCTTGATACTGACAAGAAGGAAGGTAAGTGACCGGAAGTTCCTGGTTACGGACAAGATGGAGGGTAAGTGACCGGAAATGCTTTGATATTGATAAGAATAAAGGTAAGTGACCGGAATTGCCTTGCTACTAACAAAATCGAGGGTAATTGACCGGAAGTGCCTTGATACTGATAAGGAGAAAGGTAAGTGACCGAAAGTGCCTGGAAAGGAGAATTTACATTGAGAAGAGAAGTCAATGTAATGTGCTGGAGCGTGGGCTGGTTACTTTAGTAATGTTTCCACTACATAGTATCAACGGACTGGGCAGAGGTTTACTGCTTTTGTTGCCTTGTTCTACCGGTCATAACCTGTTCGTTTTGCATCTAGCAGATCGCTTACCCGAATGGCTTCGTGCCCTTGTCTTGTGTTGCTACCAAGTAGGGAACTTCGACATCCAGAGTTCTGCCATCAGTACTCTCCTAGACCTCATCAATTTGACGCTGTCTGTGACCCCTACACGACGCGATGAGAGTCCTAGCGCTACTGTAGCCGTGGTGGTTATCCCAATGATATCACACGAACACCTCAATGTTATAGAGCATTCTGCAGTCTATCAGGTATGGTTATATAACATGATATCACACGAACATCTCAATGTTATAGAGCATTCTGCAGTCTATCAGGTATGGTTATATAACATGATATCACACGAACATCTCAATGTTATAGAGCATTCTGCAGTCTATCAGGTATGGATATATAACATGATATCACACTAACATCTCAATGTTATAGAGCATTCTGCAGTCTATCAGGTATGGTTATATAACATGATATCACACGAACATCTCAATGTTATAGAGCATTCTGCAGTCTATCAGGTATGGTTATATAACATGATATCACACGAACATCTCAATGTTATAGAGCATTCTGCAGTCTATCAGGTATGGTTATATAACATGATATCACACTAACATCTCAATGTTATAGAGCATTCTGCAGTCTATCAGGTATGGTTATATAACATGATATCACACGAACATCTCAATGTTATAGAGCATTCTGCAGTCTATCAGGTATGGTTATATAACATGATATCACACGAACATCTCAATGTTATAGAGCATTCTGCAGTCTATCAGGTATGGTTATATAACATGATATCACACGAACATCTCAATGTTATAGAGCATTCTGCAGTCTATCAGGTATGGTTATATAACATGATATCACACGGACATCTCAATGTTATAGAGCATTCTGCAGTCTATCAGGTATGGTTATATAACATGATATCACACGAACATCTCAATGTTATAGAGCATTCTGCAGTCTATCAGGTATGGTTATATAACATGATATCACACGAACATCTCAATGTTATAGAGCATTCTGCAGTCTATCAGGTATGGTTATATAACATGATATCACACGAACGTCTTAATGTTATAGAGCAATCGGCAGTCTGTCAGACAACATGATATCACACGAACATCTCAATGTTATAGAGCAATCAGCAGTCTAAGAACAACATGTTATATAACATGTTGTTTGTTTTAATAAAGTTAACTGTTATCCTGTTTTAGATTATTGCTGAAAGTCTGTGGGCTCGTCTGAGACCAGCGGCCACTCGCCACCAACAGCGAATCGTGGAACTGTTCCTTCAGCTGCACAGCCTCACTCCCATGCCTTCGCTTTGCACCAACATAATCGGCAGCTCACTATCAGAAAACGCCAAGGTAAAAGCCCGCTAACACGAACACGCCAAGGTAAAACTTGCTAATACGAACACGCCAAGGTAAAAGCCCGCTAACACGAACACGCCAAGGTAAAACCCGCTAACACGAACACGCCAAGGTAAAACCCGCTAACACGAACACGCCAAGGTAAAACCCCGCTAACACGAACACGCCAAGGTAAAACCCCGCTAACACGAACTCGCTAATGTAAAACGCCGCTAACACGAACTTGCCAAGGTAAACCCCGCTAACACGGACTCACCAGGGTAAAACCCCGCTAACACGAACTCGCCAAGGTAAAACCCCGCTTATTAGAACTCGGATAACTCTAATGTCCCATTAACTCGGACTCGGATAACTGCTAACTCGAATTCCTTTATATTTTTAAATGAGTTCGGTTTTTTTTTCTTGAGCTTGCTCCTAATTTTCAGTCTATTACTCGTATTTTACTCGGATAACTTGACCTCAAAACCTTGATAACTCGAACTTCCCGTTAACTCGAACATTTTTTTGTTTCCTTTGAACTGTTATTTATTTTTGTTTTGCGGATCCGTTGAACTTTGTTTATGCGATTACCAAAGCAACAGCATCATATGAAACCCTCAAAGGCCTTTTAGGGGGAAACCGTGAATACTTGATTTAATTTCCCAGTTGCACAGCTTTGTCCTGTGTTCCCCTCTTTGCGCAACACATTACACATCCATCTTCAAATCCCTCCTGTGCTTTCTCCTCACAGGAAGCGTGCCTGGTCGGCCACTGGAAGTTTGCTGTCTTTTGGCACATTTCCAGGAATGTCGTGGTACAAGATTCTGGTCGGACGTCAAGGCTTGGTGACGTCAGACCCCTCGACAGGTGAGAGAGGACCGAGTAGGAGGCGTAGCGAAATTTTTCCGAGTCGAAGAATCACGCCGATTGTTTATTGAGAAGTATCGATTTATTGCCGAACAGTACACTATATTCCCGAAATGACCCTTGTTCTTTATCATTATTCTTGAATAGTGCCGGCCTTTTTATTCTCGAATTTTACGGATCATTTGACGCCGCCATTTTTATTATCAATTTTCAAGTCAACTGTGATTAGTTTCGAAATTCTCTCGCGAGGAGCGTAGGTAGGGTGCGCCCACACACGCGCACACCTTGGGCCGCCAAAAACCGGTATTTTCTTATTGAATTGTAAAAATTGAACAATCTTATACTTTTTCAATTTGTTCTTCATGCCTACGCAACCCGCTCTGCCTTACCAAATCCTCGCTATGTGTCTGCTTCCGAGTAATTCCGGTTCATTCTCGAGTAATACCGAGTCATTCTCGAGTACTTACGAATATTACCGAGTTATTCTCGACTACTTCCGAGTAATATCGAGAAATTCCGAGAGTCATTCTCGATGGTATTGAGTCATACTCGAGTACTACCGATCTATTATCGTATAACCACTAATCATTTCTAGAACATACAAAATCAAGACAGAATATTTGCAAGTCAATCCCGTGCACTGCTGAAGTCGGAATTCGCTCGGCATTCTTTGGAGAGTAATTTGATCCTACTCGAGATTAACTAGATTGGCAAAAAAAAACAATATTCAATACTTGACCCATGCAGATAATGAGCTGATTAGGAATTCAACGACGTTATGTTTTCCTTCTCAGGGCTTTATTTCTGATGCTTGATGGCTTGGAAAGCAGCGAACCGGAAATCAGGCAAGTTTCAAGTTTAAAAGATAGAAAATAGATTTACATAACATGTGTTCGTCAGTATTTCTATTCCCGTGTTGGAAATATTGCCTGTTAAAAAGGGGGGGGGATGGGTGGGCTCGAGTCATGAAAAAAGGATTATGGGGTCGTTTTAGCCTCGTCCCCAGGCTACTCCCTTGCTGTCAGCTCCCTGATGCATTTGCGCGCGGGCTCACACTTTTTAATATGGCAGACGCTTTATGCTGACTTACAGCAAGTGCCTGTGACGTCATAGCCATGCAGAGCGTGGCAGGCCCGTCTAGAAGCCTAGGAACGAGGCTAGGGTCGTTCAACATAGTAGGGGCTAAACAAAGCCAAGATAAAACCCAGACCCAGTCCCCCTCGTTTTGGTATCTGTGAATACCGTAATGATTCGAATAAGCGCCCTCCTTAAGATATGCGCTCCCCCCCCCCCCCGACCTTGGATTTTGTGAATAAGCGCCCCCTCCCCCTGAAATATATACCAATAAAAGCACCATTAGAATGGTGCAAATCGTCATTTTATTTAGCTCCCATTGACACCTTCACATTAACAACGATATTGTCATCGATTTATAAACAATGAATTCATGAATGCACTGTACTTAGTTTAACAACATTTTCCTGTCGTTTCAGTTTATCGCAAATGGTTTTGTTCTCAATCGATTCAGAAGCTGGTATTTTTCGCCGAAATTAAATGAGCGTCCCCTCCCCAATAAGCACCCCCCAAAGGCCCTAAAAATAATTAAGAATCCAATGCTCACGAGCTTTACAGTTAGGCCCTCCTAACCCGACTCCAATCAGAATGCAGCATTAATGACAGACCCCTAATGTGATATGACTAAAGAGATCTAGCAGAGAAGAACACGATGGGTCGAAGACGCGACAAGAGTAAGTTTTCGAGGCAAACCTCACTGTTATGTCTTGGTCATTATAGAGTGGTTACCAAGCAATGGTTGACGCATGCGCTCCAGCAAGGTGACCTTGGTCGGTTAGTTGACCCCTTGCTGTTGCTCCTACTACACCCCGCAACCGCACGCGTCTCCGTCCACCACGCATGCGCAACTGATTCCAAGAAAATCCGTCAAGGAAACGCCAGCGAAGATGGTAAGTGCTAGCGTCCTTTTATACAGGATTCCTGTGGTTTTATGAATTTATTTAGTGCCATACCGGTTATTTTTTTAAGATCCCACCCCCGAAGACGATAGACGTAATTCAAGCGAGACACAGGACAGCACGAGCAAAAATCGCCGCGAATCTGACTCCGCCATCAGTGGCCTGGAAACTAGTGAAGCCAGCGAGGTCACTCACCCAGAGGCTAATGAAAATGATGACGAGGAGACTGGAGTCGAAAATGAAAATGAGGAGAAACGACGTTTAGCAAGTGAGTCAAATACACATCCCAACTCTCCCCCCCCCCCCCTGGCTGCGTGGCTGTTTAGCATCGAAACATCACTGAAGGGGGCGCATTTATTTGGAGGGGGCGCTAAATTGAGCATCATATCAGTCAATCTTGTTTTAAAAACTGTCGTTTTTCAAGCTCGCTCGGCCATTTCCTTATTAGGCATTACATACCATATTTGGGAGTCCGCTTCAATCATTGTTTCGCTTTTTTATCGCTCTAGAGCTTTGTAAGTCAAGAATTTCCACGTTAACTTACAGGAATTCGTGTTTACTACGATTTTGCTGGCAGCCATCTTGGAAATGGAGCTTAGTCCCTAACGTTTTAGAATATGACAGGTCTCCCGCGCGCTCACCCCAGGCTCTTTTAGACCATTTAGAAAAACTACAGCCATTGATTGATATGTTACGGTATGGAGGGGAGGGGATATGATTCAAAATGATTGTAGTACTTGATTATTAATGGTATTGGCAGTATGTGGTGATCATATTTCTTGTTATTTAAAATCTACAATTTCATGGCATGAAGCGCTCAACGTTTGACTTTTGCTCTTGAAAGAATTGAGGAAGTCGTAAGAGTTGCCATATGATCATACGAATTGGTACGACTTACTGTTGACTAAATCCTCTATGAGAATATGAATATTCTGAAGAGAATATACAATTCGAAATAGGGGCAAGACGCACTAACTTATCCAAAATTACGTCTTACGCCTCAACAGTGTGACAAAAAAATCTGATCCCAGAAGTTTCCCAGTTTTAAGGCCTGTTTCTTTTTCAGCGATCAAATACCTCCGAGGTATTTCCACTAAAACCTACGTCGAAAAAAACCCGGAGAAAAAAGCCCCACCCCCATCGGACCACGCCCCTAAGCCTCAAGTGCACCCCTTGGATCAGCACAAGTTAGTGTACGTGCTGAGGTATGACTGGAAGCTGACTCTCTACGCCTTCAATACCATCTTGTCAGTGCTGAGAAGTGCACCCCATCAGTTCGTCTGCGCGGCCTCAGCCCACAGTGTCAGCTCCTCCAACACACCACACCAGGTGGGTCTCAGTCGTGGAGATAGAGGTGTTGATGAAAGTGATGATTGTGATGAGGATAAGGTTGTTGTTGAGGATGATGGCGACACAGGCTTACCATCCTGAGGTTGTGTGAAATTGTGCATGTAATGGCATCACATGTGATTGCCGATCGGCTCACAGAAACATCTAGTAGTTTGCTCCTGAAACGCAAATGCCTTACAATAAAGTCAGAGTAAATGTCTTGTGTTATCTAAAAGATCAGATGCGCTTCACATACGACAAACTTATCTGTCAGTATAGAAACATTCTGGTCCATGAGTTTCAATCATAAATGCGAGTGTGTTAGCTTTGTATGGCACAGGCCAACTTCCCCGGCTGCTTTTACGCACTCGAATTCAGGTGAATGAAGTGTGGTGAGGGACAAGACCTCCAGTATAACATCTGATAAGACAAGGGATTCACAATCGCAATGTAGAGATGTCAGGTATTCACACTGACAAATGCTCACAGACTTGACCCAGATTTGAACCTGGGACTTTTGCTTAAGAAGCAAAGACATTATCATTATTTATGTTATTTATTGTTTAGAAATTTGAAGATAAAGTAATTTCTTCGTTAATATTTTCAGGTGAAAATGAAGGAGCTTCTTGCTCGTCACAGGAAATGTCTGCTGGGGAAAGGCTTCTACGGGCCTCTTTACGACTCACCTACCGCTAGCGCTCCAGGTATGGTTTTTCACTATCAACACCACCTTCACCATCATTTTTATCATCATCGTCATCGTCGTCATTATTATTATTATTATCATTATCATTATCATTATCATTATTATTATTATTATTATTATTATTATTATTATTATTATTATTATTATTATTATTATTATTATTATTATTATTATTATTATTATTATTATTATTATTATTATTATTATTATTATTATTATTATTATTATTATTATTTCCATATGATACCTATGACTGCGCATCCCCCGTCGGCTAATCCTGTGAACGCGCCTGACATAGTCGCTCGGGAAACCCTAATATAAACCCTTTCTTTCACTTTACTACTTACCCACTCTTCCCATCATCCGATAGGCTCCATGTTCTTCCATGGTAACCTGACGCTCGTCTCAGGTCACCATGGAAGAACATTGAGCCATCATTTTTATCATCATCGTCATCGTCGTCATTATTATTATTATTATCATTATCATTATCATTATCATTATCATTATTATTATTATTATTATTATTATTATTATTATTATTATTATTATTATTGTTGTTGTTGTTGTTGTTGTTGTTGTTGTTGTTGTTGTTGTTTTTGTTTTTGTTGTTGTTGTTGTTGTTGTTGTTGTTGTTGTCATCATTACCACCATCACCGTCATCATCATTATCACCAGTACCTTAAAACGCCAAGGAAACCTCAACCGACAAGAGACAAAATAATCCATCCGCCATCCGCTCAAAAATTATCTGTCACATCCTCAAAGAAACCTCCAATACAACCACTGCTTTTACAATTTTTAAATATTTTTCGCGTTTTCCGTTTAAAAATCATCGGAGATTGTTACGTAATCTACCGGAAGTAAACTGGTGACAGTGCGGCTTTTAATCATCATCATAGTCAAATTCACCACCACAGCCACATTATCGTCATCACCACCATCCTAATAATCTTATTTGTTGTCTCTATTATCTCCAGGCCAGTCGCCCACGCGTCAGAATGTGGGCCCGCTTCTCTACCTCAGGCCCAACACGAGCAAGTACCTGGAGATCCTAATCTCAGTCTGCCTATACTTCATACGGAGCGAGTACGGCGTGGGACTGGACCGAGACGCCGCTGACGTGGACGGAAATGCACAGGTAACCCAATAACAAGCCCAGCATGTAACGCCACGCATTGCTTATAAGTAGGGTTTTCAGGAAAAGATAATGAAGCGGTAGGCAGGTCACGCAGCGAAGTATAAAGTCACGTGATGTACTTTAAAGATTGCCAATTATCCACTCCTTTAATTTATTATTATTTTATTTATTTATTTGTTATTTTTTATCATTGAAAATACAGCGGTTTATTCGTAAATAACAATCTGATATGTTATTGACGATATTTGATTGAAAATATCTTGATTACTTGCTTGAATTAGCCGATGGAAATGGATGCTTTGTGTGACTCGCCATTGAACGAGAGCATAAAATGGCAGCGTGATGACATATCACGTGATTTCTAGGTCCAAATGACCAGTGCGGAGGTGCTGACGTCAATTGTCTGGCAGCTCGTGGAAGTTGTTCGTGAGACTGGCGCCGGCTTCGGACCTTTTATCAGCGACTTGTTTACACGATGTAAGGTACAGAAGGCCCTGCTACACTGCTTGGTGTCCACGCTGTACGAGAGAACGGGGATCAACGTACCTACCGCCGGGGCTGATAACGGACCACACCTTAAGCGCATTGACGGCGGGAAGACGGCTTCACAGCTACGAGGGTTACAGGTTAGACTCATGCCATTTTAATTTTCAAATAGTACCGATACACTTACGAATTATACCGAAATACTCCCGAATTGTACCGGGTCATATACGGTTATCGAGTGACGGGTATCGAGTACCAACGAGTCAATCACAAATAGCCTCAAGACACTGACGAATAGTTCCGAGTCAGTCCCGAATTTTTACGAGCTACTCACGAGTAGTACAGAGTCATTTAACAATAGTTCCTAGTCAGTCCCGAATTTTTACGAGCTACTCACGAGTAGTACAGAGTCATTTAACAATAGTATCGAGGCACTCCTTTATAGTACAGAAAATACTACCGAGTGCCGTTATTTCTATGTTTTACAAGTTACTGTCGGATTTTACCGAGCCATTTACGATTGGATTTGAATCACTATTAGATAGAAGTAATACGAGGAGTCACTTCCGAATAGCGCCAGGTCAATCCAAATAGTACGAGTGGTAATAGGTCAATCCGATCGGTCTTTTATATGTTCACAAACTACATTTAGAACCACTGCCTACTCGAACTGATTTGTGTCTCCCTACAGAGCTGAGCTCGTTTTAGCGCGGTTCTACTATTGAGTTTCAAATTTACTGGTGTTTACGTGTTTTGTGATCATTTGTGGTTTTCTCTAAAATAGGTTAAGCTGCTAAAGCTTCTTCAGGCGATATTCGTCCTGGAAAGCAACATCGAACTTTCAGAATCGATCACCAATGACAGCATCACTAACGTACCAGCAAGCCCCGCGAAACTAGAAAGCGAGTCCACGATACATCAGTCCGCTCAGCGGTACATTCCAGGCCGGACACTGGCGCGACAGAGCATGCTCCTATCAGCGGTATTACACGGGCTCAAGTACGACGACTATGACCTGCATCACGAGTGGTTGCAGTTCGTGATCACGTGTTTGCCTCACATGAAGGGCTCGCTGAGCACGTGGGTAGTGCGTGTTACCGAGCAAGTAGGGCGCATGCTCGAGTTTCAGACGACCGCTTATCAGCCTTTGTGGAAACACGGGAAAACTGGCAAGGATCAAATGTGAGTTGTTTAATGTGTTTACCGTAGAGGGAGAGGGTACCTAAAAAGGAACGGGGCTTTAATGTTCCGAATTTCAACCAAGCACGCGTGGTTCACTCTTTGTTGGCGGGATTATGTTAAGAGAAGCTTAGCGGCTTTAAACAGCTATTATGATCTTTGATATATTTGCACTATTATGTGGGATGGAGGGGGTTTAGAAGAAGAGGAGCTTAATGGAAATTTAAGGTATCTCCTTGAGAAATAAAAAGGAGAAAGGAATTGTTTCAGAAAAAAATGCTATTAGCCAAAAATTTTGCTTTTTCTTTAAAGCAAATCATTACTCTCACTATTCTTTTTGACTTTTTTAATCATCAGTAAATTATTATCCTTGCTTCCCGTTTTTAAGTATTTAATCATTACTTTTGTCGACAATCAATCATCGATTCTTAAGGCAATATGAAAATTTCTTTTGTTTTCTCATCCAATTATTGCTCTTGTCTCGTGATATTTTTTCAACCAATCGCAAGCTATGTTAATTCTCTTGACACTAACCTTTTCTTTCAGCCAATCAATGCCTTCGCTGCCACCTGACTACATCGCTTCGCTCCTTGAGCACATCGGTACGATCTGCCACTTTTGCCTCCTGGACGGCGCTCCTTCATCCCCAGGTCTTTCTCTCCTTCCTCGCACCACACCCTTCCCATCAACCACCTCGGCCGCGCAATCAGACACTAGCCAATCAGGTAGCAGCTCGTCCCAGATCTTCAGCAACTTGCTCCATGCCTTCTCGGTCCAGAGTGCCCCATCGAGTCTGGTAGCGAGTGTAGACGGGCCCAAACCCCTCCTAGGAGCACGCGAGGGTCTTCTGAGTATACTGCCATCTTTGTTGTCAGCGGTGTTTACTGTGTGGAATGCGTGGAGCCCACAAACTTTTGAGACAACAGGACAGCGGTTGCCGTCTGAGAGCTATCTCTACCTCATCGGTACTCCAAAGGTGGGATACTAATATTTAAATATTTGTTTATATGCTTTGAGATTTAGTGGGCTATGCTTCTTTTCTGTGGGTGCTGTTCATGTTCTTGTTGTTGTGTTTGCCTTTTAGTTGTGGTAGTGCATTTTTCACAAAGGGGCCGGCCATTTGACTTTTGAGGGGGGTGGGCTGGGGTGGGCTTTTTGAGTGCGCAGGATATTTTTTTCAAAGCATTTGGCGTGCAAGAAATTTTTTTACCGATGCAGGATATTTATTTTGGCCACCAATTGGTGCAAGATATTAAGGAGTATCTACACTGGTGTGCCGTCTGCAATCGTGCAAAATGACGATTTTATCATTGGCAATGTTTAGTGACAGAAATTGGGAACAGCACTCGTGTAGATGAGGAAACAATGACAAGATCATTGTTACGCTCATTAACCTAACATTGCCATTGGAATGTTGCTGGCGTATCTACACGGTCAATGTCCATTGTCAATGAAAATTTACCAGTGAATATTTGCAAGCGTAAACGGCACTTAAGAGTTAGTTACATGTTATGGAATCAGTCTGTGTTCACATTAAGGTGTCAGTTCCATGTAAAGCGCCTCGATATAAGCGTTAGCTCCATACTAGCATATGGTAACTAAAATACACTGATAAACCCCTTTGCAGTGGTTAAACCCTCTGACCTTGAACGATGAAATTACAAATTAAGAGATTTTTTTAGGCTGAGCTTTATGACATAAAAGCATAAAGCTGTAGACATAAGTTTTTCAGATGAAAATATGTGTACGGGTTAGTTTTAGTAAAATACACCAAAATCTGGAAATCGACTCTGCCAAATTTTCGTCTTTAATAAGACTTCTTCTGACTGAAGAAGGTGAATCGTTACAAGCTTATTTACATCAGAATAGTGGCGCGAGACGCAAAAACATTACAACTGACAAAAACGCGCATTTTCTAGAATAGCGCGCGCTATGGATAAAAAGAATTTACACATCTCTACGTGGGTTCCTACTACAAAAAAAGTCATCACTATTAAGACCCCGCGGGTAGATAGACTTCAGCCGATAAGCCCACTGGCCTTCCCTTTCCCTAAGCTGAGCCTCAGAGTTACACTTATCTATAAGTTGTACCATAACATTATTAAAAAAGACCTAAATGATGATCGCAATGAAAATGTTGATAGATAAGGTCATCCTTAACTCTTTCACTGACCGGTAAACTAGGGTGCTTATTTAACCTACTTTTATGATTATTTAAACGCTTCCTAAAACTATTGATAGTAGACCCTACGTATTGCTTGCTACACATAGAGCAAGTAATTAGATAAACAACAAAATCTGAGTTACAGTCCAAGTCAAAATTAATGACATATTTCTTATTAGTAACTGTACTGCGAAACTCCCGCCCTGTCTTAAGAAAGTTACACACCCTACACCTTTTACCGCCACACTTACCACAACCTCTAACCTGAGTACTATCCTCTTTAAGAGAGGAGTGCACCAACATATCCTTTAAACTCCTAGGTTTCCTATAAGCCACCATAGGTACCCTACCAATAGCACCCCTACATCTACTAGAAGATTCTAGAACTGGCTGTAAATTACGAAGAATACCAGGTAAATTAGGTAAAGCTGGATGAAAAGTGACTAAAAAAGGTACACGATCATTCTCACCTTTACGCCTGTCTTTCAATGTGTCGTCCCTAGGAATACGTCTAACCCGGTCAACTTCCCTCCCCACAAACCTGCTGTCATAACCCCTATCAACTAAATAACCTTGTAACTCTAATACCCTCTTTTCGAAAGAAGAGTCTTCCGAACATATCCTACGAATACGTAGTGCCTGCCCAAAAGGAATGCCTTTCTTACAAGCAGACGGATGACAGGACGTATGAAAAAGATATTGATGCTTATCAGTAGGCTTACTATACAGATCTGTAGATATTAACCCATCCCTAAGAGTAAGTGAAACATCCAAAAAAATTACCTGACTAGTGGACCACTCAAACGTAAATTTTATAGTTCTATGTATAGAGTTCATGTTAGTTTTAGTAAGTAAATCTAGTAGCAACTTTTTTTTTCCTTTTTTGAAATCATACCACCCAGTAATCTGAAAAGGTTTTGCTTCTAGATGGTCCGACACCACGTGATGCAGTTGCTAACGCCGGTTGCTATGCACCACACCATCGTGTTCCTGGCCTCCCTGGCAGATGTCTGGCACCAGAGACGCCGAGGTGACAGCCAGGTACAGACGGCAAACAAGACCAGCAAAGTCGTGGTCCCACAGATATCTGAAGAGCAAGTGGTCGTGGTCGACATCGTATACGGTCTAAAGGTGCGTCACGCTATCCTGCCTGCTTGCGTGACCCACAACTTTCGTGTCCACACTGGCGTGTGTTACTGCTTATCACTCGATCTTAACGTTGTTGTGCGTGACACCGCCGTTATCAATCACATTGTGCTTCTGTCTGGTGTCACGCAATCTTCTGTACCTATTGTCTTCCATGACATTTTTGTGACACTTTTTCTGGATGATGTAACGATTTGTGACGCTTTTTCTGGATGATATTGTGTGACATTTTTGTGACGTTTTTTTTCTGGATGATATTGTGTGGCATTTTTGTGACGTTTTTTTTTCTGGATGATAATGTGTAATTACATTTGGACTGAAAATCGTGACAAACTGTTATGCCATATTTTATTATTTTTTTTGTCACGCAATCTTGTCACGCAATATTCAAAGTATTTTGCGTTAAGGATAGACTGCCTTTGTGGATTAGTTGTGGACCAGTTGAATGAAAATCAAACCAGTTTTAAAAGGTTACACAAACCAGTTTTAAAAGGTTACACAATCTCTTTTAAAAATATTATTTTTTTTCCTTTGCCTTTCATGACCCGTCGTAGTTTGGCATTTTGTCAGATATTCTTGTGAGAGAGTTTCTCTCATTATTGCTGTTCTTACAACAGGCACTATCGTTTGACAACACCATCGACAACATCAAGCAGATAGTTCGTCAAGTGGTCACAAACAAGGACAAGAGTACTGTCACGCACACTGGGCTGGAGGTGAGTCACGCAACTTAATTTGCCCCCCTTTGATACAACTACAGGTATTCAAAAAAAAGACAATTCTGTTACTAAAACATCAGATATCCCTTTTGAGGAAAAGGTTCTGTCAAGATTTGAGAAAACTGTGACCTACGAATGGCTCTTTTAGCAGCCCCTGCGGTCGCGTGCTACCGTGGCCACCAATACAAAGTTTTAAAAAGTTAGCCAATGAGGATGCGAGAATCACTGTTTTGATTGACACGGGTAGGGTTTCGACGTGCTATCATGTGTGCTTTGTCTCGCTGGCTGGCTAGAGAGAAACACCCTCTGACAGCCGACATGTTGTCATCCCAGCAAAATACCAAGTGTGAAAAAGCATCCATTTCCATCGGCCGATTTGGGGAAGCCAATGCGATATTCTCGATTGAATTTGGTAAATTAATTAATAAACTTTGTTTTGGGGTGGTTATTCCAAGATTTTAACACATTATGTGCCTTCCAATACTAAATGAAAACAATAACAAATGGGTGGCTGATAAGGGCACTTGAAGCTCTTGTCAAACAGAAAGCGCATTTCACGCATCCTAATTGGCTTACTTCACAAGAATGTCAAGGCGCTAGCTACCGTGTTAGCGACGTAAGCGTTTCCATTTTAGCAACGTCTTCATCATGTTTGCTTTGCTTTTCGGTCAGGTGAACATTCTCCAGTTCTTTTACTACTACATGCAGCGAGCCACGCAAAGTCAGCTGACCAACTCACGCGGATCACTGATATCGCTGATGAAGGAAGGACTACAGCTGAACCAGCCCCCCGCTCTCTTTTTGATGCTGGTGATACTGCAGTCTTATGTACAGCGGTTACCCCTCCAAGAGGACAAGAAGGCTAGAAAAGAGCTTCAGGTCAGCCATTTTGTTTCTTACCCTACACATGGCGACCATTAACTTCGTTTAAAGTCAAAATTAAACTGTGGTGAAAACCTGAATGTCCTTTTAATGTGAATTATCCAAGACAATTTGCTAATGCATACAATAACTGCAAAGTATTATGGATTTTTACCTGTTTAATGCAAACGTGAAGCTTCTAAAAGGCTTTTAAAAATTATTGTTTATCACGCTGTTCGCGATCTTAAAAACGGTCCCAGACCCTAACGTTTTAGATTATCACATGTTTCCCGCGCACTCGCCCTTGGTTCTTCAAGACCAAGAAAGATCCTTTTAAAATAAACAATACTTAAAGTTCCAAGTGTTTTTTTTTCAAACCTTTGCAAACTTAGTGCAACTTTATTGCATGCGCTAAAGTCTTCTCTCCCCCACCCAGGACATCACGCAGCGACTCATCGAAGCGTGCAACACGGTCGCAGGCTCCTCACTCGAGAAAGCTGCCTGGTTGAGCCGCAGTCTCGCAGTTATTCCACAAATAGAGTCCAGTCCAGACCAATCCAGCGCTGTCGAGTCCGAGTTTTCCGAGCTCTCCGAGTCTGAGCCTTCAGTGCAGCCTCTAGTTGCCGGCGCTAGCAGCGGCAGTCACTATAGTACCCAAGCCCTCACAGTGCTCTCGGAAGTTCTTGCGTCTCTTTTGGATATGGTATTTGGAAGCGAGGAGAAAGATCGCGTGACAACCATACTGACTAGCGTGATGTACAACGTCACGCCGTATATGAAGAATCACGGGTAACGGGATTAGGTTATAATACAACGCTGACTTAATCACAACCGTACAAGCTTAACGCCGTATATAAAGAGTAACGGTTCGTCCTACTTACATGTGCTTTCAGAAGAAAAGAAACAAGATTTACATTTTATTTTGTAATATTCAATTGACTTCACCGAATCGGGAATAACACTTTGTTCTTCGGTTTTTGTAAAAACCGCCGACCGAAAAACTAATCAAGCCTCTCTGATGCAATCAAAAGATTGAAACTCTCATGTGTGATCTTAAATATGGTTGAAGTAAATGACTCGAGATTTGCTGAGACTGCATGATCAAACGGGCATGCGTGTGAGATTTATCATTGGCGCCAAGTTTCGTTTGCTCGATGCTTCATGGTCTTCTGATATTGTTTTGCGCGATGCATCATGGTCTTCTGATGTTGTTTTGCGCGATGCTTCATGGTCTTCTGATATTGTTTTACGCGATGCATCATGGTCTTCTGATGTTGTTTTGCGCGATGCATCATGGTCTTCTGATGTTGTTTTGCGCGATGCATCATGGTCTACTGTTATTGTTTTGCGCGATGCATCATGGTCTTCTGATATTGTTTTGCTCGATCTTCCCAGGCCTCGGAACGTGCCCAACTTCCGCGCCTGCTGTGCTCTCGTGTCGGCGTTAAGCGGTTATCAGTACATGCGTCGCGCATGGCGTAAAGAAGTGATGGAGCAGGTACTCGACCCAGTCTTTTTCCAGATGGACATCACGTGCATCGCTAGCTGGCGAACGATTATCGACAACTTGATGACGCAAGACCGAACGTCATTCAAGGACCTCATGGCCAAGGTCGCAGGTTTCGGTCAGAGCGCTGCTATCAATATCTTTGCAAACAAAGAACAGGTTAGTCTTCTCGGACTCTTTTTGGACATATTTGTATGGTGTTCGTTTGAGGTAACTTTAGTATGACTGTAAGAATACCCAGAATAACAGTTCACAAAGGGACTTCATACCTTGACTACTATAAAACCAGAAGTAAATACAAGGCAAATGTAAATATGTGAATGGGAAGTTAAAGCCGCATTGTCACCAGTTCACTTCCGGAGTCCAACGGAAACCTCGACCGTTAAAAGACAAAATAATCTATTAGAATATTTAACATGCCATCCGCTCTAAATTATCTAAATATTTTTCGCGATTTCCGTTAAAAGTCATCGGAGATTGTTACTTAATCGACCGGTAGTAAACTGGTGACAATGCGGCTTTAAGCGGTTCGTTTTACCTAGCTTAGTTCATATTATTTGTTGGTCAATCATGTAACGGTAACACAATGATACTATCCAACGGTAGAGGCGCGTATATTAACAATATAAATTAAGCAAGCGGACTAGATGACACTCAAAAAAGTTATGGCCTATGTCTTGACGTTTCCGTTGGGGCACAGTTTCGATGACAATCCGCCAAGTGATGATATCTTGCCAGAGAAATCCCTTATGACTCCAAGTTCTTCTCCAAGCCTACCGCCTGATACATTGTATAGTAACACCGGATAGTTCTGAATTCCACCGTACCCGCTGGACATAGACACTAAGGACACATGAGCCTCGGTTTCAGGAGAACTGTACTCAAATACCAGCAACATCATAAAGAATTCACAAATTTTTGCATTTTTTTTCTTAGCTCCAAGGGAGTGTTGCTGGTATGAGCAAAAACATTTTCCCCAATCGAGGCTCACACTGTATATATGCGTCCCTAGCCTCGGTTTCAGGAGAACTGTGCTCAAATACCAGCAAGATCATGAAGAATTCACAAATTTTTGCATTGCTTTTTTTTTCTAAGCTCCAAGGAAATGTTGCTGGTATGAGCAAAAACATTTTCCCCAATCGAGGCTCACACTGTATATATGCGTCCTTAGCCTCGGTTTCAGGAGAACTGTGCTCAAATACCAGCAAGATCATGAAGAATTCATGAAGAATATATATGTGTCCTTACTCTGTCCAGCAGGCACAGTTACTCAAAAGTGGCTCACAGGGAGCTCAAAACACCGCAATTTGGGTGCACAGTTGTTAGCACAGCCCCTTTAACTGCCATTTTATCTGCCACTCAGGAAATCGAGCAGCGCGCAAGTCTACTAAAGAAGTTAGCTTTCGCCATCTTCTGCTCCGAGACGGACCAGTATCAAGACTGCCTCCCAGAGATACAAGAACGGCTAGCGGAAAGCCTTAGACTTGCACAGGTTAGTTGTGAACAACACGTGACTCGAACTCTGATATTTCATTTTTTTATTAAACAACCCATGATCCAAAGCCTGATATTCATTTGACTCGAACCTTTATTTTTCGTTGGTTTATCAAACAACACGTGACCCGAAGCCTGTTATTTCATTGGTTTATTAGACAACACGCGACTACAACCTTGATCTTCTGTTTTATAACCGGAAATAGACAATTTTTTTATAAAACGTTATCACAACACTAGCAGGTGTCTTATTCAAGCTCGTGCGATGAATAAGAAGTGCCTACTTTGAGTAAGTACGCAGCTGCTTTGTTTCCTATTATCTATGCTCCACAACGAAGTTCTTTTGTCTCTATTCTTCTCGTATTTTGTGTCGAGGTGCGGATATTGTTCATTTGCCCAATCAAATTGCAGCTTGTAAGAGCTGCGTACTGACCCCCTACTTTCATTTGGTTTAAGCAAAACGTTGAACTTCCGGTTGCCGTAGGTCGAATTTGAAAGTTCCTTATTGTCTCATAGTATAATGTCAAGCGATTGCAACCGTTTATAGGGTCAAATACACTACTCGTGAGTGTAGGGAGCTGGCGTTTTTCTTTTATCACGATTGCATCACCTTGTTATGACTCATCTAGGTCCCCGTCCTCCACGAGCAGGTGTTCTTAGCCCTACGTGTACTACTTCTGCGCATGTCACCTCAGCATCTGACGTCATTATGGCCGGTCATGGTGTCCGAAGTCGTCCACGTACTGCTGCAGATGGAGTCCGACTTGTCGTCCGAGGGAAAGTCCACCTCAAGGTCGGTTTAAACAAAAAAAAGCAGAAAATCGCGTGTCATGTATGACATAGTCACACATGTTTTTTTTAAGAAGGGACTGGCGCTAAGAGATCACGTGACATTTGGATGGCAAATTCAAAACAAAATAAACACTGAAATGACAGCACCTGCCCGGCCAGAGAACAACAATCTTTAAATGGAAATAATCCCTTTCTGGCTTTAACGTAAGCGCTGGATAAGTTGCTTTTTTTGCTGTTATTTTGCCGCAAAAAGCCTAGTTTGCCACCCAAAAAGTCACGTGATCTCTTGGCGTGAGTCCCATAGTGATAATTTACGTGGTTACCAAACGTCAAGTAAAATGACAAATGGCGAACGTTTAATAAAAATGAAAAAAAAAAACGTGCACGTAAGGGTGACTTCGGTTGTTAGCCTGGATGTTCTTTTAGTGACTCGCGCTACCGTGCAAAAAGTTAGCCAATAAGCATAGGAGAATCAGTCTTTTCATTGACACAATCTGAAGCAGGAGGATTCCGTCGTCCTCTAATGTGTACTCAAACATTTATCTGCCTGGTTCAGAATGATCATGTTAATTATATAGTACGTATCGCTTTCTCATTGTTCACTTCCCGAAACTGTCAAGGTGACAACGGTAGCGCGCGTCGTATCAGATAGCGCGTTTCTCGCATCCTTATTGGCCTAATTCACAAAATTAACAAGGTGGCCACGGTAGCGCGCGTCGTATTAAATAGCACGTTCTTAAAGCCTTATTGGCCTTTTTTCACAAAATTGTCAAGGTGACCACGGTAACACGCGTTGCACTATAATCCACCTGTTTTTGTATGTTTTTTTACTGTACCGTATTCTGTGACAATCTCGTGACACTGATTGCGTTACAGCCAGCGTTTGATGACGTCAGAGGCACTTTTTGGTAATAACGTTGTGCATAACGTTACGTACAGCCAAGACAAGTGGCTTGGTCTCTACCTTGCTGCCTGCAAGCTGCTGGACCTCGCTCTGTGTCTGAGCAGCGAAGCACTGCCTCACTTCCAGATGTACCGCTGGGCTTTTGAAGGCGGGGATTCAAATGCTACCATGGTTACCAGAAGGTAAGCCCATATAAATAAGTTTTTTATGTCGGGGACTCAAATGCTACCATGGTTACCAGAAGGTAAGCCCATATTAGAAGCTTTCTAATGTCGGAGATTGAAATGCTACTTTAATGTTACTTTCAAGGGCGGACATATCTACTTAAGCAGTGTAAATTGTCTTTTTAGAAATAACCCTAAATAAAAATCAATCAAAAGTCCATCTATCTGTCAGTGTCTAATTTAGTTGCCTCGGAAACGGTCACCAAACAATGTATCATTGTTAATATGAGGTAACTCTTTAAATTCTCTTTATCCTTATGTAACCTTATTTTCAGCTCGAACGGTGATAGCAAAGCCGAGAAAATCTCAGTTTTCAAGCCCCACATTGCACGGCTCTGGAAGCTTCTGCGCAAGCGGTCACGACGGACAGCGGACGACATTGATAACCTCCTGCGCGCGCCGGACCGTCCATTGTTGACAATGTACCAGATCAAATCAATGGACCAGCTGCTGCCGTTCTTTCGCTGTCTTGTCAAGGCCAAGTTTGGAGGGCTCGTGGTGGCCTGTGGGGACAAACCCAAGAAGAAAACAAATCAGGGGAGGTTCCTGATAGAGAGAGTTGTCGAGAGAGACTTCCTAGAGCCCCTCGTTATGGAATAGTCATTGAGGGGGATGGGGGCAAGATGAAATACGCGCAGCGCAGGGGAGCCCCCTCTTGGTAGAGAGTGTTGTTGGAAGATACTTCGTGGAGCCATTTGTATGGACCTTCTGTCCAGGGGGGGGGGGGGGATAAAATACGCAGGGAAGGTCCCTGATAGAGTTGTCAAAAGAGACTTTCTTGGGCCACTTGTTATGTTCAAGGTGGGGCTCAAGAAGAATAAGATGTTTCGGAATCTGGTACGGATATTTTTAATCAAATTTTAGTAGGGGCGCGCACCTGGTCTAAGTCGTCATTCCCGCTAGAACTTCTCGATTGAAAAGCTTCATAACAATAAGAAAAAAAAAATCGAAATTAAGTTTGAAATAATTGTTGTCTAACAACACATATAGTGAAAAGACAACTAAATTATGACCGCATTGACTTAGCCCAGGTATGCTCGAGAATGTAGGCGACTTGATGCCTTGAAAGTTGTTGCAGACAACATTGTCTGGGGAGGGGGGGCGGTAAAATATCAGAGGGTGGGTGGGGGTGAGCTTTAGTTCTTGGGGTGCACTTTTGTATTAGGCTGCGATTCTCTATACAAGTAAATTTATAAATGGTCAAGTCCCACCGACCAGTCTTTTTTGCGTTCTTTTATATTGCTGGACATGTAAAGAATACTGATAACCAGTTCTGGTTTTATTAAAAGCACAAAGGAGTAGTTGTAGTTGTTCATAGATAGATAATTCCAAATTTTGGCAAAAATGATACAAGAAGAATGACAGTATATATACATTTTTGTTTTAGCTCCTTAGTGCTAAAATTATTTATTTATGTAATATCTTCATTAATTACAATGTTCTGTTTACCAGGGAAATACTATAAACACTCAAAACAGACGAGCACTAGATTTATAATTTTCGGAGTTAATGCCTTTTGGTAGGTGTGTATTTGGAATAAGAATTAATAAAACAATGTTTAGCAGCGTTTTTTGTTTCTTATTAATTAATGTTCATACAGTTCGCTTATGACATTGGGTATATTGACTAGTGTTCATAGCAGTTGTCTTCGTTCTTTTCCACCTATATTAGTGTTTTCATTATACAGCTATTTCAGATAAGGTTACACTCGGGAATCCTGTATCGTAACCTGCGGTGGTTCATGGGTAAAGTATAAATGGATGAATCCTTGTCTCTCGACGCCGTGTGAGCGTTTAGAGGTACATAAACAAAGATTGTAAAGCTTTCTTAACTGTTGTTTATTTTTATTTATGCTTATAATATTCGATTATCGGATGAACATAATGTAAAGAAATCTCGATATGACCATCTAAATCAAAGCCCTATACATCGTTCACCAAATTCAATAAATTATCACAATAGCCTTTCCTGCACACTTTGTATTTCGCTGCCAGAGATTCTTGATGTCGTTATCCTAGAAGGAGGATTAACAGTCCCAACTTTTCACAATGATTTCACAGCGGCCATAATTTTCACAATGATGTCAACAGTGATTTTTACTGGGGCTCAATCATCCTAAGTGGTTAACGGTGAATTTCAAAGGGGTCCACAGTAATTTTCACAGGGCTCAAAATGATTTTTACAGGGGTTCAAACTGATTTTTACGGGTTTACAATGATTTTACATAAGTTTACAGTAATTTTCACAGCAGTTCACAGTGGTTCACAATGATTTCACAGCGGTTTACAATGATTTCACAGTGGTTTAAAGTGACTTTCACATGGGCCAGTGATCTTAAAGGGTTTTTTTCAAATGGGATCAACATTTTATCATTATTTTGTTTGTATTGTAGGGATAACGCAAAACAAAATTTGGATCGGATAATCTTTCTGACTATATACTTTTATTTGTATCGGACCGACAGGAAAAGTCCCCAGTTCCTAGTTCACAGCTCGTGATGCTATCAGAGAATTATCTCTGTAACATCATCTTTTAATTGAATTGTACCGACAAGAACTCGAAGCGAATCTTCTCTCTGATATCACTCTTGATTGTGTATCGTACCGACAAGAATAGTCTTGTCGGCTTACTTATCAGAGCATTATCTCTGTTGTATCACTCTTTTGATTGCATCGGACCGACAAGAATAGATCTTTTCCCGCTCGTGTTGCTCTTGCTACTCGACGACGAGTTTTTATCGTTTGTTGTGAAGTCGTTGCTCACTCGACGGTTTTTCCTGAGATAAATAATCTGAAATGAAAAACGAAAGCAGCATTGTAAGACCCAGAAATGATGGGCTTTATTTTCACATTTTTGTTTATAGCGGAGCCCCATCTCTTAGAAAAAATTGTATACAAAACAAATATGGTAAGAAATGTTGGTAACCCATCGACTCGAGTTTTTCATATCATGTTGTACGTCCTTCCATCAGTCCGTCCCCAAAAATCATCTTATGACAACCAGCTTGGCAGGTCATGTATGTGTCAAGGGAGGTGCAAACCTTTGGTCACGTGATTTGTGACGTCATCGATGAAGTCACTAGAAGCAAAAATATGCTGACGACATCAAAATAAAAAATATATTTATATTTCACGAAGGAAACATCGTATGGCAACCAAACTCGATAGGTCTCATGTAGGTGTCAAGGGGGATGCAACAATATGGTCAAGTGTTGTGTGACGTCATCGATGACTTCACTCAGAGCAAATAACGTGATTAAAAGCAAAAACATTCATATCTCTTGAAAAAACATTGTTTCACAACCAAACTTGGCAGGTGTCATGTTTGTTTCAAGGGGGTGCAAAAATTTGGTCAAATGATTTGTGACGTCATCGATGACGTCACTAATAGCAAATCTATTCCAATTTTATTAATAAACAAAAATATCCATATCTCATGGACGAAAGATCATTTAACAACCTTCTTGGTATGTGTCATGAAGGTGTCAGGGGGGTGCACCAATACGGTCACGTGATTGTGACATCAATGACGCCACTAGAAGTAAAATAATGCTGACGTCATAAAAAAATATATATTTATATTTCATTAAAGAAACATCTTATGACAACCAAACTTGATAGGTATGTTTCAAGTGGGGCGCAACAATATGGTCAAGTGACGTCATCGATGACGTCACTAAAAGTAAAACTACCTGACCTGACGCCGAAACATCGTATGGCAACTAAACTTGTTATGTGTCATGTAGATGTCAAGGGTGGGGGAAGGGGGTATAACAATTTGGTCGCGTGCTTTGTGAAATCGTTCACGTCGTCAAAAGCAGAAATATAATAATCAGATAATTTTTTTTTTTAATTATTAAACGAAACTAAGCAAAGATTTGGTCATTTGGAACTCCGCTTTTAGGCAATGCCTAAATTGCCAATTCACCTTAGGTGAGAAGAGTAATGCAATAGTGAAGGTAGTATAAAAATAATATTCACCTTAGGTAAGAAGAGTAACGCAATAGTGAAGGTAGTATAACAATAATATTTACCTTAGGTAAGAAGAGTAACGCAATAGTGAAGGTAGTATAACAATAATATTCACCTTAGGTAAGAAGAGTAACGCAATAGTAAAGGTAGTATAACAATAATATTCACCTTAGGTAAGAAGAGTAACGCAATAGTAAAGGTAGTATAACAATAATATTCACCTTAGGTAAGAAGAGTAACGCAATAGTAAAGGTAGTATAACAATAATATTCACCACACATATTCATTTGGAACTCCGCTTTTAGGCAATGCCTAAATTGCAAATTCACCTTAGGTAAGAAGAGTAACGCAATAGTGAAGGTAGTATAACAATAATATTCACCACACATATTCATTTGGAACTCCGCTTTTAGGCAATGCCTAAATTGCAAATTCACCTTAGGTAAGAAGAGTAACGCAATAGTGAAGGTAGTATAACAATAATATTTACCTTAGGTAAGAAGAGTAACGCAATAGTGAAGGTAGTATAACAATAATATTCACCACACATATTCATTTGGAACTCCGCTTTTAGGCAATGCCTTAATTGAAAATTCACCTTAGGTAAGAAGAGTAACGCAATAGTGAAGGTAGTATAACAATAATATTTACCTTAGGTAAGAAGAGTAACGCAATAGTGAAGGTAGTATAACAATAATATTTACCTTAGGTAAGAAGAGTAACGCAATAGTGAAGGTAGTATAACAATAATATTTACCTTAGGTAAGAAGAGTAACGCAATAGTGAATGTAGTATAACAATAATATTTACCTTAGGTAAGAAGAGTAACGCAATAGTGAAGGTAGTATAACAATAATATTTACCTTAGGTAAGAAGAGTAACGCAATAGTGAATGTAGTACAACCAAAGATGATCAACCTTCCAAACAGTAGGCGCCGCTGCTTATCCGTGACGAAATACTCAATGCACACCGCAAGAGATGAGAACATGAACACGTTATACACAGCTATCCCAATGCTCCGGGAATCGTTAAGTCCTTCTATGTGCACGTGACGGGTTTCAAAAGAGAGGAACATCCCGAAGACCAGCAGGGCACCCTGGTAAGTGAGCAGCGAGATGACCCAGCGTTGGTAGTACGTTGAGTGGCACTCGTGACTGTAAATAAGGTGAATGGTATCGTGGTTGTTTGAGCTGCTTTCCTGGTGGAAACAAAAGCGTTTGTCATTAGCTGTAAAAGATGTTGGGTTATGTGGAATGATTATTATATGATGATATGATGTTGGAAATATGATAGCAATGGAAATGGCTGTGATAACATGAACATGATATCGTGGTCGAATCAACCTTGTTTTTAAGCTACTGCCTTACATATCAGTTTTACTTATCAGCAAGTAGTTTATATTAGGATGTCCAGGAAATCAAATATAAATAAGTAACAAAACAACCACTAAAATGGCAGGAGACAGGCATCTCAATGAAAAATACTATATAGAAGGCTTCTATATTTAGAAGCATATAGAAGAAACTAGAACAAGAAATGTTATGCTGATGATGATGATGATGATGATGACGACAATGATGAAGATGATAAGAACTATAGGAATTATTTAACCACCGCAGGCAACTACGAAACGTTTAAAAAAATAATAATAATAATGTTTTTTTTTCTGTGGAAAATTACAGGAAAGGTTGCGCTTAAACTTTCAAAATTCGTTCCTCACCACAGGGAACCCAATTCAGGTTCTCTTCCCATTTCTGTTTATCTTTACATGCCTGCGGAGGAGGCGAGGAATGTTGGTTGTCATGGTGATGCATAATCATGTGATTGACAACACTTACCTTCTCCTGAGCAAGGACCTCAATGCTGTACAGAGGGTCAATCAGTTGCCAGGCAACCAGGAGTATTGCGTTACCCATCCAGTACACGAACAAGCGTAACGCAAGGCATCGGTTGCTTATTGGTCCAAGTTCCTTCTTCAGCTCATTGTTGGTGAATATTCTGTACACTCTATAGGTCTTAGCGAACATCGCCCCGAACGCCAGCGTGAAGCCTGTTGGTAGGAGCCAGCTACGAGCCTGAAAAAGTGAAGTGCTAGTTAATAAGGTTAAACGCTCAGTCAAGAACCTGAATAAATAAAGTTCTTGTTAGCGAAGGTCAAACTCTCGGTCAAGAGCCTAAATAAGTGAAGTACTAGTTGACGATGGTCAAACGCTCCAATAATCATATACAATAATCTGCAGGCCCGTACCCATGGGGGGGGACGCACCCCCTCCCCCCCACACACACACACAACGACCTAAAGTCCACTTTCAGTTCTCAATAGACGTGCTATTGGTAGAAAAAACTATAAAGCATCAGCTAGATCTCTCTGGTATGTAGTCAAATCCACAAATAAACGCCCGTGGAGATACTTAAAAGGCGTAAAAAAAGCATTTTTTTTCGCGGGTGGTCAGATTTTTATCAGAGAACTTCCTCAAACCCCACAGGAAAAATTAGGTCCACTTTTTCGGATTCCGCACCCCTCCCCCCCCCCCACCCAAAGAAAAATCCTGCGTACGGGCCTATAATCTGTGCTCTTTTATTGAGGTGCATGTACTATACGTGTTGCGCAGGACGTAGGGTGTACTTGTGCTTCGGTAGCCATGACTTACTATGCAATATAATCTGTGCTCTTTTATTGAGGTGCATGTACTATACCTGTTGCGCAGGACGTAGGGTGTACTTGTGCTTCGGTAGCCATGACTTACTATGCAATATAATCTGTGCTCTTTTTTTGAAGTGTATGTAAGATATCATATGCTATATTTATTGAGAAGGACGTAGAGTGTACTAAGGTAGCCCATATACTCACTATATACAGTATAACCTATACAGAACGTAGGGTTTAATGGTTGTGCTAAGTTACCCATATATTTACTATACAGTATAACCTGTGCTCTTTTTTTGAAGTGTATGTACTATATCATATGCTTTATTCATTGAGAAGGACGTAGAGTGTACTTAGGTAGCCCATATACTCACTATATACAGTATAACCTATACAGAACTTAGGGTTTAATGGTTGTGCTAAGTTACCCATATACTTACTATACAGTATAACCTGTGCTCTTTTTTTGAAGTGTATGTACTATATCATATGCTTTATTCATTGAGAAGGACGTAGAGTGTACTAAGGTAGCCCATATACTCACTATATACAGTATAACCTATACAGAACTTAGGGTTTAATGGTTGTGCTAAGTTACCCATATACTTACTATACAGTATAACCTGTGCTCTTTTTTTGAAGTGTATGTACTATATCATATGCTTTATTCATTGAGAAGGACGTAGAGTGTACTAAGGTAGCCCATATACTCACTATATACAGTATAACCTATACAGAACTTAGGGTTTAATGGTTGTGCTAAGTTACCCATATACTTACTATACAGTATAATCGGTGCTCTTTTATTGAGGTGTATGTACTACACGTGCTAAGAAGGACGTCGATATACCACACGCAGCAGCCAATCACGGTCACGTTATTAAAACGAGGGGAAGATATCTTGATGTATCTGAACGATGAAAATTATACTTCTCAGTTTTGCTAATATCGTAATTGCTAACATCCCTTTCAAACGGTAATCAGCATAGGTGGGGGGGGGGGGGGGGGCTGAGTTGTGTGGGCGCTGCACCTAGCTTGTTCTGAGAAGTTTGCATAAAATAAAAAGAAAGATAAGAAAATCCACGAAAAAAAAAACAATGAATCCCAGGGAGCGCTTGGTGGCGTCCAGAGTAGTAAGGCCACGGATTAATTATGAGCTCAAATCGACATCCTTAGCTCTGGTAATAGGTCGCTAGATCCATCTAGAAACTTTTACTATTCAAATGCACACATAAAATCAACCATCTTCAAACTACCAACAAATTAACAAGCGAGTCGTAGTCATCTCGTCACATGACCACTCGGACCCTCCCCCCCCCCCCCCCATGGACACGCGCCTAAATCCGCCTCCTTCATTTCCCCTTCCTGATTGATACGCCAATATAATATTAATATTATGGGGTTTATATGCGAAAGATCAATAGGTCAATCAGTATAACAAAATAAGGTATGATACTCTATAGTTAAAACAATAAACGTCAATTAGAGCTCAAACTGACCTGTTGGTTCTGTTGTAGTAGTTGAACAGCAAACAAAACGCGCAGAACAAAAGTCCTGCTATCACAAGGACTACGAACATTACGCAGTCCAGCCCGTCGGTCGAGAATTCCGAACGAATCTTGGTCACGCCGTCATAAGGAGGATGGTTACCTACGGTTACCATAGCAACAATACGTGGTTATCATAGCAACAATATAGAGTTATTTCAACTTATGACAATCACGAGAATAACACATTCCAGCAAGGTAACTATATAATAACAATACAATTTTGGTTACCATAAGAAATAACTTTGTTTGTCTAACAAAGTAGTATTTGGAAAGACGTGGCGTTCCTAAAAAACTAAAATTTCTTCATCATGAAATGAAGACTAAAGCCCTGTGGAAACAGACCTGGCATAAGGTAGGCATCATGGTATACAAGCAACAACAACGAGTAACAAACTTACTCGCCCATTGAAATCCTCCAGGCGTGATGTTGAGAGACGATTCACGAACGTCAAATATACCAACAACTCGTCGAGCAGTTCCTGGGGGATTCATGAATAGATTGGAAGAAAAGATTGATATTTCGAACGACTGTGGCGAGGAAATGCAAGCCCAAGAAGCTGGCAAGGTAGTGGAGACGAGTTATGCGTGCTCTATGCCGCGTCATGTACGGAGGCCCTATGTATGTTATGAAGGCCTTATGTACGTTATGGAGGCCCTATGTACGTTATGGAGGCCTTATGTACGTTATGGAGAGGTAATATGTATGTTATGGAGGCCTTATGTACGTTATGGAGGTCATATGTATGTTATGGAGGCCTTATGTACGTTATGGAGGCCCTATGTATGTTATTGAGGCCTTATGTACGTTATGGAGGTAATATGTAGGTTATGGAGGTCATATGTACGTTATGGAGGTAATATGTACGTTATGACGGTCATATGTACGTTATGGAGGTCATATGTACGTTATGGAGGTCATATGTACGTTATGGAGGTCATATGTACGTTATGGAGGTCATATGTATGTTATGGAGGCCTTATGTACGTTATGGAGGCCCTATGTATGTTATTGAGGCCTTATGTACGTTATGGAGGTAATATGTATGTTATGGAGGTCATATGTACGTTATGGAGGTCATATGTACGTTACGGAGGTCAAATAATATATGTTATGGAAGTCATATGAATGTTATGAAGGCCTTATGTACGTTATGGAGGTCATATGTACGTTAGGAAGTCAAATATATATGTTATGAAGGTCATATGTATGTTATGGAGGTCATATGTATGTTATGGAGGTCATATGTATGTTATGGAGGTCATATGTACGTTATGGAGGTAATATGTACGTTATGGAGGCCTTATGTACGTTATGGAGGTAATATGTATGTTATGGAGGCCTTATGTACGTTATGGAGGTCATATGTATGTTATGAAGGCCTTATGTACGTTATGGAGGTCATATGTATGTTATGGAGGCCCTATGTATGTTATGGAGGTCATATGTACGTTATGGAGGTCATATGTACGTTATGGAGGTCATATGTACGTTATGGAGGTCATATGTACGTTATGGAGGTCATATGTACGTTATGGAGGTCATATGTACGTTATGGAGGTCATATGTACGTTATGGAGGTCATATGTACGTTATGGAGGTCATATGTACGTTATGGAGGTCATATGTATGTTATGGAGGTCATATGTACGTTATGGAGGTCATATGTACGTTATGGAGGTCATATGTACGTTATGGAGGTCATATGTACGTTATGGAGGTCATATGTACGTTATGGAGGTCATATGTATGTTATGGAGGCCTTATGTACGTTATGGAGGTCCTATGTACGTTACGGAGGTCGTATGTAAGTTACTGAGGTCATATGTACGTTATGGAGGTCATATGTATGTTATGGAGGTCATATGTACGTTATGGAGGTCATATGTACGTTATGACGGTCATATGTACGTTATGGAGGTCATATGTACGTTATGGAGGTCATATGTATGTTACAGAAGACCTATGTACGCTTATATAGGTGACATGTACGATGAGGACAAATAAATGTATAAAAGTACAGGCCTTACCTTTGACTTGCGCTATTTGAACCTGTGTTTCTCGATCACCGTTAAAGTCAAACGTCACTCGACCCTGCAAGTATACACCATATCTTTATGAACCTATATAGACCAATATAATTCGCTCACCCTTCATATAGCGAGCTCTGCAAAAATAGTCTTCTCGGAGGCGTTTACACGGTGTTTTTCGCGCATTAACCGCGCGCTCTTCTCCTCCTTCCCACCCAGGCTCTTGCGCGGCTAGAACAAAACAAGATGGCGGCCTTCACTCGATGCATAATGCATTGCCTTAACTTGCGCAAAACATTCGAGAAGCAAGTAGGTCATTTTAAAGTCAAATTATGCGATTTTCTTTAATATCTCGAAAAGTTCTTACCGACATGCCGTGGAAATCAGTTTTCTGCAAAATATCGGTGAATATCTTCGCTCCAATGTGGTCATGATATGTCAGCGTTTCTAGTGACTTATTATGCGCGCGCAGGAGTGGAATCGAGGCATTCAGCATGAGAGCGAGTGTCCATACAGCATCGTATGTGAACGCGGCATACATGTTGTAAGTTAGATTCTTCTGTGTGATTGCCGCGGAATAACGCTGGTTTAAGGCAGAGGGTACCTGTGGATTGATGAAGAATTTTATATTCATGAATGTCAACTACATCTTTATCATCATCAATGATCATCATGAATAATCATCATTATTATCGACATTTAATGGTTATCAATTATCACTACCATCGATAAACGTCATCATCATCGCAATTATCACAGACCATCAATCATCATCAATCATTATCAATCATCATCAATCATTATCAATCATTATCATCAGCATCAATAGCATAAGACACCACTACCACCATCATCTTCATTAGCATCGGCATCATCATAATCCTCATCACCAACACCATAATTACCACCATCAGTATCTTCATTACCACCATTGCCATCATCATCATCACCACCATCACCATTATTTCCATTACCACCATCAGTATCTCCATTACCACCAATGATATCATCATCATCACCACCACCATCATTATTTCCATCACCACCATCAGTATCTCCATTACCACCATTGCCATCATCATCATCATCACCACCATCAGTATCTCCATTACCACCATTGTCATCATCATCATCATCATCACCATCAAAAATCTTTAGTACCTCCACCACCATCAACATCGTCATAATAATCATCAACTTTACCCTTCATTACCATTATCTTAACTATCACCATACAAATCGTCATCATCATCATCATCATCATCACCATCATCATTACCATCACCATCATCATCATCATCACCACCATCATCATCATCATCATAACCATCGTCACCACTATCACCATCACCATCATCATTACCATCATCATCATCATCATCATCATCATCATCATCATCATCATCATCACCATCATCATCATCACCATCATCATCACCATCACCATCATCATCACCATCATCATCATCACCATCACCATCATCATCACCATCATCATTACCATCATCATCACCATCATCATTACCATCATCATCATCATCATCATCATCATCATCATCACCATCATCATTACTATCGTCACCATCACAACCATCGGATCCTTAATCTTCCTCACCATCATAATCGGAATCGCCATAAATCCGATTACTCGATTACACCAGCCAAAACCCGAATACACAAGCCACTTCTTCTTGTGCGTTCCATTATTTGGACTTCGTTAGATTAGTTTGATCTGCTCACCCATTTTGATATCGTGGGTGCCGAGTTCTGACTGAGGGGAAGGGGGATAGTCTGTATTACATTGCTTGCCGCAAGCAAAAGCTCTTCCGATGTACAGGTGACGTCATTGACAGTCCACCAATGAGAATACCACCCGACGATCATCCACACGTACCTCCAGCCATAGTAACCGCGCCTATATGCCTGGAGCCACAAAGATGGTGCATTCAGAGCGAGCAGAGTCATAGCCAATAATCAATCAATTATTAAGGGAGCACTTGTTGTAAGGGAGCACTTGTTGTAAGGAAGTTGTAATACGAACCTTGATTTTGATAGCCTGTAGGCGTTTACCCGTTTAGTTTTTATATCCAAAAACCTCGAGCGATTTGTAGCCAAAATCCAAGATGGCGGCTACGAATTGCACAACGCTGGCTGTTTTTAAACACCTGCATTGTAGACTACTAGAATCGTATTAACAAGCGCATACTCCACATAATTGTTGCAAAACAATTATTTTAATGAAATGTTGTAAATAAAATGTTGTAATATCCTAGCAAAATTGACCATCAAACATAACAATAACGAATAGCAGAGTACTATCATGTGCGGACTATTCCCTCTGTGACAGGGGAGGAGGTGGAGGAGGGTCTTTTACACCATTCTAAAAGGCTTACCGCCAAAGGTGTTCTCGTACTCGTCTTAATTTAAAGCCTAAGGATATTTATCATATTCTTACTTACTGAACACATTGCTTTTCTGAACTTATCTTCGTACATGAGGCCAATGATGATACGTGCATCCTTTTCCTGAAAATACAGAAGCTTGCTATATACTGTTGAATTCTTGAAGCCTAGGGGGTTATAAATATATGATTGGACAGGGGTGATCGTTTGATCTATGAGGGCATAAAATTTCGACCAACTGCTATCCCTTAGGTGTGTTGAAGGATTTTTTTTCGATTCTATCTCTTAGGGTAGTACAATCCGACCAATTGCTATTCCTTAGAGGGTGTTAAAAGGTTTTTCCAATTTTGCTATCCATTAAGGTTAAAAATTCCTTCAACTCCACCAAATTTGCTCAGTGGGGTAAGATTTTCTGTTGATCACACCCAAAGTGCTATTATTTATTATAATTATAATTGATTTTGCCGACGATTATCCCCGTCTTTTTCTTTAAAGGAGTCTTCCCCCGAGGATAGAAACTTACAACCCCCACAATACTCCTACAATACCTGACTTACATTTCTTAAGTACTATTTCCTAGCGATACGACTACACGCCCTATAATTAGTTGGTAAAAATTTCCGGAAGTTTTCTATAACAAATAAAATCCAAGGCCAGAAATATGTTGGATCCTCTGTCATACTAATATCCGATACCCCTGATTTTGTAAGCTAACGACACGCTTGGCGATTGGCTGAAAATCGTGCTGTCTGCTGCCGCGGCGGCGAATTCGCCGATATCTAGGCGTCTGATACTGGCGATCAAATTCGCTGGCGATAGTCGGCGATTGAATTCGCTGATACGAGCGTTCAGAATCGCCTTGTGATTCGTAGGTTTAAGGGAGAATGCTTATATGTGTCAAAACAGAACAGGCGCGTATACAGGGGGGTGCAGGGTGCGCGCACCCCCCCTTCCCTTGGCGGTCAAAAAGTGGGTAATTTCTTATTAAGGAATTTTCAAATACCATCCTTTTACCATATGATACCTATGACTGCGCACCCCCTCAGCAAATCCTAGGAACGCGCTTGCAGATTCGATCCTGATCGAGCAATTCCTTACCTGCAAGTATTTAAGAGAGTTTGTAGGGTCGCTATTAAAACTTTCTGAGGCAATGACAGTGATGTTGTACTTTTCAGCCTCTTCAATTAGATTTTCTTTTGTCTATGAAGAAAACATGTGCTTGGTTAGATGAAGATGATAACAGCGATAATAATTATAATCAAGATTAATGATGATTTTGATGATCCTGATAATCACGGAGAATACAAGAACAGTAAAACGCGAGAAAAATACGGAGCATGCAAAAATGAAGAAATTGACTAATCAATGAGTTTGTGTTGATAAAGTTCTTATCACAATCCATTATAAGTTCTTATCTAATATTTTTTATATTATTATCTAATAGTTCTTATCAAACTATTAACTACTCAATGAGTTTATGTTCAAAAAGTTCTTATCACGCGATTGACACAAACCATGACGAATATACTAAGGTTCTCCACCAGTATGGCGACTTTACGCCATCCAAAGTGCCTGAGGATGGCGACACGGGCGGGGTTCTCCATCAGCTCAGATGTAGCTGTGCGAAAAAGACGCGGAAACTTCTCTTTGTCCGAGAACAACGGGGATGACATGCTAAAACCAATCTGTGAAGCGACACATAAATAACCGTATGTCTGTGTCTGTTTGTTTGTCTTTTTTCTGTACGTCCGTCCGTTCGACTGTCATTCGTTTTGAAATGCAAGTCTGAATGACAGCCTGTATCATTTTGTCTATCTGTTTGTTCTGTCTATTCGTATATCTATACATCTGGCAGCCTGCCAAACTCCCTGACTGCCTCCCTGACCGACCATCAGTCCATTCTACCGTCTCTATCTGTCTTACATTCTGTCTTTTTTTCTGTTCGTAAATCCGTTCGGCTGTCATTCTGTATGTTTTGAAATGTAAGTTTGAATGACAAACTGTATCATTTTGTCATCTATTCGTTCTGTCATCATCTTTTCGTACCTCTACGTCTGCCTGCCTGCTGTTCGTTTTACAGGCACGTGCACAGGGGGGTGCACAGTGTGCGCACCCCCCCCCCTGTGGCGGCCAAAAAGTGGGTCATTCCTGATTAAGGGATCTTCAAATACTATGCTTTTTCCTTATAATACCTTTGACTGCGCCCCCCCCCCTCAGCCAAACCTGTGTACGCGACTGTTCTGTCTATTCATATCTCTATACGATTGCCTCCTTTTAATTGCACATACCTGGATGGCCTCCCAGTAATTCAATGCCTCCGATAAAGACGTCGAAGCAGAGGAACATCCGGGACCTAGGAATGCGACCTTGTGTGGAGGGGACTCTTGTTGCTTGAGCAAAGCCCTGATCGCCGCGCCGCTATCACACTAACACAGAATCTCGTGATGAACAGATGAAAGCAAATATATTACACTAGTACTATCATATGTACATAATATACACAGTATATCATGTTATTGAACAAACTATCAATTTTACAAATGTGTCAGTTATAATGAAGTGTCCATTATAACGAGGTACTCATAATAACGAGGTGTCCGTGAAAACGAAATGTCCGTAATAACGAGATGTCCGTAATAACGAGATGTCTGTAATAACGAGGTGTCTGTAATAACGAAATGTCCGTAATAACGAGGTTTCCGTAATAACGAAATGTCCGTAATAAGGAAGTGTCCGTAAAAACGAGGTATCCGTAATTTAACAAATTCATGACTAGATGACCGTAACAATGAGGCGTCCGCAACAATGAAGTGTCCGTAATAACGAGGTGTCCGTAATAACGAGATGTCTGTAATAACGAGATGTCCGTAATAACGAGGTGTCCGTAATAACGAGGTGTCTGTTATAACGAGATGTCCGTAATAACGAGGTGTCTGTAATAACGAGATGTCTGTAATAACGAGATGTCCGTAATAACGAGATGTCCGTAATAACGAGGTGTCTGTTATAACGAGATGTCCGTAATAACGAGGTGTCCGTTATAACGAGATGTCCGACGTGTTCGCGAGGCGTTAGTACCTTCGAGTCTCCCCAGTGGTAGAGAAGTCTGTAGTCTCTAAGTATCGAGCTGTCATTGTTAACATCTTCAAGCGCCATCTCAGCAGCTGGTATAAGTGACTCCGAACTCCAAGCTGAGACCTTGTCCATGTCAACTCCGAAAAACGCGCCGAAATAGATATCCTTCCTGGTCTGCGCAACACCTGATTCCGACGCAAGGGTTAGGGCTAGGCACAGGGTGGCAATAGCTCCGACACTTGACATCACTTCCGGTCTGGTTATAGAGGTTGTGTCATAACTTCCGGTCAGGTTTAAGGGGCTGTGTCACGGCTCTATCAGGACAGAACAAAGATAGAAAATAAACAGCTTAAATTAAATTAATTTCAAAATATGTTTTATATAAATATTTAATATAAGGATCTAGGTCATCAATTGCACAAGACAAAAAGACGAAGTTCACTCTTGTTCACAATTCAATGAACAATTATGAAAACGATATGCAACAACAATACAATTGAAGGATTACAACAAGACAAAATTAGCATGATATACTCGAGATCCGAAAACCGTTCGCCAGCTGACAGCATTTCAAAAATAGTTACAGAACAGTTCCATCCGCAGATGGAAGGGGAAGAAAAAGATACTAATTATTATTGAAGGAGAGTAAAATATCCTTTTTCACATGATATCTATGATTGTGCACCCGGCCTACGCAAATATGCTGGCTTGTGTCTAGTACATGCTTAGACAATTTGATCATCAACTTAATACGGCAAAAGATGCCATATGTTCTTGTTAAGTGCTGATTTTATTATCAGACTACTTTGAAACACACCATCTTTGATATTAGATACAAAGATTACTGGATACCCTTTCTTAGTCACTGTTCCGTTTCCTGTAGACATGTAATGTGTTTGAAAGAGCTTGCTCCAGAACATGTACTTAAGTACTTTCGGCTTTCGCCCTTCTATTCGCCCACATGGTACACACAATGTTTAATAGAGTGCGACAACAGAAATCGCTTTGTTATGGAGTAAGTCGAAGTAAGCCTGTGATCACTCATACCCATTTCCTCCCTACCCACCACCACAGTCTCTCACTTCGCGCCAAGGAGTGTTTGTTTGAGTTCCATGCAAACAGTGGCAACATAACTCAGCAGACCTGGTTATAGGCTCTCTCACGAGAAAAAAAAATCGCAAAACCTCTCGACATGTGGTGCATCACAAGCAGCAAAACATTACTTGGCTTGAATTAAAGGTTCATTCATGCCTATATATTAAGCTAATTTCATTCGTCTTTCACTTGACCTTACCAGGTTTGCATAACGCGTTGTTTTTCTGGGGTTGTTTTCCCCCAGTTTTATTCTGCTTGTTGATACATCAAGGTGTGACGCGTACCAGTTGATTGGAGACCATGTTACAAGCTTAGGTGTAATGTAAAATATTTAAATAGAATCAAAAAGCCCAAACTGTCGCGATCTCGTACCAAAACAATGAATACAATACACCAAAAACTGGAAATCGACAGAGTCGATTTCCAGTATTTGGTGTATTGTAAAATATTTAAACATACTCATGAACATGTTTTAGCGGCGTAACCAAGATTTTTAAAAGGAGGGGGCCCAAAAAGATCCTTCAGGGCATTTTCTCCAGTATTTTAGATAATGTCTCATACATTTACTGTATTTTTGGCTGGTAGAGAGGGGGGGGGGGGGCTAGGCCGCCCCCTAGGCTTCGCCCCTGTGTTTGTATATTTCACATTACATTTACCCTTGTAATATGGTCTCCAATAAACTGGTATGCGTCACTCCTCACACCTTGTGTTCTGTTTATGTAGAATATACAATATAAACATTTTCTGTGCGAAGGATCGCAAAAAATGAGTCTGAACATTGAGTGGGAGGGGTTCGGGGCAAAAGAGTTGGGATACAAAGTTGTTTTGGCTGAAATGTGACGTGAACAAATGGAAAGCTTCCTTTAAAAAAAAAAACAATTATCGACATTAAATTCGGTGATTGTAGCTAAGATTGAATCTGGCTGTGGGGTCTTTAGCAAATGAATAAAAATCAAATAATTTGGGAAATATCGAGAGTTATTACTAGTGTGGACTTCTCCTTCGATCATTGCTTTTGCCAAATAGTATAGACAATGGAAAGTGAATAGAATGAAATAAACGAAAAAAACAACGCAGTAAGATTAGGAAAGTTTTTAGGAAGACAATCAGCTATAATCTAGTTCCTCTTTTTGGCATGGCGTTCCATTCTATTCCGTCTTATTACTTTTTGGATCATATTAGTATATTTTATTCTAGTTACGGCCCTTATTGATGAAAATGAAAAAGCGAATAAATATAACTTGAAAAGAACTAGACATTCCCAGCTGTGGCGGTTTTGACAATCAAAGAATGAATACTTATTAAAAGGGGAAAATATTCAAATGGAAAAATAGGTCAAAATACTGATATATAAAAAAATAAGTACAATTTTGTTAGCCTTGTTGATGTAGAAATGTGCGCAGATCTCTAACTGCAAGCAGCAAAGACACTAAACGGATCTGTCCTGCAAAATATCTGTTCCGCAGCCCGTTTTTTTTTTCTGGATGGGAAGATTCTAGACCCCTCGGTTGCTGGGAAAAAAATCATCCCGAATGGTTCTCCTGGCAAATTTGTGGAGTCGAATTAGTTGTGCTGGGAATAATTTTGGGGGCACTGGAGCGGATGCTTGGGGAAAAAGTCCCGATCGGTTATACGGGCAATTATTCATGTGATAAAATGCCTAACCACTGCGGGCTGGAAAAAAAATCCTAACCAATGCTGGATGAAGAAAAAGGGATGGTCCCTCCTGTGAAAAAGGAACAGAGCATTTTTAAAAATGGATACTTTCGGCATCAAAACATCTTCAAACGACGAAATTATGCCATTTTAACTTGCTTCGGGAAGGGTGGGGGGGGGGGGGGGGGGCTCGTCGTATGCACTTAAAACAGTGTCGTGGAATCATTTATCTCTCTTCAACAAACAACTAAAATTGTTACTAATACGAATTTTCCTTTTACTTACCGGTGGCTTTTTAAAAAAAAAAAAAATATCGGGTTCTTTGTTGTTTTTTTCTCACACCAATCTTACCTGACTTCAGCCTCAAAGAAACTTTAAATGATACTTCTACTATTAACATAATGGTATTAGTTCCCGCGCTGAGGAAATTAAACAGACGAGGCTTGAGGCAGTGATTGCTTAAGTTATGAATCCGATAGAACTATATTATCATTAAGTTAGAAAAAAACTTTTCGACTTAACCATCTTGCCTTTTTGAAGATTCTCGTCAATATTCGAAGCAACAGGAAAAGTTATGTTTTTTTTCTTTATGTCATTATGTCCATGTCGTTATGTCGGGCTTAAAGCCGCATTGTCACCAGTTTACTTCCGGTCGATTACGCAACAATCTCCGATGATTTTTAACGGAAAACGCGAAAAATATTTCAAAATATTGAAAGCAGTGTGTTTATTGGAAGTTTCTTTGAGGATGTGAATGATAATTTAGAACGGATGGCCTGTTTAATATCTCGGATTTTAATAGATTCTTTTGTCTTTTAACGGTCGAGGTTTCCGTCGGACCTCCGGATGTAAACTGGTGATAATGCGCTTTTAAAAGAGTGCGCGCGCCTAGGTTGTTATGTCGTGATGTCACTAGGCATGAGCGTCCTCTGTGTCGCACTAAATGTAACACCAGCCATTAATAACACATCCGATACAGCGTCCTCTGTGTCGCACTAAATGTAACACTAATAAATGTAACATTAATAACACATCGCTTATAAATGTATAATAAACTATTCCCGGTAGATAATTCACATGTACGAATACACTTTTTTTATGTGAACACCAAATTTTCGGTAAAGGCTGGGCCGTTCTTATTTTAATGCTAAATGTGTTTAAGGATGTCAAATTTCCTATACACCTATTTCAATAAACGTTGTCCTACCCTACCCTACCCTACCCTATCCCATCCCATCCCATCCCATCCCATCCCATCCCATCCCATCCCATCCCATCCCATCCCATCCCATCCCATCCCATCCCATCCCATCCCATCCCATCCCATCCCATCCCATCCCATCCCATCCCATCCCATCCCATCCCATCCCATCCCATCCCATCCCATCCCATCCCATCCCATCCCATCCCATCCCATCCCATCCCATCCCATCCCATCCCATCCCATCCCATCCCATCCCATCCCATCCCATCCCATCCCATCCCATCCCATCCCATCCCATCCCATCCCATCCCATCCCATCCCATCCCATCCCATCCCATCCCATCCCATCCCATCCCATCCTATTCTATTCTATTCTATTCTATTCTATTCTATTCTATTCTATTCTATTCTATTCTATTCTATTCTATTCTATTCTATTAATAAATGGGTAATTAAAGGTGTCAATTGAATGGCATACCAAATTGGCAACTTTGCACATCTCTAGATACATCGCAACAACAAAAAATAATAGTAAATGTGCGAACTTTTTCTGGATTTCAATGTCTAAAGCTTTATCGGGAAATTGCCAATATAGCCGATGCTCTGTAAAAGCGACAATCTTTGGATATCGAAGAAGCTCTACCAAGGCGACCATCTTTGGACATCGAAATAACTCTATTATGGCGACCATCTTTGAATCTCGAAACCATCTTTGGATCTCGAAAGAGCTTTATAAGGCGGCCACCTTTGGATATCGAGAAGGCTCTTTTAAGGCGACCACCTTTGTATATCAAAAAGCTCTATTATGGTGACCATCTTTGGATATCGAAAGAGCTCTATTAAGGCGACCACCTTTGGATATGAAAAAGCTCTATTATGTTGACCAACTTTGGATATGAAAAAACCGGAACTGGTCGGGTAAAAGAGTGGACTCACTAAGCGACCACGCCCTTGAACAATCAAGTGTCGTTCGATCGAAAACGTAGTCATTTCCCCGTCACAGAATAGAAGGGGCTTTAGCATAGTTTACGCTTTTGAATAAGAGAGATCCCAAGTATTCTCAGTTTTTTAAGGTGATCAACCTTCAGAGCCGGTTGTTTTTGCGAGTGGACGTAAAAAAGAGCTTTTATCAATGTTGCGATGACTAAGACATTATTGTATGATTGACTGCGAATATTCGTTTCTGGTTGCCGCCCGCTTCCAAAAAATTGTGCCGCATGTAACTTTTATTTATTTTTATTTCCAGTCTTTCAGGTAAAACCGCTAGAGATCATGCAAGTTTTGAATTTCGCCGTCTACAATAAGGAACCGTTTCCCTACAGTAAAACTGTTTGACTGCATGAGCCATTATTTAATGCGCCATGTTATGTCCTAAGATCGCGAGCATGCATCTTTTGCGTTATTTCATTAGTGAGTATACATCTTTGCGCTGCGGTATAACTTCAAAGCCTTAAATTTGAAATTATAAGATGCTCTCAACGAAGAAATCGCGACCAGAAAGGAAACGTTTTTATATGTGTTTTTTTACTCCTCACAAAGGTTAAGAAAAAAAAGTTTTAGCATTCAATGATGTATGGTGTTATCTCTATGATATGGAATATTAGAAAAGTATAAACGTTACAAAAGAATCAGATAAAATCTCACTTATACGCACTTCCGATAACACTAAAGAACTTGAATTAATCACTTTTTTGACACATTCGTTTTTTAAGCACAGGAAAGCTTATGCTTGAAAGAAAGTTTTTTTGTCTATGTCATGTATGGAGATTTTTTGAGATAATCATAGTTAATCCACTTTAATTCAAAGAAAGGATAATGGACATTAAATGAGTAACGTGAATTGCGAAATATGAATGAAAAAACATAACGTATTTAGCAAATATAACTGTACCACGCTAAATGCTACACTATACTGTACTAAAAATAATATGACAGCTCACGTTTTAATTGTCCATTTTACCATTTTCCCTTTCAAAAAACACAAATAAAAGGCATTTTGTTTCTTTGAAAAAAAAGATAATTGTGTGAATGATAACGAATTCGTTTAAAGTACAGAGCACTTTAGAATTTTCCGCCCGCTAACACTTGTCTCATATCGTTGTCAGATTTAAAAAAAAAAAAAAAACTTCTAAAAAATAGGATTGCATATGTTGAAAAACTACTGTTCTTTTTTTATTAAGTCAAGTAAAATCGACTTGAAGCGGAGCAGTCGACTAGAAGCGAATTTTTTTCCGTAAGTAAGCGACTACACGAAAACAGAAGCAAAGTCCCGACAGAGCAAAAAAATGGCAAGTTTTCCCAAAATAAGGTCTAGTTAACTTCGGTAAGTTTGATTTTTTTTGCACAGAGGTTCCTTATGTTATGTAGACCAACATATCAAAAAGTTTTTTTTTTTCTAATGGATTCGTCTTCGAGACATGAGGCTTGAAGTGCAATTTTCAAATGTTCAAAGTATGAATTCTCCTCGTTTTTAGGGAGAAGTCGGGCTCTGATATCAGAAATTAAGCCAACTTTGCTCGCTGATATCTAAATTTTAATATCTTCTAAATTTCTTTAAAATTTGGAATCAAGCTTCTTGTCAGAGGAACTCATTGTATGCGGAATCTTGAGCTTATATATTGAGAATTGAAAATTTTAATGCCATTCTTTTTGCTCTGTCAGAGTCCCTTGTATTTGGGCTAGAAGCGCAACGAAAAAAATGGTTGTGGGATGTGGCGTTTAGCACGCAACAGATTTTTTAAATGAGTGCGCGTTAGATGAAACGTTCCACCATTAAAAATCGCAACAATTAGAAAGGAAACAATGCATTGTATTGGAACCTTTTTTACCTTTCAAAATTTCCTTACCTTAAAAGACTCCAAATCATTGCAAATGGAGAACCGCATTCAAAATAACATGCTTAATATGGTACAATCTACCACCTGTTCTAGCGAAGTCTTTATCACTCGTGATGACGACTTGCCCTTACAACGCAATATATATAGTAGTCATCTGTACACATTAGGATGTCACGTGATGTTGACAGGCTAGACATAGCGTTGAGGGGCGCTGGGTATAGAGGCACAAGCAAAAGTAATATTTTGGATGCAGCAGGAACTTTTGAAGATAATGCAGGCTTGTGTTTTAAAGGGGCGGCAGATTTTCCGATTGAGAGGCAAGTGGGAAAGACGAAAGAAGGATGCCTCTACCGCTGTGAAACTGTCAAACTAAATTCATATCTCTCTTATCCCACTTCAGCCCTTAAATACTTAATGTATTTATTGCCGAAAGGCGTAACCAGTTCTTTCACCAAAAAATTAAAAAACAACTAAAAGTTCCACAATTTTCTAGAAAAAAAATTTAGGAAATATCGGGCAACTCTATGGTGAACAATTAGAATCCACCCCCTAGTAGGACTGAGGTTCAGTTTAAACTTTATTGATGTTATTTTGTGAAAGAAAATGCCTTAGGTACAAGCGTTCTATGCCAGGTGGTTCATTCAGGTTACACAGCAATTAAAATGGCTTTTGGCTGGCATGCAAAAAGAAAAAAAAAAAGAAAAAAAAAAGAAAAAGAAAAGATTTGTTTATAAAAATAATTTCACCATCTGATTAATAACGGAAACATCGTGCCGGTATTATTTATATAAGCACAAGTAATATAAGTTAAATTATTTACTTTAATTATTGAATTTATTCATTTTGGGGATTTTTCATTATTCAGTATAACTCAAGTGTGTTTAAGAATAGAAGTAGCCCAGACAATGATTCTTATTTGTCATTTCATTTGCATTTTTGCAAAACAAAATGATTAAATTATTGGACCAATGAGAAATAAGCGAAACATTATCAAATTAAAAACAGCAAGGTACGAGCTAGATATCCGGAATATTATTTGAACTTTCTTTTAGAAAGATTGATAACTGAGAGTCACTTCAATAACAATGAAAAGCAAAACAGGATAAAAATGAGTATTGTTATTCTAAAACTTTAATTATAACCCATGGTTTGTAGAAATAAAAAGTTACTAATGAGAATTGGGGCAAGGCCATTTAACACTTTTCAAAATACGAATTGGCATCATGTGAATTTAAATGCTTCGTCTCCTTCTTCTTTCTAACGCTAGCAAAAATTCAGAGGACGGAAAATCCACCCAACCCCTACTCTCCACCCCCCAGAAGCAAAAATACGTTGGACCCCCCCTTGTGCTACACATCCCAGTGTTTATCGTGATGTCTGTACATGGGTAAATAAAGAAATGATGGAGTGTCGGAGACCTAAAGTCAACACTAATATAACACAAATAAAGGACATTGACTATGATTGATTGATGAATTTTCCTTGTTGGTAAATCACCAGACAATTTTAAAATTTAAAGAAACATGGTTTTTAGGATCACAACACTCAAACATATCACGAATAACAAACCCTGTCCTCCCCTAGCAGTTTGAATACTAGTAGTAATTACATATTCCGTTGGGCAATTAATCACCTATTCGCCAAATTCATCGTTTAATGTTTGGAGGAGGTATCCAGATTCAAGACAATTATTTGAGTTGTTTGATTACTAAAAATACTTGATTACTAGAAATTTAGGTACATCAAAAATAAAAAACAAAGAAAATGATACGAAAAAAAATCCAAATTTCTATTTCAACAAGATTTGAAGTAAAATACAATAACAAAAACATTGCTATAAACATGGAGCAAAAATATTGAATTTTATCTTTCGAAATGCTCCCAATTCCTTTTCAACTTGCATCTTACTCTAAGAAGTTGCCGTTGTTATGAGATACTATATGAAAACAAAACAAAAACTCCGCGACACTTCGTTGGTCTTATGAAATATTAAATGCTAATGCAATAACAATAGTTGAATTTCACAGCACAACAACAGCGCATTGGACGGTAATAGTTGCATCTGCGTTTTGCATTGTCGTTCCAAGATTGAATGACAAAAGCGAATTTCCTGTTCATACCTTCATTTTGATGAAATGTTGTAGTTCTTACGTCTTATTCTCTGTCTTCTTTCATTGCCATAACTTTCCAAACGAATTCAAAGGCGCTATTTTTCTTCTTTCCTAGGATTTATTGTAATTAAATATTCATTACAAAGACTATTTTCATTAATTACAGCATATTCTTTACGGGAAATGGTTTCAAGCCATTTGACTTTACGCCTTCTGGCAGTCTTTTGGTCGTTTATTGTAAAGCAGTGAAAATTGATTGCGTATTAAAATTTACGGCTAGAACTTTTGTCAAATTAATTAGGATTTTAGGTGTTTACTTACCTCGCTTTCTGTGTGTTCTTCAGGATCCAAGGCTATGCCAAACAGGTGAGGCGATGGTAAGCTGCTCTCCTCAAGCGTTATCCATGAAGTTATTCCTCAGGTTTCCTGTGGTATTACAGGTCTCCTGTGGTGTAATGACGTCACTCACCCCCATACCCTTTTCTCGTTCTTTGAAGCTATCTCTTTTGCTGGGGCTCTAAGTGACGTCACAAAAATGGCGTGAAATCAAAAAGTAAAGACGGGAGGAGTGTCACCTGTTGTAAACACGTGAGGTGGGTCGGGTCGGGTGGGGATAGTTATTATACAAAAGTGAGAAGGAAGGAAGAGCCACCTGTTACCTGTGGTTCCCTCGGCGGATCGGCGGAAGAGAAAGAAGAAGAACTAGGGATAGGGTATTTGTGGGTTTTACTTTTAACACCTCGCACCTCAAGCTATCAGGCGCACGCATTTAAGGCAAACCTATCCTATACTTTTCGCGTTTAAACTACTCCTCGACCCGCACCCCTCTGGCTTCATAGCATTGTACAATGACATGGCACGTTATAATGTGGTTTGTGGTGTGGTGTGGTGTGGTGTGGTGTGGTGTGGTGTGGTGTGGTGTGGTGTGGTGTGGTGTGGTGTGGTGTGGTGCGGTGTGGACAAAAGGAAAAGAGTAGACAAAAATAACAAAACATACACGTGAAAATCAAAATGCTGCAGAAAAAAAAACAGACGGGCAAAAATCAATGTTCACGATTGGACCTTCCAAACACTGTTCTTTCATAAATTTGTATAAAAAATTGAGCTTATCTTTTTACAAAATAATGTTTTGTAAAATTTTATCAGTTTATTCCGGAGGTTCAAATTTTCTAAAAATAACATGGAATTATAGTCCATTGGCCAATAGCCAAAATTTTCGAATTTAGTCTCATCTCGGGGGACTAAGGCTATCATACATTTTTGTAAACCTCATTTATTCTACTTCATTATTATCTATGATAGCCGTACCGAAAACGTAGCCGTCATGGGTAAATCACGTGATAAAGTGACGTCATTTGTGTTGTCATCCTGTCCATTTAAATTACTTGGGATGTTATTTTAAGGGCAATTACCTGAAAAATTAAAGTCGGAATCAAGAAAGATCGAGTACGTAGCTCAGCTAAATTTGTTAATAAAACAGTTGAGCTTATTTGACTGTAAATAAATGGTTGCTATGGCAACGTTACCGCTTGTTAATACTTATTTCGGGTCAAAAAGGACATAATAACTTGATCTTACAAATTTTGTTTTTCTTAAGAGTGTTGAAATACTGTAATATACTACAAAACAATCAACCAGCACCAAGAGCAAACACTTCAGGGAGAAAAATCAATGGGTAATGGATTAGAAAATATATTTAAAGATATATAGACTGTGAGATGCGGCATATTATCATGATTCATAACTCCTATTATACATTGCCATATCCATCATTGTATTGAAATCTAAATACAATGTGGTTCGTTAAAATGAACCAATACAACATACATACAATCATGTTAACTATCAGTATCCATGAAAAGCCTTTTCACTGATTGGTTCCCATGGCAACCATGCAGCATTTGATGTAAAAGGAACCTTAACCTTAAAGGTACATTTCTATAACTTAATTTGCATTTTTGTTGGTATTTATGCTAATTACATGTCTTTTTACACCGAACGGTATTGCGTACAATGAATGACACTGATAATAATATATATATATTTTAAATAATTTTATTATTTATATAGCGCGAAATTCATTATCTATATGATCTAATGCGCACTGAGACCCTCTACTCCTCATCTACGATACCTGTAAACTCATCAACCTGGTCGTCCCTGCGGTTTTCACACTCTTGGAGCTTGCAGAGATCTGTGCATGCGAGACCGTTCGAAAACAGG